>NW_027361827.1:5682500-6882500 GCF_039654945.1 Dendrobates tinctorius | reverse complement strand
GGTGGACTTACAGTGGGGCAAGCGATGTAGCGTTGCTGACTAACTTCATTCGGAGCAGGTGCCCATGTGGTACGTGAGGTTTGGTAGTCCGTCCACGCTTGCAAGTGCATGGTGGGTAATTGTCTAAGCTTGCAACTGGTATTCAGATTTCTCAGATTTTTCCCTCGGCTAAAGGTCTTTGCGCACTTCTTACAGATAACCTTTGCCTGATCATTAGGATTTTGTTCAAAAAAGTGCCACACTGCACTCTTCCTACTATGGAAGACATTTTGAGGCCTTGCATGCTGTGCTAATTTGACCATCTGGCCAAGCAGTCCTGTAACTCTTTGGGCTTTTGTAAACCGTTTTTGGACTGCTATGGGCCTGCCAGATAACAGCTGTTGCGATGTCATTGCCTGCTGCGGATCCTCCTCCTCCTCTTCTGAGCTATTGGCAGCGGCACCCTCTTCCCCCAATGGATGCCAATCTGGGTCAACAACTGGGTCATCCATCACCTCCTCTTCAATTTCATGTGCACCTTCCTCTGTGTCACCGTGTAAGGTGGTATAGTATGCGGGAAGGGGCACCTGAGTTTCATCAGGGTCAGATTCTGGCTCAGTACACTGCGAGGACAATGTAATGCTCTGAGTGAATGTACCAGCAGAAAAATCTAGCAGTGGCTGTCCATCAGTGCACTCCATGTCCGATTCATCTTGGACTGGGGAATTCACGATTTGACTTGATAATCCAGGCATGGTATGTGAAAAGAGCTCCATGGAGTAATCTGTAGTGTGGCCTGCCGCATCCTTCACTTTTAGTAGGGGTGAAGGACACAAGGAAAGGTGTTATTCCTGTCCAGGAGCCTCCAGCCTCCACTGACTACTCAGTGCTTTTTTTTTTTGAAACTTCAGAAGAGGAGGCGATAGAGCTGGAGGCTGTGTCAGCAATGTAAGCTAAAACTTGTTCCTGAAGCTCCGGCTTTAAAAGCGGTTTTCCTACTCCCAGAAAAGGGAGCCTTTGAGGCCTTGTGGAGCCAGAATATGACGCAGACTCAACACCTCCTGCCTTAGGTGCTATTGTGCTTTTGCCACTACCAGCAGATGCACCCCCATCCCCACCACCATCAGTACCAGCTGGCAACCCCAGCCCACTTCCATGGCCTCTTCCACCATACTTGCTCATTTTTTCATTTTATCTCAGGCCTAATATAGATTACACCTCAATTTAACAGGCTGAAATTGGCTGGTGTATGACAAAGTACAAGGTGTATATAGAATTGTGGTGAATTTGAATCTCCCTAGAGATTTTAGGAGGCTGAACTATTATCTCAGGCCTAATATAGATTATACCTCAATTTAACAGGCTGAAATTGGCTGGTGTATGACAAAGTACAAGGTGTATATAGAAATGTGGCGAATTTGAATCTCCCTAGAGATTTTAGGAGGCTGAACTATTATCTCAGGCCTAATATAGATTACACCTCAATTTAACAGGCTGAAATTGGCTGGTGCATGACAAAGTACAAGGTGTATATAGTATTGGGGAGAATTGGAAGCTCCCTAGAGATTTTAGGAGGCTGAACTAATATCTCAGGCCCACTATAGATTACACCTCAATTTAACAGGCTGAAATTGGCTGGTGTATGACAAAGTACAAGGTGTATATAGTATTGGGGAGAATTTGAATCTCCCTATAGATTTTAGGAGGCTGACAATGATGCTCTCAGTCCAAGTATTGCAGCAGGCAGCCTAATAAGCAGGACTGCTGCACACAAAAGTGTGGAAAAATGAACGTTTGGTAACTGCAGAAAAGAGGAAGAAAAGTATTTTTGCTTTTAAAAAAGTAGTTTTCACAGCAGTGTGCAAACAGCAATGTAGCTATCAGGGAGCCTTATAAGGCAGCCTTATAACCAACAGAGCTGATGCACAAAAAATATAGTTTCCTCTGTCACTGCACACAAACTGTGGTGTTGTAAGTGGAAATCACTACCAGCAGAAGCAGTTTTTTTGTTCTTCCCTGCCTAATGCTCTCCCTTATTCAGAATCAGCAGCTGCAACCTCTCGCTAATGCTAATATCGGCAGAATTAAGATGGCGGTCGGCATGCACGCCCTTTTATAGCCCCTGTGACGTCACACAAAGCAAACCAATCACTTGCATGCCCTTCTCAAAGATGGTGGTGACCGATGCCCATGTCATCGCATTGCCCACATTGTGCATCCTCCATCATTGGCTGAAAAAGGGCCCTGGAAGCATCATTTGAAACGCGACTTTGGCTCTCTGGTCGCCGACCTCGTGGCCGACCTCACGCTATGGTCGGGTTTCGCTTCATGAAACCCAACTTCAGCGAAAGTCGGCGACTTATGAATTTGACCGACCCGTTTCGCTCAACTCTACTCTGAAGACTTCCCAGAACTAACCTGACCATAGCTGCTGGTATAGTCAGCCTCCACTGCTTCGGCAGCAGCCTGTCATACTTCACTAGCTCCAGACTATAAGTTGTGTCAACTTACCATCTGCTCCCAAAACAACTCGACCTTGTGCTGTGAAGCAGCCGAATCATTCCCTTCTGAAATCTTTCCATGCTCATTGTGAACCGTCATGCTTTCAGACCATTGCCAATTTCTTAAATTAGCAAACTGCTTCTATCCTCCAGTGTGCCCCAACTCCTGAGGACTAAACCAGAACTGGCTTCTAGCACCGCAACATCCCAGATTACTGGACTCATTCTGAAGCACTACACAGAGCATCCGCAGCTCAAAGGGACAGTGTTCATGGACTATCCATACTACTTTCTCTGTGTGCCAACCTTCTAGTTTTTATATCTGCCTGACTGGCACACATGCACATTTTCCTGTCGGCATTTAGCTGTTCCTTGGCCTATGCTGACATTTATGCTGGCTACCTGTAGCTAATTGCAAGAAAACTGTTATTATTTCCAACAGCCAAGAGCAAGACAGAGCAAAACTGTTACAGAAATTATTCAAATGCCAATACCTACACACAAGGAAAATATTTCATTTTGTCACCAGGAGTCAAAACCAACTTAAAAATAATAGCAAATACAGAAAATTATATAAAACTAAAGTGTTGATTTCCTTCCAAGGTATGCTGTAATAGGCAGAGAGGGGGGAAGAGCTCTGACAATTGTCTCCTCAAACTGAATAGACAGATGTCAACGGAACATTCAAGGCTACAAGCAGACTGTTTACAGTAACTACGAAACAGGCACGTTTTCCTACCAGATGTCATCAGAAAATGAATTAAAATAAGATGCAAATGTTTCAATCCTGAATCTCAAAGTGAATTTATTAAAAAAAAGTCTCCATCTTTGAAATAATTCGATTAATGGTGTTCATAATATCTGGATATAACTTTGAGTTTATGTTGTTATTCCGCAGCAAGAGAAAACTCCAGGTTAATACCTGACTGTCCCATGTCAAACTGCACATAAAAATTCTGCCCATATATTTGATCATCTCTCTACTGCAGGATGCCTCCATGCTGTCCTTGAATGCCCTCAGTTTTTCACAGTCTCCTATAAAGAGTTCATTTTGTTTCTGTATTCTAGTACATAACTAAGTAGTAAACTGCTTAAAAAATCTTCCTGATCAGCTCTGTGGGGAAAACAGAGGATAAAAGACTAACCGCTTTTCTAGTAATTATCACAAACTATGTCGGGGAATAGTTTCATAGTTACATGACAGATCCTCTTGTAACTGATTAGCAAATTAACCTGATTTCATAGGCAAATAAAATATTATAAAACATTAGTCCATTAAGTACACAATAGTACATGTATGCTATACACTATTTGCTAAAATAACCTATATAAAATATTTATCACCGCAACCAAGATTGGCACTTCACTAAGTCACTAACAAAAGTTAATCTTTAAAGCAGCAGTTATATAATATTAATTATTCTAAAAGACAATGTGGAAAGTATTACGACTAATTTTGTATTAAGTAAAGAAGATAATACATATTAAGTGAGGGATAATACATACAGCTATGCTGTCAGCCCGGACCCGGTACAGTCTGCATTATACACACGTGGTCAAAATTGTTGGTACCCCTCGTTTAATGACAGAAAAACCCAAAATGGTCATAGAAATATCTTGAATCTGACAAAAGTAATAATAAATTAAAAATCAATGAAGCTGAACATCAGACATTACTTTTCAACCATGCTACCACAGAATTTTAATAAAAATAAAACTCATGAAATAGGCTTGGACGGAAATGTAGCTACCCCTGAAAATAATGTGAAAAAAGGGACATGTTAAGGTCCCGTTACACATAGCGATGCACCAGCGATCCAGACAATGATATGACCTGGTCAGGGTCGCTGATGTGTCACTACATGATCGCTGGTGAGCTGTCAAACAGGCAGACTCACCAGAGATCAGGACCGGCGAGGATGCGGGTAACTAAGAGCGCGCATCACTTAGTTACCTGCAGTGTACCCTGGATACCAGCGTGCTCGTGCTGGGAGCTGGTATCCAAGGTAAACAGCAGGTAACTAAGCGTGTGCGTGCTTAGATACCCGCGTCCTCGCCGGTCCTGATCAGAAATATAGGCTCCATGGGACTGTAGTTAACCTCCCTGGAAGTGGCCGCAGGAGGAAAATTGATGACAAATCAAAGAGACGGATAATATGAATGGTCACAAAATAGCCCAGAAAAACTTCTAAACAGATTAAAGGTGAACTTCAAGCTCAAGAAACATCAGTGTCAGATCACACCATCCGTCGTTGTATGAGCCAAAGTGGACTTCATGGGAGATGACCAAGTTGGACACCATTGTTGAAAAAAAAAAAAATCATAAAAAAGACTGGAATTTGCCAAACTACATGTTGACAAGCCACAAAGCTTCTGGGAAAATGTCCTACGGCCAGATCAGACAAAAATTGAGCTTTTTGGCAAGGCACATCACCTCTCTGTTCACAGATGGAAAAATAAAGTATATCAAGAAAAGAACACTGTCCCTACTGTGAAAAATGAAGGAGGCGGTGTTATGTTCTGGGGCTACTTTGCTGCATCTGCAACAGGGTGTCTAGAATCTGTGTTGGGTACAATGAAATCTCAAGACTATCAAGGGATTCTAGAGAGAAATGTGCTGCCCAGTGTCAGAAAGCTTGGTCTCAGTCGCAGGTCATGGGTTTTGCAACAGGATAATGACCCAAAACACACAGCGAAAAATAACCAAGAATGGCTAAGAGGAAAATATTGGACTATTCTGAAGTGGCCTTCTATGAGCCCTAAAATAAATCCTATTGAGTATCTTTGGAAATGGCTGAAACATGCAGTCTGGAAAGACAACCTTCAAACATGAAACAACTGGAGCAGTTTGTTCTTGAGGAGTGGGCCAAAATACCTGTCAAGAGGTGCAGAAGTCTCATTTACAGCTACAGGAATTGTTTCATTGCAGTGATTGCCTCAAAAGGTTGTGCAACAAAATATTACGTTAAGGGTACCATCACTTCTGCCTTTTTCATGAGTTTTAAACAAATTCTGTGGAAACATGGTTGAAAAGCAATGTCTAACTTTGATTTGTTCATTTTCATAGATTTTTTTATTTATTATTACTTTTGTCAGATTCAAGTTATTTCTGTCACCATTGTAACATAGTAGCATAGTAACATAGTTATTAAGGTTGAAGGAAGTCCATCTAGTTCAACCCATATCCTATCCTAACTTGCCCTAACATGTTGATCCAGAGGAAGGCAAAAAAAACCCATGTAGCAACAAGTAAGCTTCACATTGGGGAAAAAAATTCCTTCCTGACTCCACATACGGCAATCAGACTAGCTCCCTGGATCAACGTAATATTAAGGAAACTAATGTATATACCCTGTAATATTATACTTTTCAAGAAAGGCAACCAGTCCCTTCTTAAATTTTAGTAGGGAATCACTCATTAAAACATCATACGGCAGAGATTTCCATAGTCTCACTGCTCTTACAGTAAAGAATCCGCGTCTGTGAGTATGCTTAAACCTTCTTTCCTCCAGACGTAGAGGATGCCCCCTTGTCCCCGTCACAGGTCTAAGAGTAAAAAGATCATTAGAAAGGTCTTTGTACTGTCCCCGCATATATTTATACATTGTAATAAGATCACCCCTAAGCCTTCGATTCTCCAGGCTAAATAACCCCAATTGTAATAACCTGTCTTGGTATTGCAGACCGCCCAGTTCTCTAATAACTTTGGTCGGCTGTGGGTTTATCTGTCATTAAACGAGGGGTACCCACAATTTTGGTTTTAACATAACTGTTTTCTTTCATGAGTTATTTACAAGTTTATCTTTGCTTACAGCCATTGACATGTCGCAGAGGTTAATACGTGAGGAGCGGCTAGAAATTGTGTTGATGTCTGGTGAACGCAGTACCCAGGTCATTGCAGCAGATTTCAATGCAAGACACCCTACCCAAGAAAATTGTCACCATTCCTATTTTTTTTAGGTGTATCCATATAAATGGCCCACCCAAAAAAGTTTGCCTCATTACTGAACATAATGTTCTGTGTAAACTGAGGTTCCTGTTCCAGTTTTTGTTTTGCCCATTCTGCAAATTCAGTGTGCCGATCTGGGTCACCAACCATTCCCATTTTATTTAGGTGTATCCATATAAATGGCCCAGCCTGTATACATAGTATATAGCAAAAATCATGGTCCCCAAAAAGTATACAGTAAAAATCATAGGAGCACTGTAATGGCAGGCAAGGTGGTCTTCACTAGTTCCCTGGCTACCATAGCTAACTGTTGGCACCCCACAATCGCACCCCACAGATTCTCAGTGGCATTTAACATGTTAACAGCAGTGGGTGGTGTTCAGCCCCATTTCCTCCTATTAGAGGCAGATGAAGGCTGAATTACACAGCCAACTTCTGCTGGGAATGGTGCTGTCTCAACCTCCATACATCCGCTCATGTACAGCAGAAGTTGGGAAAGGGTTACAAGGAAAAAAGTTCTGAAATCTGAATCAAAGTAAACACAGGTCCTTACAGTGGGCTTTGCACTACAAGCATGAGAAGATCCACTGGGTAGTTTTGTCAAAATCATTCTTTATGCAAATGAGGTACATGGACCATTATTGAGATGGTGGACATAAAGTCGTCCCATTGTTTTACTGGGGGTCTTCTGTTTTTCCTACAGTCTGGCCAGCTAGCTCACTGCTGTCAATCATTGCAGATGGGGCATCGTTAACCAGTGAAAGTGTACTCTGAACAATAGTGACCCGACCACATGAACATACAGTTTTTTTTTTAACTATCCAATGAATTTTTAACTGAAGGAAAAGGTCTTTCTAGCATAAGGTCCTCTACAAGGACATGTACTTACTTACATACTGGTTTTGTATCTGACCGATTCTCTATGACTCTTTATGCTCATTCTGTTACTACTTCTTTTTCCACAATAGTTATCACCTGTATGCTTACTTAATATGTGTACTAGTCAGAGTTGAGGAAACAGTGACTGTGAAGGAGCACACAATAGGGTAAAACCCTAATACAGGACAGAGTGAAAACAATAGGTTTGCTCACCTTGGGTGGTGAAGACACAACTGCTATAACGGTTTAGATAGCTGGCTGTCGCTGCTCCTGCCCCCTTTGATATGCAAAATATTGTAGATTTCAGCAGGTTACTATTTAGCCAAAAATATGAAACAGAAGTCAATGGGATTAAATCAGACAAATCATATATTTCGCAAATGGAAACCATGACACCAATGAGAACAGAGAGTGTGTTTAATAATCTGCGCATTACACATATGCATCCCATGTCATATACCATGGTAGCGTATGTTGTTACGTAATGATATATGACACGGGATGCATATGTGTAATGTGCAGATTATGTGTTCAAACAGCAGATGTTGCATTGTATAAAGGTATGATAGAGCCTCGTGAGGCCATTGACTGCCAGAAGGCGCGATCAGAATAATTTAGTGTTTCCATTGTAATATTTCCCTACTTTTTTGTGTGCCATACAGCTAAGAGTTTAACTAAGTATTGGTAGCATATAAATCCAACTAACCCTAAAAGATAGGGAGAAAGAATGGGGACAGGTGCCGCGCATGATCTAAGTGTAGTAAAAACTGGGTGGGGCTATAGAGCTCCCTCAATATTCCGCTGCATTGGTATCTTGTGAAGCAGGATATATATAAAGTGAGTGTGGTATCCTTTTTTATCTCTATATATAAAACTCAATGTATGTATGTATGTATGTCTGTGTGTATCATCAACCAATCACGAAGCATCTTTCATTTCACCAGAGCTGTTCAAAAGAAGCTGAGCTGTGATTGGTTGCTATGAGCAACAGTTTTCCTTGCAACCAATCACTAAGAATCTTTCATTTCACCAGAGCTGGTTCAAAAAAGCTGAGCTGTAATTGGTTGCTATGAGCAAGTTTTCCCACTTGACGACACCTCAGCAGACACTGACATAGTGGGTGAAATCTAGCATCACTGGGAACATAAGCTCCCAGCCATTGTCTGCCCCCAAGACAGGAGCACAGAGCACATGACAGAAATGAATCCCCCCTCCCGTGGATCATTGGTGTGCAAGTTAGGGCACATCCACTCAGCATTTTGGTACTGACCCCTGGCCTTTCTTAAAGGGATTGTAGAGTAGGGACTGACAAGTGTAAGGAACTTTGACGCAGTTTGCCAGCTTCCGTATTATGGCCATAATATCAACCAATACCTTACATATATTGATAAGTTTTAGTGCACTGTAAATTTTTTCAGGGTGCAGTTGGACCCAAATGGTTCTGCTTACTGTGGCCTCTGTTCACATGGGATGTATTTTAGTTAGCACTGGGCAGCCCCCCTATATGGTGTTACTAAGAGGCTGTGAACCAGAAGCCCTGCATACCCTGTGTGAACATTGCCACATGCAGATTTTTTTTTGCACTGGTGTGCCACATAGCCAATCCCTCATTGTAGGCTGGCTATTTCATTTGGTATTATTGCACCTGTGCAGCTGCCATTTTACTTGGGTCCGCTGCACCCTGGTTAGTGCAGATGTATTTAGGCCTGTCTGGTTTTCTCTGGATTTTTTTGGAGGATTTTTTCCTCTTTCTGAGGCTTTCTTAAAGGTATCTCTGGTATGGAAGGCAGGGCAAATCCATCCAGTGCTTTGCTTCTGACCCCAGGCCTCTCTTAAAGGGATCCTCGGCATGGAAGTCAGGGCAATTGCCTTCAAATGCTCTGGTACTGACCCCAGGCTCTCTTAAAGGGATCTCCTGTATGGAAGTCAGGGCAAATCCACTCAGTGCTCTGATTCTGACCCCAGGGTTCTATTAAAGGGATCATTGGTATGCAAGTCAGGGCAAATCCATCTAGTGCTCTGGTTCTGATCCCAGGCTTTCTTAAAGGGATCCCCGGTATGGAAGTTAGATCAAATCCAATCTGCACTTTGGTACTGACCCCAGTCATCTCTTAAAGGGATCCCCGGTATGGAAGTCAGGGCAATTGCCTTCAAATGCTCTGGTACTGACCCCAGGCTGTCTTAAAGGGATCTCTTGTACGGAAGTTAGGGCAAATTCCTCAGTGCTCTGATTCTGACTCCAGGGTTCTATTAAAGGGATCATTGGTATGCAAGTCAGGGCAAATCCATCCAGTGCTCTGGTTCTGATCCCATGCTTTCTTAAAAGGATCTCCGGTATGGAAGTTAGGGTAAATCCCTCAGCGCTCTGATTCTCACCTTAGGCTTCTATAAAAGGGATCATAGGTATCGAAGTCAGGGCAAATCCACTCAGAGCTCTGGTTCCTTCGCCAGGCCTCTCTTAAAGGGATCCCCAGTATGGAAGTTAGGGCAAATCCCTCAGTGCTGTGGTTCTGACCCCAGGCCTCTCTTAAAGGGATCATTGGTATGGAAGACAGGGCAAATCCCTCAGCGCTGTGGTACTGACACCAGGCCTTTCTTAAAGGGATCACCGGTATGGAAGTTAGCACCGTTCCACTCAGTGCTGTGGTTCTGACCCCAGGGTCTTTTAAAGGGATCATTGGTATGGAAGTTAGGGCAATTCCACTAAGCTCTCTGGTTCTGATCCCAGGCCCCTCTTAAAGGGATCCCCGGTATGGAAGTTAGGACCTTTACACTCAGCGCTCTGGCTCTCACCCCAGGCTGACGGGATGATGTGGGATATTAGGGGTAGTAGTCTGGTGGCTCTGACAGAATGATGTGGGATATTAGGGGTAGTAGTCCGGTGGCTCTAACAGGATGATGTGGGATATAGAATCATAGAATCATAGAATCGTAGAGTTGGAAGGGACCTCCTGGGCCATCTGGTCCAACCCCCTGCTCAAAGCAGGATTCGCTAAATCATCCCAGTCAGATGTCTGTCCAGCCTCTGTTTGAAGACTTCCATTGAAGGAGAACTCACCACTTCTCGTGGCAGCCTGTTCCACTCATTGATCACTCTAACTGTCAAAAAGTTTTTTCTAATATCTAATCTGTGTCTCCTCCCATTCAGTTTCATCCCATTGCTTCTAGTCTTTCCTTGTGCAAATGAGAATAAAGTTGATCCTTCTACAATGTGACAGCCCTTTAGATATTTGTAGACAGCTATTAAGTCTCCTCTCAGTCTTCTCTTTTGCAAACTAAACATTCCCAAATCCTGCAACCTTTCCTCATAAGACAGGGTTTGCAGACCGGTCACCATTCTGGTCGCTCTTTTCTGAACTTGCTCCAGTTTGTTGATGTCTTTTTTAAAATGTGGTGCCCAAAACTGGACACAATATTCCAGATGAGGTCTGACCAAAGAGGAGTAGAGGGAAAT
The DNA here is from genome assembly GCF_039654945.1 of Dendrobates tinctorius. Lineage (NCBI taxonomy): Eukaryota > Metazoa > Chordata > Amphibia > Anura > Dendrobatidae > Dendrobates > Dendrobates tinctorius. Next base: position 6,871,738 of record NW_027361827.1, on the reverse strand, counting down.
AATGACTTCACGTGATCTAGACTGTATGCTTCTGTTAATACATCCTAGAATTGCATTTGCCTTTTTTGCTGCTGCATCACACTGTTGACTCATATTCAGTCTGTGATCTATTAGTATACCCAAGTCTTTTTCACATGTGCTGTCACTTAGCCCTATTCCTCCCATTCTATATATGCTTTTTCCATTTTTATTGCCCAGATGTAGTACTTTGCATTTCTCCCTGTTAAAAACCATTCTGTTAGTTGCTGCCCACTTCTCCAGTTTATTTAAATCTTTTTGAATCCTCTCTCTCTCTTCTCTAGTATTAGCTATCCCTCCTAGCTTTGTGTCATCAGCAAATTTAATCAGTTTACCCTCAATTCCTTCATCTAAATCGTTGATAAAGATGTTGAACAATACAGGGCCCAGGACAGAGCCCTGTGGTACCCCACTTGTGACATTCTTCCAACTGGATGTGCAGCCATTTATGACCACTCTTTGGGTCCGATCACTAAGCCAGTTATGAATCCACCTAACAGTTGCCTTGTCCATTCCATACTTAATCATTTTTTCAATAAGGATTGTATGAGAGACTTTGTCAAATGCTTTGCTGAAGTCAAGATATACTATATCTACAGCATTTCCTTGATCCAACCAATCAGTGATACCGTCATAGAAGGAAATTAAGTTAGTCTGACATGACTTATTAGTTACAAACCCATGCTGACTCTGTTTAATCACTTCATTCTTATCCAGGTATTGACATACATGTTGTTTAATAATTTGTTCAAAGATCTTTCCTGGTATAGAAGTCAGACTCACCGGCCTATAGTTACCTGGGTCCACCTTCTTCCCCTTTTTGAAGATAGGAACAACATTTGCTCTTCTCCAGTCTTCTGGCACTTCTCCTGTTCTCCAAGAATTTTCAAAGATTATAGAGAGGGGTTCAAAAATTTCTTCTGCTATCTCCTTCAGTACTCTGGGGTGTAATTCATCTGGACCTGGAGACTTGAATTCATTTAGGCTAGCTAAGTGTTTCCTCACTATCTTTCTGTTTATAGATATCCTGGATTCTTCTATTCCCTTAATAGGACAGTGAATAACAGTTGATGTTACATTTCCTTTCTGAGAGAAAACAGATGCAAAATAGGAATTTAAAAGTTCAGCCTTCTCAACATCCTGTCTTACCATTTCATCATTTTCATCCTGTAAAAATCCTATAGCATCTTTGACTTTTCTTTTACTTTTGACATATCCCCAAAATCCTTTATTATTGCTTTTGACATCTCTTGCAAGCCTCAATTCATTTTCAGCTTTAGCTAATCTGATTTGTGCCCTGCAGGTTCTACAGACAGCATTATATTCTTCTTTAGATATGCCTCCCTCTTTACATTTTATAAACATTTTTTTCTTCCTTTTTAGCATGTGCTTAAGTTCTGTGTTCATCCATCCTGGTTTCCTTAACTGCTTCCTATTCTTCCCTCTTTTCGGAATTGTTAACAACTGTGCTTTGAGAATTTCATTTTTCAAGATTTCCCATCCTTCCTGGACATTTTTGTCTTTAAGGATATCCAGCCATTGGATCCCTCCAATTCTCTTTCTGAATCCCTTAAAATCTGCCTTTCTGAAATCTAACCTTGACGTCTGAGTCTTCACAGGTCTTCCGCCTCTAATTATCCAAAATTCTAAAATAGCATGGTCGCTACCTCCTAGGGTCCCAGCCACTTTTACCTCCTCAACCATTTCCTCCCTGTTTATAAGGATTAGATCCAAGGTAGCAGTTCCCCTTGTTTTCTCCCTTACCTTTTGGAAGATAAAGTTGTCAGCAAGAGAGGATAAGAATTTCCTTGACCTGTTAGTTTTGCCTGAGAGAGATTCCCAACAAATGTCTGGATAGTTGAAATCTCCCATGACAACTATGTCATATTTTTTGAAGAACTTGGCCATTTGATGCATAAAGAGTTCATCCATAGCTTCAGCTTGCACAGGCGGCCTGTAGTAAATGCCTACAATGGTGTCCTTTCCATTGTTCTGTCCTTGTATTCTTACCCAAACAGTTTCCACAGAACTCCCAGTCTCTGAAGCTTCAATCTCTGTGCAGATATACGCGTTTCTAACATACAATGCGACACCCCCTCCTCGTTTATCAAGTCTGTTTCTTGCAAATAAGTTGTATCCTTCTAGTCTTGTATTCCAATCATGTGTATTGTCCCACCAAGTTTCAGTGATTCCAATGACATCATATTTCTTTTCCTGTGTTAGTAGTTCCAATTCTCCTTGTTTGTTGCCCATGCTTTGTGCATTAGTATAGAAACATTTTAGTTTGTGATTGGTTTCTCTTTCTCCAATATTTTTATTAATTAGATTCTTTCGTCTTTGTTCTTCCTTTCCACTTCTAATAGCAGAGTTCTCAATAGCATTTGTCAGGTGTATGGCTTTTTCTGGTCTTTTGCTTCCCTTCCCATGTTGTTCTAGTTTAAAGCTCTCCTTACAAGTGTAGCAAGGCGACTTCCAAATACATGCTTACCAGTCTTCGTAAGGTGCACCCAATCTCTAGCAAGTAGTCCATCGTATAAGTAGTTCACTCCGTGATCCAGAAATCCAAATCGTTGCTGACGGCACCATCGACGTAGCCAGTTGTTCACCTGCAGAATCTTATTCCACCTCCTTGTTCCATGGCCATCCACTGGGAGGATGGAAGAGAAGACCACCTGCGCTCCCAGTTCTTTCACTTTCTTGCCTAAGTCTTCAAAGTCTCTGCAGATGGTTTCCAGGTCGTTTCTTGCGGTGTCATTCGTCCCCACATGTAGTAGCAGGAATGGGTAGTCATCTGTAGGTCTGAAGAGTCCTGATATCCTGTCAGACACATCTTTAATTTTTGCACCTGGAAGACAGCACATTTCTCTTGAAGTTATATCCGGTCTGCAGATAGCGGCCTCAGTTCCTCTCAGCAGGGAATCCCCCATGACCACCACTCTCCGTTTCTTCTTCACAACATTTTTCTTTCTCCATCCAGGAGGACTCTGAAGGCGTACAAGGTTGCTGCTTGTTGGCAAAGTCTTATCCTGATGTATTTCTTCATTGTTTTCCTGCGTGAGAGCCTGGTACTGGTTTCTGAGCAGTATGGGTGCTGACTGCCTCCTGATCCTCCTGCTTCTCTGGGTCACATGTCTCCATTCCTCTGTTTCTTCAGGTGCACTTCGAATTTCTTCTCTTTCTGTAACATGAAGAGATAATTCTGCTCTGTCCAAGAACTCTTCACCTTCCTTAATGATCTTCAACGTAGCTAACCTCTCTTCGAGATTTTGCAACTTTTCCTCCAATATTAGTGGTAGTTGTCCGCTGGCTCTGGCTGACAGGATGATGTTGGATATTAGGGGTAGTAGTCCGGTGGCTCTGGCTGACGGGATGATGTGGGATATTAGTAGTCCGGTGGCTCTGGCTGATGGGACGATGTGGGATATTAGGGGTAGTAGTCCGGTGGCTCTGGCTGATGGGATGATGTGGGATATTATAGTGAATGTGGCTATGTGGAGTGGGTGGGGCTCTACACTCAGCTGCATATATATATATATATATATATAATCATTATAACTTGTTATAACTAACCGTAGTTAGTCACTATGCCCGGGGCAGCGCCGGACTCTTCAGCTAGTATATGATATTTTTTAATAACCTGAAGAAGACTCAGGGATGATGAAGTTGAAATGTGTTGTTTTATCCTAAGTATTGGTAGTGTAGATGTCAAAATTATGGATGCTAAGTCACCCAAAGCTAATTAATTGTCAAGAGAGACATAGTAGTTGCAGACTAAGTTGTGAGTGTCTTAGTGGAAGATGCTGATGCTTCAGTTTTCAGGCTTCTCTCATCCGATATAAAACTCCAGTGCTGCTCATTGATTCAAGAGAATTATTAGGGTAAGTTCACACTAAGCATTTTTTCAGCGTTTTTTTCTGCAGCAAAACCTGATCTCTTGGCAGGAAAGAAGCTGCAGAAAAAAAACATGTTTTCCTTGCGTTTTTTGTTCCGGTTTTGACATGCTAGATTTGCCTCATGTGCATGCTGATAAAGTTTAGTGTTAAAAAAAAGTCCTATTCTATAGAATCAGGTTTGGTACAACATACGCAGAAGAAAACTGATATCTGTATTTTTGGAGGTTTTTTTCAGAGTTGTTTCACCACCCATTCATTTCAATGGGTGAAAAACTCTGAAAAAATGCTGAAAGAAGTGACATAATCCATTGTGCAAAAAGACCATACCTGATGACAAAAAAAACAAAGGTGTGTGCCTGAGATTTCTGAAAACTCATTGACTTTGCTGGTACTGTAAAACGCAGCTGAAAATTTGCATAAAAAAAGCTGCAAAAATGCTTAGTGTGAAATTGGCCTTACTCCTTATCTAGATTACTCATAACAGCATTATATGTTGCTAGTTTTCAGATTAATCAAGCATAGCAAATATTGTCATTGACAAGATCAATAGCAAGTCTAAACAAAAGGAAATCATTCTGCTATTTCTCATGTCTACAGAATCCTGTGTTCTGCTACATATAAATATGTGATTCTTCAGATTTTGTATTAGTCAATGCCTGATGGAGAGACCTGAGTAGTCTCGAAAGCTTGCAATGTGTCACCATCTTTTCAGTTAGCCATTAAAAGGTATCAACAACTGAGGACTCAATTCTGAATATTTTTCTCCAGAATCCTAAGCAGTTATATAGACTTTCTTAGGGGCAATTCAGGCCTAGGCCTGGGATTTTCATAAGAACTTTGGGCCTGATTTCTTATGTTTGGCATTTTGTACGCCAGCCGTAAAGAAGCACCTCTGGAGTAAGTTGCACCAATTTCCTTAAAATACACACATACCTCTCATTAATTTTGACTCCTGTTACAACTGGCATGCACCTCCAACATGTCTGGCATAATTTACAAAGTGGTGTAGATTTTAAAGAATTTGCTGGAATTTGCCATGCCTCGTCCTGGCAAAAGCATGTTGATTAATTGAACCTTTAGCCTTCAAGATCCTCCATTTTTTTGCAATTTCTTGACAGATTTATTGATTTGTTTAGATTCATTGTTAGGCCATTTGTAAGCCAAAACCAAGAGTGAAACAATTAGGAAACAAAGTATAATAGAAACACGTCACGACTTCTACATTTTACACACACTTCTGGTTTTAGCTTATAGTTACTGAGCTAAAATACTGAATACACGTGTAAACGTAGCCTTGTGCTGAAAGTTTACTTTGGGGGGGTTAATCTTCTCACAAGTGATTTCACATCAGGGCCGGACAGGCTACAGCTGTGGCCAAAAGTATTGACACCCCTGCAATTTTGTCAGATAATACTCAGCGTCTTCCTGAAAATGATTGCAAACACAAATTCTTTGGTATTATTATCTTCATTTAATTTGTCTTAAATGAAAAAAACACAAAAGAGAATGAAGCAAAAAGCAAAACATTGATCATTTCACACAAAACTCCAAAAATGGGCCAGACAAAAGTATTGGCACCCTCAGCCTAATACTTGGTTGCACAACCTTTAGCCAAAATAACTGCGACCAACCGATTCCGGTAACCATCAATGAGTTTCTTACAATGCTCTGCTGGAATTTTAGACCATTCTTTTTTGGCAAACTGCTCCAGGTCCCTGATATTAGAAGGGTGCCTTCTCCAAACTGCCATTTTTAGATTTCTCCACAGGTGTTCTATGGGATTCAGGTCTGGACTCATTGCTGGCCACCTTAGAAGTCTCCAGTGCTTTCTCTCAAACCATTTTCTAGTGCTTTTTGAAGTGTGTTTTGGGTCATTGTCCTGCTGGAATACCCATGACCTCTGAGGGAGACCCAGCTTTCTCACACTGGGCCCTACATTATGCTGCAAAATTTGTTGGTAGTCTTCAGACTTAATATGCCATGTACATGGTCAAGCAGTCCAGTGCCAGAGGCAGCAAAGCAACCCCAAAACATCAGGGAACCTCCGCCATGTTTGACTGTAGGGACCGTGTTTTTTCTTTGAATGCCTCTTTTTTTCTCCTGTAAACTCTGTGTTGATGCCTTTGCCCAAAAAGCTCTACTTTTGTCTCATCTGACCAGAGAAAATTCTTCCAAAACGTTTTAGGCTTTTCCAGGTAAGTTTTGGCAAACTCCAGCCTGGCTTTTTTGTGTCTCAGGGTAAGAAGTGGGGTCTTCCTGGGTCTCCTATCATACAGTCCCTTTTCATTCAGATGCCAACAGATAGTACGGGTTGGCACTGTTGTACCCTCGGACTGCAGGGCAGCTTGAACTTGTTTGGATGTTAGTCGAGGTTCTTTATCCAACATCCGCACAATCTTGCATTGAAATCTCTTGTCAATTTTTCTTTTCCGTCCAAATCTAGGGAGGTTAGCCACAGTGCCATGGGCTTTAAACTTCTTAATGACACTGCGCATGGTAGACACAGGAACATTCAGGTCCTTGGAGATGGACTAGTAGCCTTGAGATTGCTCATGCTTCCTCACAATTTGGTTTCTCAAGTCCTCAGACAAATCTTTGGTCTTCTTTCTTTTCTCCATGCTCAATGTGGTACACACAATGACACAGGACAGAGGTTGAGTCAACTTTAATCCATGTCAGCTGGCTGCAACTGTGATTTAGTTATTGCCAACACCTGTTAGGTGCCACAGGTAAGTTACAGGTGCTGTTAATTACCGAAATTAGAGAAGCATCACATGATTTTTCGAACAGTGCCAATACTTTTGTCCACCATCTTTTTTATGTTTGGTGTGGAATTATATCCTATTTGGCTTTAGGACAATTCTTTTTGTGTTTTTTCATTTAAGGCAAATTAAATGAAGATAATAATAACAAAGAATTTGTGTTTGCAATCATTTTCAGGAAGAAACTGAGTATTATCTGACAGAATTGCAGTGGTGTCAATACTTTTGGCCACAACTGTATCTGGCAATTCTGGCAAATGACAGAAGGGCCCGTCTGGTCATGGGCTGCCTTGTCTGCTTCGTTGTCAGCAGAATTTGTGCTCTCAAGACATCCATCCTGTTAAGAGAGGGTAATATCTAATATATAAAGCTCAATGTGGGTGTGTGTATGTATGTATGTATGTATGTATGTATGTCCGGGATTCGCATCTGCACCGTCGCAGCTACAGCCACAAAATTTTGCACAGTCACACGTCTGGACCCCGAGAGCATCATAGCCTATGTTGTGGGGCAAAATTTTAGCCCCGCGCAATCCAATTCACCAAACAATTTTGCCCCTATGTACATAATGGGGAAAAAGTGTATGTATGTATGTAATAAATAAATAATCTTTATTTTTATATAGCGCTAACATATTCCGCAGCGCTTCACAGTTTGCACACATTATCATCACTGTCCCCGATGAGGCTCACAATCTAAATTCCCTATCAGTATGTCTTTAAAGTGTGGGAGGAAACCGGAGTACCCGGAGGAAACCCACGCAAACACGGGGAGAACATACAAACTCCTTGCAGATGTTGACCTTGGTGGGATTCGAACCCAGGACCCCAGCGCTGCAAGGCTGCAGCGCTAACCACTGAGCCACCGTGCTATGTGTGTAGGTTCGGGATTGGCATCCGCACCGTCGCAGCTACAGCCACAAAATTTTGCACAGTCACACGTCTGGACCCTGAGAGCATCATAGGCTATGTTGTGAGGTGAAATTTTAACCCCGTGCATTCCAATTTACCAAACAATTTTGCCCCTATGTACATAAGGGGGAAAAAGTGTATGTATGTATGCATGTGTGTATGTCCGTGATTGGCATCCGCACCGTCGCAGCTACAGCCACAAAATTTTGCACAGTCACATGTCTGGACCCCGAGAGCGCCATAGGCTATGTTGTGAGTCGAAATTTTAACCTCGCGTGTTCCAATTCACCAAACAATTTTGCCTATTATTCTTATCATTTCTATGGTGTTATCGTCCTTCTGTAAAGCTGGAAATAACACAATTTATTACCGTGCCAACACAGACCACCCTCTGACACAGACTGCAGGGGGAGCCTAGTATCACACAGGATAGGATTAGATACACGGCTCAGCAGTCAGTATCACACAGGATAGGATTAGATACACAGCTCAGCAGTCAGTGTCACACAGGAGAGGATTAGACACATGGCTCAGCAGTCAGTATCACACAAGATAGGATTAGAAACACAGCTCAGAAGTCAGTATCACACAGGATAGGATTAGATACACAGCTCAGCAGTCATTATCACACAGGATAGGAATAGATACACGGCTCAGCAGACAGTATCACACAGGATAGGATTAGATACACAGCTCAGCACACAGTATCACACAGAATAGTATTAGATACATGGTTCAGCAGACAGTATCACACAGAATATGATTCGATACACGGCTCAGCAGTCAGTATCACACATGATAGGATAAGGTACACGGCTCAGCAGTCAGTATCACACAGGATAGGATTAGATACACGGCTCAGCAGTCAGTATCACACAGCATAGGATTAGATACACAGCTCAGCTGTCAGTATCACACAGGAGTTGATTAGACACATGGCACAGCAGTCAGTATCACACAGGATAGGATCAGATACACAGCTCAGCAATCAGTATCACACAGGATAGGAATAGATACACAGCTCAGCACACAGTACCACACAGAATAGTATTAGATACACGGCTCAGCAGACAGTATCACACAGAATATGATTCGATACACGGCTCAGCAGTCAGTATCACACATGATAGGATAAGGTACACGGCTCAGGAGTCAGTATCACACAGAATAGGATTAGATACACGGCTCTGCAGTCAGTATCACACATGATAGGATTAGATACACTGCTCAGCAGGCAGTATCACACAGGATAGGATTAGATACACAGCTCAGCACACAGTATCACACAGAATAGTATTAGATACACGGTTCAGCAGACAGTATCACACAGAATATGATTCGATACACGGCTCAGCAGTCAGTATCACACATGATAGGATAAGGTACACGGCTCAGCAGTCAGTATCACACAGGATAGGGTTAGATACATGGCTCAGCAGACGGTATCACACTAGGATAGGATTAGATACACTGCTCAGCAGTCAGTATCACACAGGATAGGATTAGATACACGGCTCAGCAGTCAGTATCACACAGCATAGGATTAGATAGACAGCTCAGCTGTCAGTATCACACAGGAGTTGATTAGACACATGGCACAGCAGTCAGTATCACACAGGATAGGATCAGATACACAGCTCAGCAATCAGTATCACACAGGATAGGAATAGATACACAGCTCAGCACACAGTACCACACAGAATAGTATTAGATACACGGCTCAGCAGACAGCATCACACAGAATAGGATTAGATACACGGCTCTGCAGTCAGTATCACACATGATAGGATTAGATACACTGCTCAGCAGGCAGTATCACACAGGATAGGATTGGATACATGGGTGAGCAGTCAGTAACACATGATAGGATTAGGTACACGGCTCAGCAGTCAGTATCACACAGGATAGGGTTAGATACACGGTTCAGCAGATGGTATCACACAGGATAGGATTAGATACACTGCTCAGCAGTCAGTATTACACAGGATAGGATTAGATACATGGCTGAGCAGTCAGTAACACAGGATAGGATTAGATACACGGCTGAGCAGTCAGTAACACACGATAGGATTAGATACACAGCTCAGCAGAAAGTATCACACAGGAGAGGATTAGGTACACAGCTCAGCAGACATTATCACACAGGATAGGGTTAGATACACAGATACACATGTTGTTTATCAAAAGGCTCTTGAATGAGTTGAAAATAAAATACTATCAATACTTGGGTAATCGTTTAGTTAATTTGTGCTGAAAATCTGTAGTGTTGAATATATGATGTGAAATGTTTTTATGTGCAATATAATCATTATAATTTGTTATAACTAACCACAGTTGGTTACTATGCAGAGGCAACGCCAGGCTCTACAGCTAGTTAGTAATATATCCCCATCTGGTGCTTGGGGACCGGGTCCGCATGGGCCTGTGTAATTTCAAATACCAGGGCTGTTTCACATTGTTCTCTGTATCTTTCTGTACAATTATTAAGAATTCACAAATGAATAATTCCTTCTCTATGCTTCATAGTTAGGGTCAGGTTCTTCTGGTGATAACAATAATTTTGCTTTGTTTTTCAGGGCACTTTGTTTCCAAAGTCATGTTCCCGAAGGAGTTCATAAGTAAATGTTAAACTTTAGTTTTACCCTGATGTTCTTATTTAGGCAGCACAGGATCATTACCATGTAAATCTAATTGGAGCAGTCTTTTTCTAATGGTTGACTTATGTTCTTTGTTTTACTGGTGGTGGTAAGTACCTAAGAGATACTGCCATGAAATTCTAGCATTACAAGAAATTTGACATACAAATTTCTTTTAGTATGTTGTGTTTTTGTCTCTCAGGTTAAATTTACCATATTAGTTTGGCCTGGGCAAATTGCTAGTTTTTTTAACCCCTTAATGACACGGCTGTATTCTGTTTTTTCGTTTTCAATTTTTACTCCACTTCTTCCAAGAACCATAACTTTTTTATTTTTCCATACAAATAGCCATGTGAGGGCTTGTTTTTTGTGGGACCAGTTGTGCTTTTGAATGAACCTTTCATTCTACCACAGTAAATAATTATAAATCTTTATTAGCAAAATGCAAGAAGGTATAAAATATTTTTTTACACAAGCACAGTGACCACGCAGAAAGGCAACAAGACAGCAGGAGATGTATGCATAGACATTATAAACAGTATATCAGGTAAGTACAAAGTAAGTATGTAAGAGGATAAAATATAGATTGAATTAATAGTAAACCAGATATACCAAACATCTACATGTCAGCCAACTGGCTGAATATATTAAGCATGATATTTAAAGAAACGCAGTAGAAATAAATTAAATAATATAGACACCGGTGGTCATCTCCTCCTGCTGGATTGGCGCCAGATCCCAACACATGTTTCCGCACTTAACCTTCATCATCGTGAAAGTTGTGCCAAAGGACTGCCATCAAAAAAGACCTGGGGGAACTGGAATGGAATTGGGGAAAACTTTGCAATTTTGAAAAATTTGATGAATCAGACTTAAACATTTGGAATCAATAAATTTTGCCCATAAAGCAGAAAACAAAAAATGAAAAAGGACATACTGTATATAGTAAATAAAAAAATAAAAAAGGCTCAAACAGAGTATTGAATTGGCTGCAAACAAAAAAAAGGTGCAAAGATGGCAATGATGAATCCGGACCTATATCTGCAGGTAAGTAGCGTTTTTGGACAGTAACGTGTGGTGCTCGAGTCACCATAAGAAGCTACACTGACATGGGGTATTCCCATGCTTGGAGTGCAGGGACTCCACTGTCAGCCGGACTCTTTGCAAGTTGTAGAACTCCGGGGACGTGGAGAGAGAATGCCGAGCACTGGCGCATTTCAGTGCTCGATCAACAGTAGACATAATAAATTCCATTAATCGACTATTGAAATGAGAATCTAATATAGATTTCTCCATATTTGCATATAAGAGAATCCAAGCATTGCATTTCAATACATTGAACAGTACGTACTTATTATCCTTATATAACAACATACTGAACTGTGAAGATTTACTTACATAGTTTGAAGTGAATGTTTTGTAGAAGAGCTTTACTTCATATTTAATCTCTTAAATACACTGGGAGAAGTCTAATGTACATTATCTACTTCATCATTTACTGTCTACTTTTCTCTGGATTTTATATTGTCTGCTTGTAAGTACCTGTTTTTCTTCCGTCATGCTTAAAATGATTTTGTGACAGGTAATGTGTTATTGCATTTTACAATAGGAATCTGAGCCAGCAAATGGATTTCTTCAAGTTAATAATGCCAGCATAAATAAATATTCTTAAAGACTGGAACAAATCTGTTGTGTGTGTTGTGCTTTGCTCTATGCATTTGAAAACATATTTACTATAGATATGAAATGTTACAGATTGTATTGTTACTTTGTTACTTCATCTGGCCATACTGAAGGCAGACAGCTATCTCTCCCGATTACCTCATATACATGAGCTGGGTGTTCATGTGGTTTTTAACAGGGAGAGAGGAGAAAAGTATAGCCAAAGGAAAACATAAGACTTAGCCTGTGAAAATGCAACATTTCAAAGTTATCTTTTTGGGATTGCTTCAGGAAGCCACCAAAGACATCAACTCAGTGGCTAGTTCTGCAAAAATTGGCAGGTTTTGATGACTGTCATCTGAAGTGCTCGGAATCTTCTATGATAGGGTTGATCACTTTTCCAGTAGCTTTTCAATGGTAAATGTGATTTTGGTTAAATTTCATGCAACTTGGTTGAATTTTATTTTAAATAGATTAGGGGTTGTTTATGCCACTCTGTGTGTGCAGTCTTGTGATTCCTCATAATGCGCATAGTGCATGCTGTCAGGATTCTCCAGAGCTGGAAGCGGGCAGTAATTTGACAGGTAAGTATGTGATATGTATATTCCCGGAGTTGCTCAATACAAGTACCGTAAATTTTGCAGGGTAGTGCAAGTCTTGGCAGAATGTGATCGCAAGTATGCATATCACATATTTGAGCTCACATACTTGGTCTCACGGATGTCACTGGAGAATCCTGACAGCATGCTCTGTGCACGATCTGAGAATAGTGTGACTTCAGACTTTTTTGCCCAAACAGGACAATCCTTTTGATAAGTTAAAGAAAGTCATGCAACTTTTATGCGATCAGAAATTGCAGAAGCATAATGTACCTCAAAATATAGCTATTTATTGAAACTGAATGCTACCATAAAGTCCAATATGTGAATTGATAATATAGTATAAATTTCATCTTTTCACTCCTGCTGTGCTCTTTTATTAAATTCTTTTGGTTCATGAATAATGTTCTACTTTTTATTAGCAAATATGTTAGGAAGTTGCTGTGTTTGCAAGTCTGAAAAATATGTTTAGATTTCTCTGACATTAATAAACTTTTGAATGGTAAAACTCTGATAAAAATGAGAATCTTATAGGTTTTTATTAGAAAATCAGTTAATCTTCTAAGATGTTGGGATCATTCCTTGGCAAGAGAAAAGTGGTATGGAGTTGTGAGTTGCATTCTGCTTTGTGAACGTATAGTTAAAAAACTATTTATGCAAACTGACAATACAGGCTAAAATAATGTTATACCCATAAAGTTAATAAGCACATGAAACTAAAGAATAGCCAACCTATTTACAGCCAGTAAGTATCTAAATATACGATGGTTAGTGATGATATCCAAAGTTTGTAATCCGCCACATAAGTCCACGCAATGCATGTGGATGGTTCCCCAGCTGGTGGTGCGCTCCACGAATGTCAGCCTTTCGAGAATGGAGCTGTAGGTTCCTCTGTGATGTGACAATAACTACGGTATGCAGCATGATGCACCAAATTAACCAATGCGTTTCTGAGAAGCTCACTCTCACTTCTCATGAATTGCACATGCAATAAGAATACTACTCAGCTTCAGGTGATTAAAATATATGTATATTATTAATACAGACAGTGGACAAAGTGTATGTGTTTTGCGAACGGACTTGCCATCTGAGAAAAAAGTTCTTGTTACTTTTAATGACATCCGAGCAAAACTTCTGCATCTTACATTTTTCGTAAGGATGGTTCCTGCCTCAAGTGCAGGTGAGAGTAATAGATGGCAAATTGTGATTGTATTTAATGTCAATATCAAACTCCCACATGTCAAAAAGCTGAGATGTAGAATTTATTTGCAGGGTCCTCAAACACAATAAAGAAATATATGTATAGCAAGACATGTTAGAAAAAAGTACAGTACATGTAGAATTTGAAGCACAACTGTGATAAGGACTTTCCTAATAAGGAGGGGCATCTTAAAATTACAGTGGAACTGTACCAGTCAAATATTAAAGACAGGAAACACAAATGATTTATTAAAAATAATACCGAATTCAAGGAAAAACGAGCTAACTCCTCCATATTCGGGGCCCCAACTCCACCGTCGGACATCTCCTCTTCAGATCTGGAATCATCTGATACAGAGATTGGATCCTGAAATTTAATTGGAGAAATTAATCTAAAGCTAGGGGAAAAAGGAGTAAGCACAGAAGATGTCAGAAGCAGGGATCAACATCTTAATAATAATAATAATAATAATAATAATCTTTATATAGCGCCAACATATTCCGCAGTGCTTTACAGTTTAACAGTTTCAAAACACAAGTCATAAGTAACAACTTTAACAATACAATAATTAAAGCAAAATAAGACAACCCTGCTCGTGAGAGCTTACAATCTAAAATGAGGTGGGGGAGATACAAAGTACAGGTGTGTATTTGCAGTGATGTATTTACAATGATGGTCCAGCCATCTTGAGGGAGTGAGGATGGATGTAGATAGTGAATGGGCTACACATGCACACTTACACATAGAATGATTTTGATTAGTGAACGTGATAGGCCACTCTGAACAAATGTGTTTTGATGGGAGCGCCTAAAACTTTGCAAATTGTGGATAGTCCTATTTCTTGGGGTAGAGCATTCCAGAGGAATGGCGCAGCGCGGGAGAAGTCTTGGAGTCGGGAGTGGGAGATACGGATTAGTGCAGAGGTTAGTCGAAAGTCGCTTGCAGAGCGCAGCGGTCAGTTAGGCCGATAGACAGAAATAAGGGAGGAGATATAGGGGGGTGCTGCACTGTGGAGAGCTTTGTGGGTGAGAACAAGTACAAGTACAAGTCGGTATTTCAAAGCGCCACTACTTCCCTTCCGAGCCCCAATGTGTGCCCAAACAGTGGTATTCCCCCACATATGGGGCACCAGCATACTCAGGACAAACTGGACAACAGCTTTTGGGGTCGAATTTGTCCTGTTAACCTTGTGAAAATTAAAAATTGTGGGCTAAAAAATCATTTTTTGAGGAAAAAAAAGATTTTTTATTTTCACAGTTCTGCGTTATAAACATCTGTGAAGCACTTGGGGGTTCAAAGTGCTCACCACACATCTAGATAAATTCCTTGGGTGGTCTAGTTTCCAAAATGGGGTCACTTGTGGGGGGTTTCCACTGTTTAGGCACATCAAAGGCTCTGCAAATGTAACATGATGCCCACAGACCATTCCATCAAGTCGGTATTTCAAAACGTCACTACTTCCCTTCCGAGCCCCGACATGTGCCCAAACAGTGGTCGCTCCCCACATATTGGGTACCAGCATACTCAGGACAAACTGGACAACAACTTTTGGGGTCCAATTTCTCCTGTTACCATTGTGAAAATAAAAAATTGCGGGCTAAAAAATCTTTTTTTGAGGAAAAAAAGATTTTTTATTTTCACAGCTCTGCGTTATACACTTCTGTAAAGCATCTGGGGGTTCAAAGTGCTAACTATACATCTAGATAAGTTCCTTAGGGGGTCTAGTTTCCAAAATGGGGTCATTTGTGGGGGAGCTCCAAAGTGTAGGCAGACAGGACCTCTCCAAACACAACATGGTGTCCGCTAGCGATTGGAGCTAATTTTCCATTCAAAAAGTGAAATGGCGCTCCTTCCCTTCTGAACCCTGCCGTGCGCCCAAACAGTGGTTCCCCCCCACATATGGGGTGCCAGCATACTCAGGACAAACTGATCAATAACTTTAGGGGTCCAATTTTTCCTGTTACCCTTGAGAAAATCAAAAATAGCGGGCTAAAAAATCATTTTTGAGGAAAAAAATGATTTTTTATTTTCATGGCTCTGCGTTTATAAACTTCTGTGAAGCACTTGGGGGTTCAAAGTGCTCACTACACATCTAGATAAGCTCCTAGAGGGGGTCTAGGTTCCAAAATGGGGTCACTTGTTGGGGGTCTCTACTGTTTAGGCACATCAGGGGCTCTGCAAACGCAACATGATGCCCGCAGAACATTCCATCAGTCTGCATTCCAAAATCGCGCGCCTTTCCTTCTGAGCTCTCCCATGCGCCCAAACAGTAGTTTCCCCCACATATGGGGTATCGGTGTACTCAGGACAAATTGCACAACAACTTTTGTGGTCCAATTTCTCCTGTTAGCCTTGTGAAAATAAAAAATAGCGGGCTAAAAAAAATCATTTTTGAGGAAAAAAAATGATTTTTTTATTTTTATGGCTCTGCGTTTATAAACTTCTGTGAAGCACTTGGGGGTTCAAAGTGCTCACTACACATCTAGATAAGCTCCTGGGGGGGTCTAGTTTCCAAAATGGGGTCACTTGTGGGGGGTTTCTACTGTTTAGGCACATCAGGGGCTCTGCAAACGCAACATGATGCCCGCAGAACATTCCATCAGTCTGCATTCCAAAATCGCACGCCTTTCCTTCTGAGCTCTCCCATGCGCCCAAACAGTAGTTTCCCCCACATATGGGGTATCGGTGTACTCAGGACAAATTGCACAACAACTTTTGTGGTCCAATTTCTCCTGTTAGCCTTGTTAAATTAAAAAATAGCGGGCTAAAAAAATCATTTATGAGGAAAAAAAAATATTTTTTTATTTTCACTGCTCAGCATCATAAATTTCTGTGAAGCACTTGGGGGTTCAAAGTGCTCACCGCACATCTAGATAAGTTCCTTTTGGGGTCTAGATTCCAAAATGGGGTCACTTGTGGGGGAGCTCCAATGTTTAGGTACACCGGGGCTATCCAAACACGACATGGTGTCCACTAACGATTGGAGCTAATTTTCCATTCAAAAAGTCAAATGGTGCTCCTTCCCTTCCGGACCCTGCCGTGTGCCCAAACAGTGGTTTATGACCACATATGAGCTATCGGTGCACTCAGGAGAAATTGCCCAACAAATTTTAGGATCCATTTTATCCCATTGCCCATGTGAAAATGAAAAACCTGAGGCTAAAAGAAAATTTTTGTGAAAAAAGTCCTTTCTTTTTTACGGATCAATTTGTGAAGCACCTGGAGGTTGAAAGTGCTCACTATGCATCTAGATAAGTTCCTTGGAGGGTCTAGTTTCCAAAATGGGGTCACTTGTTGGGGAGCTCCAATGTTTAGGCACTCAGGGACTCTCCAAACTCGACATGGCAACTGCTAAATATTCCAGCATATTTCCATTCAAAAAGTCAAATGGCGCTCCTTCCCTTCCCGGCCCTGTCGTGCGCCCAAAGAGTGGTTTATTACCACATATGAGGTATTGGTGTACTCAGGAGAAATTCCCCAATAAATTTTAGGATCCATTTTATCATGTTACCCATGTGAAAATGAAAAAATTGATGCTAAAAGAAAATTTTTGTTGGAAAAATTAAAATGTCCATTTTTTCCTTCCACATTGCTTTAGTTGCTGTGAAGCACCTGAAGGGTTAATAATCTTCTTGAATGTAGTTTTGAGTAGCTTGAGGGGTGCAGTTTTTAGAATGGTGTCACTTTTGAGTATTTTCTGCCATATAGACCCCTCAAAGTGACTTCAAATGTGAGGTGGTCCCTAAAAAAAATGGTTTTGTAAATTTTGTTGTAAAAATGAGAAATCGCTGGTCAACTTTTAACCCTTATAACTTCCCAACAAAAAAAAATTGTTTCCAAAATTGTGCTGATGTAAAGTAGACATGTGGGAAATGTTATTTATTAACTATTTTGTGTCACATAACTCTCTGGTTTAATGGAATAAAAATTCAAAATGTGAAATTTTCAAAATTTTCAAAATTTTCGCCAAATTTCCATTTTTTTCACAAACAAATGCAAACATTATCGACCTAAATTTACCACTAACATGAAGCCCAATATGTCATGAAAAAACAAACTCAGAATCACTAGGATCCGTCGAAGCGTTCCTGAGTTATTGCAAAAAATCAGTTAAATACTCAAGGGTCTCAAAATAATAAATCATATAATATACCCTAAAAATAATACTTTATTAATAAAAAACCACAAGGGTCACACCACAAGTGAACACAAAAAAAACAAAAAAAAGTGTCCAAAAATCTAAAACACATAAAATGTGGGGAATAACCTAGGAGTCCCTATTGATATCTCCTGTTATCACCTTCCTAGCCGCGGAGGTTGGCACCCTAGGGGGAACGTTGTGGCGCCCCCGCTCAACGGTGGCTGTCCCTGGGGACCCTATTGCACCCTGGCACCTCTAATGGAGTCCCTTCCCCGATGCTAAGGGGACCCCTATCAGATAACAGAGAGAATCCTACGATGAGGGGGACCCTAGAACCCACAAAAAATTACACATATATAAAAGAACACATAAATAAATAGGCATATGGGAATACAGTACAGAAAATCTTGATATTAAAGGATTAATGTGCTATACACAGTCCCATCTAGACTCGTGGCTCAGACATATAGATATAGCTGAAAGGATAAAAAGTATCGTGACTCATCAGCAGCCAACAACGTGTGTCAATCCACCTAGTTGTAGCAGCATGTAATCTTAAATCCCAAAAATATATATATATAATTCAAGATACCACATCCTCATATATATAGGTCACAATATATAAAGATCGCCAAAGTCACAAATTGAGTCCATATCCACAGCATTGATTCATAGATCTCATCACATTGTCAGACAATAGATAAAACGATTTCATCAGTGGAAAGCTCAAATAAAGGAGTTAGGATACTCATCGTGAAATCCATCCACTGTCCCATAGCCTCAGACGCCTCAACGCGTTTCACCCCTTTGGGATCATCAGGAGGCTCGATAGCAACCTTACTAGTGTCCTGATGTGGTATAATGGCTGCACTGTCCCGATATCCCTCTATTTAAAACTACCGCCACAGCGTGCGCCAGCCCCGAACGCTGCGTCGGGACACACCCCCCAGCGTCTGTGCGCATGTCAGAATGGAGTGTCATTAGTCACCTGATTGTCAAGGCGCTCTGTCGGCACACATCCTCTCGGTGCGCATGTCTGATCTCAAGACAGAGATCTCGCATCATGTCTCACGATAACTTGACTCAAATCAATCCAGTGCACACGCCTGCCGGGCACATCAAATCCTCTCAGTGCGCATGTCTGATCTCAGGACAGAGATCTCGCATCATGTCTTGTGGTAACTTGACTAAAATCAATCCAGTGCACACGCCTGCCGGGCACATCAAATCCTCTCAGTGCGCATGTCTGATCTCAGGACAGAGATCTCGCATCATGTCTCGCGGTAACTTGACTAAAATCAATCCAGTGCACACGCCTGCCGGGCACATCAAATCCCTAGATCAACTAACATAGGGAATGGATGGTAATATAGTTTTGTAGTCTCTTCCATCCCTCAAATGCGCATGTGATTTCTGCAGTAGTAATCACAGACCATATCGCGCGATGTCCGTAATATACAAACAAAGAGGGCACATCTTGTTGGAAAAAGACCCGCATCAATAACAACAGGGAGACCATGGTAATGTCTCCTAATAATATCCATATGTATATTCTCTAGAGAAAGAGATAATGTCATGCCCGCATACAGACATTATATATAACCATACAGGCAGGTAAATGCAGACTCTCAGTTTCTTAGTACATAATGAATATACATATTGATATCGATAATGCATTTATATTATCCTGGAGACCTCAATAATTTTCTTTTTAATTTTCTCCACTAATTCATTACATAAAAACGCACCATAGAAAAATAATTTGCATTAATCTTTAAAACTACCTCGATGGTTATTACTTCTGGGGTGTCCCGTCCCATGTAGTATTGAGGGAAATGATAACAAAACAATCTGTATGGAAAATCCATAGGGGTCTAAATCTAGACTCCCGCAAGAGTTGCAATCAAGTCCAGCATTCTAAAAAAAGGTACTAGATGGAAAATAGATAAATAAATAAATAAATTCTCTTATCTCATAGGTTAGTATATGGCAAACATTGTACTCATGAAGTACGATAGAGGCCTGACTCAACATATATAGACTCAAAGGGCCTATTCTGCTATAAAAAACAGGTAAATGACAATTGTTCGTTTAACCCCATCGGTTCGAGGCTCTCCATTCTGAAGATCCACTCACATTCTCTTTTGAGGATGGTCTTATCTATATTACCCCCACGGGGATTGATATTGACCACCTCAATAACCGTAAATTTTATATCAGCAAGGGAGTTATTATGAGCACATTGCATATGTTTAGCAAGTGGAGTGTCCCTTCTATTTCTAATATCTCCCACATGTTCCCCCACTCTCCTTCTGAACTCCCTTTTAGTTTTACCCACATAATCTTTAGGGCAGGAACATGTGGCAAGATAGACCACACCAGTGGTCTTACAGTTTGAGAAGTCTCGTTGATAGAAAACCTTCCCCGTCACTGAACTGTGGAAAGATTTGTTGGGTATCATCCACTTACAGAGGCTACAGTCTCCACATTTGAAGAAACCGACAGGTTTCCTCTCGAGCCATGTTCCCTTCCTGGCCGGCCTCTTATATTGGCTATGTACCAACATATCTCTTAGGGATTTCCCCTTCCTGAACGTGATGTTTGGCCGTTCACCTATCAGGCCTCCAATCTCTGGGTCTAATTTCAGAATGTCCCAATGTCTCATCAGAATTTTACTCACTTCTTGGTGTTTGGTATCGAATGTACCTATAATCCTCAAGGTTTCTGACATATCCTTTTCAGTATGTTTTTGTAGAAGTTGTTGCCTATCCGCTTTCTCAGCAAATTTAAATGCTGTATCCAAAACATGTGCCGGATAACCCTTTTCCCTGAATCTGTTGTACATATCTCCAGCCTGATTATAGAAATAGTCATTTCTCGAACAATTTCTCCTAAGCCTAAGAAACTGGCCTTTAGGGATGCCCCTCTTGAGGGGAATAGGATGGTGACTCTGCCAATGGAGCAGACTGTTAGTGCTGGTGGGTTTACGATGGATAATTGTGGAAATAGTCCCAAAGGATTCTCTTTTGATTTTAACATCCAAAAAGACTAATACTTGTTTCTCAATCTCGTAGGTAAATCTCAGATTGACATCATTACAGTTAAGTTCATCTACAAAAGTCTCAAATTGTTCTTTACCACCTGACCATACCACAAAAACATCATCTATATAGCGATACCACATAGAGATGTATTCCTGCCACCATTTTCCTTCTCCTCCAAACACAATAGTTTCCTCCCACCAGCCCAGGAACAAATTTGCATACGAAGGGGCACAAGAACTCCCCATCGCATTGCCCCTGAGCTGGTGGAAGTACTCCCCATCAAAAGTGAACACATTATGTGTAAGTGTGAAACCAAGAAGGGATAGCACAAAAGCATTATGTTTTCTGCAAGCTATTGATCGCTGTTGAAGAAAATCATAGAATCATAGAATCGTAGAGTTGGAAGGGACCTCCTGGGCCATCTGGTCCAACCCCCTGCTCAAAGCAGGATTCACTAAATCATCCCAGTCAGATGTCTGTCCAGCCTCTGTTTGAAGACTTCCATTGAAGGAGAACTCACCACTTCTCGTGGCAGCTTGTTCCACTCATTGATCACTCTAACTGTCAAAAAGTTTTTTCTAATATCTAATCTGTGTCTCCTCCCATTCAGTTTAATCCCATTGCTTCTAGTCTTTCCTTGTGCAAATGAGAATAAAGTTGATCCTTCTACAATGTGACAGCCCTTTAGATATTTGTAGACAGCTATTAAGTCTCCTCTCAGTCTTCTCTTTTGCAAACTAAACATTCCCAAATCCTGCAACCTTTCCTCATAAGACAGGGTTTGCAGACCGGTCACCATTCTGGTCGCTCTTTTCTGAACTTGCTCCAGTTTGTTGATGTCTTTTTTAAAATGTGGTGCCCAAAACTGGACACAATATTCCAGATGAGGTCTGACCAAAGAGGAGTAGAGGGAAATAATGACTTCACGTGATCTAGACTGTATGCTTCTGTTAATACATCCTAGAATTGCATTTGCCTTTTTTGCTGCTGCATCACACTGTTGACTCATATTCAGTCTGTGATCTATTAGTATACCCAAGTCTTTTTCACATGTGCTGTCACTTAGCCCTATTCCTCCCATTCTATATATGCTTTTTCCATTTTTATTGCCCAGATGTAGTACTTTGCATTTCTCCCTGTTAAAAACCATTCTGTTAGTTGCTGCCCACTTCTCCAGTTTATTTAAATCTTTTTGAATCCTCTCTCTCTCTTCTCTAGTATTAGCTATCCCTCCTAGCCTTGTGTCATCAGCAAATTTAATCAGTTTACCCTCAATTCCTTCATCTAAATCGTTGATAAAGATGTTGAACAATACAGGGCCCAGGACAGAGCCCTGTGGTACCCCACTTGAGACATTCTTCCAACTGGATGTGCAGCCATTTACGACCACTCTTTGGGTCCGATCACTAAGCCAGTTATGAATCCACCTAACAGTTGCCTTGTCCATTCCATACTTAATCATTTTTTCAATAAGGATTGTATGAGAGACTTTGTCAAATGCTTTGCTGAAGTCAAGATATACTATATCTACAGCATTTCCTTGATCTACCCAATCAGTGATACCGTCATAGAAGGAAATTAAGTTAGTCTGACATGACTTATTAGTTACAAACCCATGCTGACTCTGTTTAATCACTTCATTCTTATCCAGGTATTGACATACATGTTGTTTAATAATTTGTTCAAAGATCTTTCCTGGTATAGAAGTCAGACTCACCGGCCTATAGTTACCTGGGTCCACCTTCTTCCCCTTTTTGAAGATAGGAACAACATTTGCTCTTCTCCAGTCTTCTGGCACTTCTCCTGTTCTCCAAGAATTTTCAAAGATTATAGAGAGGGGTTCAAAAATTTCTTCTGCTATCTCCTTCAGTACTCTGGGGTGTAATTCATCTGGACCTGGAGACTTGAATTCATTTAGGCTAGCTAAGTGTTTCCTCACTATCTTTCTGTTTATAGATATCCTGGATTCTTCTATTCCCTTAATAGGACAGTGAATAACAGTTGATGTTACATTTCCTTTCTGAGAGAAAACAGATGCAAAATAGGAATTTAAAAGTTCAGCCTTCTCAACATCCTGTCTTACCATTTCATCATTTTCATCCTGTAAAAATCCTATAGCATCTTTGACTTTTCTTTTACTTTTGACATATCCCCAAAATCCTTTATTATTGCTTTTGACATCTCTTGCAAGCCTCAATTCATTTTCAGCTTTAGTTAATCTGATTTGTGCCCTGCAGGTTCTGCAGACAGCATTATATTCTTCTTTAGATATGCCTCCCTCTTTCCATTTTATAAACATTTTTTTCTTCCTTTTTAGCATGTGCTTAAGTTCTGTGTTCATCCATCCTGGTTTCCTTAACTGCTTCCTATTCTTCCCTCTTTTCAGAATTGTTAACAACTGTGCTTTGAGAATTTCATTTTTCAAGATTTCCCATCCTTCCTGGACATTTTTGTCTTTAAGGATATCCAGCCATTGGATCCCTCCAATTCTCTTTCTGAATCCCTTAAAATCTGCCTTTCTGAAATCTAACCTTGATGTCTGAGTCTTCACAGGTCTTCCGCCTCTAGTTATCCAAAATTCTAAAATAGCATGGTCGCTACCTCCTAGGGTCCAAGCCACTTTTACCTCCTCAACCATTTCCTCCCTGTTTATAAGGATTAGATCCAAGGTAGCAGTTCCCCTTGTTTTCTCCCTTACCTTTTGGAAGATAAAGTTGTCAGCAAGAGAGGATAAGAATTTCCTTGACCTGTTAGTTTTGCCTGAGAGAGATTCCCAACAAATGTCTGGATAGTTGAAATCTCCCATGACAACTATGTCATATTTTTTGGAGAACTTGGCCATTTGATGCATAAAGAGTTCATCCATAGCTTCAGCTTGCACAGGCGGCCTGTAGTAAATGCCTACAATGGTGTCCTTTCCATTGTTCTGTCCTTGTATTCTTACCCAAACAGTTTCCACAGAACTCCCAGTCTCTGAAGCTTCAATCTCTGTGCAGATATACGCGTTTCTAACATACAATGCGACACCCCCTCCTCGTTTATCAAGTCTGTTTCTTGCAAATAAATTGTATCCTTCTAGTCTTGTATTCCAATCATGTGTATTGTCCCACCAAGTTTCAGTGATTCCAATGACATCATATTTCTTTTCCTGTGTTAGTAGTTCCAATTCTCCTTGTTTGTTGCCCATGCTTTGTGCATTAGTATAGAAACATTTTAGTTTGTGATTGGTTTCTCTTTCTCCAATATTTTTATTAATTAGATTCTTTCGTCTTTGTTCTTCCTTTCCACTTCTAATAGCAGAGTTCTCAATAGCATTTTTCAGGTGTATGGCTTTTTCTGGTCTTTTGCTTCCCTTCCCATGTTGTTCTAGTTTAAAGCTCTCCTTACAAGTGTAGCAAGGCGACTTCCAAATACATGCTTACCAGTCTTCGTAAGGTGCACCCCATCTCTAGCAAGTAGTCCATCGTATAAGTAGTTCACTCCGTGATCCAGAAATCCAAATCGTTGCTGACGGCACCATCGACGTAGCCAGTTGTTCACCTGCAGAATCTTATTCCACCTCCTTGTTCCATGGCCATCCACTGGGAGGATGGAAGAGAAGACCACCTGCGCTCCCAGTCCTTTCACTTTCTTGCCTAAGTCTTCAAAGTCTCTGCAGATGGTTTCCAGGTCGTTTCTTGCAGTGTCATTTGTCCCCACATGTAGTAGCAGGAATGGGTAGTCATCTGTAGGTCTGAAGAGTCCTGATATCCTGTCAGACACATCTTTAATTTTTGCACCTGGAAGACAGCACATTTCTCTTGAAGTTATATCCGGTCTGCAGATAGCGGCCTCAGTTCCTCTCAACAGGGAATCCCCCATGACCACCACTCTCCGTTTCTTCTTCACAACATTTTTCTTTCTCCATCCAGGAGGACTCTGAAGGCGTACAAGGTTGCTGCTTGTTGGCAAAGTCTTATCCTGATGTATTTCTTCATTGTTTTCCTGCGTGAGAGCCTGGTATTGGTTTCTGAGCAGTATGGGTGATGACTGCCTCCTGATCCTCCTGCTTCTCTGGGTCACATGTCTCCATTCCTCTGTTTCTTCAGGTGCACTTCGAATTTCTTCTCTTTCTGTAACATGAAGAGATAATTCTGTTCTGTCCAAGAACTCTTCACCTTCCTTAATGATCTTCAACGTAGCTAACCTCTCTTCGAGATTTTGCAACTTTTCCTCCAACAGGGACACAAGCTTGCATTTGTGGCATGTGAAGTTTGGCTTTTCCACTGGTAAGTCTGTGAACATGTAGCAAGAAATGCAGCTCACCAAATGGCTCCTGGCCTCTTCCATCTTGAGATTTCTTAAAAACGATGAAAGATGAGCCCAAATTCGCGCGCCGATAGGCGGTTTTTCCGATTTCCTCTTTTCAGCTGCAACGGCCAAAACCCAGTGATCGTTGAGCTCGCGGAGACTCTTCACTTATCCCAGAAGGCACTGGGAATATGCAAATGATCTCCTCAAGACTCTTCCCCTGGTTTTCCAATTTCCTCTTTTCAGCTGCAACGGCCAAAACCCAGTGATCGTTGAGCTCGCGGAGACTCTTCACTTATCCCAGAAGGCACTGGGAATATGCAAATGATCTCCTCAAGACTCTTCCCCTGGTTTTCCGATTTCCTCTTTTCAGCTGCAACGGCCAAAACCCAGTGATCGTTGAGCTCGCGGAGACTCTTCACTTATCCCAGAAGGCACTGGGAATATGCAAATGATCTCCTCAAGACTCTTCCCCTGGTTCCCCTGGTTCCACACTCCTCGTCCCATCCCGATGTGGGATGCTGCTGTATAATGCTTCAATGTCAATCGATGACAGCCACGCATCCCCATCAAGATGGATACCCTCCAGTTTCAATAATAAATCCGATGTATCTCTGAGATATGATGGTAAAGAGACAACAAAAGGACGTAAAATTTGGTCCACATAGATACCACAGTTTTGTGTCAGGGAATCAACCCCTGAGACTATAGGTCGTCCTTTTAGTGGATCTAAACCTTTATGTACTTTTGGAAGTGCATAAAAGGTCGCCATCACCGGAAACTTAGGTAACAAAAAAATCATATTCCGTTTTCGAAATTAATTTATCAAGCCAGGCCCCCTCAACTATTGTGGTCAGTTCTCCCTTGTACTTGGGTATTGGATTAGTTTTAAGGACCTCATATGTTAACCTATCTTGTAGAATATTTTGACACATCTTGTGATATTCAAGATGGTTCATGATAACAAGATTCCCACCTTTGTCAGATGATTTAATGACCACCTGATCATTCTTTTTAAGACCAAGAAGGGCATCTCGTTCCCCTATCGTCAAATTTTCTTCTTCATCCCAGCCTTTCTTTTTATTATTTAGCATTTTGAGATCTCTCTCCACTAATGACATAAAAATGTCAATATTTTTAGTGTCACCTAATGGTGGCATCTTTTCACTCTTGTTCTTTAAATTAGTGAAGGGACCTCTACCATCCTCTGGAATATTCTCATTCTCTCTAAGGAGACCCAGAAGTGCTTGATAGCTCTCAATATCTTCATCACTGAGACCCTGCCTAAGACATTCCTCTCGGTCATTATGTCTAAAGAATTTCTTCCATTTTAATTTTCTACAGAAAAGGTTCAGGTCCTTTACCCACTCAAAACAGTTATAGCTATTTGTCGGCACAAAATTAAGGCCCCTTGATAGCATATTCAACTCATTTCCACTCAAGGTATGCGAGGACAGATTTAAAACTTGGCCTTTAATTAATTGAACCGAGTTCTTAGCTGATACCCTGCCCTCGCACCCTGCTCCAAAAAAGAGGAAGATGAGGGTATAGTAGAAGAGGGAGTCACAGAGGGGGGCCTTGCAGGTGCTGCTGGTGTGTTGGATACTAGATGGGATACTTGTTGTCTCATCCCACCCCTGTATGTCCCTCTTCCTCGTCTTCTCCCTCCCCTTCCCTCCTGCCATCTCCGTTTTGGGACAGCACCTCTAAAAAAAGAAGATGCACTGAATGAAGTACTTTCAGTTCTCTCTGTATCAGAGGTTTCCAGATCTGAAGATGATGCCTCAGAATACCTCTCCGTTTGAAAATTAAATATTTGGTTCTCACTGAAGTCTCTCAGGTCTCTTTGTAACTGAAGATGTTTTCTTTCCTTCAAAAGGGCCTGATATCTTTCCACAGAGGTTTGTAAAAGTCCCTCCCTCCTAACAAAATCGGAGTCGGTTTTATGTTTAAGGACCTGTTCAATTAGTCTATTGAGTTAGCTATTCGCTTTCTCAAAAATCTTCTTTTCCTCTAATAATAAGATTTGCATAAACCTAATTGATGACTCAATGGATTCCTTTGTCC
Source organism: Dendrobates tinctorius (assembly GCF_039654945.1). Classification (NCBI taxonomy): domain Eukaryota; kingdom Metazoa; phylum Chordata; class Amphibia; order Anura; family Dendrobatidae; genus Dendrobates; species Dendrobates tinctorius. The sequence goes on along the minus strand of NW_027361827.1, from coordinate 6,844,514 downwards.
AAATACTCAAAAACTCAGGTGAGGCAACCCTTTGGGAAGGACTAATATTGATCCTCAGTCCTCTTGGTACTATCCGATTTTTCAAATAGTTTTCTAATGTCCTAATCTCCCACCAAGACTTGAGATATTCTTTATAGCCCACATAGACTTCATTGAACAGATTCTTGAGTGCCAAAGGGCCAGTGCTCTTATCGAGAGTACCACTAACGTTAAATGCTTGATTTGCATCTTCTAACCAGATATCTGAATTCAACGGACCTGCTAGAAAACTGGCCATCACAACTCCGAATTTATGGCAAAAAATCAGTTAAATACTCAAGGGTCTCAAAATAATAAATCATATAATATACCCTAAAAATAATACTTTATTAATAAAAAACCACAAGGGTCACACCACAAGTGAACACAAAAAAAACAAATAAAGTGTCCAAAAATCCAAAACACATAAAATGTGGGGAATAACCTAGGAGTCCCTATTGATATCTCCTGTTATCACCTTCCTAGCCGCGGAGGTTGGCACCCTAGGGGGAACGTTGTGGCGCCCCCGCTCAACGGTGGCTGTCCCTGGGGACCCTATTGCACCCTGGCACCTGTAATGGAGTCCCTTCCCCGATGCTAAGGGGACCCCTATCAGATAACAGAGAGAATCCTACGATGAGGGGGACCCTAGAACCCACAAAAAATTACACATATATAAAAGAACACATAAATAAATAGGCATATGGGAATACAGTACAGAAAATCTTGATATTAAAGGATTAATGTGCTATACACAGTCCCATCTAGACTCGTGGCTCAGACATATAGATATAGCTGAAAGGATAAAAAGTATCGTGACTCATCAGCAGCCAACAACGTGTGTCAATCCACCTAGTTGTAGCAGCATGTAATCTTAAATCCCAAAAATATATATATATAATTCAAGATACCACATTCTCATATATATATAGGTCACAATATATAAAGATCGCCAAAGTCACAAATTGAGTCCATATCCACAGCATTGATTCATAGATCTCATCACTTTGTCAGACAATAGATAAAACGATTTCATCAGTGGAAAGCTCAAATAAAGGAGTTAGGATACTCATCGTGAAATCCATCCACTGTCCCATAGCCTCAGACGCCTCAATGCGTTTCACCCCTTTGGGATCATCAGGAGGCTCGATAGCAACCTTACTAGTGTCCTGATGTGGTATAATGGCTGCACTGTCCCGATATCCCTCTATTTAAAACTACCGCCACAGCGTGCGCCAGCCCCGAACGCTGCGTCGGGACACACCCCCCAGTGTCTGTGCGCATGTCAGAATGGAGTGTCATTAGTCACCTGATTGTCAAGGCGCTCTGTCGGCACACATCCTCTCGGTGCGCATGTCTGATCTCAAGACAGAGATCTCGCATCATGTCTCGCGATAACTTGACTCAAATCAATCCAGTGCACACGCCTGCCGGGCACATCAAATCCTCTCAGTGCGCATGTCTGATCTCAGGACAGAGATCTCGCATCATGTCTCGCGGTAATTTGACTAAAATCAATCCAGTGCACACGCCTGCCGGGCACATCAAATCCTCTCAGTGCGCATGTCTGATCTCAGGACAGAGATCTCGCATCATGTCTTGCGGTAACTTGACTAAAATCAATCCAGTGCACACGCCTGCCGGGCACATCAAATCCCTAGATCAACTAACATAGGGAATGGATGGTAATATAGCTTTGTAGTCTCTTCCATCCCTCAAATGCGCATGTGATTTCTGCAGTAGTAATCACAGACCATATCGCGCGATGTCCGTAATATACAAACAAAGAGGGCACATCTTGTTGGAAAAAGACCCGCATCAATAACAACAGGGAGACCATGGCAATGTCTCCTAATAATATCCATATGTATATTCTCTAGAGAAAGAGATAATGTCATGCCCGCATACAGACATTATATATAACCATACAGGCAGGTAAATGCAGACTCTCAGTTTCTTAGTACATAATGAATATACATATTGATATCGATAATGCATTTATATTATCCTGGAGACCTCAATAATTTTCTTTTTGATTTTCTCCACTAATTCATTACATAAAAACGCACCATAGAAAAATAATTTGCATTAATCTTTAAAACTACCTCGATGGTTATTACTTCTGGGGTGTCCCATCCCATGTAGTATTGAGGGAAATGATAACAAAACAATCTATATGGAAAATCCATAGGGTCTAAATCTAGACTCCCGCAAGAGTTGCAATCAAGTCCAGCATTCTAAAAAAAGGTACTAGATGGAAAATAGATAAATAAATAAATAAATTCTCTTATCTCATAGGTTAGTATATGGCAAACATTGTACTCATGAAGTACGATAGAGGCCTGACTCAACATATATAGACTCAAAGGGCCTATTCTGCTATAAAAAACAGGTAAATGACAATTGTTCGTTTAACCCCATCGGTTCGAGGCTCTCCATTCTGAAGATCCACTCACATTCTCTTTTGAGGATGGTCTTATCTATATTACCCCCACGGGGATTGATATTGACCACCTCAATAACCGTAAATTTTATATCAGCAAGGGAGTTATTATGAGCACATTGCATATGTTTAGCAAGTGGAGTGTCCCTTCTATTTCTAATATCTCCCACATGTTCCCCCACTCTCCTTCTGAACTCCCTTTTAGTTTTACCCACATAATCTTTAGGGCAGGAACATGTGGCAAGATAGACCACACAAGTGGTCTTACAGTTTGAGAAGTCTCGTTGATAGAAAACCTTCCCCGTCACTGAACTGTGGAAAGATTTGTTGGGTATCATCCACTTACAGAGGCTACAGTCTCCACATTTGAAGAAACCGACAGGTTTCCTCTCAAGCCATGTTCCCTTCCTGGCCGGCCTCTTATATTGGCTATGTACCAACATATCTCTTAGGGATTTCCCCTTCCTGAACGTGATGTTTGGCCGTTCACCTATCAGGCCTCCAATCTCTGGGTCTAATTTCAGAATGTCCCAATGTCTCATCAGAATTTTACTCACTTCTTGGTGTTTGGTATCGAATGTACCTATAATCCTCAAGGTTTCTGACATATCCTTTTCAGTATGTTTTTGTAGAAGTTGTTGCCTATCCGCTTTCTCAGCAAATTTAAATGCTGTATCCAAAACATGTGCCGGATAACCCTTTTCCCTGAATCTGTTGTACATAAAGTACAAAAAGGACTTTGGGACTATTTCCACAATTATCCATCGTAAACCCACCAACACTAACAGTCTGCTCCATTGGCAGAGTCACCATCCTATTCCCCTCAAGAGGGGCATCCCTAAAGGCCAGTTTCTTAGGCTTAGGAGAAATTGTTCGAGAAATGACTATTTCTATAATCAGGCTGGAGATATGTACAACAGATTCAGGGAAAAGGGTTATCCGGCACATGTTTTGGATACAGCATTTAAATTTGCTGAGAAAGCGGATAGGCAACAACTTCTACAAAAACATACTGAAAAGGATATGTCAGAAACCTTGAGGATTATAGGTACATTCGATACCAAACACCAAGAAGTGAGTAAAATTCTGATGAGACATTGGGACATTCTGAAATTAGACCCAGAGATTGGAGGCCTGATAGGTGAACGGCCAAACATCACGTTCAGGAAGGGGAAATCCCTAAGAGATATGTTGGTACATAGCCAATATAAGAGGCCGGCCAGGAAGGGAACATGGCTCGAGAGGAAACCTGTCGGTTTCTTCAAATGTGGAGACTGTAGCCTCTGTAAGTGGATGATACCCAACAAATCTTTCCACAGTTCAGTGACGGGGAAGGTTTTCTATCAACGAGACTTCTCAAACTGTAAGACCACTGGTGTGGTCTATCTTGCCACATGTTCCTGCCCTAAAGATTATGTGGGTAAAACTAAAAGGGAGTTCAGAAGGAGAGTGGGGGAACATGTGGGAGATATTAGAAATAGAAGGGACACTCCACTTGCTAAACATATGCAATGTGCTCATAATAACTCCCTTGCTGATATAAAATTTACGGTTATTGAGGTGGTCAATATCAATCCCCGTGGGGGTAATATAGATAAGGCCATCCTCAAAAGAGAATGTGAGTGGATCTTCAGAATGGAGAGCCTCGAACCGATGGGGTTAAACGAACAATTGTCATTTACCTGTTTTTTATAGCAGAATAGGCCCTTTGAGTCTATATATGTTGAGTCAGGCCTCTATCGTACTTCATGAGTACAATGTTTGCCATATACTAACCTATGAGATAAGAGAATTTATTTATTTATTTATCTATTTTCCATCTAGTACCTTTTTTTAGAATGCTGGACTTGATTGCAACTCTTGCGGGAGTCTAGATTTAGACCCTATGGATTTTCCATATAGATTGTTTTGTTATCATTTCCCTCAATACTACATGGGACGGGACACCCCAGAAGTAATAACCATCGAGGTAGTTTTAAAGATTAATGCAAATTATTTTTCTATGGTGCGTTTTTATGTAATGAATTAGTGGAGAAAATTAAAAAGAAAATTATTGAGGTCTCCAGGATAATATAAATGCATTATCGATATCAATATGTATATTCATTATGTACTAAGAAACTGAGAGTCTGCATTTACCTGCCTGTATGGTTATATATAATGTCTGTATACGGGCATGACATTATCTCTTTCTCTAGAGAATATACATATGGATATTATTAGGAGACATTGCCATGGTCTCCCTGTTGTTATTGATGCGGGTCTTTTTCCAACAAGATGTGCCCTCTTTGTTTGTATATTACGGACATCGCGCGATATGGTCTGTGATTACTACTGCAAAAATCACATGCGCATTTGAGGGATGGAAGAGACTACAAAACTATATTACCATCCATTCCCTATGTTAGTTGATCTAGGGATTTGATGTGCCCAGCAGGCGTGTGAACTGGATTGATTTTAGTCAAGTTCCCGCGAGACATGATGCGAGATCTCTGTCCTGAGATCAGACATGCGCACTGAGAGGATTTGATGTGCCCGGCAGGCGTGTGCACTGGATTGATTTTAGTCAAGTTACCGTGAGACATGATGCGAGATCTCTGTCCTGAGATCAGACTTGCGCACTGAGAGGATTTGATGTGCCCGGCAGGCGTGTGCACTGGATTGATTTGAGTCAAGTTATCGCGAGACATGATGCGAGATCTCTGTCTTGAGATCAGACATGCACACCGAGAGGATGTGTGCCGACAGAGCGCCTTGACAATCAGGTGACTAATGACACTCCATTCTGACATGCGCACAGACGCTGGGGGGTGTGTCCCGACGCAGCGTTCGGGGCTGGCGCACGCTGTGGCGGTAGTTTTAAATAGAGGGATATCGGGACAGTGCAGCCATTATACCACATCAGGACACTAGTAAGGTTGCTATCGAGCCTCCTGATGATCCCAAAGGGGTGAAACGCATTGAGGCGTCTGAGGCTATGGGATAGTGGATGGATTTCACGATGAGTATCCTAACTCCTTTATTTGAGCTTTCCACTGATGAAATCGTTTTATCTATTGTCTGACAATGTGTTGAGATCTATGAATCAATGCTGTGGATATGGACTCAATTTGTGACTTTGGCGATCTTTATATATTGTGACCTATATATATATGAGGATGTGGTATCTTGAATTATATATATAAATTTTTGGGATTTAAGATTACATGCTGCTACAACTAGGTGGATTGACACACGTTGTTGGCTGCTGATGAGTCACGATACTTTTTATCCTTTCAGCTATATCTATATGTCTGAGCCACGAGTCTAGATGGGACTGTGTATAGCACATTAATCCTTTAATATCAAGATTTTCAGTACTGTATTCCCATATGCCTATTTATTTATGTGTTCTTTTATATATGTGTAATTTTTTGTGGGTTCTAGGGTCCCCCTCATCGTAGGATTCTCTCTGTTATCTGATAGGGGTCCCCTTAGCATCGGGGAAGGGACTCCATTAGAGGTGCCAGGGTGCAATAGGGTCCCCAGGGACAGCCACCGTTGAGCGGGGGCGCCACAACGTTGCCCCTAGGGTGCCAACCTCCGCGGCTAGGAAGGTGATAACAGGAGATATCAATAGGGACTCCTAGGTTATTCCCCACATTTTATGTGTTTTGGATTTTTGGATACTTTTTTTGTTTTTTTTGTGTTCACTTGTGGTGTGACCCTTGTGGTTTTTTATTAATAAAGTATTATTTTTAGGGTATATTATATGATTTATTATTTTGAGACCCTTGAGTATTTAACTGATTTTTTGCCATAAATTCGGAGTTGTGATGGCCAGTTTTCTAGCAGGTCCGTTGAATTCAGATATCTGGTTAGAAGATGCAAATCAAGCATTTAACGTTAGTGGTACTCTCGATAAGAGCACTGGCCCTTTGGCACTCAAGAATCTGTTCAATGAAGTCTATGTGGGCTATAAAGAATATCTCAAGTCTTGGTGGGAGATTAGGACATTAGAAAACTATTTGAAAAATCGGATAGTACCAAGAGGACTGAGGATCAATATTAGTCCTTCCCAAAGGGTTGCCTCACCTGAGTTTTTGAGTATTTGGACAAAGGAATCCATTGAGTCATCAATTAGGTTTATGCAAATCTTATTATTAGAGGAAAAGAAGATTTTTGAGAAAGCGAATAGCCAACTCAATAGACTAATTGAACAGGTCCTTAAACATAAAACCGACTCCGATTTTGTTAGGAGGGAGGGACTTTTACAAACCTCTGTGGAAAGATATCAGGCCCTTTTGAAGGAAAGAAAACATCTTCAGTTTCAAAGGGACCTGAGAGACTTCAGTGAGAACCAAATATTTAATTTTCAAACGGAGAGGTATTCTGAGGCATCATCTTCAGATCTGGAAACCTCTGATACAGAGAGAACTGAAAGTACTTCATTCAGTGCATCTTCTTTTTTTAGAGGTGCTGTCCCAAAACGGAGATGGCAGGAGGGAAGGGGAGGGAGAAGACGAGGAAGAGGGACATACAGGGGTGGGATGAGACAACAAGTATCCCATCTAGTATCCAACACACCAGCAGCACCTGCAAGGCCCCCCTCTGTGACTCCCTCTTCTACTATACCCTCATCTTCCTCTTTTTTGGAGCAGGATGCGAGGGCAGGGTATTAGCTAAGAACACGGTTCAATTAATTAAAGGCCAAGTTTTAAATCTGTCCTCGCATACCTTGAGTGGAAATGAGTTGAATGTGCTATCAAGGGGCCTTAATTTTGTGCCGACAAATAGCTATAACTGTTTTGAGTGGGTAAAGAACCTGAACCTTTTCTGTAGAAAATTAAAATGGAAGAAATTCTTTAGACATAATGACCGAGAGGAATGTCTTAGGCAGGGTCTCAGTGATGAAGATATTGAGAGCTATCAAGCACTTCTGGGTCTCCTTAGAGAGAATGAGAATATTCCAGAGGATGGTAGAGGTCCCTTCACTAATTTAAAGAACAAGAGTGAAAAGATGCCACCATTAGGTGACACTAAAAATATTGACATTTTTATGTCATAAGTGGAGAGAGATCTCAAAATGCTAAATAATAAAAAGAAAGGCTGGGATGAAGAAGAAAATTTGACGATAGGGGAACGAGATGCCCTTCTTGGTCTTAAAAAGAATGATCAGGTGGTCATTAAATCATCTGACAAAGGTGGGAATCTTGTTATCATGAACCATCTTGAATATCACAAGATGTGTCAAAATATTCTACAAGATAGGTTAACATATGAGGTCCTTAAAACTAATCCAATACCCAAGTACAAGGGAGAACTGACCACAATAGTTGAGGGGGCCTGGCTTGATAAATTAATTTCGAAAACGGAATATGATTTTTTGTTACCTAAGTTTCCGGTGATGGCGACCTTTTATGCACTTCCAAAAGTACATAAAGGTTTAGATCCACTAAAAGGACGACCTATAGTCTCAGGGGTTGATTCCCTGACACAAAACTGTGGTATCTATGTGGACCAAATTTTACGTCCTTTTGTTGTCTCTTTACCATCATATCTCAGAGATACATCGGATTTATTATTGAAACTGGAGGGTATCCATCTTGACGGGGATGCGTGGCTGGCATCGATTGACATTGAAGCATTATACAGCAGCATCCCACATCGGGATGGGACGAGGAGTGTGGAACATTTTCTTCAACAGCGATCAATAGCTTGCAGAAAACATAATGCTTTTGTGCTATCCCTTCTTGGTTTCACACTTACACATAATGTGTTCACTTTTGATGGGGAGTACTTCCACCAGCTCAGGGGCACTGCGATGGGGAGTTCTTGTGCCCCTTCGTATGCAAATTTGTTCCTGGGCTGGTGGGAGGAAACTATTGTGTTTGGAGGAGAAGGAAAATGGTGGCAGGAATACATCTCTATGTGGTATCGCTATGTAGATGATGTTTTTGTGGTATGGTCAGGTGGTAAAGAACAATTTGAGACTTTTGTAGGTGAACTTAACTGTAATGATGTCAATCTGAGATTTACCTACGAGATTGAGAAACAAGTATTAGTCTTTTTGGATGTTAAAATCAAAAGAGAATCCTTTGGGACTATTTCCACAATTATCCATCGTAAACCCACCAGCACTAACAGTCTGCTCCATTGGCAGAGTCACCATCCTATTCCCCTCAAGAGGGGCATCCCTAAAGGCCAGTTTCTTAGGCTTAGGAGAAATTGTTCGAGAAATGACTATTTCTATAATCAGGCTGGAGATATGTACAACAGATTCAGGGAAAAGGGTTATCCGGCACATGTTTTGGATACAGCATTTAAATTTGCTGAGAAAGCGGATAGGCAACAACTTCTACAAAAACATACTGAAAAGGATATGTCAGAAACCTTGAGGATTATAGGTACATACGATACCAAACACCAAGAAGTGAGTAAAATTCTGATGAGACATTGGGACATTCTGAAATTAGACCCAGAGATTGGAGGCCTGATAGGTGAACGGCCAAACATCACGTTCAGGAAGGGGAAATCCCTAAGAGATATGTTGGTACATAGCCAATATAAGAGGCCGGCCAGGAAGGGAACATGGCTCGAGAGGAAACCTGTCGGTTTCTTCAAATGTGGAGACTGTAGTCTCTGTAAGTGGATGATACCCAACAAATCTTTCCACAGTTCAGTGACGGGGAAGGTTTTCTATCAACGAGACTTCTCAAACTGTAAGACCACTGGTGTGGTCTATCTTGCCACATGTTCCTGCCCTAAAGATTATGTGGGTAAAACTAAAAGGGAGTTCAGAAGGAGAGTGGGGGAACATGTGGGAGATATTAGAAATAGAAGGGACACTCCACTTGCTAAACATATGCAATGTGCTCATAATAACTCCCTTGCTGATATAAAATTTACGGTTATTGAGGTGGTCAATATCAATCCCCGTGGGGGTAATATAGATAAGACCATCCTCAAAAGAGAATGTGAGTGGATCTTCAGAATGGAGAGCCTCGAACCGATGGGGTTAAACGAACAATTGTCATTTACCTGTTTTTTATAGCAGAATAGGCCCTTTGAGTCTATATATGTTGAGTCAGGCCTCTATCGTACTTCATGAGTACAATGTTTGCCATATACTAACCTATGAGATAAGAGAATTTATTTATTTATTTATCTATTTTCCATCTAGTACCTTTTTTTAGAATGCTGGACTTGATTGCAACTCTTGCGGGAGTCTAGATTTAGACCCCTATGGATTTTCCATACAGATTGTTTTGTTATTTCCCTCAATACTACATGGGACGGGACACCCCAGAAGTAATAACCATCGAGGTAGTTTTAAAGATTAATGCAAATTATTTTTCTATGGTGCGTTTTTATGTAATGAATTAGTGGAGAAAATTAAAAAGAAAATTATTGAGGTCTCCAGGATAATATAAATGCATTATCGATATCAATATGTATATTCATTATGTACTAAGAAACTGAGAGTCTGCATTTACCTGCCTGTATGGTTATATATAATGTCTGTATGCGGGCATGACATTATCTCTTTCTCTAGAGAATATACATATGGATATTATTAGGAGACATTGCCATGGTCTCCCTGTTGTTATTGATGCGGGTCTTTTTCCAACAAGATGTGCCCTCTTTGTTTGTATATTACGGACATCGCGCGATATGGTCTGTGATTACTACTGCAGAAATCACATGCGCATTTGAGGGATGGAAGAGACTACAAAACTATATTACCATCCATTCCCTATGTTAGTTGATCTAGGGATTTGATGTGCCCGGCAGGCGTGTGCACTGGATTGATTTTAGTCAAGTTACCGCGAGACATGATGCGAGATCTCTGTCCTGAGATCAGACATGCGCACTGAGAGGATTTGATGTGCCCGGCAGGCGTGTGCACTGGATTGATTTTAGTCAAGTTACCACAAGACATGATGCGAGATCGCTGTCCTGAGATCAGACATGCGCACTGAGAGGATTTGATGTGCCCGGCAGGCGTGTGCACTGGATTGATTTGAGTCAAGTTATCGCGAGACATGATGCGAGATCTCTGTCTTGAGATCAGACATGCGCACCGAGAGGATGTGTGCCGACAGAGCGCCTTGACAATCAGGTGACTAATGACACTCCATTCTGACATGCGCACAGACGCTGGGGGGTGTGTCCCGACGCAGCGTTCGGGGCTGGCGCACGCTGTGGCGGTAGTTTTAAATAGAGGGATATCGGGACAGTGCAGCCATTATACCACATCAGGACACTAGTAAGGTTGCTATCGAGCCTCCTGATGATCCCAAAGGGGTGAAACACGTTGAGGCGTCTGAGGCTATGGGACAGTGGATGGATTTCACGATGAGTATCCTAACTCCTTTATTTGAGCTTTCCACTGATGAAATCGTTTTATCTATTGTCTGACAATGTGATGAGATCTATGAATCAATGCTGTGGATATGGACTCAATTTGTGACTTTGGCGATCTTTATATATTGTGACCTATATATATGAGGATGTGGTATCTTGAATTATATATATATATTTTGGGGATTTAAGATTACATGCTGCTACAACTAGGTGGATTGACACACGTTGTTGGCTGCTGATGAGTCACGATACTTTTTATCCTTTCAGCTATATCTATATGTCTGAGCCACGAGTCTAGATGGGACTGTGTATAGCACATTAATCCTTTAATATCAAGATTTTCTGTACTGTATTCCCATATGCCTATTTATTTATGTGTTCTTTTATATATGTGTAATTTTTTGTGGGTTCTAGGGTCCCCCTCATCGTAGGATTCTCTCTGTTATCTGATAGGGGTCCCCTTAGCATCGGGGAAGGGACTCCATTAGAGGTGCCAGGGTGCAATAGGGTCCCCAGGGACAGCCACCGTTGAGCGGGGGCGCCACAACGTTCCCCCTAGGGTGCCAACCTCCGCGGCTAGGAAGGTGATAACAGGAGATATCAATAGGGACTCCTAGGTTATTCCCCACATTTTATGTGTTTTGGATTTTTGGACACTTTTTTTGTTTTTTTTGTGTTCACTTGTGGTGTGACCCTTGTGGTTTTTTATTAATAAAGTATTATTTTTAGGGTATATTATATGATTTATTATTGCGTTCCTGAGTTATTACCTCATAAAAGGACACTGGTCAGAATTGCCAAAAATGGGCAGGTCATTACGGTCAAAATAGGCTGGGTCATGAAGGGGTTAAGTATGGACTGTAGAGTGTATAGTCGAGTAATGGGGAGTCCAAATAATAGAGCGAGCCCATACCGGGCAGCGCCTTTCTGAACCCTGCTCATGAAGGTATATTCACATGTTCAGGTTTTTAAATATATTAGATAGGACTGCTCCGAGAAGGGTATGCCTTGACGCGGCGGAGTGGCTTAGCGTACATTTTTTTGCAGAAAAACGTATCAACAAAATACCCTGGTTTTGTTAACATCTTTTACTAGCACTTGCTACTTACAGTTACATGTATTTTACAGCAGAGTATTTATGCACGTTTGTCATACTGTGTTCTGTTTCTGTGTCTTAGTTCTTGGGTGGTGCGAACAGGGTCTTATTGACCCGTTCAGTTTTTGTGCATGTTCCATGTGTTTTGAATCTATTGATTTCTTGCTTCTGCAAGCTTTGGGAGATCCCCCGCCTCTCTCCTTTGGGACATGCATAAAAAGCCATTTTGCCCAGCGAGCCCATACCAGGCAGCACCTTTCTGAACCCTGCTCATGAAGGTATATTCACATGTTCAGGTTTTTAAATATATTAGATAGGACTGCTCCGAGAAGGGTATGCCTTGACGCGGCGGAGTTGCTTAGCGTACATTTTTTTGCAGAAAAACGTATCAACAAAATACCCTGGTTTTGTTAACATCTTTTACTAGCACTTGCTACTTACAGTTACATGTATTTTACAGCAGAGTATTTATGCACGTTTGTCATACTGTGTTCTGTTTCTGTGTCTTAGTTCTTGGGTGGTGCGAACAGGGTCTTATTGACCCGTTCAGTTTTTGTGCATATTCCATGTGTTTTAAATAATAGAGCATTGCAGTAATCCAGGCAGGAGTGGATCAATGCTACAGTGAGGGTTTTTGTTGTTTCCTTGGTGAGAAAAGGGCAGATTCTAAAGATGTCCTTTAGGTGTAAGCGGCAAGAGTGGGCAAGTGATTGTATATGGGATGTGAAGGAGAGATTGGTGTCAAATATAACACCCAGACAGCGCGCCTGCTGCCGGGGTGTTATTATAGTGCCACCCACGGAGAGGGAAATGTCAGATTTAGGGAGGTTAGTAGACAGCGGGAGCAGAAGAAGTTCAGTTTTGGAGAGGTTGAGTTTCAGATAGAGAGGGGACATGATGTTGGAGACTGTGGACAGACAGTCACTGGCGTTCTGTAGTACAGCGGGGGTAAGGTCGGGGAATGACGTGTATAGTTGTGTGTCATCAGCATAAAGATGGTTCTGAAAGCCAAATCTGCTGATTGTCTGTCCAATTGGGGCCGTGTAGAGAGAGAAGAGAAGGGGGCCAAGGACTGAGCCCTGAGGTACCCCGACAGCGAGAGGAAGAGGACATCTTCCCGAGAACCGAGCCAGTGAACAAACACTGAAGGAGCGGTCAGAAAGATAGGAAGAGAACCAGGAGAGAGCAGTGTCCTTAATGCCTAGTGACTGGAGCCTAGAGAGTAGGAGATGGTGGTCAACAGTGATGAAAGCTGCAGATAGGTCAAGAAGACTGAGCAGAGAGTGGTCACCGTTACATTTTGCTGTCAGAAGGTCATTGGTCACTTTGATAAGTGCAGTTTCAGTCGAATGTAGGATCTCCTCCACTTCATCTTTTTTTAGACAACAGAGACATGATTCAATATCAATTAAGAGATCGGCCCACTCTGCAACACGACCAAGGCAGATGAGTAAAGTTCCAAATGATATGAGCAGTAGGGAGAATCATAATGTGAACTTATCTACTTACAATTTGTCAAACCTTGAGAGATCAGTGCTACGTAGAGGTTTGACATTTGTACCCACTACAAGATTTGACTCATTTATGTGGATAAAGGATCTAAATCTCTTTGTTAGGAAACTAAATTGGAGAAGATTTTGTTCTCCACAATTATTGGACTAAATGCCAGCAACTTGGTATATCTCTTGAAGATCTATGGGATTGCTGACAAAATTATCAGTGGAGGGAACTAGAGGTGTTGGTGAGGGTCCCTTCTCGGATTTACAGTAAAACTGAAGATAACCAGGATGCCCCCTTCTAGTGACCTCAGAAATACAGATATTTTTTAAAACTGGTCACCAAAGTGAAATTAAATTGATCCAAGGATGAACGGTACTTACCCCAATTTAACCTTGTCAGAAAGAAAAATATTAAATAATCTTGATTCTAATACACACATCGTTAATGAACCATTTGACAAAGGTAGATACACAGTAGTGAAGAACAGTACAAAATATGTGGAGATGTGCTTTGAAACTTTGGAATACTATCAGACCAATCTATGTAAGGCTACTTTCACACATCAGGTTTTCGGCGTCAGGCGCGATCCGGCGTCGTGCCGGAACGCCGGATCCGGCAAATGTTTAGTAAAACCTGATGTGACGGATCCGGTTTTCTGCCGGATCCGTCTTTTTCTTGACAGACAAAACCGGATCCGTCTCATCCGGTTCATCCATTTTTCTATCCATTTTTCGACGGATTACGCCGGATCCGGTTTTTAAAATTGACCCTTGTGGCCTTCCGAACGGGATTGGCTACTGGAAAACTATATATAGCATGTTCCTACAGCCCTTCTTTGACAGGTTGTAGAGGAGAAAGTGCAGGTTGGAGAGAAGAGCAAGTACTGGCGAAGATGGATGTTGTCATTGGAATTATTTTGAAGAATTTGGCGGATTTTACAGCGGAGGCAAAGCGTTTGAGGGTGATTGTTCTGGAGAAGGAGAGAGCGAGACAGCAGCGCATCAGGCATCGTAGACGACGTTTGTGGATCCACCCCATCACAGCCAAGAGAATGACGCGTGGGGTCTATTCTACACTATGCATGGACCTTCGACGAGACCCGGATAAATTTTTTGGATATGTTAGGATGAAAATGGAGAATTTTGATTACTTGGTGGAGCGCATTGCACACCTCATAAGAAAAGCGGACACCTATTGCCGCTTCTCAGTTTCACCCGCAGAGCGTCTGATGGTGACTTTAAGGTAAGCCACATTTATTGGATATGATCGCATCAGAGCACACTTTCACTGCAATCTTGTTGGTGGTAATTTGTATCTCCAAGTGTTATAGGTCAGTTTTGGTATGTAATGCTGTGATTTAAAACTAATTTATTGTTTGTTAATTCCCCACAGATTTCTTGCAACTGGAGAATCCCTTTCGTCACTGCATTTCCAGTACAGACTCGGGATTTCCACCATATCTGGAATTGTGAAGTACACATGCCGTGCACTGTGGGACTCCTTAGCTGAAGAGTTTTTACCAGAGCCCACAACAGAGAGGTGGATTGAAATTGCTGACAAGTTTCAACAGATATGTCAGTTTCCAAACTGCTTGGGCGCTGTGGACGGGAAACATATCCGCATTGTAAAGCCAGCTGGATCGGGATCGGAATATTTCAATTACAAGAAATATTTTTCAATTGTCCTCATGGCCATCGCTGACGCGGAATACAAATTTATTGCGGTTGATATTGGGGCCTATGGCCGCTCCAATGACTCTCAAGTTTTCAAACTGTCTGCCATGGGGCGTAAACTGTATGGAAACACCTTCCAGTTCCCACCACCTAGACCGCTGCCGCAAACATCTGGTCCACCTATGCCATTTGTCTGTGTAGGGGATGAAGCCTTCCAGCTGTCAGAACACCTTTTGAAACCGTACTCTAGCAGAGGATTGACAAGACCAAAACGCATTTTTAATTACCGCCTCACAAGAGCAAGAAGAATGGTTGAATGTACCTTTGGTATTCTGACAGCCAAATGGCGGGTCCTATTGACTGCGATCAACCTCAAGACAGAAACTGTGGACGAGGTGATCAAAGCGTGCGTGGTACTCCACAATTTTGTTATCTGCAAGGAACCCATTTCCATTGAGGACACCTCTGAAGAAACCACCTTGCAAGATTACCATGACATTACCACTAGAAGTTCTGTGACGGTTTCAGTAATGAGGGACAATTTTGCACTATACTTTATGTCACCTCAAGGCAGAGTACACTGGCAGGATGACAGAGTGTGAAAGATTTGTGCCCTAACCAAACTTGTGTACCTTCTGTACCAACAGTATATACCTTTGCCAACCAAAGTTGGCTATCTTGTCATGGTCTCTATTTTTAGCTTTAGGCCACAGGTGTGTACCTGGTTGTGTTTTATGCAAAGTATTTCACCTTTTAACAAAAGTTGTGTACATTGTTAGGAAATCACCAACAATAAACACAACTTTTTAGGTGAAATACTTTGCTTCAAACACAACCAGGAACACAACTGTGGCAAAAAGCTAAAATTTACCCACAGTTATATACCTTGTTTTGAATACCATTTCACCTTTTAAATACCCTGTATTTAACCTTTTTCGCCGCAGAAAGAAATGACAGACAACCAGTGTAAAATAATTTAACTTTTATTGAAAAATGTTTTTTTAAGTAAACTTTTTTAAAATTTTAATAAACATGTTTAATAAAAATTTGAAACTATAAAACTGAAACCATAAAACTGGTCATTTTTATTTAAATACACACATTATAATTCGGTGTAGTGTGTGGTGGAAATACTGCTGTAGGGGCTGCGGGACACTTCGACACTGGGAGTGTGGAGAGAGGACTGGGATCGTGGTGGGGAAGGAACAGTTAGAGGTGAAGGTGTGGAAAAAACTACAGAATGGGTGGACATGTGGGAAGCAGAAGAGGTGGTGGGTGGTGGAGTGGAGGGTTGGGCAGGGACTGTAGGAGCAGATGATGTTGATGGCAAGTTGTATGGGGAAGGAGTTTGGTACGGGGCAGGTTGCTGGAAGTGGGGAGATGTCTGGTACGGGGCAGGTTGCTGGAAGTGGGGAGATGTCTGGTACGGGGCAGGTTGCTGGAAGTGGGGAGATGTCTGGTACGGGGCAGGTTGCTGGAAGTGGGGAGATGTCTGGTACTGGGGAGGTTGCTGGTACTGGGGAGTTTGCAGGTACTGTGGAGGTTGCTGGTACTGGTGAGGTTGCTGGTGCTGGGGAGGTTGCTGGTGCTGGGGAGGTTGCTGGTGCTGGGGAGGTGGATGGTGCTGGGGAGGTGGATGGTGCTGGGGAGGTGGATGGTATGTAATAGGAGGGGGAGGATGGAAAGTGGCTGGAGGTGGATGGTATGTAATGGGAGGGGGAGGATGGAAAGTGGCTGGAGGGGGTGTAGATGTAATAGGAGGGGGAGGATGGAAAGTGGCTGGAGGGGGTGTAGATGTAATAGGAGGGGGAGGATGGAAAGTGGCTGGAGGGGGTGTAGATGTAATAGGAGGGGGAGGATGGAAAGTGGCTGGAGGGGGTGCAGGTGGAGGAACTACTGTGGTGGGAGGAGGAGGAGGTTGGGAGGTAACTTGCTGGAGAGCAGCGTGGCATGAATGCATTACATGCATCTGCTGGGCAGGAGAGAGCGTTTCCATGCGCTCCACAACAGACCTGAAAAAGGTGTGGTTTGGCGAAGATCTTGCTTCTGAATGCATGGTTTGCAGAAGTGTCTTCACCTCCAGAATGCTGGAGTTGATCTGCTGATAGCCTGCGGAGATTTGCTCTGACAAGACTTTTAGACAGTTCTGGAAAGATGCATTCAGATGCAAGAACTCTGGCGCAAAAGTCTTTTCCTGACCCCTCTGCCGCTGCCGCCCAGTACCCGCAGGTGTACTAGAGGTGGCAGGGGCAGAAGGGTGGGGTAAAGGGAAAGCGATCTCCTCACCAGCAGCTTCATGTAATGTAGGCGGCCACGATGCTCCTGTGCTGGTGGATGGGACAGATGGGTCGAATGTGTGGAAAGGCTGGGAAGGTGCAGATGTACCGGGGCGGTCGAAGTGTCCCTCGGTGCCGGTCTCCTCAGGGATCGCCTCAGAAGGGTCCAATCGTGCCGGCTCCCGAGTGCTGCTCACCGTGCTGTGGAATAAAGAGAAAAAAAAACAATTAAAATACTGACATGGTATGGCCCTGGCTGAAAAAAAAATTTACATCTAACATTTTTTTTCACATGTGGTGTGTAATATTTACCTTCTGGTGACCATTGTTTCCCGGAGGAACGACAGGGCTTCTGCGTACTTGTACTTGCTCCTGCGTCCTCCAGATCCACTCGGGGCCCGCATCTCTTTATTGAACTCCTTCTTGAAACGATCCCTCACAGACCGCCACCGATTCACAATTCTGTTCCCTGAAACGAGAAAGGAGTGGTTAGTATACAACATCAGTGTTTCCCAAACTCCAGTCCTCATGGTCCCCAGGGGTCATGTTTTCAGGATTTCCAAAGTAAATAGAAATCCTGAACACATGATCCGTGGGGACCACGAGGACTGGAGTTCGGGAAACACTGGTTTAAATCAAGCAACCGGTACTGTATATACTTACGCTCTGTAATCTGGGCCTGAACATCGAGGTCCTCTCAGCGGCCCACAAGGAGCGAACGGATTTCCTCCCAGTGTCGTCGGGTAACGATCAGGTCAGCGTGGCGGCGGTCAGCCATATTCCAGAGCGGCTCCCTTTCTCTGACGAGATCGATGAGGCGGTCCACATCAATCCCTCCATCCTCAACGTCAGAGTCGGGAGCACGCTGTGAAGGCTGTTAAAGAAAAAGACAAAAATAACATAATTAGCCTCCACAAAAGAAATGAAATAAAAAGTGCAAAAAAACAAAGCAAAAATATTTATACTTACATGCTGGTGACCGCCGCGTTGCTGTCGCCGACGACCCTGGGAGGCACTGCGAGGACCTCTTGGCCAAGCACCAGATTGGGAAGACTAGAGAAGAAAACAAAAAAAGTTATGTCTTTGGATGTAGGCATTTGTTTGCTGTGTGTGGTCTGCAGAACATTGTTTTCTATGTGTTGTGTGTAGTGTGATGTTGTGTTTCTGCGTTTGATGCAAAAAACTTACCAATTGTGAGCCCACTCCAGGTGTCTGTCCACCCCTTCCTTCTTCTTCTGGGAGCTCCTCTTCATCTTGTGATTCCTGTTTTGAAATAAAAGGCCATGAATAGACATATATTACAGAGAAGATGGATTTTGGAAATAAAAACTTACCGTCAAACGCTGACGATGCGAAGGAGGGCTTCCAGAAGATGATGTGCTGTCTTCCTGGTGGCCACACTCCATGCCTGTGGGTGGTGTTCCAGCTGCTGCCATTGCTGCTGCTGCTGCTGCTGCATCTATTGGGCGGCTGTTGAATAAAGAGAAACAAAGGGCCAATGAATATCTTGATATTCAATAGCCCTAGTTTGGAGGAATGGGTGATTTGATAATTACCGTCTCTCATCTGCTGCTGGACTCCCCTCCCGTTGTTCAGCATGCTGCTCCAATTGGGGTGGTGCTGATGGTGCTGCTGCAGATGTCTCCTGCCTTCTCCTGCGCCTGGTTGCTGTCTTGGGTGGCATGTTGGGTGTGGCTGTGGGTCCCACTGTCTTGCTTTTATATATGTCTTGTGGGCAGAGCTACTGAGCATGCTCAGACCAAAAAACCGGATCCGGCCGCCGGATCAGGCTTTCGCCGGATCCGGCGCATTGCGGCGCTCATAGGCTTTCATTGTGTGAAAAAGCCGGACGCGCCGGATCCGGCGTGTCTGGCTTTTTCGCCGGAGACAAAAAACGTTACAGTAGACGTTTTTTCCAGACGCCGGATCGCGACACATTGCGACACATTGCCGGATCCGGCGAAAACCGGATGAAACGCATGGCCATCCGGCGCCATCCAGCGCAAATGCAAGTCAATGGGGAGGAAACCGGATCCGGCATTGCATTTCGCCGGATCCGGTTTCTGTCAAAACCGCCGGATCGCTCCTGACGCCGAAAATCTGATGTGTGAAAGAGGCCTAAGAGATTCTAAAAGTGAACCCCACCAAAGAATATACATTGTTATTATCACAAATCCTAACCCATTCCTTGCATTCGGGACTGATCTGCTTCCTAGAAATCCCATAATTGCTACATTTTATGCCCTCCACAAGATCCACAACAGCATCAGTCCCCTGAAGGGATGACCTATTGTCTTGGGGATTGATGTCCTATTACAAAACTTAAGTGTTTACTTAGACTAATGACATCATTTGTGACATCCCTTTCTTCCTATCTTCTTGAGATAAAAGATCTGCTAAACAAGTTGGAGGAATCTCCATGATGAGCATACCTTTTTGGCCTCCATTGTTGTGAAGGTACTCTATGATAGCATTCACCACACCGCAGGTCTTGCAGCAGTAAAGCATTTCCTTAACAGTAGAGGTGTACATCTAACACCCAACAGTCCTTTCCTCCTTGAACTACTCGAGTACATCCTCCTACATAACTATTTCCTATTCAATGGCAAGTAGTGATGAGCGAACATGCTCACCACTACTCGGTACTTGCTTGAGTATCACGGTACTCTGAGAGCACCGAGCATTTTTGGGATTACTCAGCGGGAACTCGGGTCTCCACCCAGCATTTTTGGCAGACTTTAGAGACCCAATTACACTGCAGGGATTGTCTGCCAGGCATTTAAATGCCGCAGCTATTTTTGTTGTGGTCGTGCAGTGATTGGCTGGCCGCACAGCATCATCAGAGGTATAAGAGACCGAACGCCGCCCTGCTCGGCGCATTCAGCTCCGGATTGAGAGAGTGTAGGGAGAGGTGCTGCCGATATACTGTAGGGTCAGAATTGGGGATTTATTAGTTAGTGTGGGGTCTACCATCCTAAATACTCAAATCCAGCTAAAGCAACAGTCCTTCTAAGGATTCATTCCGGAGTATATAGGTTCCAGAGTTAGGTAGGCAGGGTAGTGTACGTCGCTATAGACACATCGGTGCAATGCCTCCAGGCACTGTACGTGTGTATATAGAGCATTGCATACATGAAGAGGGTCCATTCCCTTTCTGAGCTCTGGTGCTGCTGCTGCTACCTGTAGGATATATTAGCGGTATATAGGTTGCTACAGGTATTATTGGAATACAGGCCACACATTTTTTGGTGTGGTATCTCCGTGCCAGCTAATATCTGTGCATGCTCAAAAACTGGCCAGTTTATGGCTGTTTTCTTTTTTTGGCCTGGCTGTCACTTTTGGTTAAATACAGCAGTATTTAGCCAAAAAAAATACAGGCCACACATGTATTGTAGTGGTATCTCCGGGGCAGCTCATATCTGTGTGTGCTCAAAGTTTTGCCAGTTTACGGCGCTTTTCTTTTTTTTTCCTGGGTGAAACTGTACTTATATACAGCACTAGTTAGCCCAAAAATAAAAAAAAAACAGGGCACATAATGGTATCTCCGTGGCAGCACATATATGTGTGTACTCAAAAGTTTTGCCAGATTACGGCGCTTTTCTTTTTTTTCTGAGTGAAACTATACTTATATACAGCACTAGTTAGGCCAAAAAAAAAAGAAAAACAGGGCACACATTTTTCGTAGTGGTATCTCTGTGGCAGCTCATATATGTGTGTGCTCAAAGTTTTGCCAGTGTTACACCTGGTCCCCGTCCTGGTGCTGCGTCCAGGTCTGCTGCTGCTCCCCATTTTGGGCACTCACCTCGTGCCTCGCACGCTGTCCTTGGGCAGCAGCCGGCCCCCTCTGTGTCCCATGCTGCTGCTCAGCATTCAGGTCTCTTCCCTGTCTCCACCTCCTGGCATTCTGTCGGCAGATCTGTCACTAAAGCTATTAGGGCAGGCCCGCAGGCTCTCCTGCCTTCTTAAATGGACAGCGTGCATTTTTCAAAAAGAACAATTAACCAATGGCAGCGCACTGGCTGCTATTTCTGGCCACTCCATAGGTAGAGCGGCGGAGCAACGAGTATCAATCATTGCTACATCCGATTCTCTTGCTAACCTGTCTGCGCTGCGTCTGAAGTCTCTGTGCATTCTCTAATGCTATCTATCTCCATAGAGTATCAGTATCCTGATCTTCCTGGTGATATCTGCAACCATCTGGGCGAAAGCCATCCCTTTCCGCCAACAGCCATCCGAGTCCGAGGACTGTGTGAAGGTCAATGGAACCAACTACTTACCAACTACCCGGATCCAGGACCCGTCTCATTACGGACTCTGCTGTAACTTCTGTTATCCCTTTTGGTCCCCCTGGGACAGCTGCCACGTGTCCATGGTCCAACTAGAGGTAGCACCTGTGTCCTCTGGATATTCCATTCTGGTCCTGTCTGAGGGGCTTTACTACGGGTACCCGGGGCTCACTAGTCACACCCCCTTCAGAGCCCCCCGGACTGTGGTCCCGAGGTTCCACTTTAAGAATAAAAAACGAATGTGAACTTCATCTTCTCTGTCTCCGCTTCCATTCGTTACAGATTGCTCCGGCCATGGAATCCGCTGGACCACAGAGGCCTCCGACTGAGGAACTATGCCAAGAGGTGACCCGCTTAAAAGATCAACAGGACAAGATCATGTCTTATCTACATAACCCGTCCACCCGCATAGATTCTCTGCTGAACCCAGCTGCTCCTGATTCACCTAGCAGCACCCAGGTACCTGCTGTCACGGCAAGCAAGAGTCCTCACCTGGCAGCTCCTCCCTGCTTCCAAGGTGACCCCACTCAGTGTCAGGGTTTTATCAATCAGTTTACCCTACACTTCGAAATCATGGGGCACATGTTTTCTTCTGACCGTGCCAAAGTGGGCTTCATTATGTCACATCTAACAGGAGAGGCTCTCGCTTGGCTAAACCCGTTATGGGAGAGAGGAGACCCGCTGGTTAATGATCTTAAATCTTTCCTAGAGACTTTTTGCAGGACCTTCGGTGAACCTGGTCGAGACATGTCAACTGCTTCTGCCCTGCTTCACTTAGGAACCCTCACGGTGGCTCAGTATGCTGTTCAGTTCCGCACCCTCTCGTCTGAGTTATCCTGGAACAATGAGGCTTTGCTGG
The DNA here is from genome assembly GCF_039654945.1 of Dendrobates tinctorius. NCBI lineage: Eukaryota > Metazoa > Chordata > Amphibia > Anura > Dendrobatidae > Dendrobates > Dendrobates tinctorius. The sequence continues at coordinate 6,822,017 of NW_027361827.1, read as the reverse complement.
CTACCTTCTGGGTGGGCCTATCTGGAAAAATTAAGAATGAGCTTGTGGGAAGGGACAGGCCTACTATCTTGGATGACCTGATTTCCTTGGCGACCCGGATTGACCTGCGTTTTCTGTAGCGTTCCATGAAGATTAAGTGAGACAAGAGGTCCTACCACCTGGACTCTAGTTCTTCCAAGATGACTACCTCATCTTCTTCTCCCGAAGCTATGGAGGTAGATCGAGTAAGTCTGGCCAGCCGCCGCCAGGAGACTGTCTATATTGTAGTAGTTCCGAACACCTGATCCGCTCCTGTCCAAAGGAGTCGGGAAACTCCAGTGCCTAGGCTCGGTAGGAGAGGCCACCCTACGTAGAGAATATTCCTCTCCTTCGTTGCAGATCCCTGTCTCCGTGACCTGCAGAGCAATAACATTTTCTGGATTATTTCTGTTGCATTCCGGAACCGCCGGGAGTTTTATCCAGCAGACGCTTGTGGATCGTTACCACTTACTTGTTCAGGCTCTGCCCAATCCATTGCGGGTGACCGCTGTCAATGGCCAGCCACTGACCGAACTCGACCAGTTCCAGACTGAGCCAGTGGAACTCCGGGTAGGTATTATGCATTCTGAAAGAATCCGTTTTTATGTGTACCCTGGTTTGTCTCACCCCTTGCTTTTAGGTTTGCCTTGGTTCCAGAAACATGAACCAGTCCTTAATTGGAGAACAGGCGAAATTCTGCGTTGTGGAGATTCCTGCTTGGACCGTTGCTTAAACTGGATTGAACCAGTTTCACCCCCAGTCCAATCTACTACCCTGACTGGATTACCATCCGCTTACTGGTCCTTCTCGGATGTCTTCGGGAAAAAGGAAGCTGAAAAACTCCCCCCCCCAGGTTGTATGACTGTCCAATAGATCTTCTTCCTGGAACATCTCCTCCCTGTGGGAGAGTTTACCCTCTTTCCCAGGCAGAGACTCAGGCTATGTCAGACTACATCCAGGAGAATTTGGCCAGAGGGTTTATCTGAAAATCATCATCACCGGCAGGAGCAGGCTTCTTCGTGAAGAAAAAGGACGGATCCTTGTGGCCCTGTATCGACTACCGGGGACTGAACCAGATCACGGTAAAAAACAGGTACCCATTGCCTCTAATTTCAGAACTGTTTGACCGTCTCCGAGGGGCCAAAATCTTCACCAAGTCGGATCTCAGAGGTGCCTACAACTTGATCCGAATCAGGGATGGAGACAAATGAAAAACAGCCTTCAACACCCATGATGGGCACTACGAGTACCTGGTAATGCCGTTTGGTCTAAGGCTACTTTCACACATCAGCTTTTCGCCGTCAGGCGCGATCCGGCTTCGCGCCGGATCCGGAAAAAGGTTATGGAAAACTGGATGTGACGGATCCGGTTTTCTGCCGGATCCGATTTGGTAATCAGACCAAAAACCGGATCCGTCTCATCCGTTTCATCCGTTTTCCGAAGGATTACGCTGTATCCGGTTTTTAAAAACGCCCCTTGGGGGCTTCAAAAAGGGATTGGCTGCTGAAATCTATATATACCGTGTTCCTACAGCCCATCTTTGACAGGTTGTAGAGGAGAAACTGCAAGTTGGAGAGAAGAGAAAGTGACTGGCGAAGATGGATGTTGTGATTGCAAATATTTTGAAGAATGTGGTGGATTTTACAGCGGAGGCGAACCATTTGAGGGTGATTGTTCTGGAGAAGGAGAGAGCGAGACAGCAGCGCATCAGCATCAGCGACGCCGTTTGTGGATCCACCCCATCACAGCCAAGAGAATGATGCGTGGGGTCTATTCTACACTCTGCATGGACCTTAGACGAAACCCGGAGAAATTTTTTGCATATGTTCGCATGAAAATGGAGAATTTTGATTACTTGGTGGAGCACATTGCACACCTCATAAGAAAAGCGGACACCTATTGCCGCTTCTCCGTTTCACCCGCAGAGCGTCTGATGGTGATGCTCGCATCTGAGCACACTTTCACTGCAATCTTTTTGGTGGTAGTTTGTATCTCCAAGTGTTTTAGCTGAGTTTTGGTATGTAATGCTGTGATTTTAAACTAATTTTTTTTTTTTTAATTACTCACAGATTTCTTGCAACTGGAGAATCCCTTTCGTCACTGCATTTCCAGTACAGACTTGGGATTTCCACCATATCAGAAATCGTCAAGTACACATGCCGTGCACTGTGGGACTCCTTAGTTGAAGAGTTTTTACCAGAGCCCACAACAGAGAGGTGGATTGAAATTGCTGAAAAGTTTCTACAGATATGTCAGTTCCTGAACTGCTTGGGCGCTGTGGACCGGAAACATATCCGCATTGTAAAGCCAGCAGGATCGGGATTGGAATATTTCAATTACAAGAAATATTTTTCCATTGTCCTCATGGCCATCGCTGACGCGGAATACAAATTTATTGTTGTTGAAATTGGGGCCTATGGCCGCTCCAATGACTCTCAAGTTTTCAAACTGTCTGCCATGGGGCATAAACTGTATGGAAACACCTTCCAGTTCCCATCCCCTAGACCGCTGCCGCAAACGTCTGGTCCACCTATGCCTTTTGTCTGTGTAGGGGATGAAGCATTCCAGCTGTCAGAACACCTTTTAAAACCGTACTGTAGCAGAGGATTGACAACAACAAAACGCATTTTTAATTACCACCTAACAAGAGCAAGAAGAATGGTGGAATGCTCCTTTGGTATTCTGACAGCCAAATGGCGTGTCCTATTGACTGCGATCAACCTCAAGACAGAAACTGTGGACGAGGTGATCAAAGCTTGCGTGGTACTCCACAATTTTGTTATGTGCAAGGAACCCATTTCCATTGAGGACAACTCTGAAGAAACAACCTTGCAAGATTACCAGAACGTTAACAATAGAAGTTCTGTGACGGTGTCACGAATGAGGGACAATTTTGTACAAAACTTTATGTCACCTCAAGGCAAAATAGACTGGCAGGATGACAGAATTTGATAAATTTCTGCCCTTAACCAAAGTTTTGTACCTTTTGTACCAACAGTATATACCTTTTCCAAACAAAGTTGGCTATCTTGTCGTCTATCTTGTCGTCTTTTAACTATTTTTACCTTTTGACCACAGTTGTGTACCTGGTTGTGTTTTAGGCAAAGTCTTTCACCTTTTAACAAAAGTTGTGAAATCCCCAACAAGATACACAACTTTTGGTAAAAGGTGAAATACTTTAGACATATAAACTTTTTTTTATACATGGGATGTTTCATATTTACCTTCTGGTGACCATTGTATCCCGGAGGAACGACAGGGCTCGGGCGTACTTGTACTTGCTCCTGCGTCCTCCAGATCCACTCGGGGCCCGCATCTCTTTATTGAACTCCTTCTTGAAACGATGCCTCACAGACCGCCACCGCTTCACAATTCTCTCCCCTGAAATGAGAAAGCACAAAGTGGTTAGTATACAACATCAGTGTTTCACAAACTTCAGTCCTCGTGGTTCCTAATGGGTCATGTTTACAGGATTTCCATAGTGTTGCTCAAAAGGAAATCATGAAAACATGACCCGTGGGTACCACGAGGACTGGAGTTCGGGAAACACTGCTTGACATCAAGCAACGGGAACTGTATATACTTACGCTCTTTAATCTGGGCCCGAGCTTCAAGGTCCTCCCAGCGGTCCACAAGGAGCGAACAGATTTCCTCCCAGAGCTGTCGGGTCACAATTAGATCAGCATGCCGGCAGTCAGCCATATTCCAAAGCGGCTCCCTTTCTCTAACAAGATCGATGAGGTGGTCGACATCAATCCCTCCATCCTCACCGTCAGAGTCGGGAGCACGCTGTGAAGGCTGTTAAAGAAAAAGAAAATTAACATAATTAGCCTCCACACTTAAAGAAATGAAATAAAAAGTGCAAAAAAATCAAATCAAAATGATTATACTAACACGCTGGTGACCGCCGCGTTGCTGTCGCCGACGACCCTGGGAGGCACTGCGAGGACCTCTTGGCCGAGCACCAGATTTGGAAGACTAGAAAAGAAAAGCAAAAAAATGATGTGGTTGGATATAGGCATATGTGTTTGCTGTGTGATATCTGCACTACATTGTTTTCTATGTGTTGTGTGTAGTGTGATGTAGTGTTTCTGCTTTTGATGCAGGAAACTTACCAATTGCGAGCCACTCCAGGTGTCTGTCCACCCCTTCCTTCTTCTTCTGGGAGCTCCTCTTCAGCTTGTGATTCCTGTTTTGAAATAAAAGCCAATGAATAGACATATATTCCAGAGATGATGGATTTTGGAAATAAAAACTTACCATCAAATGCTGACGATGTGAGGGAGGGCTCCCAGAAGAAGATGTGGTGTCCTCCTGCTGGCCAGTCTCCACTCCTGCTGTTGCTGCTGGTGCTGCTGTTGCTGCTGGTGCTGCCGGTGCTGCTGCATCTAGGGCGTCTTCTGCTGGTGAATAAAGAGAAACAAAGGGCCACTGAATATATTGATATTCCATGGCCCTAGTTTTGAGGAATGGGGATTTGATAATTACCGTCTGTCATCTGCTGCTGGATTCCCCTCTGCCTGTTCATCAAGGTCCCTTAACTCCATTTGGGGTGGTGCTGGTGGTGCGGTACTCTACTGCCTTCTCCTGCGGCTGGCTCCTCTCTTGGCTGGCATATTGGCTGTGGCTGAGGGTCCCACTGTCATGGTTTTATATATGTTTGCTGTGGGCAGGGCTACTGAGCATGCTCAGACCAAAAAAAACGGATACGGCACATTGCGGAGCTCATAGACTTTCATTGTGTGAAAAAGCCGGATGCACCGGATCCGGCGGGTCCGGCTTTTTCGCCGGAGACAAAAACCGTTACAGTTGCCGTTTTTTCCAGACCCCGGATTGCGACACATTGCTGGATCCGGCCAAAACCGGACGAAACACATGACCATCCGGCGCGATCCGGCACTAATGCAAGTCAATGAGGAAAAACCGGATCCGACATTGCATTTCGCCGGATCCGGTTTTCGTAAAAATAGCCAGATCGCGCCTGACGGCGAAAAACTGATGTGTAAAAGAGGCCAAAGCAATGCACCCACTGTTTTCCAGGAGTTCGTCAATGACATTTTCTGGGATCTGCTTTACACCTGTGTTCTTATCTATCTGGACGACCTTCTGATTTTTTCCACTGACTTGGTCATGCACCGGAGGCAAGTATGCCTAGTCTTACAGAGGCTCAGGGAGAACAGACTGTATGCCAAGTTTGAAAAGTGCTTCTTTGAATAATCCTCTTTGCCTTTCCTAGGTTACATTGTTTCCTCCACATGATTGAAAATAGAGCCAGAGACGTTATCGGCTGTACTCAAGTGGCCTCGTCCGTCTGGGCTGAAGGCCATACAGCGATTTCTGGGCTTCGCCAACTACTACAGACAATTCATCTCTAACTTCTCCACCCGAGTGGCGCCTATCTCAGCTCTGACCCAGAAAGGTATGAACCCCAAGGATTGGCCTCCAGATGCTGAGGAGGCTTTTGTTTCTCTCAAAAAGGTCTTTGCTGTCGCACCTGTTCTTCATCTTCCTAACTCCAATGAACAATTTTTTCTTGAGGTTGATGCCTCCTCAGTAGGTGCGGGAGCTGTACTTACCCAGAAATCGTCCACCGGGCGAATGAATACCTGTGTTTTTTTTCCAAGGTTTTTTCTTCTGCAGAGAGGAATTATTCCGTTGGAGATCGGGAATTGTTGGCTATCAAATTGGCTCTGTAGGAGTGGAGGCATCTTCTAGAAGGAGCTCTTCATCAGGTAGTCATATACACCGATCACAAAAACCTTGCTTACCTCCAAACGGCGCAAAGGCTGAATCGTCGTCAAGCCCGCTGGGCTTTGTGTTTTGCTCGCTTTAATTTTGTTCTTCATTTTCGCCCAGCTGACAAAAATTTCAAAGCAGACACACTTTCCAGAGCCTTTCTACCTCCAGATCAATAGAATAAGCAGGTAATAGACATATTATATGTGGAGGCCAGAAATATAAAATTTCAAAGGCCCAAAAAATATGATCAATAATACAGTATATATTGTATATCATGATCCCACACAATTAGAACAAGACTACGCAGGAAAACTGCACGTTTACTAGAAAATACCAAAGGAACAAGCAGTCAAAAACTCCATAAAACAACAATGTTTATTAAGTAATACTCATAAAATATTGACATACAGTACATGGAATGGGAGGATAAACAGATGGACATGCACAATGGTCATAAAGGCCAACCACACTGCAAACACAGCGCCAGGAAAAATGGTGTGCAAGATAATAGATGTAAAAAACTTTATAACAGGTCAGGGACACATCATTATAGATAATATATCAGAAAGTGTATTAAACAGTCATCGTATAGCAAGTGCTACTGCCTATAATTCGGCTAACAAAATTCCCTGACACAATAAAGACGCAAGGCCATTACAAAGCTGGTGCTCAAAGAAGGCACCATAACAGTTAAATCATATTGGTCCCTGACCTGTTATAAAGTTTTTTATAAGTATTTTATGAGTATTACTTAATAAACATTGTTGTTTTATGGATTTTTTGACTGCTTGTTCCTTTGGTATTTTCTACCTCCAGATCAAGAAGAAGAACCGCTGTACATCATTAAACCTTCAATGTTATTCGCTGTCGCTTCTGCTGATCTTACCCGGCTTCCCCCTGGGAAAACTTTCAAGTCAGCTTCTGAACGTACTCGTGTCCTTCGGTGAGGTCACTCCTCCAAGTTGGCTGGTCACGCCGGTCAGAGAAAGACTCTGCAACTCATCACCCGGTACTACTGGTGGCCTGCTGTCACACTCCCCTCCGCTTCTGATAACAACAAGAAGAAAAGAGAATAAGCTTCTGATACTTACCGGCCTGACACCTTCCCCAGCGCTCGGACCTCTGGGAGCTGTGACGCGATGGCTCCGCCCCCAACATGGCGGCGCCCACCGGGTATTTCAGCACGGCGTCTAGCCAGGTAAGACGCCTGATTATCTCCTGCGGTGATACTGTCTCTGCGTTAGCATTCACCCTGTCCTCAGGCCCCTGTATCCTCTGTGTTCTCTCTTTGGTCTCTCTGCGCTGCCTCTGGTAGCCTCCGTGTTCGTGCACCTCCTGCCTTGCTATGTGTCTCGGTCTTGTCTCTGTGTTTTTCTCTCTGGCCCTTCACCCCCCGCTATATGACTGGCCGCTCCTGTGTTTTCATAACCCTCTGTCTGTATTGTGGTTATCTCTCTCTCTCCTGCAGCCTCAAGCCTCCGTTAGGCTCCAGTGCTCCCGGTCTCGCTTGCCTCTCTTGCTCCATGGTTAATGAAGTCCTCTGTGCATCTGCGTTCCGTATAGCTCGCCTCTGTCTCCCTAGTACCTTGCCCTGGTCGCCCCTTTGGCTCCGGCTGTTGCGGTTCCATCCTTCATGGACCTGCCCCTAGCACTCCCTGTATAGGGGGTAGTCCACCTGGCCCGCTTTCCCTTTGGGGCTCTGGAGCCATGACCCAGAGGGTCCACTTCCAGGCTTCCATCGTATTCCCACACCGTAACAGCAGGCCATGGATCCCGCTGGAGCCGCGGCTGCGCAGAAAGAGTTAGTGTTCCTACGGGAGAATCAAATGCGCATAATGTCCTTTGTGAAGTCGATGGACTCGTGCCTCTCTGCCCTCCAATCCTCTGACCAGGGGAACACTACTCAGCTGGTGGGCTTACAACAGGAACTAGCCCAGCAGTGAGACACCCAGACGCATATTCTTAGCTACATGGCTTCGGTGAACGCTCGATTGCTCTCCTTGCAGTCGGCTGCCTCTGCGTCTTCCCCTGCTGCAGGTTTCTCACCATCCACCGCGCTTAGCCAAACCGCCCCGGTATAACGGTGACGTCAAACTGTGCCAGGGTTTCCTGAACCAGTGCTGTCTTCATTTTGAACTGTTGCCCCAACAATACCCCACTGACCGGGCCAAGGTGGCCTTCATAATCTCCCATCTAGAGGGGGACGCTTTGGCGTGGGTGAATCCCCTTTGGGAACGTGATGACCCCGTGGTTACCCAGCTAGCTGATTTTCTGGACACCTTTCGTCAGGTGTTCGCCGAACCAGGTCGTCTAGCCTCCACTACGGAGTCCCTGTTAAGTCTTTGTCAGGGTTCTTAAACCGTGGGTCAGTACGCCATCCATTTTCGGACTCTGTCGTCCTACTTGGGCTGGAACAACGAGACATTGGTAGGGGCCTTTTGGCGGGGTCTTTCGGGTTGTATAAAGGATGAGCTTGCTGGTCGCGACACCCCCACTGCTCTGGAAGATTTAATTGCTCTGGCCACCCGGATTGATCTCCGGTTCCAAGAACGGGCTCGTGAGAGAAGACTTTCTCGCCCATTGCCATGTGCTCACAAACCACCCAGTCCTCGACCCAGGGCTTCTACTCCTGCCTCCGCACCAGAGCCGATGCAAGTGGACCGCATGAAGCTCTCCAAACAGCGTCGTAGGGAGAGTACCCAGGGTCTTTGTTTTTATTGCGGCAGTGAGTCCCATTTGCTCCGCACCTGTCCGGAACATCCGGAAAACTTCTCCGCCTAGGTCAGGTAAGAGAGGACTCCTTAGGTGTGTGTGATACCTCTCAACCCCTCACTTTGTCTGTCCTCTTGCATGTTGGTGGTAAGCGAGTTTCTTTGGCAGCCTATGTGGACTCAGGTGCCGCTGGAAATTTTATTAGGCTCGATGAGGTCACCAAATTGTCTGTCCCCATTAGGACCCTCGAAAATCCTCAGGTCCTTGCGTCCGTGGATGGCAGACCCTTGCAAGAGACCGTTACGTTAGTGACGCAAGAATTAGAGTTCCAGGTGGGGGCCCGGCACAAAGAGAGAATTGCGTTCTATGTTTTGGCTGGTATCTCTCATCCTGTCCTTCTCGGCCTTCCTTGGCTGCGGCTCCACGAGCCCACCTTGGATTGGCATAACGGCAATGTTTTGTGCTGGGGGGGTCCTGTCGGGCTCTGTGTCTGCTGTCGGTGCGTCCTGTAGGTATTCCCTGTCCTCCCCCTGTTTTCTCCAGACTACTGTCTGCGTACAGTACTTTCTCGGAATGTTTCGACAAGAAAGAAGCTGAGGTCCTTCCTCCACACCGTCCCTACGATTGCCCCATTGAGCTCGTCCCTGGTACCACTCCTCCTCATGGAAGGATTTACCCTCTCTCCCCGGTGGAGACCCAAGCCATGTCCGAATCCGTCCAGGACAACCTAGCCAGAGGCTTCATTCGGAAATCTTCGCCCCCTGCTGGAGCAGGCTTCTTCTTTGTGAAAAAGAAGGATGGGTCCCTTCGTCCGTGTATTGACTATCGTGGCCTAAACCGCATCACAGTGAAGAATAAATATCCACTGCTGCTTATCTCTGAGCTTTTTGACCGCTTGAGGGGAGCACGGGTATTTACCAAGCTCGATCTGCGAGGAGCCTATAACCTTGTTCACATACGTTCTGGAGATGAGTGGAAGACCGCATTCAACACACGGGACGGCCACTATGAATATTTGGTCATGCCGTTTGGCCTCTGCAACGCACCTGCGGTATTCCAGGAACTCGTAAACAATATCTTCTGAGATCTCCTATACTCCTGTGTCGTGGTCTACTTAGACGACATCTTGATCTTCTCTCCAGACCTGTCCACACATCGCCGAGACGTCTGCCTAGTCCTCCAGCGCCTCAGGGAGAATCACCTTTTTGCCAAGTTGGAGAAATGCATCTTTGAGCAATCTTTGTTGCCTTTTCTTGGCTATATCGTCTCCAGCTCAGGGTTAGAGATGGATCCTGAGAAAGTCTCTGCCATCCTCGATTGGCCACGCCCCCTTGGAGTAAAAGCAATCCAGCGTTTTTTGGGATTTGCCAATTATTATAGGCAATTTATTCCCCATTTCTCTTCCCTGACAAAGCCTATTTCTGCTCTTGTCCGCAAGGGGGTCAATCCTAACCACTAGTCGCTGAGGTCGCCTTTGAGGCTCTGAAACAAGAATTCACAAAATCTCCTGTGCTCCACCGTCCTGATGCCAATAAGCCGTTTATCCTCAAGGTGGACGCATCTTCAATTGGAGCAGGAGCAGTCCTTCTGCAGAAATCCTCCTCTGGTCGCATGGTCACCTGCAGATTCTTTTCTAAAGCCTTCTCTGCTCCGGAACTAAATTATTCCATTGGAGATAGAGAGCTGCTAGCCATAAAGCTAGCCCTCTAGGAGTGGCGCCATCTCCTTGAGGGGGCCGTCCATCCATTCATCATCTTCACGGACCATAAAAATTTGGCGTATACTCAGTCTGCCCAAAGGGTCAACCCACGGCAAGCCAGGTGGTCTTTGTTCTTCGGGCGTTTCGATTTCGAAATCCACTTCCGACCTGTGAATAAAAACATCAAGGCTGACGCCCTATTCCGGTCATTTTTGCCAATGGACAGTGAGGATGGATCCAACGCATATTATCAACCCGGCCAAAATCCTTACCATGGCTCCACTAAGCCTAGTCACTCCACCACCGGGTAAAACCTTTGTTCCAAGTGGAGACAGGCTGAAAGTCTTACGTTGGAGTCATTCCTTGAAGTTTACTCGGCATGCAGGAGCCAAGAAAACCCTCTCTCTCGTCTCCCACCATTATTGGTGGCCTTCGCTTCGCCGAGACGTGTTGGAATTCATCACCTCCTGTCCCTCCTGTGCCAGAAACAAAGTCCCTAGACAACTTCCTTCGGGACTCCTACACCCGTTGCCGGTGCCTTCGGCCCCGTGGAGCCACATTGCTATGGACTTTATCACCGATTTACCGCCTCCCTCAAAATGCACTGTTATCTTGGTGGTCGTAGATCGATTTTCCAAAATGTTCCTTTGCCAAGTCTGCCTTCTGCCCCTGAGTTGGTGAAGATTTTCTTGCTCCACGTCTTCCGACTTCATGGCTTTCCTTAGCATATTGTCTCGGACCGAGGGGTCCAGTTTACTTCCCGTTTTTGGCGAGCTCTCTGCGGATTGATGAAGATCACTCTGGATTTTCCCTCAGCTTATCATCCCCAGTCGAACGGGCAAGTAGAGCAAGTCAACCAGGCTCTAACATCCTGCCTCCGGCATTTTTCTAATGCTCACCAGGATGACTGGGTCCCCCTTCTTCCATGGGCTGAATTCGCCTACAATAATCATCCCAGTGAAGCCTCCTCCAAGTCTCCCTTTTTCGTAGTTTTTGGACAACATCCCGGCATCCCCCTTCCCGTTTCCCCACCTCGGGTGTGCCGGCAGCAGACTCAGTGTCAGCGGACTTCTCTCAGATTTGGAGAGAGACCAAGGAGGCTCTTGAAAGAGCCAGTTGCAGAATGAAGCGGTATGCCGATAAAAAACGTCTGGACGTTCCTCCATACCATCCAGGAGATAAGGTCTGGCTGTCCTCACGATACATCAGGCTGAAAATCCCCTCCTATAAGTTAGGTCCACGTTACATTGGCCCGTTTGAGATCGTAAGTCGCATCAACGACGTGGCTTACAAGTTGAAATTGCCCGCCTCGCTACGAATCCCCAACGTCTTTCATGTATCACTCCTCAAACCGGCGGTGTTTAATCATTTCCACTCGGCTGCCAACCTAACTCCTCAACCAAGTAGTGCTGATAATATCTTTGAGGTAAAAGATATACTTGCTATGAAGGCAGTTAGAGGGAGAACCTTGTTTTTGGTCAATTGGAAGGGTTTTGGCCCTGAGGAGAGGTCTTGGGAACCCCGAGAGAATATTAATGCTCCTCGTATTATGAGGATTTCTCACCAGCATTAGAAAGAGGGGGAGTAAAGGAGGGGTACTGTCACACTCCTCGCCGCTACTGACACTTACCGGCGCGGCCCTGCTGCTCTTCTGCGCTCCTGCCCCACGACGCGTCCCCGCTCCTGACATCTGGGGTCCTCGGCGTCGGTCCTGCATGCCTGTACCTGACACCTCCCCCGGCGCTCGGACCTCTGGGAGCTGTGACACGGTGGCTCCGCCCCCAACATGGCAGCGCCCACCGGGTATTTCAGCACGGCGTCTAGCCAGGTAAGACGCCTGATTATCTCCTGCGGTGACGCTGTCTCTGCACTAGCATTCACCCTGTCCTCAGGCTCCTGTACCTCTGTGTTCTCTCTTTGGTCTGTCTGCGCTGCCTCTGGTAGCCTCCGTGTTCGTGCACCTCCTGCCTTGCTCTGTGTCTCGGTCTTGTCTCTGTGTATTTCTCTCTGGCTGTTCACCCCCAGCTATCTGACTGGCCGCTCCTGTGTTTTCATAACCCTCTGTCCGTATTGTGATTATCTCTCTCTCTCCTGCAGCCTCCAGCCTCCGTTATATGAATATAGAAACTTGGCACACACTATATATAATTTCCAGTGAAAAGGTAGTTTTTAATATACAGTACATACAGTATAGATGTTTCGGTCACATTGACCTTCATCACAGTACTGTAAAAAATAATAATTGAAATAATCAAAACAACAGAAGTATATACAATAATCAGAGTATCTGGGACACAGAAGAAATTGAAGATGATGTCCATAACATATCAAACTTTAATAGCACATTCATGAGTTTATATTAAAAAATGGAAAGCATAAATGCCCAAAAGACCAAGATTAGAGTTGAGCGAAACGGGTTAAAAAAATTCATGAAATGAAACCCGACCTTAGCGTGAGGTCAGCCACGAGGTCGGCGACTTTAGCCCCATAGTCGCATTTCAAAAGATGCTTTAGCGCCCTTTTGCAGCCAATCAGGAAGAACAGACACTGTGGGCAACGTGATGACATAGGCAGCGGTCACCACCATCTTGGAGAAGGGCATGCAAGTGATTGGCTTGCTTTGTGGGGCGTCACAGGGGGTATAAAAGGGCGTGCACGCCGACCGCCATGTTACTCATGCTGATCTCAGAATAGGGAGAGCTGCTGCTGCTGCTGATTCTGTAGGGATAGCATTAGGGAGGCAAAAAGAAGAAAAAAACTGCTTCTGCTGATAGCGCTTTTCACTGTAGTTACTGTGCAGTGAAAGGTGAAGATTTTTGCTTTTGTGCAGCAGTGTTGGTGGTGATTAGCCTGCCTTTTAAGGCTAGCTGCATTACTATGTGCACACTGGTGTTCAAACTGCTTTTTGAAAAGCAATCCAAATTGTATTGTTTTGTCCTGGTGAGGTAGTGAGCGTTCATTTTTTCACACACCGTACAGCGGTGTACGCTCCTCACACAGTACCGTGTAACGGCTGTTATCACGGCCAAATTGAAGCTATATACGTGTGTGACTCTGTAAGGAAAAGTCGAGGAGTTTGTCCACTCTTACAGACCTACACCTTATAGTTTTGTCCATTTTTCAAATAGTTTAGTATATTTGTGTTTGATTACATTCAAAACTAGAGAGAGACAGCGTGCGTCAGTCCGTATACAAAAACACGGAGCTTGACACTTTTACATACACCGTACAGCAGTGTACGTGTACGCTCCTCTCTCAGTACCGTGTAACGGCTGTTATCATGGCCAAATTGAAGCTATATACGTGTGTGACTCTGTAATGAAAAGTCGAGGAGTTTATCCGTTCTTACAGACCAACACCTTATAGTTTTGTCCGTTTTTCAAACAGTTAAGTATATTTGCTGTTTGATTACATTCAAAACTAGAGAGAGACAGCGTGCGTCAGTCCGTATACAAAAACACGGAGCTTGACAATTTTACATACACCGTACAACGGTGTACGTGTACGCTCCTCTCTCAGTACCGTGTAACGGCTGTTATCACGGCCAAATTGAAGCTATATACGTGTGTGACTCTGTAAGGAAAAGTCGAGGAGTTTGTCCGTTCTTACAGACCTACACCTTATAGTTTTGTCCGTTTTTCAAACAGTTTAGTATATTTGCTGTTTGATTACATTCAAAACTAGAGAGAGACAGCGTGCGTCAGTCCGTATACAAAAACACGGAGCTTGACACTTTTACATACACCGTACAGCAGTGTACGTGTACGCTCCTCTCTCAGTACCGTGTAACGGCTGTTATCATGGCCAAATTGAAGCTATATACGTGTGTGACTCTGTAATGAAAAGTCGAGGAGTTTGTCCGTTCTTACAGACCAACACCTTATAGTTTTGTCCGTTTTTCAAACAGTTTAGTATATTTGCTGTTTGATTACATTCAAAACTAGAGAGAGACAGCGTGCGTCAGTCCGTATACAAAAACACGGAGCTTGACAATTTTACATACACCGTACAACGGTGTACGTGTACGCTCCTCTCTCAGTACCGTGTAACGGCTGTTATCACGGCCAAATTGAAGCTATATACGTGTGTGACTCTGTAAGGAAAAGTCGAGGAGTTTGTCCGTTCTTACAGACCTACACCTTATAGTTTTGTCCGTTTTTCAAACAGTTTAGTATATTTGCTGTTTGATTACATTCAAAACTAGAGAGAGACAGCGTGCGTCAGTCTGTATACAAAAACACGGAGCTTGACAATTTTACATACACCGTACAACGGTGTACGCTCCTCTCTCAGTACCGTGTAACGGCTATTATCATGGCCAAAATGAAGCTATGTACGTGTGTGACTCTGTAAGGCAAAGCCGAGGAGTTTGTCCGTTCTTACAGACCTACACTCTAGGGAGATTCCAATTCTGCCCAATTCTATATACACCTTGTAGTTTGTCATACACTAGGCAATTTCTGCCTGTCACATTGCGGTGTAATATACACAAGGCCTGACAGAATCTAACTGTGTCCTGAAGTCTACAGAGATTCCAATTCTCACGAGTCCTCTATACACCTTTCTTACACCATCCAGAATCTGCCTGTCACATTGCTTTGTAATATAAACAGGGCCTGACAGTATCCAACTGTGTCCTGAAGTCTACAGAGATTCCAATTCTCACCTGTCCTCTATACACCTTTCTAAGACCATCTAGAATCTGACTGTCACATTGCGGTGTAATATAAACAGGGCCTGACAGTATGCAACTGTGTCCTGAAGTCTAGAGAGATTCCAATTCTCACCTGTCCTCTGTACACCTTTCTAAGACCATCCAGAATCTGACTGTCACATTGCGGTGTAATATAAACAGGGCGTGGCTGTATCCAACTGTGTCCTGAAGTCTAGAGAGATTCCAATTCTCAACAGTCCTCTATACACCTTTCTAAGACCATCCAGAATCTGACTGTCACATAGCGGTGTAATATAAACAGGGTCTGACAGTATCCAACTGTATCCTGAAGTCTAGAGAGATTCCAATTCTCACCTGTCCTCTATACACCTTTCTAAGACCATCAGAATCTGACTGTCACATAACTGTGTAATATAAACAGGGCCTGACAGTATCCAACTGTGTCCTGAAGTTTAGAGAGATTCCAATTCTCACCTGTCCTCTATACACCTTTCTAAGACCATCCAGAACCTGACTGTCACATTGCGGTGTAATATAAACAGGGCCTGACAGTATCCAACTGTGTCCTGAAGTCTAGAGAGATACCAATTCTCATCTGTCCTCTATACACCTTTCTAAGACCATCCAGAATCTGACTGTCACATTGCGGTGCAATATAAACAGGGCCTGACAGTATCCAACTGTGTCCTGAAGTCTACAGAGATTCCAATTCTCCCCACTACTATATACACCTTGTACCTTGTTTTACAGGACCATAGAGTTGTTGGTTTTTTGGGGACATTTTCCCCAAAAATGAGGAAGTGTGGTGGAAGAGTCCATGGAAGTGGGCGGGGGTTGGCAGCTGGTCATGATGGTGTTGGTGGTGGATCTGCTGGTAGTGGCAAAAGCAAAATAGCACCTAATGCAGGAGGTGTTGAGCCTGCGTCATCGTCTGCCTCCACAAGGCCTCGAATTCTCCCTTTTCTGGGAGTAGGTAAACTGCTTTTAAAGCTGGAGCTTCAAGAACAAGTTTTGGCTTACATTGCTGACTCAGCCTCCAGCTCTATCACCTCCACTTCTGAAATTTTAAAAAATAAAAGCACTGAGTCGTCATTGGAGGCTCATGGTCATGAACCACAACTTTCCTTGTGTCCTTCACCCCAACCAAAATCGAAGGATGCGGCAGGCCACACTACAGATTGCTCCATGGAGCTGTTTTCACGTACCATGCCTGGGTTATCAAGTCAAATCGTGAATTACCCAGGCCAAGATGAATCTGACATGGAGTGCACTGATGCACAGCCACTGATAGATGATTCTGCTGGTACATTCACTCAGAGCACTACATTGTCCTCGCAGTGTACTGAGCCAGAATCTGACCGTGATGAAACTCAGGTGCCCCTTCCTGCATAATATACCACCGTACACGGTGACACAGAGGATGGTGCACATGACATTGAAGAGGAGGTGATGGATGACCCAGTTGTTGACCCAGATTGGAATCCATTGGGGGAAGAGGGTGCCGCTGCCAATAGCTCAGAAGAGGAGGAGGAGCATCCGTAGCGGGCATCAACATCGCAACATCTGTTATCTGGCATGCCTGGAGCTGTCCAAAAACAGGTTAAAATAACCAAAAGAGTTGCAGGACAGCTTGGCCAGACGCTCAAAATAGCACAGCATGCAAGGCCTCAAAATGTCTTTCCTAGTAGGAAGAGTGCAGTGTGGCACTTTTTTGAACAAAATCCAAATGATCAGGCAAAGGTCATCTGTAAGAAGTGCGCAAAGACCTTTAGCCGAGGGAAAAATCTGAGAAATTTGAATACCAGTTGCATGCTAAGACATTTAACCACCATGCACTTGCAAGCATGGACGGACTACCAAAACTCACGTACCACATGTGCAACTGCTCCCAAAGAAGGTAGTCAGCAACACTACATTGTTTCCCCCACTGTAAGCCCACCAGTTAGCACTCCCCAAGCAGCAAATGTTGAGTTGTCGTCGCAAGGGAAAATCAGTCAGGGAATCACACTGTTATTGCAACGAAAGACTGAATCTAGGCCATCAGAAAGAACACCAACTCCACCACCATCATCAACCCTCTCTCAGTCCGCCATGTCCACCGCTAGTTCCACCATATGCAGCTCTCAAGTCCAGCTCACCCTACCAGAGACTGAGTAGGACAAGAAAGTACTCATCCTCTCATCCGCGTACACTGGGTTTGAACGCCCACATTGCCAAATTAATCTTGTTAGAGATGATGCCCTATCGCTTGGTTGAAAGCGCAGATTTCCGCGAACTCATTGCCTACGCAGTACCACGCTATGACCTACCCAGTCGCCACTTCTTTCCGCGCAAAGCCATCTCAGCCCTCCACCTTCATGTGAAAGACCACTTTGTCCATGCACTCAAGCAATCAGTGAGTGGAAAGGTGCACCTCACAACAGATGCATGGTCCAGTAGGCATGGCCAGGGCCGTTACGTGTCCATCACTGCGCACTGGGTTAATGTTGTGGATGAGGGTCCACAGGGGACAGCGGAGGTGGGACAGTGCTGCCTAGCCCACGGTATAGGAAACAGTTGGCTGTAGGCGTTCGACCCTCCTCCTCCAGAAGCGAAAGCTCGTCCACAGAGCGCAGTCGCACGAGCACTCCATCCGCAGCTGCCAGTGTTGCACACAAGGTGTCCCCCTATCGATCAGCTAGTGGAAAGCTTCAGCAGGCTGTGTTGAAGATGATGAGTTTGGGCAACAGACACACCGCGGAGGTACTGGCCGACTACTTTCAGCGACAAACTGAGTCATGGCTGGGCAGTCTACATCTTGAGGCAGGCAAGATAGTTAGTGATAACGGCCGGAATTTTGTGGCAGCCAAAGCCCTTTCAAAACTCAGACACATACCTTGCTTTGCTCACACCTTGAACCTTGTGGTGCAGTGCTTCCTCAATAATTATCCAGAGTTAACAGGCCTGCTCCATAAGGTTCGAATACTGTGCTCGCACATCCGCCAGTCGCCCGTACACTCCAATCATATGCAGAAGCTGCAGCGATTGCTCCACCTTCCCAAGCACCGCCTAATTATCGACATTGCAACTCCATGGTACATGCACATGGTAGAGTGGCTGTGCGAACAAAGGCAGGCCGTAATGCATTTGTGGGAGGATACACGGGCAGGCACTTTGAGGGCAGACATGGAGTTGACAGGTGTGCAGTGGTCGAAGCTGAATGACCTCTGTAAAGTCCTTCAGTGTTTTGAGGAATGCACACGGCTGCTAAGCGCAGACGACGCCATCATAAGCATGAGCATCCCACTTATGCATCTGCTCATGCAATCCTTGACGCACATTAAGGAGCAGGTGTCTGCAGCCAAGGATGATGAGGAAGAGGAGGAGGGAAGCCTTGATGACAGTCAGCCATTGTCTGCTCAGAGACCTCTCCTGGACGAGGTGGAGGAAGAAGAGGAAGAGGAGGAGGATGATGATGATGGGGATGATTATTTAGGGGAGGAGGATGCTTCTCGTGGGGCTACAGAAAATGTTGGTGTGGCAAGGTCTGGTACAGGCTTTGTGCGTGACTGGAGGGATGTGGATTTGCCAGAAAGTGCTCCTCCACCCAGCACTCGCAGTGCATCATTAACACCGGGAACATTGGCCCACATGTCAGATTATGCCTTGCAGATCCTAAAAAGGGACCCCCGCATTGCCAAAATGATGAACGAAGACGACTACTGGTTGGCCAGCATCCTGGATCCAAGCTATAAAGGCAAATTCCAAAACATCATGCCACAGGAGAACCTTGACCTCATATTGGCTAACAAACAAGCAACTCTGGTAAACCGGTTGGTTGAGGCATTCCCAGCACACAGCAGCGGTGATGGTTCTCACACGAGCCGTAGGGGCCGGGGGCAACTTGGAAGAGGTGTTGGTGGTGCACACATCAGAAGTGGCGTTGGAGACAGGGGTTTCATGACCATGTTGTGGACTGATTTTTCAAGTCCTGCTCACTAGAGTTGAGCGAAACGGGTCGAAAAATTTCAAAAGTCGCCGACTTTTGGCAAAGTCGGGTTTCATGAAACGAAACCCGACCCTAGGATGAGGTCGGTCACGAGGTCGGCGACTTAAGCGCCAAAGTCGCGTTTCAAAAGTTTGTTTTGCGCTCTTTTTCAGCCAATCAGGATCCACGGACACTGTGGGCAACGTGATGACATAGGCAGGGGTCACCACCATCTTTCAGAAGGGCATGCAAGTGATTGGCTTGCTTTGGTGGGCGTCACAGGGGGTATAAAAGGGCATGCACGCCGACCGCCATCTTACTTCTGCCGATCTCAGTATAGGGAGAGGTTGCTGCTGATTCTGTAGGGAGAGCGTTAGGCAGGGAAGAAGACAAAAAAACTGCTTCTGCTGCTAGCGATTTGGCCTGCACAACACACCAGTCACTGTGTGTGCAGTGCAAGGGGAGGCTATATAGTGGTGTATCAGTGGTGTTGGTTGTTGGGCTGCCTTCTAAGGCTTCCTGACATTCCTGCATTGCTGTTTACCCACTGCTCCGCAAACTGCTTTTATAAAAGCAATCCCAATTTTTTTTTTTTGTCCTGCTGAGAAGAAAAAAAAACTGCTTCTGCTGCTAGCAATTTGGCCTGTACAACACACCAGTCACTGTGTGTGCAGTGCAAGGGGAGGCTATATTGTGGTGTATCAGTGGTGTTGGTTGTTGGGCTGCCTTTTAAGGCTTCCTGACAGGCTGGCATTGCTGTTTACCCACTGCTCCGCAAACTGCTTTTTTAAAAGCAATCCAATCTCCCTTATCCTCTAGTCACTTTTGTCACAGCTGTGCCATCGAGCCTGTCACATAGCGCTCAGATATTCATTGGGCCTCACACAATCCAAAAGTGTCCAGTGTCCAAAAGTGTGTGCAGAGATTCAAAATCTCCCTTATCCTCTAGTCACTTTGGTCACAGCTGTGCCATCGAGCCTGTCACATAGCGCTCAGATATTCATTGGGCCTCACACAATCCAAAAGTGTCCAGTGTCCAAAAGTGTGTGCAGAGATTCAAAATCTCCCTTATCCTCTAGTCACTTTGGTCACAGCTGTGCCATCGAGCCTGTCACATAGCGCTCAGATATTCATTGGGCCTCACACAATCCAAAAGTGTCCAGTGTCCAAAAGTGTGTGCAGAGATTCAAAATCTCCCTTATCCTCTAGTCACTTTGGTCACAGCTGTGCCATCGAGCCTGTCACATAGCGCTCAGATATCAGTGGGCCTCACACAATCCAAAAGTGTCCAGTGTCCAAAAGTGTGTGCAGAGATTCAAAATCTCCCTTATCCTCTAGTCACTTTGGTCACAGCTGTGCCATCGAGCCTGTCACATAGCGCTCAGATATTCATTGGGCCTCACACAATCCAAAAGTGTCCAGTGTCTAAAAGTGTGTGCAGAGATTCAAAATCTCCCTTATCCTCTAGTCACTTTGGTCACAGCTGTGCCATCGAGCCTGTCACATAGCGCTCAGATATTCATTGGGCCTCACACAATCCAAAAGTGTCCAGTGTCTAAAAGTGTGTGCAGAGATTCAAAATCTCCCTTATCCTCTAGTCACTTTGGTCACAGCTGTGCCATCGAGCCTGTCACATAGCGCTCAGATATTCATTGGGCCTCACACAATCCAAAAGTGTCCAGTGTCCAAAAGTGTGTGCAGAGGTTCAAAATCTCCCTTATACTCTATTCACTTTGGTCACAGCTGTGCCATCGAGCCTGTCACATAGCGCTCAGATATTCATTGGGCCTCACACAATCCAAAAGTGTCCAGTGTCTAAAAGTGTGTGCAGAGATTCAAAATCTCCCTTATCCTCTAGTCACTTTGGTCACAGCTGTGCCATCGAGCCTGTCACATAGCGCTCAGATATTCATTGGGCCTCACACAATCCAAAAGTGTCCAGTGTCTAAAAGTGTGTGCAGAGATTCAAAATCTCCCTTATCCTCTAGTCACTTTGGTCACAGCTGTGCCATCGAGCCTGTCACATAGCGCTCAGATATTCATTGGGCCTCACACAATCCAAAAGTGTCCAGTGTCTAAAAGTGTGTGCAGAGATTCAAAATCTCCCTTATCCTCTAGTCACTTTGGTCACAGCTGTGCCATCGAGCCTGTCACATAGCGCTCAGATATTCATTGGGCCTCACACAATCCAAAAGTGTCCAGTGTCTAAAAGTGTGTGCAGAGATTCAAAATCTCCCTTATCCTCTAGTCACTTTGGTCACAGCTGTGCCATCGAGCCTGTGACATAGCGCTCAGATATCAGTGGGCCTCACACAATCCAAAAGTGTCCAGTGTCCAAAAGTGTGTGCAGAGATTCAAAATCTCCCTTATCCTCTAGTCACTTTGGTCACAGCTGTGCCATCGAGCCTGTGACATAGCGCTCAGATATCAGTGGGCCTCACACAATCCAAAAGTGTCCAGTGTCCACAAGTGTCTGCAGAAATTCAAAATCTCCCCTGTCCTATAGACACCTTGTACTTTGTTTTACATTACTATATAGTTTGTTGGATTTTGTCTACATTTCTACCAAAAATGAGGAAGGCTGGTGGAAGAGGCCGTGGAATTGGGCGGGGGTTGGCAGCTGGTAATGATGGTGTTGGTGGTGGATCTGATGGTAGTGGCAAGAGCAAAATAGGACCGAATGCAGGAGGTGTTGAGCCTGCGTCATCGTCTGGCTACATAAGGCCTCGAACGCTTAGTTTTCTAGGAGTTGGCAAACCGCTTTTAAAGCCAGAGCATCAGGAAAAAGTTTTGTCTTACATTGCTGACTCAGCCTCCAGCTCTATCGCCTCCTCTTCTTCAGTTGTAAAAAGTAAAAGCACTGAGTCATCATTGGAGGCTCATGTTCATGAACCACACCTTTCCTTGTGTCCTTCACCCCAACCAAGATTGAAGGATGACGCAGGCCATACTACTGATTACTCCATGGAGCTGTTTTCACATACCATGCCTGGATTATCAAGTGAAATGGTGAATTACCCAGGCCAAGATGAATCTGACATGGAGTGTACTGATGCACAGCCGCTGATGGATGATTCTGCTGGTACATTCACTCAGAGCACTACATTGTCCTCGCAGTGTACAGAGCCAGATTCTGACCCTGATGAGACTCAGGTGCCCCTTCCCACACACTATACCACCATACACGGTGACACAGAGGAAGGTGCACATGACATAGAAGAGGAGGTGATGGATGACCCAGTTGTTGACCCAGATTGGCATCCATTGGGGGAAGAGGGTGCTGCTTCCAATAGCTCAGATGAGGAGCATCCACAGCAGACATCGACATCTCAACAGCTGTTATCTGGCAGGCCCGGAGCACTCCAAAGACAGGTTCCAAACATCAAAAGAGTTGCTGGACAGCTTGTCCAGAGGGTCAAAAGATCACAGCGTGCTAGGCCGCAAAATGTCTGCCAAAGTAAGAAGAGTGCAGTGTGGCACTTTTTTGAACAAAATCCTCATGATCAGGCCAAGGTTATCTGTAAGAAGTGCGCAAAGACCTTTAGCCGAGGGAAAAATCTGAAAAATTTCAATACCAGTTGCATGCTTAGATATTTAACCAGCATGCACTTGCAAGCGTGGACACAACACCAAACCTCAAGTGCCACATGTGCAACTGATCACAACGAAGGTAGTCAGCAACGCTACATTGTTTCCCCCACTGTAAGCCCACCGGTTAGCACAGCAGCAAATGTTGAGGTGTCGTTGCAAGGCCACAGCAGTCAGGGAATCCCATTGTTATATCAACGAAAGACTGATTCTAGGCCATCAGAAAGAACACCAACTCCATCACCATCATCAACCCTCTCTCAGTCCGCCCTATCCACCGCTACTTCCACCATATGCAGCTCTCAAGTCCAGCTCATCCTCCCAGACACTATGAGTAGGTCAAGAAAGTACTCAGTCTCTCATCCGCGTACACTGGGTTTGAACGCCCACATTGCCAAACTAATCTCGTTTGAGATGATGCCCTTTCGGTTGGTGGAAAGCACAGCTTTCCGCGAACTCATGGCCTATGCAGTACCACGCTATGACCTACCCAGTCGCCACTTCTTCTCTCGCAAAGCCATCCCAGCCCTCCACCATCCTGTGAAAGACCGCATTGTCCATGCACTCAAGCAGTCAGTGAGCGGAAAGGTGCACCTCACAACTGATGCATGGTCCAGTCGGCATGGCCAGGGCCGTTACGTGTCCATCACTGCGCACTGGGTTAATGTGGTGGATGCAGGGTCCACAGGGGACAGCGGTGGTGGGACAGTGCTGGCTAGCCCACGGTATAGGAAACAGTTGGCTGTAGGCGTTCGACCCTCCTCCTCCTCCTCCTCCTCCAGAAGCGAAAGCTCGTCCACAGAGCGCAGTCGTACGAGCACTCCATCTGCAGCTGCCACTGTTGCACACGATGTGTCCCCCTATCGAGCAGCTAGTGGAAAGCGTCAGCAGGCTGTGTTGCAGATGATGTGTTTGGGCGACAGACACACCGCCGAGGTGCTGGCCGAGTACTTGAAGCGACAAACTGAGTCATGGCTGGGCAGTGTACATCTTGAGGCAGGCAAGGTAGTTAGTGATAACGGCCGTAATTTTGTGGCAGCCATAGCCCTTTCAAAACTCAGCCACATACCTTGCTTGGCTCACACCTTGAACCTGGTGGTGCAGTGCTTCCTCAAAAATTATCCGGAGTTAACAGCCCTGCTCCAGAAGGTGCGAAGACTGTGCGCGCACATCCGCCGGTCGCCTGTACACTCCGTTCGTATGCAGAAGCTGCAGCGATTGCTCCACCTTCCCAACCACCGCCTCATTATCGACATTGCAACTAGGTGGAACTCCACCCTGCACATGGTGGAGCGGCTGTGCGAGCAGAGGCAGGCCATAATGCATTTGTGGGAGGATACACGGCCAGGCACTTTGAGAGCAGACATGGAGTTGACAGGTGTGCAGTGGTCGAAGCTGAAAGACCTCTGTAAAGTCCTTCAGTGTTTTGAGGAATGCACATGGCTGTTAAGCACAGACGACGCCATCCTAAGCATGAGCATCCCACTTATGCGTCTGCTCATGCAAACTTTGACGCACCTTAAGGAGCAGGCGTCTGCAGCCAATGTTGATGAGGAGGAAGAGGAGGAGGGAATCCTTGATGACATTCAGCCATTGTCTGCTCAGGGACCGCTCCTGGACGAGGTGGAGGAAGAAGAGGAGGAGGAGGATGATGATGGGGATGATTACTTAGGGGAGGAGGATGCATCTCGTGGGGCAAGTGAAAATGTTGGCGTGGCAAGGTCTGGTACAGGGTTTGTGCGTGACTGGAGGGATGTGGATTTGCCAGAAAGTGCTCCTCCACCCAGCACTCGCAGTGCATCATTGACACCGGGAACATTGGCCCACATGTCAGATTATGCCTTGCAGATCCTAAAAAGGGACCCCCGCATTGCCAAAATGATGAACGATGACGACTACTGGTTGGCCAGCATCCTGGATCCACGCTCTAAAGGCAAATTACAAAACATCATGCCACAGGAGAACCTTGACCTAATATTGGCTAATAAACAAGCAACTCTGGTAAATCGGTTGCTTGAGGCATTCCAAGCACACAGCAGCGGTGATGGTTCTCACACGAGCCGTACGGGCCGGGGGCAGCTTGGCAGAGGTGTTCGTGGTGCACACAGCAGAAGTGGCGTTGGAGACAG
Organism: Dendrobates tinctorius; assembly: GCF_039654945.1. Taxonomy (NCBI): domain Eukaryota; kingdom Metazoa; phylum Chordata; class Amphibia; order Anura; family Dendrobatidae; genus Dendrobates; species Dendrobates tinctorius. Next base: position 6,797,490 of record NW_027361827.1, on the reverse strand, counting down.
GGGTTTCATGACAATGTTGTGGACTGATTTTTCAAATACCGCTCACACAACTGGTAATACTGCATCGATGGAAAGTGACAGGAGACAGCAGTTGTCAACTATGGTTACAAACTACTTTTCCTCCCATATCGATGTTCTCCCACACAGGTCATTCCCCTTTGACTATTGGGCCGCTAAACTGGACACCTGGCCTGAATTGGCCCAATATGCCTTACAGGAGCTCGCTTGCCCAGCTGCAAGTGTGCTATCGGAAAGAGTCTTCAGTGCAGCTGGATCAATCCTGACAGAAAAAAGGACCCGTCTGTCAACCCAAAATGTGGATGATCTAACCTTCATTAAAATGAACCATGCATGGGTTTCCAAGGATTTTGTCCCACCTTCCCCTGATGACACATAGGGTGACAGAAAAATGGCTTGCTTTGGTCCACCTCTTCCTGGGACTTCACCTATTTCGCCTTTTGCATCAGCTGAATGTCCAACATCAACATATGCCACTTTCTAAAACTCCCTAACTGTGCTGCCTCCCCCCCATGGCCGGGGTCACCACCTAGCGCACGACACCGTGCGAGTGCCGTTGCCCTGGACCGGTGGGTAGGCCGACTCTTGGGCACGGGCACTGGCACAGGGTCCCTCATAGTGCAATCAAGTGTCTCTGACGGTGGTGGTGCACACCCGCCGTCAGACACACCGCTGTACTATGAGGGGCCCAGTGCCAGTACCGACGCCCACGAATGGGCCCCCCTTGCTTGGGCAGGGCCCCAGCATTTGCAATCTTTACCTCTCCCTGCTCCTCCGCTGTGTAATCTGGGCCGTCAAATCGATACTGTGCCTGACACCGTCTGAGCCTGCCTCCTGATGTATAGACATATATTTTGAATGTGTACGCTATCCATACATGTTTTCCGGGGAAACGGTACCCTTTCTAACCTTTGTGCAATCACGTGCAATCCATACTGGGCCTAACACCGTCTGAGCCTGCCTCCTGATGTATAGACATATATTTTGAATGTGTACGCTATCCATACATGTTATCCGGGGATACGGTACCCTTTCTAACCTTTGTGCAATCACGTGCAATCCATACTGGGCCTAACACTGTCTGAGCCTGCCTCCTGAGACATATATTTTGAATGTGTACGCTATCCATACATGTTATCCGGGGAAACGGTACCCTTTCTAACCTTTGTGCAATCAAGTGCAATCCATACTGGGCCTAACACCATCTGAGCCTGCCTCCTGATGTATAGACATATATTTTGAATGTGTACGCTATCCATACATGTTATCCGGGGAAACGGTACCCTTTCTAACCTTTGTGCAATCACGTGCAATCCATACTGGGCCTAACACCGTCTGAGCCTACCTCCTGAGACATATATTTTGAATGTATACGATATCCATACATGTTATCCGGGGAAACGGTACCCTTTCTAACCTTTGTGCAATCACGTGCAATCCATACTGGGCCTAACACCGTCTGAGCCTGCCTCCTGAGACATATATTTTGAATGTGTACGCTATCCATACATGTTATCTGGGGATACGGTACCCTTTCTAACCTTTGTGCAATCACGTGCAATCCATACTGGGCCTAACAGCGTCTGAGCCTGCCTCCTGAGACATATATTTTGAATGTGTACGCTATCCATACATGTTATCTGGGGATACGGTACCCTTTCTAACCTTTGTGCAATCACGTGCAATCCATACTGGGCCTAACACCGTCTGAGCCTGCCTCCTGATGTATAGACATATATTTTGAATGTGTACGCTATCCATACATATTATCCGGGGAAACGGTACCCTTTCTAACCTTTGTGCAATCACATGCAATCCATACTGGGCCTAACACCGTCTGAGCCTGCCTCCTGAGACATATATTTTGAATGTGTACGCTATCCATACATGTTATCCGGGGAAAAGGTACCCTTTCTAACCTTTGTGCAATCACGTGCAATCCATACTGGGCCTAACACCGTATGAGCCTGCCTCCTGAGACATATATTTTGAATGTGTACGCTATCCATACATGTTATCTGGGGATACGGTACCCTTTCTAACCTTTGTGCAATCACGTGCAATCCATACTGGGCCTAACACCGTCTGAGCCTGCCTCCTGAGACATATATTTTGAATGTGTACGCTATCCATACATGTTATCTGGGGATACGGTACCCTTTCTAACCTTTGTGCAATCACGTGCAATCCATACTGGGCCTAACACCGTCTGAGCCTGCCTCCTGATGTATAGACATATATTTTGAATGTGTACGCTATTCATACATGTTATCCGGGGATACGGTACCCTTTCTAACCTTTGTGCAATCACGTGCAATCCATACTGGGCCTATCACCGTCTGAGCCTGCCTCCTGAGACATATATTTTGAATTTGTACGCTATCCATACATGTTATCCGGGGAAACGGTACCCTTTCTAACCTTTGTGCAATCACGTGCAATTCATACTGGGCCTAACACCGTCTGAGCCTGCCTCCTGATGTATAGACATATATTTTGAATGTGTACGCTATCCATACATGTTATCCGGGGAAACGGTACCCTTTCTAACCTTTGTGCAATCACGTGCAATCCATACTGGGCCTAACACCGTCTGAGCCTGCCTCCTGAGACATATATTTTGAATGTGTACGCTATCCATACATGTTATCCGGGGAAAAGGTACCCTTTCTAACCTTTGTGCAATCACGTGCAATCCATACTGGGCCTAACACCGTATGAGCCTGCCTCCTGAGACATATATTTTGAATGTGTACGCTATCCATACATGTTATCTGGGGATACGGTACCCTTTCTAACCTTTGTGCAATCACGTGCAATCCATACTGGGCCTAACACCGTCTGAGCCTGCCTCCTGAGACATATATTTTGAATGTGTACGCTATCCATACATGTTATCTGGGGATACGGTACCCTTTCTAACCTTTGTGCAATCACGTGCAATCCATACTGGGCCTAACACCGTCTGAGCCTGCCTCCTGATGTATAGACATATATTTTGAATGTGTACGCTATTCATACATGTTATCCGGGGATACGGTACCCTTTCTAACCTTTGTGCAATCACGTGCAATCCATACTGGGCCTATCACCGTCTGAGCCTGCCTCCTGAGACATATATTTTGAATTTGTACGCTATCCATACATGTTATCCGGGGAAACGGTACCCTTTCTAACCTTTGTGCAATCACGTGCAATTCATACTGGGCCTAACACCGTCTGAGCCTGCCTCCTGATGTATAGACATATATTTTGAATGTGTACGCTATCCATACATGTTATCCGGGGAAACGGTACCCTTTCTAACCTTTGTGCAATCACGTGCAATCCATACTGGGCCTAACACCGTCTGAGCCTGCCTCCTGAGACATATATTTTGAATGTGTACGCTATCCATACATGTTATCTGGGGAAACGGTACCCTTTCTAACCTTTGTGCAATCACGTGCAATCCATACTGGGCCTAACACCGTCTGAGCCTGCCTCCTGATGTATAGACATATATTTTGAATGTGTACGCTATCCATACATGTTATCTGGGGATACGGTACCCTTTCTCACCTTTGTGCAATCACGTGTAATCCATACTGGGCGTGAGAACGGCTGGCGAGCTGTTAAGCAAGCTACAGCACCTGTGGTTTGCACACGTAAGTTTTTCATTTTTTCAGGAATGACGGTTAGGCCTAATTCCAGAACTGCGGTTGACCTGCACTTACTGGGAAATCATTGTTCGCGGGTAATAATTGTAATCAGTGATCCCCATCACTAACGTTGTTCAGCGGGTTATCTGCACCTGTAAGCGACAAACGCTGGCCTTTTCAGTGTAGCACACATGCAGCCACGGACATGTAAGGGCATGACACACCAGTTATTGGCCAATCTCATGTGCCAGAGCCTCACGTGTCCCTCTAGTAAGCCGGACTCGGACCGCAGGGCATGACGGAGTCTCGTTCGTTAACGGAATTAAGCTTGCAATGTGTGCATCTGTTCTGTAGCTGGCATGGTTGAGGTTTCCCAGGTGGAGTCGAATTTAACCGTAGGCTCCACTCCTGGTGGTGCCCTTCTGGACATTCCTTTAAGGTTCAGCTTTGCAACCATACTGCCCACGTAAAACAAACACTTTGCCTTCATGAACGCTGTTTGGAGGGTCATGACTCGTGGGAATAACGCCGCCCAATCAGTTAACCTGCTAGAGAGATCCTTCGTTGCTCCCAAGCATGACATCACACTCCCTAGGAAGAAGGTAATGCCACTGTGGCGACCGTACTCCTGGGGGCGACACAAGTGCACTGATGCCCAGCCACTGCTCGATGAATCTGCTGGTACATTGACCCAGACCACTACATTCCCCTCGCACGCTACACGACCTGAATCTGACCCTGATGAAACTCAGGTTACCCTTCCCATATACAGTTCCATCTTACACGGTGACAAAGAGGAAGCTGCAGATGAAAGTGCAGGTTCGGCCCACCCGCCATCAGACACACCACCGTATCAGGGGCCCTGTGCCAGTGCCGTCGCCAACGAGTGGGCCCCCCCTGCTTGCCCAGGATCACAGCACTTGCAAAGTTGAAATACTGTGCAGTGAGATGGAAGATGGGGATGACGAGGAGTCCAGACAAGTACAGGGATTCCCTAGCGAGGAGACTTATTTGATTGTTTTCAATGTTGGGACAGCAATTTTTGGGGAGCACTATACTCTGGAGAATGATAGATGGGGCCCACCATACACTGGAACATTCCAAAGGTGGACATCAGACACTGGAGCAGCATTTACAGGGCCCATTATACACTAGAGCATTAGAAATGGGGCCCATTATGTTTGGAGCATTATTTGGGCCCATAAGACAGTGGAGCTTCATCCATGGGGACCAACATATACTGTAGCATTATGTGGAGCTCATCATATACTGTTTCAAACATTATATGGGACCAATGATTCTGTATGGAGAAATAGATGGGCCTCGTCATGAGATGTAAAAAGTGAGGTATTTTTCATTGTACTATACCGCTATTTCTCAGCCGTATCGGAGCATGATGAGTTGTGGTATGTGTTAAAGGGGCGCTCTTTCGCCCAGGGCACATGAAAACCTGCAGCCAGCCCTCCCCCCACAACTTTAGCCAAATAACCCCCATTTTTCAGTGCGTAACTTCTATTATGAAGTTAATTAAGGTTGACAAGCTTAAGTAAGAAGAATTGATGCTTTTGGCATTCAAATGGGCACTGTAGGTGTGTTTCCTGTCCTCCTCTCACTGCCGACTTTTATTCCCCATTGACTTACATTGGGTTTCGTGTTTCGGGATGACCCCGACTTTTCCCTATAATCGGACGATCTTGCTCGACCCGACTTTTGGAAAAGTCGGGTTTCACGAAACGAAACGCGACCCTAAAAAACCAAAAGTCGCTCAACTCTACTGCTCACACGACTGGTAATACTGCATCGATTGAAAGTGACAGGAGACAGCAGTTGTCAACTATGGTTACAAACTACTTCTCTTCCCATATCGATGTTCTCCCTCACAGGTCATTCCCATTTGACTATTGGGCCGCTAAACTGGACGCCTGGCCTGAATTGGCCCAATATGCCTTACTGGAGCTCGCTTGCCCAGCTGCAAGTGTGCTATCGGAAAGATTCTTCAGTGTGGCTGGATCAATCCTCACAGAAAAAAGTACCCGTCTCTCGACCCAAAATGTGGATGATCTAACCTTCATTAAAATGAACCATGCATGGGTTTCCAAGGATTTTGTCAGACCTTACCCTGATGACACATAGGTTGCCAGAAAAATGGCTTTCTTTGGTACTCCTCTTACTGGGACTTGACCAATTTCACCTTTAGCAGCAGGTGAATGTCCCACATCAACATATGCCATTTTATAAACCTCCCTAACTGGGCTGCCTCCTCCCCCCATGGCCGGGGTCACCACCTAGCGCACGCAACCGTGCGAGTACCGTTGCCCTGGACAGGTGGGTGGGCCAACTCTTGGGTGCGGGCACTGGCACTGGGTCCCTCATAGTGCAATCAAGTGTCTCTGACGGTGGGGGTGCACACCCGCCGTCAGACACACCGCCATACTATGAGGGGCCCAGTGCCAGTACCGACGCCCACGAGTGTGCCCCCCTTGCTTGGGCAGGGCCCCAGCATTTGCAATATTTACCTCTCCCTGCTCATCCGCTGTGTAGTCTGGGCTGTCAAATCCTTCACTGGGACTGCCACTACAAATTTGGTGAACTGATAGAAGATGATGGTTAAGACGTAGCTATGCCCTGTCCCGCTGGCCGGGATCTAGCTTCAGATGATCAACGGCTTCCATTTCTTATGGACGTCGACTCGTAATGAGATGCAGTGGTGGTTTGTCATCAGCTTTCACAGTTTTCCTACCCACAGACGTGTGACATTCCAGCGCACATTTTTAAATGTGCCCTTTCATGCCAAATCAATTGAATCGCCTACGGCCTGTGTCTTCTGAGTTTTTCACTCCAAAATTACGTGACAGATCATGATAGGCAGTGAGCACCATGTTTACATCTCTCCCTGTGATCAAAATTGGATGGACATGAGTAATGGCAATGGGATCAATGGTACTGCGATACAGCAAGACTTTCTTCACAAACAAAGGTTTTTGCTGTCTCCACACACTAATTAATTGAGGGTCTGCATCGCCTCTGAGAATTGTGACGGAAGTTTTTCCCGTGAATAGTAATTCCTAGATTTCTGCAATCACTAGACTTTATGTCAGTAATTGTATGCATCTCATTTCCTATTGCGGAGAGTCTGGACTGTCTTACTGAGACAGAAATATAAATGAAGATTAAAAAATACCACCAAAACTGTATACTGGTCTACGCTTCAAATACATTTCCTTTTTTCGACTTTTTAGATTGTTGTCTAATCCATACTGAGAACACGGAGAATTTAAATGTTTAAACTATGCTATATATACCTGCTATCCAGTGATAATGTACCCTTTCTCAACTTTGTACAATCTGGTCAAATCCATACTGGGCCTGAGAACGTCTGAGCCTGCCTCCTGATCTATAGACATAGGTTTTTAATGTGTAAACTATGCTATACATACCTGTTATCCAGTGATATGGTACCCTTTCTCACCTTTGTCCAATCACGTCTAATTCATACAGGGCCTGAGACCGTCTGAGCCTGCCTCCTGTTATATAGACATAGGTTTTTAATGTGTAAACTATGCTATACATACCTGTTATCCAGTGATACGGTACCCTTTCTCACCTTTGTCCAATCACATCAAATCCATACTGCTCCTGAGAACGTCTGAGCCTGCCTCCTGATCTATATACATAGGTTTTTAATGTGTAAACAATGCTACATATATACGTGTTATCCGGTGAAACTGTACCCTTTATCAACTTTCTAGAATCTTGTCGAATCGGCTGCCGAGCTGTTAAGCAAGCTACAGCACCTGTGGTTTGGACACGTAATTTTTTCATTTTGTCAGGAATGCCGGTTAGGCCTAATTCCGTAATTGCGGTTGACCTGCACTTACTGGGAAATCATCGTTCGCGGGGAATAATTGGAATCCCAGATCCCCATCACTAACGATGTTCAGCGGGTTATCAGCACCTGTAAGCGACAAAAGCTGGTCCTTTCAGTGTAGCGCGCATGCAGCCCCGGACATGGAAGGCCATGATAGACCTGATATTGCTCGATCTCGCGTGCCAGAGCCTCGCGTATCCCTCTAGTAAGCTTGATGCATACCGCGGGAGCATGCCGGAGTCTTGTTCGTTAACGGAATAAAGCTGACAAATCCCTAGAACCAGGCTCGGACTGGCCCACCGGGGTACCGTTGGATCCCTCGGTGGGCCCCGCCCCCGAACGTCACTGTCACTCACTGGTCTCTTGTACCCAGGGGCAGGGCCGGCGTCAGCACCCGGCGCACCCGGGCAAGTGCCGGGGCCCTGGCGAGATGGGAGGGCCTACTCACGCTGTCTGGGATACTCGCCGGCCGCCGCCACGCCCCCCATGTACTGACCCCATCCTGCGCCCTCCACGAGGGACCCACGCAGTGACGCAGCCCCTTACTGCCAGCAATGATCATCGCTTCCTTCGGCTGTAATCTTGTGTGCGGTGCCAGCACAGGACCTGTGATGAGGTCACAGGAGGGGAGGAGTCAGGTCACATGATCAGGGCGGCTGCAGGACTCTGCTGTGCTGGTCGCTTTTCATTATGGTGCTGGTCTGGATGGATGAGGTAACGTTTATGTGTGGGACAGTGGGGTCAGGGAGGGGTTTAACAAGGTGGATGTAGCAGAGCCGTGTGTGTACTTGTGTGGGGTTAGGGAGGGGTTTAACAAGGTGGATGTAGCAGAGCCGTGTGTGTACTTGTGTGGGGTCAGGGAGGGGTTTAACAAGGTGGATGTAGCAGAGCCGTGTGGGTACTTTGTGTGGGGTCAGGAGGCGTTTAACAAGGTGGATGTAGCAGAGCCGTGTGTGTACTTGTGTGGGGTCAGGAGGGGTTTTACAAGGTGGATGTAGCAGAGCCGTGTGTGTACTTGTGTGGGGTCAGGGAGGGGTTTAACAAGGTGGATGTAGCAGAGCCGTGTGTGTACTTGTGTGGGGTCAGGAGGGGTTTTACAAGGTGGATGTAGCAGAGCCGTGTGTGTACTTGTGTGGGGTCAGGGAGGGGTTTTACAAGGTGGTTGTAGCAGAGCCGTGTGTGTACTTGTGTGGGGTCAGGAGGGGTTTTACAAGGTGGATGTAGCAGAGCCGTGTGTGTACTTGTGTGGGGTCAGGGAGGGGTTTAACAAGGTGGATGTGGCAGAGCCGTGTGTGTACTTGTGTGGGGTCAGGAGGGGTTTACAAGGTGGATGTAGCAGAGCCGTGTGTGTACTTGTGTGGGGTCAGGAGGGGTTTACAAGGTGGATGTAGCAGAGCCGTGTGTGTACTTGTGTGGGGTCAGGGAGGGGTTTAACAAGGTGGATGTAGCAGAGCCGTGTGGGTACTTTGTGTGGGGTCAGGAGGCGTTTAACAAGGTGGATGTAGCAGAGCCGTGTGTGTACTTGTGTGGGGTCAGGAGGGGTTTTACAAGGTGGATGTAGCAGAGCCGTGTGTGTACTTGTGTGGGGTCAGGGAGGGGTTTAACAAGGTGGATGTAGCAGAGCCGTGTGTGTACTTGTGTGGGGTCAGGAGGGGTTTTACAAGGTGGATGTAGCAGAGCCGTGTGTGTACTTGTGTGGGGTCAGGGAGGGGTTTTACAAGGTAGTTGTAGCAGAGCCGTGTGTGTACTTGTGTGGGGTCAGGAGGGGTTTTACAAGGTGGATGTAGCAGAGCCGTGTGTGTACTTGTGTGGGGTCAGGGAGGGGTTTAACAAGGTGGATGTGGCAGAGCCGTGTGTGTACTTGTGTGGGGTCAGGAGGGGTTTACAAGGTGGATGTAGCAGAGCCGTGTGTGTACTTGTGTGGGGTCAGGGAGGGGTTTAACAAGGTGGATGTGGCAGAGCCGTGTGTGTACTTGTGTGGGGTCAGGAGGGGTTTACAAGGTGGATGTAGCAGAGCCGTGTGTGTACTTGTGTGGGGTCAGGAGGGGTTTACAAGGTGGATGTAGCAGAGCCGTGTGTGTACTTGTGTGGGGTCTCAGGAGGGGTTTACAAGGTGGATGTAGCAGAGCCGTGTGTGTACTTGTGTGGGGTCAGGGAGGGGTTTTACAAGGTGGATGTAGCAGAGCCGTGTGTGTACTTGTGTGGGGTCAGGGAGGGGTTTAACAAGGTGGATGTAGCAGAGCTGTGTGTGTACTTGTGTGGGATCAGGAGCGGTTTACAAGGTGGATGTAGCAGAGACGTGTGTGTACTTGTGTGGGGTCAGGGAGGGGTTTTACAAGGTGGATGTAGCAGAGCCGTGTGTGTTCTTGGGTGGGGTCAGGAGGGGTTTACAAGTTGTATGGAGCAGAGCCGTGTGTGTATGAGGTGTACGGAGCGAAGCCGTGTGTGTACGAGATGTACGGAACGGAGCCCTGTGTGTACGGAGCTGAGCCATGTGTTTATGGAACGGAGCAGAGCCGGGGGTGTACGGAATGAAGCTGCGTGTGTACAAGGTGTACGGAGCGGAGCCGTGTGTGTACGAGGCATACAAAGCGGAGCCGTGCGTGTACGAGGTGTATGGTGGGAAGCATTTATACCTCCCGAGTCCCAACTGTCCCGGATCCAGCGAAACAGTCCCGATTTTGAGAGAGAGCCTGCCCCAACCGGGAGCTTACTTTCCCCACGGGACACAGGAGTACACAGCGGAGCCCCAAGGAGCAATTTAAAACTTGCATGTAACATTCTACCGGAAGTGACGTGCTGGAAGCAGACCAGAAATTAGGTCATTTCAGTAGGAGATTGTGACGGAACCATGGAGGCACTTCAGGGAATGCTTCAGATCCATCACCGTGTCCTCCTTTGACAGCGGACAGCGAGATCGCCTTGGAATCGGGGATGTCGGCCATGTGAGCGGATCATGATATGTCCTGCACCAGGAGGCTCAGGTAGGCACTACAATGGGAGCTGGGCTGCTATAGTATCTTTATAGAATTTTTCTTTCTCTGTTTCTTTCTCTCTCTGTTCTTTCTCTCTAATCTTTTTTTTCTCTCTCTCTGTTCTTTCGCTCTCTGTTCTCTTTCTTTCTTTCTGTCTCTGTTCTTTCTCTCAGTCTGTTCTCTCTTTCCTCTCTTTCTTTCTCTCTCTCTGTTCTTTCTTTCCCCTCTTCCTCACTGTGTTCTTTCTTTCCCCTTTTTTCTCTCACTCTCTGTTCTTTATTCCCCTCTTTCTTTCTTTCTTTCTTTCTTTTTCTTTCTTTCTTTCTTTCTCTCTCTGTTCTTTTTTTCTGTCCACTCTTTCTTTCTCTTTGTTCTTTTTCTTTCTTTCTTCTTTCGCTCTGTTCTTTCTTTCCCCTCTTTCTTTCTCTATCTGTTCTTTCTTTCTTTACCCTCTTTCTTTCTCTTTCTCTCTGTTCTTTTCTTTCTCTCTCTGTTCTTCCTTTCTTTCTCTCTGTTCTTTATTTTCTTTCTTTCTTTCTCTGTTCGTTCTTTCTATGTTCTTTCTTTCTTTCTCTCTCTGTATCTTTCTCTGTTCTTCCTTCCATTCTTTCTCTTTCTTTCTCTGTTCTTTATTTCCCCTCTCTTCTTTCTTTCATGCGTACACTACTAATCAGTAGCCTCCATCACATGAACGTGTTTTGCCACAGAGCGAGTGTCCGTGTGGATCACATGCGTGTCCGTGTGATCCACACAGAGAGAAGTCCGTTTTTGGCCGTCACCATGGATGTCACACGGCATGAGTGGTGGTATGTGTTAAGGGGGGGCCAACTGAGACTTTTTCGCCCGGGGCCCTCAAAAACCTGGAGCCGGCCCTGCCCAGGGGTGGGATTCAGTGGGTTCTCCCCGGTTCGGTGGAACCGGTTGTTAAAAAAGCAGCCAGTTCCCCGAACCGTGGAGATTCACAGCCGCGATCCGGTACTTTGATGTTCCTGCAGTGCAGCCGGCAAGGAGCAGGAGCAGAGGAGGCCTCTTGCTCTGATTCCTAGTCCCGCCCGCCTCGCCGGATACCGTGCATTGATACGTCGGGTCGTTCTCTGCTCTGTCTCTGACTACTGGACAGAGCACAGCACACCCCAGAGGCCCCCGCCCCGCACACTGATTCCTGCGCGCAGTGCGGCATTGGCGGGTAACTGGAGCTCGCTGGAGGAGTCACCGCCACTGCCCAGACTTGTCAAGTCAATGTGAGCTGAGCCCAGGCAGCGTGACGGACCGGTGATATGCGCACACCCGGAGGCCGGAGGAGCAGGACGGGCGGTGCGGGGCCTGGCCATCCAGGAGGCCTCAACTGCGGCTGCGGGATTACAGTGACAGTCTTCTTCTTCGTCAGAGTCAGACGCGTCGCAGCCTGTCGCCTGTGTATCTGGTACACAGGCCAACGCCGGGTCAGTGAGTTACTGTCTGTATGTGCTGTGTATTGGGGACCTGTGCCTGCCTATTGGGGACCTGTGCTGCCTATTAGGGACCTGTGCTGCCTATTAGGGACCTGTGCTGCCTACTAGGGACCTGTGCCTGCCTATTGGGGACCTGTGCTGCCTACTAGGGACCTGTGCCTGCCTATTGGGGACCTGTGCTGCCTATTAGGGAACAATGCTGCCTATTAGGGACCTGTGCCTACCTATTGGGGACCTGTGCTGCCTATTGGGGACCTGTGCTGCCTATAGGGACCTGTGCTGTCTATTAGGGACCTGTGCTGCCTATTGGGGACCAATGCTGCCTATAGGGAACAATGCTGCCTATTGGGGACCTGTGCTGCCTATTGAGACCTGTGCTGCCTATTGGGGACCTGTGCTGCCTATTGGGTACAATGCTACCTATTGGGGACCTGTGCTGCCTATTGGGGACCTGTGCTCCCTATTTGGGACCAATGCTGCCTATTGGGGACCAATGCTGCCTATTGGGAAAAATGCTGCCTATTGGGGACCTGTGCTGCCTATTGGGGACCTGTGCTGCCTATTGGGGACCTTTGCTCCCTATTTGGGACCAATGCTGCCTATTGGGGACCAATGCTGCCTATTGGGGACCTGTGCTGCCTATTGGGGACCTGTGCTGCCTTTTGGGGATGTGTGCTACCTATTGGGGACCTGTGCTGCCTTTTGGGGACCTGTGCTGCCTATTGGGGAGTTGTGCTGCCTATTGGGAACCTGTGCTGCCTATAGGGACCAATGCTACCTATTGGGGACCTGTGCTGCCTATTGGGGACGTGTGCTACCTATTGGGGACCTGTGCTGCCTTTTGGGGACCTGTGCTGCCTATTGGGGAGTTGTGCTGCCTATTGGGAACCTGTGCTGCCTATAGGGACCAATGCTGCCTATTGGGGACCTGTGCTGCCTATTGGGGCAGCTAATCGCACGGGTACCGGGAGGCTTTCGCCGCTAAGACCGGCAGGCAGCAACGCTGCCTGGTTGGTCCGGGCGAATATTAGCCCCCCCCGCAGATACGAACGCTTCGATTGGCTGGGCTGTGTAGCATCTACCATGGAACTCTTGTTGGGACTAAGTGATCACTATACCCCCTACGTCAATCCTTGGGGGTGTAGATTCCAAAATGGGGTCACTTTTTAACTTCAAAGTAACACAGGTCAGATTTGCAAAAAATAGCCTGGGCATTAAGGTGAAAACAGGCCTGCGGCCCTAAAGGATTAAATGAATCGTAGTGCGGAAAGATCTTCAGCATATGAACAACGGTGCAGCTTTTAGTAGAATTAGGATGCTGAAATGATGCAGATTTGGCGTGGGATATACGGCAAAAGGACCCATGGTGTAATTCTGCGGTCTCAAGGCCTAAATGTTGAGTTGTACATTACTGTAGGTGGGCCCCTAAAATTAATTCCCTTGGTGGGCCCTAGACACCCCAGTTCGACCCTGCCTAGAACAACTACAAACGGACATACCACACCACACACAGAATCGACAAAGCTTTCAATGTGTGCATCTTTTCTTGAGGTGGCATGGTAGTGGTTTCCCGGGTGGAGTCCAATGAAGCCGCAGGCTCCACTCCTGGTGGTGCCCTTTTGGACATTCCTTTAAGGTTCAGCTTTGCAATCATACTGCTCCCAGAAAGCAAACACTTTGCCTTCATGGACGCTGTTTGGATGTTCGTAGGAATAATGCCGCCCGATCACCAGTTGGCATAATTTATTGGTGGGAAGTCTGACGGTATATGATCGTGTTCGATGTCATTTTTTTTTTTGGTTTGTTTTTTACATTTTTAGTCCAGCCTTTCTTGACTTCATAAGGGCATGACAAGCCTATATCTGTGTCTCCTCCACCCCCTTCCTTTACTCCTCCACCTCTTTTCTAAATGTAGTTGCCCTTTTCCATATGTTATTTTTGTCTTCTGAGCATTTTGTCGGCTTTGGGACACCGTTTAAGGTGTTTTGTAATTGTTTTCTATGTGTTTGTATGTGTTTGTGTTTGCCTGCCATTGTTTTCAATGTGGTTCGACGAACATTCGATGAACTTGCCTCCTGTGCAACGAACCAAAACAATAGCGGGGTGGCTCAAAACTACTCCTGATATATAGACGTACATTGTTAATGTATAAACTCTGCTATATATACCTGCTATCTGCTTATACTGTACACTTTGTCTACTTTTTATATTCTTGTGTAATCCATACTGAGCCTGTGAGCGTCTCTGTGTGACTGATGGAATATATATGGAGATTGACAATTATCCTTTGACTGAATAGACCTGTACGCTTCTGATACAGTGCCATTGCCATATATCTGATGTTATTTTATGTCTATTTTGTGCTAAATTTGGAAGTTTGGTGGAAGAGGCCGCGGACGTGGGCGTGGGGGGGCCAGCTGGTTCCGATGGTGGTGGTGCATCTGCTGGTAGTGGCAAAAGTACAATAATAATAATAATAATCTTTATGTAGCGCTAACATATTCCGCAGCGCTTTACACACATTTTCATCACTGTCCCCGATGGGGCTCACAATCTAAATTACCTATCTTACCTGTCTTTGGAATGTGGGAGGAAACCGGAGTACCCGGAGGAAACCCACGCAAACACGGGGAGAACATACAAACTCCTTGCAGATGTTGTCCTTGGTGGGATTCGAACCCAGGACCCCAGTGCTGCAAGGCTGCAGTGCTAACCACTGAGCCACCGTGCTGCCCATAGCAGCTAAGGCAGGAGGTGTTGAGCCTGCGTCATGGTCTGGCTCCGGAACGCCTGGAAGGCTACCTTTTCTGGGAGTAGGTTAACCGCTTTTAAAGCCAGAGCATGAGGAACTGGTTGGGCTTACATTGCCGAAACAGACTCCAGCAAATATGCCCTCCTCTTCTGAAGTTTCAAAAAATGCAAGCACTGAGTCGTCAAGTGCTGGCTCCTGGTCAGGAAGAACCCCTTTCCTTGAGTCCTTCACCCCCACCAAAAGTGAATGATGCAGCAGGCCACACTTCACATTAGTCCATGTAGCTCTTTCTATCATACCATGCCTGGGTTATCAAGTCAAATCGTGAACTCCCCAGTCCAAGATGAATCTGACATGGAGTGTGGGTGGCCAATCAGGGCAGTGGGGTTAATCAGTACCGGGCCGATATCTCGCAGGGATGTGTCACGGTGGTGGTGACCCGTTCCGTGGCCCTGGGCGTCCATGCAAAGGGGTGAATTACGTTTATAGGTGAATGATACGTGATGCCACCTGTGGTTTCTGATTAGATTGACCAGCGCTGCAGTGGCGCTTCTCTGGGACAGATGTTGTGGTGCAGGTAAGATGTAGAAGCCCTGCACAAGTAGGGCCGCTGTCGCAGGGCAGATGAAAGAGTTGGTAGATGGTGTGCAGTGCAGGATGTAGCAGAGCCGTGCGCCAGGTGCAGGAGAAAGAGGACAGACACAGTCGTGCAGTTCC
Source organism: Dendrobates tinctorius (assembly GCF_039654945.1). Classification (NCBI taxonomy): domain Eukaryota; kingdom Metazoa; phylum Chordata; class Amphibia; order Anura; family Dendrobatidae; genus Dendrobates; species Dendrobates tinctorius. Next base: position 6,782,068 of record NW_027361827.1, on the reverse strand, counting down.
TTTACCTGGACTTGGTAAATGCCGTCAAGGACCCAGAGTACAGATGGAGAAGGAGTTGGTCAGCCTGGAAGCCAATTTGGAATTCTCTCTCTGCAGATAGGTAGTGTGGCCTCCGTTCTAGCGCTTATCTGAGGTACTCGCAGTGCTGAGTTCAATGAAGTTCCCCTGTTGACTCTCTCTTGGAACTTTCTCGTATGGCAGGCAGCCGTAGCCTTTTCCTTCTGGCTCCCACACGTCGATGCTGGGGCCTCCGAGCCTTAGTTGGGTACAGAGCATTTACAGCTGCTACTTCCTCCGGTTTCTGCTGCTGGACCATCAATGTCCCTACAAACTCGGAGACCGGAATCTGGACCATGCGCTCCCGCTAGGAGTGAGCCTTAACTCTGCTCATCCTCCAGCTCCCCTTCTCACGTCCACACACCTCCCCTTCTCATGTCCACACACTTCCCCTTCCCTTCACAGACTGCCCTAACTTACCTCCTCCCGACCACAGAGAGCAGCTCCTCAGCAGTCAGGTTCAGAGGTCTCCCTGCTGGCCTGGAGTGGGAAATGTGTTGTGTGTTGGTTTAACTGCTAGAGAGATCCTTCGTTGCTCCCAAGCATGACATCACACTCCCTAGGTGGAACGTTATGCCACTGTGGTGACCGTACTCCAGGGGGCGCCACAAGTGCACTGATGCCCAGCCACTGCTAGATGATTCTGCTGGTAAATTGACCCAGACCACTACATTCCCCTCGCACTCTACACAGCCAGAGTCTGACCCTGATGAAAATCAGGTTACCATTCCCATATACTGTACCACCTTACACGGTGACAAAGAGGAAGGTGCAGATGAAAGTGCAGGTTCGGCCCACCCGCCGTCAGACACACCGCCGTACTATGAGGGGCCCTGTGCCAGTGCCGTCGCCAACGAGTGAGCCCCCCCTGCTTTCTCAGGATCACAGCACTTGCAAAGTTGAAATACTTACCTCTACCTGCTCCACCGCCATGACGTCTTCTGCGTTTCCTGACAGTGATATTCTGATCAGAGAGCGCAATGACATCATGTCTGTACGCCCAGACTAGTACAGGGATTCCCTGGCGAGGAGACTTATTTGAGGAGACTTATTTAATTGTTTTCAATGTTGGGACAGCAATTTTTGGGGAGCGCTATACTCTGGAGAATGATATATGGGGCCCACCATACACTGGAGCATTCCAATGGTGGACATCAGACACTGGAGCAGCATTTACAGGGCCCATTATACACTAGAGCATTAGAAATGGGGCCCATTATATATAGAGCATTATTTGGGCCCATAAGACAGTGTAGCTTCATCCATGGGGACCAACATATACTGTAGCATTATGTGGAGCTCATCATATACTGTTTCAAACATTATATGTGACCAATGATTCTGTATGGATAAATATATGGGCCTCATTACTCTGTATAGTGCACTATGCGGTGGCCATAATACTGTATGGAGTAATATACTGTCCGTTTTTGGAGCTATTGGATAATTTAAAATGGATATCAGTCATGAGATGTAAAAAGTGAAGTATTTTTCATTGTAGTATACCGCTATTTCTCTGCCGTATAGGAGCCTCATGAGTTGTGCTATGAGTTAAAGGGGCGCTCTTTGGCCCAGGGCACATGAAAACCTGGAGTCAGCCCTACCCCCCCACAAATTTAGCCAAATAACCCCCATTTTTCAGTGCGTAACTAGTATTATGAAGTAAATTAAGGCTGAAATGCTTCAGTAATAAGAATTGATGTTTTTGGCATACAAAAGGGCACTGTAGGTGTGTTTCTTGTCCTCCGCTCCCTGTCGACTTTGCTTCCCCATTGACTTGCATTGGGTTTCGTGTTTCAGTCGGCCTTCGACTTTTCACAAAAATCTGCCGATTTCGTTCGACCCGACTTTTGCGAAAGTCGGGTTTCATGAAACCCGACTCTACCCGAAAAAAGGCAAAGTCGCTCATCTCTGACCAAGATAACTATAACATCAGCATGAATCATGTTTTAGAAGACCACGCAATTTTACTACCTTTTCACTGGAAATTATATATAGTGTGTGCCAAGTTTCTATATTCATATGACTACGGACTAGGATCCTACTTGCTGCACCACCACTTTTATACTTGTGCTAAACAGTTTTTGTATTGTCCAGCCTCCGTTAGTCTCCAGTGCTCCCGATCCCTCATGCCTCCCTTGCTCCGTGGTTCCTGAAGTCCTCTGTGCATCTGTGTTCTGTATTGCTCGCCTCTGTCTCCCTGGTACCTAGCCCTGGTCGTCCCCTTTGGCTTCAGCTGTTGCGGTTCCATCCCTCGTGGGCCTGCCCCTAACACTCCCTCATACATCCGTGTGCCAAAAATTGAGGCATTTTAGGCATTATTTTAAATTACAGGCCACATTTTACCATGGGGCTATCTGTGACACGCCTCATACATCCGTGTGCCAAAAATTGAGGCATTTTAGACCTAAATTCCTTTTTTTGGGCCGTCTGTCCATCTCGTTATATCCAGCAGTCTTTTGCATCCACCAAAAAACAAAGAAACATATTTGACAGTGTGGTATATCTGTGACACGCCTCATACGTCCGTGTGATAAAAATTTGTGGATTTTAGGCCGCTACTCAAGAGATTTCCTGTCTGGTTCTCAAGTTATATAAAGCACTATGTTGCATTATTTTAAAAAACAGGCCACATTTTACAGTGGGTCTATCTCTGACACGCCTCATACACCCGTGTGTCAAAAATTGAGGCATTTTAGGCCTCAATTCACTTTTTTGGGCAGTCTGTCACTCTTGTTATATACACACAATGTTATGGGCTTGCGGAACGCACCAAATAATAATAAAGTAAAGATAAGTTGCGTTCGCAGCCCGGTGTGCACCGTGCATAGATGTTACCTGCTGCCAGGTAATGGTGCATAAAAAAATGGCAGTATAACTAACACACACAGGTTAACCTCACCCGGTATGTAAAAGACGAACTCTGTTGCTTCACAGGGCCACTATACCTCAAGCTGAGCCCTAGTGTCTTGGTCACAGGACCCTGCCCCAATGTCACGAGGATAGAGTCCCTCTAGACCCACTAGCATCGGCGCCGCAACTGCGGTGCCAGGAAGAACAATTAAAGGTATAACTGCAAGAAGTGCATACAGCGCCGCTCTGGCGGACGCCACTAACCAGCCTAAGCTTAAGTTTGGAAAGCACACTAACTTCGGACGGCGCAGCTGTGACGGACGCTGCGGTACATGTGGTACAGTCGTGTCTTGTGCAGGATGGGACAATCTGGCGCTAGCACTTGTGAAGACAAGGGTGCACTGTGGCACATAGGCAATGTCAATACTAGGCGCTGACTCTGACTCCGCTAACCCTATTACCTGCACAACCAAGGGAGGGGATGTATAATGAGTCAGTCACCAGAAACATGCATTCATCATCACACACCTAAGTACTTAATTCTATACTAGCGCATGGCCGGGAGGTCATGCGAGGCTTTTATGGTTGCAGCCTTCTGGGACCTTCCTAGTGGTCCAATCGGAGCAGCAACAGGACCTGAGCACGTGATCTCCGACCTCCAATGAGAGGTCATCCCAAGGGCATGCTCAGTGTACTGAAAGAAGGACCTAGTCCCAGGAGCTGCTTGCTGCTGGCTAGTGTGGATTGCTATAGCTGGACCAGGGGTGGCAGCAGCAACCAAACCAACAGTGCTAGCCTGATCAAGACGCCGGGATCGACGCCTCTGCTGAGCAGCCTCCTCTGCAGTCGGGAAAGAATGAGAGACCGCAAAAGGCAAAGCTCGGGATTCCTCCTGTGCAGAGGGAGAAATCTGATGCTAACATGCAGTGCCTGGTTGACAAACATTTCCCCATGGGGGGTACATTTTTTAAATACAGTGGGGAAAAAAAGTATTTAGTCAGTCAGCAATAGTGCAAGTTCCACCACTTAAAAAGATGAGAGGCGTCTGTAATTTACATCATAGGTAGACCTCAACTATGGGAGACAAACTGAGAAAAAAAAATCCAGAAAATCACATTGTCTGTTTTTTTTTCATTTTATTTGCATATTATGGTGGAAAATAAGTATTTGGTCAGAAACAAAATTTCATCTCAATACATTGTGATATATCCTTTGTTGGCAATGACAGAGGTCAAACGTTTTCTGTAAGTCTTCACAAGGTTGCCACACACTGTTGTTGGTATGTTGGCCCATTCCTCCATGCAGATCTCCTCTAGAGCAGTGATGTTTTTGGCTTTTCGCTTGGCAACACGGACTTTCAACTCCCTCCAAAGGTTTTCTATAGGGTTGAGATCTGGAGACTGGCTAGGCCACTCCAGGACCTTGAAATTCTTCTTACGAAGCCACTCCTTCGTTGCCCTGGCGGTGTGCTTTGGATCATTGTCATGTTGAAAGACCCAGCCACATTTCATCTTCAATGCCCTTGCTGATGGAAGGAGGTTTGCACTCAAAATCTCACGATACATGGCCCCATTCATTCTTTCATGTACCCGGATCAGTCATCCTGGCCCCTTTGCAGTGAAACAGCCCCAAAGCATGATGTTTCCACCACCATGCTTTACAGTAGGTATGGTGTTTGATGGATGCAACTTAGTATTCTTTTTCCTCCAAGCACAACAAGTTGTGTTTCTACCAAACAGTTCCAGTTTGGTTTCATCAGACCATAGGACATTCTCCCAAAACTCCTCTGGATCATCCAAATGCTCTCTAGCAAACTTCAGACGGGCCCGGACATGTACAGGCTTAAGCAGTGGGACACGTCTGGCACTGCAGGATCTGAGTCCATGGTGGCGTAGTGTGTTACTTATGGTAGGCCTTGTTACATTGGTCCCAGCTCTCTGCAGTTCATTCACTAGGTCCCCCCTCGTGGTTCTGGGATTTTTGCTCACCGTTCTTGTGATCATTCTGACCCCACGGGGTGGGATTTTGCATGGAGCACCAGATCGAGGGAGATTATCAGTGGTCTTGTATGTCTTCCATTTTCTAATTATTGCTCCCACAGTTGATTTCTTCACTCCAAGCTGGTTAGCTATTGCAGATTCAGTCTTCCCAGCCTGGTGCAGGGCTACAATTTTGTTTCTGGTGTCCTTTGACAGTTCTTTGGTCTTCACCATAGTGGAGTTTGGAGTCAGACTGTTTGAGGGTGTGCACAGGTGTCTTTTTATACTGATAACAAGTTTAAACAGGTGCCATTACTACAGGTAATGAGTGGAGGAAAGAGGAGACTCTTAAAGAAGAAGTTACAGGTCTGTGAGAGCCAGAAATCTTGATTGCTTGTTTCTGACCAAATACTTATTTTCCACCATAATATGCAAATAAAATGAAAAAAAAACAGACAATGTGATTTTCTGGATTTTTTTTTCTCAGTTTGTCTCCCATAGTTGAGGTCTACCTATGATGTAAATTACAGACGCCTCTCATCTTTTTAAGTGGTGGAACTTGCACTATTGCTGACTGACTAAATACTTTTTTTCCCCACTGTATATACTATGGGCATCATTAACGCCCTTGCCAAAAATTGGACTGCCTGTAGCAGCACAGAACACGTTAACCCTGGTGATTAAGTGGCAGAGAATGAGGAGACATAATGATAAATCATACTGAAATCAAACAACTAAATACAAAATGTTAATCCACCTATGAAAGAAAATAAGAAAAGGGAGGGGTGAATAGAGGTTCATAGATATGAAGCCAGAATTTGTCCAATGAGATATTTTTGTCCCTAGCAACAGCTCAGGGGTATAAATTAAAATATTATATAATAGTATTTCAATATTTTTATATTGTAGAGGTATACACTAGGTCCTAAGAGGATGGTACAGAGATAGTAAAACTGGAAAATATAAGAATAAATGGGAAGAATATATGTACATCTCATTTTTATGACAGTTCCCTTCTGGGGGAGTAACATTTGTTTTGGTTTCAAATTAGTACCGGGCATCATAAAAACACCCTTGCACAAAAATTGAGTGACTTTTGCATCACAGAATACATTCACTCTGGTGTTCTACTGATTGTGCATGATGAGAATGAGGATAAGGAGGAGGATAACACCAAACAGACCAAATCAGGAAGTGGATTCCCATGTGAGGTTCTGAAGAGGTGCATCGGGATACACCTCCACATAAAAGACAATGTATTTGAGCTTATGTTTCACAGTTTTCATTCGGTGGTGTACAGAAGTCTTGCCCAAAACAGCCCTCTTTTTTGTAAAAGTTAGCATGTCAGCATTGTCAGTTGACAGGTTTATGCGCATATCTGTTATAATTCCACCAGCGGCACTAAAAACCAGCTCTGACAGAAAGCTAGCAGCAGGGTAGGCCATCATTGGAGCTGCACATTTGAGCCATGGCATTTGAAACCACACAGGCCCATGCTGTCACCGCCCCCAACTGCCAGATGGTATATATTACTACTAATTTTACCCTGGATGGAGGAAAGCAAGATTTAGTACAAGACTAATATTTTTAATGATACCCATGGCCTCCTGGGGTAAGTGATGGAGTCATCAGCTTTGTGCTCTGTCACAACTCTTAACAGTATGGATGTCTTGAGAACACAGATTCTGATAACAATGTAGCAGACAAGGCAGCCCATGACCAGACAGGCCCTTCTGGAATTTGTCAGAATTACCAGATGGCCCGTCCCTGCTGTGAAGCTATCTTATGTATAACACACATGATGCAGAGAAACACTAACCAGCAACAATAAATCCATTACATCAGCATTCTACATTAAAATTTGGAATATTAATCTTTCCACGTCTTTACAACTCCAGGGAAATTTTAATTAGTGGCAAATATTTTTTCCTATTTTATGCTATCTAAACCTTGGGTTCATCTAAACGTGAGCTGAACCTATTGTCTTAAAAATACTGTAGTTTCCCATAATTGTTGAAACAGAAAATTAATTCTACATCTAATTAATTTTCATTTTTATTTAACATATTGAGGTTGTAGGCATACTCTGTTATCCATAGAGTGCTTCCAGAATCCTCCATGTCTGGAAATAACACCGTCAGACACAATGGATCCCTATGGTGACATCTTTAGTCTTTAGATGTTGTCCATGTTGTGACTGAATCTAGCTTTATTCTTGCTTGGCTTGTAATATATTATTGCTAAGGCAGAATGATATAGTCCAATATTTATTGGTACTGAATACAGACAAAAGTAAATTAGATTTAGCCGGTTAATTTATAAGCAATGTCAGCTTTGGCCTTCAGGATCAAATAGAAAAGATTTTGTTAATGGCTTATTTTGAAACTAAACATTTGTAATTGAATATTGTAGAAAGTGCTTTAAGTCTTTGTAACATTTTACAATGTCTGTTAGGTTAGTAAGTCTTAAAGTAGCAATAATAGTTTACTGTACCCTACAAAAAAAAGGTAGTGAGTACTCCAGAATAGGATCCATGTCTCATTACTATATATCATTTTTTTTGATTGCCTTATATTTCCAATTGTATGTTTGGATTTTACCTTTTGATGCCTGTACATACATTGATTACTCTGTCGTCCCTATGTGCTTTCCCGATTTTTGTGCCCTCATCAATGACCAACCTCTATGCTATATTTTATTGACTTATCTTAGTGATAGTTTTTGATTAACAATGGGCCTATGGGATCGTTGATATGTATGATGGGTATATGGGCACAGGACTATGGGATGGAGGATAATTATAATTTGCTATAACTAACCACAGTTAGTTACTATGCCCGGGCAGCGCCGGGCTCTTCAGCTAGTTAACAATAAAATTTGAGATAGTTTTATATTTTGACCTAGGTTTCACTAATATTACTTTATTCTGGGGTACCCACTCACTTTTGTTTTTGTAAGATACATTCATTTCGTAGTTCCCTTTTGGGATTTTTTATGATCCCTTTTTAAGCCCATATAACCAATGTTTGGAGATATATTGTAATAATAATTCACTGTATGAATTTTTTTATGGCAAATTGAATTTTGTATGCTTATATATTTTTACATGCTCTTTGATCTCGTGACTCTTGACCAGAAAACATGGCGGCTCAGAATTTTGTGACACATCAGCGATCTCTATAGCGATCTGTGTGTGACATCCAGTAGCGATCGCCCCCCGCGGGGTATCGCTGATCATGCTGGATCGTTCTGGCCTGTTTTTTCATCACTGGTCTCCTGCTGGCCAGCGCGCATCGCTGCGTGTGGCAGCGGGAGCCAGTGATGAGCGACGCTGCACGCTGGTTACCAACGTAAACATCGGGTTTCTAAGGGCTGCGGGGCCCTTAGAAACCCAATGTTTACCCTAAATACCAGCGTGCACTGTAGGCAGGGCGGGAGGTGGAGGCAGAGCGGCGCACAGACCGGAGTAGCTCTGCTATCTGCTACTCCAGTCTGTCAGACCGAAGTAGCAGATAGCAGAGCTATGCCGGTCTGTCTGCGCCGCTCTGCCTCCACCTCCCGCCCTGCCTGCAGTGCACGCTGGTATCTAGGATAAACATTGGGTTTCTAAGGGCCCCGCAGCCCTTAGAAACCTGATGTTTACATTGGTAACTAGCGTGCTCGCTGGTCCTGATCGCTGGAGGGGCTGTCTAGCGATCAGCTAACAATGTCCCAGCGATCCCATCCACGTCGGATCGTTGGTGGGATCACTGGGACATCGTTATGTGTAACGGTACCCTTACATGACAAACAACTGTCTGCAGCTTACAACAAGCACACTATTCATGACTTGTCTAGTATTTACAGGGATTATTCCCGTTCCATTAGCCTTCTCTCCTGGCTGCCATTTGCTATAAAAAGCAAACAGTGCAATTATCACCTTCTCCCAGAGCACTGATTCATGGGAATGCACCACTAGAGACACTAAGGCTTGTTTCACATTAGCGTATCTGTGCGCAGCGTACGATCTGCATAGATCCTCATGTGTCACGCGCACCTATATTTAACATTGTGTACGCAGGGACATGTGCTTGCATCAGCTCACATGCAGTTGCGTATGCATGAGTCGGCAAACATGTTGCATTTTTTGAGGCATCAGTTATGCACAGTCATGCGCATGTGGATGAGTGCGTCAAAACAATGCATTACTGTCTATGGGAAAGCATTGGTACACAAGGACATGCGTACGCATTCATTCAAAATGCATGCGTACTTCAGAATGAGCAGGTCAAGGAAATGATTTCACCACATGCTAATTACCAGCTGTAAAAAAGGAAGTGTGGATACTGCAAGGCCATTACTTTCCAGACTCTGGATGTGAGCACAAGACTGTCTATGTAAGTATAGAAGCTTTGAAAATGTCTGTCCTTCTCTGCAGTCTGTACTAATTTTATTTTCTGTTCCTTGTAGACTTGTTGCTGCTCCGGTCCCGGACTACTGTTGTGGCTTGCTTCTCCTGTCCAAGATTTCTCTGTCCCGGTGGCGTGGTATTGGCCCTCATTTCTCCTGTCCAGGATTTCTCCGTCGCGATGCTGTGCTGCTGTCATGGAGCTGTGCTGCTGTCATGGTGCTGTTCTGCTGTCCCGGTGTTGTTCAGCTGTCCTGTTGCTGTGCTGCTGTCCCGCAGCTGTGCTGCTGTTCAGGTGCTGTGCTGCCTGACTGCTGCGCTGTTGGATTACTGCCTGTAATGTAAGTATCGGTGTCCATTGTGTTTTTTATTTTTATTTATTTTTTTTGGTGGCTCTTAACAAGTTTAATTTTTCTTCTCTGTTCTTTTCTGTAGTGTTTCCCTTGACTGCTGCCTGCTGTTCCAACATGTCCTCTAGTGAAGCTTCCCAGAGTGGACATGACAGTGATTATGTAATCACATTTGTTATAGTGATTGGTATGTATTGATTGACAATAGACATGTGGTAAATCATGTATTTTCTTTACAGATACCTTCCAGTGCAGAAGAGCAGGAGCAGTTGAGTGGAAATGAATCTTCCCAGGGTCGTCAGCCTCAAGTTTCTGAGGAGGAAAGATGGGGTGTAAGTAGTCTTTTCACTGTCAGAGTTGTAATTGAATTTGGTTTCAGTTTTACTTACCAATTCTTTTTTTTAATTTGATCTACAGGTTCCAAAACCAGAGATTGATAACAGCCAACTCATTCAATCCGTGCAAGAGCGAGAAGCGTTGTGGGGCCCCCGTGATCATAATCATTCTGACTCAGCAGTGATTCGACAACTCTAGGAAGAAGTGGCAAGATCGCTGGTCGCTGATTGGGACCGTGCCACGCCACATGCCAGAAAGGATTTTCATAAGTATTGCAATGTGGTCTGACGTGGCAGTGAACCTAGCAATGTAGGTGTATTGTTTTGCAATTAATTTTTTCCTTTTTTTACCCCTTCACAGTGAAGAGAATAAAAGTCTGTTGGAGCTTGATGAAGGATTGCTTCAATAAGGAAATGAGAGAGGAGATTCGGGTTCAAAGTGGTGCTGCTGCAATGCTCAGAAAATATAAATACCATAGTCTACTTTTGTTTCTGAGGCCTGCGGTTAGTCAGCGAACGTGAGTATCTTTTGTGTTGTCTTACTATTATATAAACAATATAATTATTTTTACTAAAGATTTTCATTTATTTTCCACACAGAACCTGGTGCAGCACAACACAACCTGGATCATCCTCAGTTGGAGCGGCCCTTCATCGACCAGCCAATGAACAGGCCCAATCTCAATCATCCACCAGCGATGGAGCAACCAGGCTGGCTTCACAGGCTGGGGAACAGGCAGCCGGTCCATCTGATTTTCCCCTCTCCCAGCCCTCTGCCACTGGTTTTGTTGGGTCTTCTCATCAGTGGCAGAGGGCCTGGGAGAGGCCAGTCATGCCTGAGTTTCTTCACTTAGGCTTGATCTTCCAGGATGGCCTGAAGGCCGTTTTAGAAAGACTGGATAGTGGGTTCACTCAGGTGAGCACACTTTTCCAGGAAGTCTACACACTCATTGACCACCTGGAAGAGACCAGCGCAACTTTTTTTTATCAATAGAGCAGTGCATATTGGAAAACCTCCTGCCTGATCTCCAGCTGCCTACAACCAGGCATTGCAGCAGTCCCGATATCAGCAGCAGGCACAAACTTCGTTTCCTACAGGTCAACAAGGGCCAGCACAGTAGCAGTGGCAGAATCCTCCAGCACTTTACAAACATCTCAAGGACTTGGATACCCATCTGCTCAACAACCGAATACAGCGCAAGTGACCTATCCACCACCACCACTGGACATTAGGACTGTTCCTACAGTATCCATCTACACTACACAGCCGAGTGCAGCAGCCATGCAGCCTTCAATGTCTACCATGTAGCAGATTGCAGCAGCCATGCAGCCTTCAACTTCTACCATGCAGCCGAGTGTAGCAGCCATGCAGCCTTCAATGTCCACCATGCAGCTGAGTGCAGCAGCCATGCAGCCTTCAACTTCCACCACACTACCCAATCAAGCACCATGCCAGCACACTGCAACAGAGACTACTACTCCCACTCAGCCAAACAAGTAATGCAGAGGTACCTTCAAAAACAGACTATCACTAGTGACTCTGCTCAGCACAGGAAAATGAAGGCCCAGAGCAAAAAAAGTTGGCCAAAATTGGACCCACCACCTCCACCCTCACCTCCCAATGTGTCTCTGTTGTGAAATATGTCACTACCTTCTCTTGTGTCTCTCCCTTCCAATTTGTCTATTCCTTCCCCAGATTCTACTCCTAATATGTCATATCCTACCAATGTGTCCAGTCCCATCCATGAGCCAATTCTGCAATTTATTGCCCCTTCCCCTGTAACCCCTTTATCATCGACTACCACCCAATCATCACAGCTCAACAACCCTAAGGTCCACAATATCGCACCGTCTGACAGACCCCCGAACATAAACCCAAATGTTGGTTAATGGAAAATAAACAGTTGTTTGTTGTTGGCAAATAAAATTTTTATTTTGTTTGCACAATCCCTGTGTTTTCTTTGTCTCTTTATGTGAGAACACACACATGTGTGTATTGTATTGTTGAGTGAAGTAGTAATGGGTGATTCACTGGAGGTGTTTTATTAATAGTAAAGTCAGCAAACATTAAAGGTACATTTACTTACAAGTGTATTAAACCATATCGTCTTGCCATGCCACACGTCCAATATCCGAAACAAAGTAAGCAGCAAACTTATCCCTCATCTGAGCAACATCCACTGTCGTCCTCAGAGGGTGATCATGGTAATCCTGCAAAGTGCTGGTAACAGGTTCGTCAAGTGGTTGTCAATCTTTTGCAAGGATGTAATTGTGCATAACAACACACGCTTTGACCACATCATCAATTGTCTCAGTTTTTAGATTGATTGTTGTTCCCTAAATGCGCCATTTAGATGCCAGTAAACCAAAGGCACACTCCACAGTTCTTTGTGCCCTTGACAGTCGGTAGTTGAAAATCCTTTTGGTGTGATTCAATGCCCAACTCGAGTACAGTCTTATGAGGTTGAAGACTGAAGAGAAAAAGCAGGACCAGAAGGAGAAATGCACACCACCAATATATGTAATACAAGGAAAAAAAGCTTTTATTAACAACAATGTCAATTTAAAAACAAGTAAAAACAAGAACAATCATATTCCCACTGTTAACCCTGATCCGTGCAAAAAATATAGATAGCGTCTCATACATATAACATAAATATGTCAATGTACATGAATTGATAAATGGGGAGAGTATCCACTATCAGGTGTATACACAAAGATACTTGTGGTCACATCACTATACCATGCACAAAAAATGTAATGCTGATACAATCACCCCTTAATATAGACTCATGAATAAACAACACCTTGGGTAGGATATCGCAATAGACAATATGTCTGTCAAAATAACCACATGAAGCACTCCCTTGGAGATTTGACAATGCATGGGACAAGGACAAAAATGGAGCCTGTCCCAAATCAACGCACTAATTGTGCAACCATATGACCCAAAATAACATAATTCCACATGCCACGTGGAGACTATGAACGTCAAAAGTCACACAAGGAGGGCAACAAAAGATGGTGTCCCAAATAAGGATACTCATAGCACACCAGTGCATAGAGTGATAAAGCCATCCAATCGCAAGGGGCAAAGGATCACATGTGGATCAAAATATGATAAAATGCATGTGAAGGATCCATATCACGGCGTCAGCACAAGCAGGGTAACAGAGGGAAAAGCCCAACGCGTGTCGCCGTACCAAGACGGCTTCGTCAGGGGAAGTGTGCATAGCATTGCTGTAAACGCCTTTAAATACCTGTTTGTGTAACGCTTAATCCAGCCACCTGTGAGGAGGCATGTCAGGCCAGGAAAGGGAAGTAGCACAAGAGGCTGAAACCTGGCAGACGTCTCTGCTCAGAATGTCAGATGCACACACGCTGAGCAAACAGCGCGGTGCATGAGACACAGGATAGAATTACTCGAATATGGAAGTTTTCACCCTCTACACACAAGGAATGGAGTTCCGGTGGGGCAATTCTTGAGAGTCAGGAGAAACTGCACAAGTGATGTGGATTTTCGGAGAGAAGCACGTGATCTTACGGAGAGACTTAAGAAGAGGAAGTTTCCTAAGAAGTCCATATCTCGGGACATTCAGAGGGCCAACATGCAGTCACAAGCATCTTTGCTTGCACCCACCAAAAGAACTACAGACAATCATGTCTGTTTTATTACACGTTTCAATACACACTGGGCACAGGTGAGAAACATCTTACATAGACATTGGACCATTCTGACCACGGATTTACAAACTTCTCAGGTTGTGAGCAAACAGCCTCTAGTTACTGCTAAGAGAGCTCCTAATTTGAAGGACATCCTCACTAGTAGTCATTATAGAGAATAATAATATAAGAATCTGAACATAGTAATGGCCGGAGCTGAGCCTCCCCTCCCCTCAGAAAAGGCGTCAGGCGGAGGCCAGCATGACGGGGGGGTGTGGAGGGTGAATGTGGGGGGAAATGGCTTGGAGGAGGGGGTGTGGCATATATATATGGGCGAGCAACGGGCCTCCCTCCTCACAGTTCCCGCTCTTTTTCCCTAAGAAAGTTTGTGACTTACTATGGCCGACTTGGATCGGGCGCTGGAGTGCTTGAGGGCGGCTTCCGTGACTCAGCCTCCGGGATGGCTGGAAGCGCAGTTGGTGGCGATCACCCCGGGGACGTCAGGGCAGTCGGCTCTGCCTGCAGACACGGAGCGGCGTGCACGGCGGGCGAGGCCTCCCACACGGCTTTCCCCTGATGCAGCTCCTCGGGCCTCCCGTCGGCGCAGGAGCCCCTCCCGGGACCCTCCAGGTGCGGACACGCGCCGGGCGGCGCAGCACCCAGGATCCATCGGAGGGCCGCGCTGACGGCTCCAACACAGAGCGGGCTGCTCCCATCTCCAGGTCGCGGTCGGCAAGTACGGCGCTAGCGGCCTGCCTCTCAGCAGGGCTGGGTTCCTCACCCTCTGGTGCAGGGGGATCATCGGGTCCATCGGGGGGCCGCGGCAGGGGGGCTCCCACAACGCGGCCTGCTTCCTGCTCCGGGCATACTGACAGGAGGCCATGCAGCAGGGACGGGATGGCCTGCTGAGCTGCAGGGCATGTGCCATCCACCCCCACATCTGGCAGCAGGGGGTACGCTCCGGTCCCACGGAGCTCTTCATCGGGGGCTCCACATGTGTCATCACGGACGGATGGCGTGTCATCAGAGGCTTCGGTCACGGGGACTCAAGCAGCACCGCCATTTGGGGATATGCAAGCGGGATCCCTCCCTGGGTTTCGGGCCCTGTATCCCGGTTCCTTCAGGGGGGAGTCCCGGACTACAGCGGCAGTCCAGTGGAGTCAGCATCGGGAGCCAGTCGGGCGGGAACGCATCCGTGGATCCCGGCAGTCCGGCTGGAGGGCTCACAGCTCCCTCGCAGCCCGGTAGGTATGCATCTGTGTCCCCTGTATGTCAGCCACTGGTGTCTCCATTGTCAGGGGGGGTGGGTCCCTCGACGGACGGTATGAGTATTGAGGGGTGTTAGGTCAATGCTGGCAGACGTCCGCGATTTGCTTTCGCGTTTAGAGCAGGATATCGTTGCACCGTCTCCTTTGGTGGTCTGGGTGGGGTCCCTGGCTGGGGAAAAGGTGGGGCGGAGCGGGCCGTAACTGGCGGGGCGCACTAGCGAACCAGTGTCGGTTTCGGTGCAAACAGAAAAGGAGAAGGAGTGTCGCGCGCACTAGGATGACAGGGCTCATGGTGAGGTCTGTGTATGCTTTGAAGGCCCACTGGGTGCTCATTTAAAGAAGGAAGTTAATGAGCGCATATGGAAGGATGAATATGTGGAGATTTTCTCGTTGTTGCCTCTCGAGAAATTTAATTTGGATAAGAGCAGGAAGGAGGATAGCAAAAAGGAAGAAGAGGAGAAACGCAGGTGGCGTTTAATTCCTCAGACGTTTGTCAATTGGCAGCAAGCGTTTGCCATTTTGGCAAGCGTTATTGGGGAAAGGGCCCCGGACAATTGCTCGGCCTTGTGTTGTTACCTGGATGCGATAGGCGAAGCTTCCAGGGTTTACGGGGGTCAGGCGTGGCTGTGGTATGACGAACAATTTCGGCAGAGGAAGGCTGTTCGCCCAGCCATTCGTTGGGATCAGATGGATATTGCGTTATGGATGCACGTCATTGCTCAGAACAAGTTTGGGAGCTCCTTTCATGGGGGGGCTGGCAGCACCAGCAAGGGCAGCAGTAACTCCAGCGCCACAAGCGGAAGTGGTTCGGGGCAAGGGGGTACCCACAAGTTGGGGGTCTGTTGGCAGTTCAATGACGGGCATTGTAAGTTCGGGGCAAATTGTAAATTCAAACATCTCTGTTCCACTTGTAACGGTGCTTCCCACGGAGCGTCCAAGTGTTTCAAAAAAGGGAAGCCAGGATCCGGGGGCGGTAATTCCAAAGTGGGAGACTCCAGTGAAACTGGAAAGGATGGTCCCTTATCTAAATAGATACGCGGACCGTGAAAAAGCGGCACTGTTGTATGCGGGTTTTAGAGATGGTTTTGTGATTCCGCATCCCCCTTTTGATATTTCGCTCGTTTTTAAAAATTTGCGTTCGGCCCTGGTTCACACTGCTGTGGTCTCGGAAAAAATCGTAAAGGAAGTATCTTTGGGCCGCATGGCCGGCCCTTTCACGTCCCCGCCGTTTCTGGATTTGGTGGTCTCTCCCCTGGGTGTGGTTCCGAAGAAGGCGCCAAATAAGTTTCGGCTTATTCAGCACTTGTCGTTTCCGCGGGGTAGGTCGGTTAACGACGGTATCGATCCGGAGATATGTTCGGTGGTTTACTCCTCGTTCGACGAGGCAGCGCGGTGGGTGCGGAGTTGCGGTCGGGGGGCCCTTATGGCTAAAACTGACGTTGAAGCTGCCTTTCGTCTGTTGCCGGTCCATCCGGACAGCATGAGGCTCCTGGGTTGTTTTTGGGACGGCAAGTTTTTCATGGACAGGTGTTTACCCATGGGTTGCTCATTGTCCTGTGCGTATTTTGAGGCCTTTAGTTCTTTTCTTGAATGGGTGGTGCGCGATGTTTCCGGTTTTGAATCAGTTATCCATTATTTGGATGATTTTTTGTGTGTCGGCCCTGCAGAATCATTGCGTTGCCACAGATTATTGCAAGCCATCAAGTGGGTGGCTGAGCGTTTTGGCGTTCTGCTGGCGCCTGGTAAAACTGAGGGCCCGAGTACGTGTTTGCGGTTCTTGGGGATTGTCATTGACACCGTTGATTGGGAGTTTAGGCTGCCGGAGGACAAGTTGGCTGATCTGCGGGCCGAGGTGGTCCGAGCGCGCCGTTTAAAAAAGATATCGTTGCGCGATCTCCAGTCGTTGCGTGTCGTGTGATGCCGATGGGGCGAGTTTTTTCACGTAGGCTGGCGAGCGCTACCTCAGGGTTTCTAGCCCCCCATCATTTTGTCAGATTGTCATCGGAGCTCAGGGCAGATTTGGCGGTTTGGGAGTCTTTTTTGGTTGGGTATAACGGCCGCTCGTTGGTGATGGCTGAGGTTGTTGGTAACGACGCGCTGCAGCTGTTTACGGATGCGGCCGGGGGTATTGGTTTTGGAGCTTACTTCAGAGGACTGTGGTGCGCGTCTCGTTGGCCCGAGGAGTGGATTGTGTCTGGTTTGGTGCGTAACATTACGTTGTTGGAGATTTTTCCGATCCTGGTGGCGGTGCATTTGTGGGGACAGGAGTTTCGGGACCAGCCTGTGCGGTTTAATTGCGACAACATGGGTGTCGTGTGCGCGATCAACGTGCTTACCGCCTCGTCTCCTCCAGCCGTTCGTGTGTTACAGCAATTGGTTCTCCTATGCTTGTCTTTGAATGCGCACGTGACCGCGTCACATGTTCCTGGTGTCTGGAACGAAATAGCTGACTCTCTCTCTCGTTCGCAGTGGGATCGTTTTCGCTCTTTGGCCCAAGAAGCAGATGTCGAGGGTTTGGCTTGCCCGGAGGAACTGTGGAGGTTGGCTTACGGGCCGCAGAGTCATTGATCGAGTCTTCCTTGGCTCCAAAAACTTGGGAGGCCTACCGGGCTGTATGGCGGATGTGGGAGGAAGTTGTGGCAGCCGGCCCTGTCATTGGTTTCGGGCAGGATCAAGAGGGAATGCTGTTGGCCTGGTTGGGGCGCGGTTCAATTGAGGGCTGGTCTTACGTAAAAGTGTCACGGGTTTTGGCTGGATTGTCCTTTGGCTTTCGTTTACGCAATAGTTGGGATCTGACAAAGACATTTTTGGTCAGACAAGCGGCTAAGGGTTTTCGCTGCTGCAAAAGCGGGGGGGATTTGAGGAGGCCGGTATCTTTTAATTTGTTGGAACAGTTAGGCCTTGTGCTGGAGTCGGTTTGTTCTTCGCATTATGAGCTTTTGCTATTTTGCTTGACTTTCTCGTTCGCCTTTTTTGGAGCTTTACGGGCGGGTGAACTTATTTCCCCTAACAAAGGATCGGTTGGTGGGTTATTGGCTAGGGATGTTGTATCGACTTCGAGTGGTGTGGAGTTTTGGTTATGACGGTCCAAGACGGATCAGTCGGGAAAAGGCCGCCGGGTGGTGTTGGGCAGTGTGCCCGGCTCTTCAATGTGCCCTGTTCAGTGCTTACAGAATTTTTGGGAGCTTCGACCCAGCTCGAGCTGATTATTGTTGTGTCATGTAGACGGCACTAGTTTGTCCCGTTATCAGTTTGGCACTGTTTTCAAAAAGGCTATTCGGTTGTTGGGCCTCGACGAATCCCGCTTCGCTCTTCACTCTTTTCGGATTGGGGCTGCCACGGAAGCAGCGGCAAGGGGTTTGCGTCCTGCGTCCATAATGCATATTGGTGGTTGGAAGTCTAATCGGTACCGAAGTTATGTTAGGCCTCACTGGTGAGGGAGGGGTGGGGGGTGGCTTGAGTAGCGGCTTGGTGGTGTAATGGGAGTTTACTTTCTCGTATGGTGGTATGTTGTGATGTCTAGCGCCTCTCCCCCTTTCTTTTGTTCCAGGTACCGAGCCTCTGCTGGTTTGGATTTTTGGGCACTCCTTCGTTCATTGGGGAGCTTTGCGAGCTGATGTCCGGAACGAAGGCAGACAACTGGGCTTCCCCAGGACCGTGGCGGTGGTGCGGTGGCTCGGTTTCAGGGGAATGGAGTGGAGAAGGGTACTACAAGAAGTTCACGTGTGTGCTCAGTTGGACCGCGCACCGGACATTCTGGTTCTTCATGTCGGGGGCAACGATTTGGCGGTTCGACCTTTTTGTGAGTTGATAAAAGACATCAAGCAGGATTGCTTGCGGCTGTGGTTGTTGTATCGGGGAGTTACCATTGTCTGGTTCGAAATTGTTCCACGCAAACGTTGGCGTTCTATGAGATCCTTGGTGAAGGTCAACAAGGCAAGGATTAAAGTTAACAGGGCGGTGTCTTCCTTTGTGGTTAGGAACGGGGGCATGGTTGTGCGTCATTTTGATCTGGAGAAAGGGGAAGGTGATTTTTGGTTGGCTGATGGCGCTCATTTGAACGCGGTTGGGTCAGACATTTTGACTCTGGGTCTGCAGGAAGGCATTGAGAGGGCCATGGCATGGCGTGTTCAGGGGGTCTCGGGCCGTTGAGGTGTTCAAGGGCCCTCGTTGTGGCTGTTCAAAAGGGGGGGGAGTCCTTGGAGTCATTTTGAAATTGGTTTTGGAGACTCACGGTATTGGGTCTCCTACGTTTATATGGTATGGTGTGGTGATCTGGTGAAAAGTGGAGGGGGAGTTTCCGTAAAGTGGGCGGATCCCCTAGTTGATTAGTGAACAAGATGCCTCGGTGTGCTGGTGCTCCCGAGCCTGTGGGGTAACGGCTGGGAGTAATACGTTGGTTTTGTCCACAACATTTTGGGGTAATTCACCTAGATCTTTGTGGCTTCAAGGACTCCTCCTCAGTGTTCAAGTATTGTATTTATGGTGTTCATAATACATTGTTTTGTTGTTTGTTAATTTAATAAAAGGCTGTTGTGGCCATACAAATTCCAAAAAGAAACTTGGTCTCTGGTGTTTTTAAGCGGCGTATGGGTTAATGCATGGGGGTGGTGTGAGGCTTGGGGACGGTTGTGTCTCCCATAAACGTGAACAACTTGACAATCCCAACGTCAAGTCCATCAATAGGGTGACACATAAGTTTCGTCAAGTTTTGAGAACGTGTCCAAGGAAGAAGCCGAAAAAAAAAAAAAAAGGGAAACAAGGTCCAAAAGGGAGGTATGATGGAAATGTCGATGTAGTCCATGACCCAATCCAGTTGCACATAGGTGGGGCAATTCATGAAGAGGAGAAGAAACCGAAGAATCCGTCAATAAGATAAGTAGCAATTATATCCCAGGACTTAGATGGAACCAAAGAAATCATCCAAGAAAACCTGTAAAGAGAAGATCTTCATTAATGCCAGATGGCGCCATGGAGCTCAACAAAAAGATCCATCGTGATTCGGCCTGAAGTAGCCTCCTTTCCAGAGTAGACCTCCTGGGCCATCTGGTCCAATCCCCTGCTCAAAACAGGATTCACTAAATCATCCCAGACAGATGTCGGTCCAGCCTCTGTTTGAAGACTTCTATTGAAGGAGAACTCACCACCTCTCGTGGCAGCCAGTTCCACTCATTGATCGCTCTCACTGTCAAAAAGATTTTTCTAATATCTAATCTGTGTCTCCTCCCATTCAGTTTCATCCCATTGCTTCTAGTCTTTCCTTGTGCAAATGAGAATAAAGATGATCCTTCTACAATATGACAGCTCTTGAGATATTTGTAGACAGGTATTAAGTCTCCTCTCAGTCTTCTCTTCTGCAAGCTAAACATTCCCAAATCCTGCAACCTTTCCTCATAAGACAGTGTTTGCAGACCTGTCACCATTCTGGTCGCTCTTTTCTGAACTTGCTCCAGTTTGTTGGTGTCTTTTTTAAAATGTGGCGCCCAAAACTGGACACAGTATTCCAGATGAGGTCTGAACAAAGTGGAGTAGAGAGCAATAATGACTTCACGTGATCTAGACTGTATGCTTCTGTTTATACGTCCTAGAAATGCATTTGCCTTTTTTGCTGCTGCATCACACTGTTGACTCATATTCAGTCTGTGATCAATTAGTATACCCAAGTCTTTTTCACATGTGCTGTTGCTTAGCCTTATTCCTCCCATTCTGTATATGCTTTTTTCATTTTTATTGCCAAGATGCAGTACTTTGTATTTTTCCCTGTTAAAAACCATTCTGTTAGTTGCTGCCCACTGCTCCAGCTTATTTATATCTTTTTGAATCATCTCTCTCTCTTCTCTAGTATTAGCTATCCCTCCTAGCTTTGTGTCATCAGCAAATTTAATCAGTTTACCCCCAATTCTTTCATCTAAATCATTGATAAAGATGTTGAACAATACAGGGCCCAGGACAGAGCCCTGTGGTGCCCCACTTGAGACATTCTTCCAACTGGAAGTGCAGCCATTTACGACCACTCTTTGGGTCTGATCACTAAGCCAGTTATGAATTCACCTAACAGTTGCCTTGTCCATTCCATACTTAGCCATTTTTTCAATAAAGATTGTGTGAGATACTTTGTCAAATGCTTTGCTGAAGTCAAGATATACTATATCTACAGCATTTCTCTGATCCACCCAATCAGTGATTCTGTCATAGAAGGAAATTAAGTTAGTCTGACATGACTTATTAGTTACAAACCCATGCTGACTCTGTTTAATCACTTCATTCTTGTCCAGGTACTTACATACATGTTGTTTAATAATTTGTTCAAAGATCTTTCCTGGTATAGAAGTCAAACTCACCATTCTATAGTTCCCTGGGTCCACCTTCTACCACCTTTTTGAAGTTAGGAACAACATTTGCTCTTCTCTAGTCTTCTGGGACTTCTCCTGTTCTCCAAGAATTTTCAAAGATTGTGAAGAGGGGTTCAAAAATTTTTTCTGCTATCTCCTTCAGAACTCTGGGGTGTAATTCATCTGGACCTGGAGACTTGAATTAATTTAGGTTAGCTAAGTGTTTCCTCACTAACTTTCTGTTTATAGATATCCTGGATTCTTCTATTCCCTTAATAGGACAGTGAAGAACCATTGATGTTACATTTCGTTTCTGAGAGAAAACAGATGCAAAATAGGAATTTAAAAGTTCGGCCTTCTCAACATCCTGTCTTACCATTTCATCATTTTCATCCTGTAAAAATCCTATAACATCTTTGACTTTTCTTTTACTTTTAACATATCCCCATTGCTTTTGACATCTCGTGCAAGCCTCAATTCATTGTCAGCTTTAGATAATCTAATTTGTGCCCTGCAATTTCTGCAAACAGCATTATAATCTTCTTTAGATATGCCTCCCTCTTTCCATTTTATAAACATTTATATCTTCCTTTTTAGCATGTGCTTAAGTCCTGTGTTCATCCATACTGGTTTCCTTAAACGCTTCCTATTCTTCCCTCTTTTCGGAATTGTTAACAATTGTGCTTTGAGAATTTCATTTTTCAAGATTTCTCATCCTTCCTGGACATTTTTGTCCTTAAGGATAGCCAGCCATTGGATCCCTCCAATTCTCTTTCTGAATCCCTTAAAATCTGCCTTTCTGAAATCTAACCTTGATGTCTGAGTCTTCACAGGTCTTCCTCCTCTAGTTATCCAAAATTCTAAAATAGCATGGTCGCTTACTCCTAGGGTCCCAGCCACTTTTACCTCCTCAACCATTTCCTCCTTGTTTATAAGGATTAGAGCCAAGGTAGCAGATCCCCTTGTTTTCTCCCCTACCTTTTGGAAGATAAAGTTGTCAGCAAGACAGGATAAGAATTTCCTTGACCTGTTAGTTTTGCCTGAGAGAGATTCCCAACAAATGTCAGGATAGTTGAAATCTCCCATGACAACTATGTCATATTTTTTGTCAACTCCCAGTCTCTGAAGCTTCAATCTCTGTGCAGATATACGCGTTTCTAACATATAATGCGACACCTCCTCCGCATTTATCAAGTCTATTTCTAGCAAATAAGTTGTATCCATCTAGCCTTGTATTCCAATCATGTGTATCGTCCCACCAAGTTTCAGTGATTCCAATGACATCATATTTCTTTTCCTACGTTAGTAGTTCCAATTCTCCTTGTTTGTTGCCCATGCTTTTTGCATTAGTAGAGAAACATTTTAGTTTGTGATTGGTTTCTCTTTCTCCAATATTTTTATTATTTAGATTCTTTTGTCTTTGTTCTTCCTTTCCACTTCTAATAACAGAGTTCTCAATAGCATTTGTCAGGTGTATGGCTTTTTCTGGCCTTTTGCTTCCCTTCCCACATTGTCCTGGTTTAAAGCTCTCCTGATGAGTAAGTCTTTGTAAGGTGCACCCCATCTCTAGCACGTAGTCCATCATATAGGTAATTCACTCAGTGATCCAGAAATCCAAATACTTGCTGACGGCATCATTGACGTAGCCAGTTGTTCATCTGCAGAATCTTATTCCACCTCCTTGTTCCATGGCCATCCACTGGGAGGATGGAAGAGAAGACCACCTGCGCTCCCAGTTCTTTCATTTTCTTATCTAAGTTTTAAAAGTCATTGCAAATGGTTTCCAGGTCATTTCTTGCTGTGTCATTTGTACCCACATGTATTAGCAGGAATGGGTAGTCATCTGTAGGTCTGAAGAGTCCTGATATCCTGTCAGACGCATCTTTAATTTTTGCACCTGGAAGACAGCAATGGAAAAGTATTTTTTGTAACTGAAATACTCTGATCCACTTCCAGCAGGTTTCATAATCCAAATGTGTTTGCCATCCACAGCCCCCACACAGTTTGGAAAATTACAAATTTCCTGGAAATTTGCAGCATTGTCCAGCAACAGTTCAGCTGTGGCTTAGGGAGGAAATCTTCACGCAAAACATCACACAGAGCAGGTGTCTCCAACAATCCCAGAAAGGGTGGACACTCCAATCTGGATTTGAAAATGTAGAGATGATAAGGGGTTTCTCCGGTAGCCAGGAATCTGCCAAACAGAAAATGGGAAAAAAATGAGTACATGGCTTTTCAAACAATAATACTAACGACATGTGTTTGTTTTTCAAAATTACGTACCTCAGGATCACCAACAGACATTCCTCCACAGGAATTTATTGACGTAGTTGTGTGTCCTGCCTGGTGATGGATCCTCGGACACGTTGCAGCAAGTCATCAAAGCTCTGTTTCGACATCCTTGTGTAGTCAAAAACTTTTGCGGGTTTTTACGCAGCTCTGTGTACAATGAGTGGTAGGCTCCACGGCTCTCTTGGACTTCAAGAATGGGGTTGTTAGAGTGTTAGAGTGTTAGCGACTCCTGGAGTTGACCCTCTGGGTCGCGGCACCAACCCTCCCAGGGCGAGCTAGCCTAGTGAGGACCACCCCCTATACAGGGAGTGTCAGGAGCAAGCCCCAGGGGATACGATACCACGACTGCTGGCACCAGGCGGCCGGCTCACAGGAGATATGAGACTGTGTGACTGGAGGGAGCAGGATACTAGGGAACACAGGAGAGTACACGGGAGTGCGCTGAATACAGGGTACTGCTAGACGGGTACACGTGGGCACATAAGGCGTGTAGCAAGTAACAGAACACAGGAATAGAGTGAATGCCAGGAGGCCCGGCTGAGCAAGAAACAAGGGACAGGATACAAGAGGATGTGCCAGGAGGCACAACTGAGTATGAAGCAACAAGGGTTCAGAGCAAGTGCTAGGAGCACCACAGAATAGCAGACGGAGCAGAGGACCTGAGAACAGCGCACAGCCAGGCTGGGACACAGCTGACCCAGCCAGGAAGCACAACAATAATCAGGCACCTCCCCTAGGGGGAGGTCGTCTGATATAGCACATGACTACTACTG
The DNA here is from genome assembly GCF_039654945.1 of Dendrobates tinctorius. Lineage (NCBI taxonomy): Eukaryota > Metazoa > Chordata > Amphibia > Anura > Dendrobatidae > Dendrobates > Dendrobates tinctorius. The sequence goes on along the minus strand of NW_027361827.1, from coordinate 6,757,779 downwards.
GTTCCGGGTCAGGACCTAGCCAGAAAGCACATGACCACCAGTGGTTCTGGGTCAGGTCCTCCAATACCATAGAGAGGACCGAGCCCTATACAGTACTGACAGGAGCGTGCAAGCGCAAACGTGGCATGGAGGAGGAGACCCGGGGACGAGAGTTGCGCGTGCGCACCCGACGGGGACCCCTGAGGGACCGCCGTACCAGAGGGAGTGACGTTGGGGCCGAAGCCCCGCCTCCTGGTGAGCGCGGCATAACAGTACCCCCTCCTTTAAGCCCCCTCTCTCTAGAACTGGAAAATAGCACCTTGACACTAGGAGCGGGATCCAGACACTTCCTAACTGCATGAGGACCAATGAGATCCAGAGTCTCAATACGAGAAAATTCGGTCTCCTGCCATACCCTGGAGAACTCCACGGACAGAGAGTCGGTGGCAGGTATCCCCAAGACAGGTCGAACCGGCAGAGGCACACAGACATGCTTGGAGGCCGAAGTGGTGGTGCAGTCATTGGAAGTCAATTCATCCTTAGGAGGCGAGCTGTCGGAGGATGGTTGCTTGGGAAGCCTCTTCTTGGCACACGATGGGCAAGCAGCCACGAAGTCTTTGACGTCCTGAGCAATAGACGGCCACCAGTAATCATGGGATAAATGGGAGAGTGTCCTCTTGGCACCAACATGACCGGCAGCCGGAGAAGAATGTCCCCAGGATAACACACCTTTACGGTTACCTTTAGACACAAAGGTCTCCCCTGGACGCTGGGGCATCAACTTGACGGAAGCCACGGTAATTACCTTGGGACGGTCACTTGACGGAGGTGGAGACTGACTCTCAGCCCCCCTGTTGATAATGTCACAAGTTACAGACCGGTTGCTTGAAGGATGTGGAGACTGACTCTCACCCTCCTTCTCGACAATGTCACAAGTCACAGACGGGATGCTTGACGGATGTGGAGACTGACTCTCAGCCTCCTTCTCGACAATGTCACCAGTCACAAACGGGATGCTTGACGGATGTGGAGACTGACTCTCAGCCTCCTTCTCGACAATGTCACAAGTCACAGACGGGATGGTGGACGGCGGACCTATAACCGTCGAAGACGAGCAAGCAGGGTTCTTCGGATGAATGAACAGCAGGCAACTCTTTTGACAGGACGGTCCCCAACGGAGTATATCACCAGATTGCCAGTCCAGGGTCGGCCCATGAATACGTAACCAAGGAAGGCCAAGAAGAAGGGTATGAGGCGAAGTCGGCAATACGTAGAAGGAGATCCGCTCCCGATGACATGTGCCAATCTGCAACTCAACTTCCTCAGTGACCTGGTTAACGGTGTCCTGCAAGGGCTTATCGTCGACCGGAACTACTGACCTAGGAGACTCCAGGGATCTGACAGGGATGCGAAACTTCTTAACTGCCTCGAGACTAATAAAGTTACCCACTGCGCCAGAGTCCACAATAGCTTTCACAGTAAATGTCTCGAAACCAAAATTCAGGGAGACAGGCACGGTCAGGGGTAGAGAGGAATCACATACACTTGAGGAGACCTCACTTAACAGTCCCAGGCGGAGAGACTTCCCCGGTCTCTTGGGACATGAGCGTAGAAAGTGGGAGGCATCCCCACAATAGAAACAGAGCCCTTGTGCCTGCCTTTTCACACGACGCCGTTGAGCTATCTGGAGGCGATCCACCTGCATAGGCTCCGGTAACGGATCTGCCGCAGATAACTCGGGTAACGGATGAGAAAAACTGCGAGTGGATGAAGAGAGGCGAGAGGACCCTCTCTCTCTGGCTGACTCGAGGGTGCGCTCCTGGAAGCGCAAATCAATGCGTGTCGCGAGAGAGATAAGATCCTCCAAATTGGTAGGGGTATCTTGGCCCGCCAGTTCGTCTTTGATCCGACCGCACAGACCACGCCAAAAGGCCCCTACGAGGGCATCATTATTCCAACCTAGCTCAGAGGACAAAGTGCGAAAACATATCGCGTATTGTCCAACCGATAGAGAACCTTGACGAAGATTAAAGAGGGACTCGGTGGTGGAAGCAAGGCGACCCGACTCGTCGAACACCTTACGGAAAGTGTCCAAAAAGATGGAAAGCTGAGCGATGAGCGGGTCATCACGCTCCCAAAGGGGGTTCACCCACGCAAGCGCCTTACCCTCTAAGTGAGAGACAATAAATGCTATTTTAGCACGATCGGTGGGGTAATGCTGCGGCAAAAACTCAAAATGCAAACGACACTGGTTCAAGAATCCGCGACACAACACAGGGTCACCACTATACTGGGGTGGCTTGCATAGGCGCGGAAGCGAGTGTGGGAGCATGGCCTGGGCAGATTGTATGGAAAGGAGCCGATTATCTACCGATGCTATATAGTTGAGAATCTGAGCCTGGGAGTCGCGTTGCTGCGCAAGTTCCTGCTGGAGATTAGCCAACTGGGCAGCATTCCCAGGCTCAGAGGACTGAGAGGCAGATAAACCGGACTCCATGGACTTGAGAAATGCCATAATCCTAATCTGGTTTTCCCGGAGGAACGTCAGCTCCTTTTGGACGGAAGCCGCAGTACCAGCGGGGTCCATGGCCTAATTATACTGTTAGAGTGTTAGAGTGTTAGCGACTCCTGGAGTGGACCCCCTGGGTCGCGGCACCAACCCTCCCAGGGTGAGCTAGCCTAGTGAGGACCACCCCCTATACAGGGAGTGTCAGGAGCAAGCCCCAGGGGATACGATACCACGACTGCTGGCACCAGGCGGCCGGCTCACAGGAGATACGAGACTGTGTGACTGGAGGGAGCAGGATACTAGGGAACACAGGAGAGTACACGGGAGTGCGCTGAATACAGGGTAGTGCTAGACGGGTACACGTGGGCACATAAGGCGTGTAGCAAGTAACAGAACACAGGAATAGAGTGAATGCCAGGAGGCACGGCTGAGCAAGAAACAAGGGACAGGATACGAGAGGATGTGCCAGGAGGCACAACTGAGTATGAAGCAACAAGGGTTCAGAGCAAGTGCTAGGAGCCCCACAGAATAGCAGACGGAGCAGAGGACCTGAGAACAGCGCACAGCCAGGCTGGGACACAGCTGACCCAGCCAGGAAGCACAACAATAATCAGGCACCTCCCCTAGGGGGAGGTCATCTGATATAGCACATGACTACTACTGGTTCCGGGTCAGGACCTAGCCAGAAAGCACATGACCACCAGTGGTTCCGGGTCAGGTCCTCCAATACCATAGAGAGGACCGAGCCCTATACAGCACTGACAGGAGTGCGCAAGCGCAAACGTGGCATGGAGGAGGAGACCCGGGGACGAGAGTTGCGCTTGCGCACCCGACGGGGACCCCTGAGGGACAGCCGTACCGGAGGGAGTGACGTTGGGGCCGAAGCCCCGCCTCCTGGTGAGCGCGGCATAACAGGGGTGCTGCCAATAGCGACGACGACGTCTTCTCCGTCTTCTTCTTCTTTTTTCTTCTTCACAAGCCACAGCAAAGGCAACAGCCATTTTCAAATGCAATTCAAGATTAATAATGAAGCTCTCCACGATCCATCTTGCAGCTGGATACAGCAGCAAAATACATGGATTTGATCAGTGCAGTGTGTCTATATATAGAAATCCCATGAGACACGCCCTCTGAGTGTCTGGTGTCAAGGAAACTCTACTGGAAAACCATTGGAAATATCGAAAGCATGCGCAGAAACAATGCAAATGCATGCACACAAAGCATCCGTGCCGTGTCCTCCGGATCAGGGCTCAGCCAACCTCCAGGCAAGATGAAGTACTCCCTTCCAGCACTCCGCCAACATGTGCCTTTTCTGAACATCTCCCCTTTTGCGTCTATAGTGAAGTACTTACAGTACTGAGTTACACTGGAGTTCCTCCTGTCAGATGTTCCTATCAACTCTACTTGTACGGCAGACAGCTGTAGCCTGCTTTGGGGACCCCTTGCTACTAAGTCCCGGCTCACTCATGTTGCTGTTGTGCCCCCAAGTCTTGTCTGGGAATAAAGTGGTGACAACTTCTATTCCTCTGGTGTCTGCTGCAGGACCATTAGTATCCATACAACCTCGGGGACCGGACCCCGCCTTGCGCTGTGAACTTGGGAAGGCTTCTGCTGTAACCCTAATCCTCAGTCCTCCTCTTCTCCTTACGTTCCGTTCAAATCTATCTTTCTTATAAAGAGTCAGGCTTTCCATCAATGTCGTTTTCCTGTGCCAGTAGACCCATGTCACTGAGGTCCGCTGCAGCTCTTCCCTCGTCCATCCCACTCCAGGGATCTTCTCTCTCCTTCTCACCCCGTCAGACTCACTGACTGACTGACTAAATCCTAAACTCTTCCCAATTCTTTTGGTGCAGACTAAGCTCCACCCACCTCCCAGCACTCTTCGTGTTCCAAGCAGGGAGCCACCAAAGGGTGCTTTGCTACACTACTATGTTGTGTGGGATGCAGGTGTTGGAGTGTGGTCAGGTGTCCCCACCTTACCTGGATGGTGGGACACCACACCTCAGGAGGAGGTGCAGTACCTCTGTGGCGACTGAACCCTCAGGGGCGCCACAATAGAATTATACATGGACCCCTAGGACCCCATCCATAAGCAATCGCAGGCAAATCAAACATCTCCCCATGACCCCTGCAGTGCCTATTGCTGGGAACAAAGTGCAGACTGTAACTCTGAGAATGTATAACCCGTAATCTCCTATTCACAAGTTTGACCAAATATAAAATGGACATTGTTTTTCAGGACTGGTCTGGCTTATTGAATTAAATGGTTAATGGGAGCGGAACTGCACTAAGTGCATTTGAACCAATGATTGGAGCAGCAGATCCAGGTACAATGTCACACACACCCCCAGCAATAAAAATTTCCTGTAGCTGGCTCCAACATGGAATTGGCGGACAACTCACATGACTACTGCCGGGGGCCAGCTTACAAGTGGCATAGTCAGCAGGATTCAAACATTTCAAATGAAGAAATCGGGCAACATAATGAGCGGTAGATGAAATCGGAAGTGCTGGCCTGGGAATGGCTAGCAGGCCTGAAGTTAGCCCTGTTCAAGGAGTAGTGCACGGAGGGCCTGGTGGTTGATTTAAAGCAGATCAAGGGATTTGGCTTCATTGAGTAGCAAGGGACTGGTGTGGAGACACGAGGGTGAGCGGGTGCTCTCTTCCACTGGCCTGGCTGCTTACAAAGGCGGCATTGACCAGAGCTCATCCCAATGAACACTCATACTCCTTTCCTATGGGTAAAATACTACTCAGACAACACACTCTGGTAATAATTTATTGGATCAACTGCAGTCCATAACATTATAGTACAGTCCCAGCAAGTACTAGAACATCTGCTACTTTAGGGCTTCCAGGGCCTACTTCCCCAACCAGTGTCATCCCACTTTTTGAGGGCACTCACAGAAAGGAGGTAGCGGCAAGTTTAGTAAGCTGACAGAGTCCATAGAGGTATGTGGCCTGGTGACCTGATTGTCCCAGCCTGAATTCTACAAATGTCTTTGAGGGTTCAAAGATGGTCAATGGAGAATATCTGTATTACTCCAGCTGGGGTCATGGCTGCTCAAGCTGATGTCCTGTAGTGTCAAATCTGTATTCTTCCGTTTGGGGCCATGGTGCCTTGGTGTCATGTCGGACGCTATTCACACCACAGCGTCCGGCAGGCAGAGGTAGTTCCACCTCCATCCACTATAGCCTCAGTGGCGCCGGCTTGAGTTTCTCAGGCTATCGGGGGTTAATCTAGCTAAAGATCAGGTTGGATGTTTGGTCACGCCCACGGTCTTTAAATAGTCGTGCTGGCCTATGGGCGTCGCCGATTATAGCTTGTGTGTCATACCAAGTGGTTCCGGTCTGGAGTGGAGGTGTTGGAGAGAGAGAGAGATTCATATCTGGTGTCGTATGATCCATTGTTACCTTCTCGCCTTCCCATATTTGTGTTTTGTTGTGCCCTGTTCACATTACTGTATAGTCCTGTGTGTATGCGGCGCGGTGCAGTTTAAGTTCTCCCTGTCTGTCTTTATTGTTTGGGGCTTTGGTGGTTTGTCTCCTCACTGGGTGGAGGGTGGAGGGTTAAGCTTAGGGCTGAGCAGGAGATAAGGAAAGGGTGGAGGCTCAGGCATTTGCACCATCAGCAAAAACCCTGGGTTGAGGGTCAGACAGGGTTTCCCCTAGTTAAAGGGACATCACAGGGGCCCTGGGTATTTCTGCCTTAGTTGACCTAAGCCCCGCGTGACACTTGGCTATTGTCATGTAGAGTCTGTCCATAGAAGATATAGATACCTTTTATATGCACAGCTTTAGTTCAATGTTTACAGAACAAGAAGATGCATGGATTGATACAATGGGTAATTAACATATTAACAAACATTGATTGTTAAATTTTCCTGTGCATTTGTTTCCAAAGGTTAGTAGAACAATAAGGTGCAAGGACTGATACAATAGGTAAACAGCAGCCATTTAACAATTCATAAACATCAATTCAATCTACAACAAGAGTCAAGGTTCAGACTTATATGGACAATAGCTCATAATAATAATATTCTATATTTTTTTATAACACTAATATATTCCGCAGAAGTTTAAAGTTTGCACACATTATCATCGCTGATGGGGCTCACAATCTAAATTCCCTATCAGTATGTCTTTGGAATGTGGGATAAAACCAGAGTACCCAGAGGAAACCCTTGCAAGCACGGGGAAAAACATACAAACTTCTTCATCCTGGGTTGTGTGTCATCACAAACGGGGATGAAGCTTTCATCAACCAGGCTATGGTGAAGAAAAACACTTTGCTGTACTACCAGCATACCATCTACGTAGGCAAAAAGGTCCATTTCTGCAAGCTATGGTGCCGCAAAGGCTGATATGCGGTGGGAGTCACTCACCCCGTGACCAGTGAAGAGGTTGAGAAGTGAGAGGAGGCCGAGTTTGAGAGGCAACACTGGCATCTGCTCTACAGTCAAACAGCAGGATCCATGGGCCAAGAGCAGAAGGGGGAAGTGGAACAGCGCAGCAAAGAAGATGAGGGAAGTAAGACTCCCCTTTAGGCTGAGGAGGAGCCTCCTGGTGTCGACATGCCCCACAAGATCCAGTGGGTCACAAACTGAGACTGAGGCAGAAATCCCAAAAATCTTTACTCAATCAGTAGATAAAGAACTTAATATATGAAAGAAACAAATTGAATACCATATACAGTACACTCACTCAGCAGGAGCTGAATCACTATGCCAATCCAAGGTTCCCTGAAGAGTGTATTGCAAAAGGATTTGAAATAAATGTACCTATCAGAAAGGTCAATACAGGTACTCAGAGAACAGGTGTAAATCAAATGTAGTGTTATCAACGGACTCCCTGGAATGTCACACTGAGTATAACCTTTACAATCCTAAAATAACAATATATATAAATATAATACAAAGGTCCTTAAGCGCTTCAACTAGGGATACCCGGGTATCTATGACTATGGTACCTTTAACCTGAGATGAGTCTCCTCTCAGGCATATAGATTCAGGCTCGGACTGACCCACAGGGTAACAGGGGAATCCCCCAGTGGGCCCCTGTGCAGATCTGGGCCCCCAACCCCACTATATGGATAATACTTGGCATAATTCACTTGATTTACTCTGTACAGAAAAAAGCAGCATCTCATCATTCATTAACCAAACTACCTAGCTTACTATTATATAGAGATATTGGTAAATTTGTGAATGAGGGTAGTGTAATATTTGTATACAGGTGAAAAGTGGGCCCCTCAAAGTCAATGTTACTGGTGGGCCCTTGGCACCCCAGTCCGACACTGTATAGCTTGCATAGGCTGCAGCCAGTCTCAAATCTTCGGCACCAATCAGTTGCAGCAACACAAGATTCCTCGTTTTGTCGGCCGGTGCCGAACCCAAATGCCGGGGACTTATAGTTCTGTAGCCTCAAGATGTTGGCTCTCCTCCTGAAGTCCTCATAAATTCTCCTAGAAGCAATACGCCTGTTTCTGTATAAAATGTCTGTCCAATATTGCTTCTCAGCTCATCACAACAGGGACTCCACAGAGCTCCACAGTCACGAAGCTCTCAGGAACACTCAGTCTTTGTTCCACAGCAAGGTCTCAGGCTCCCAAGATGAAGGGTTGCAGTACACAGTCTCTTACAGCGCTCAATTTCTTTGCTTCTCACAAGCTGCTCCACACACACAGTGTCTCTCAGGGGAGTCTCTCTTATCTGTGCCACACCCCACAGCACACACAGACTCCTGGGCACTGGCAGCACCTGCTCTTAGCTGCAGCAGGAAAACACCACAGGGTCCTAGTGCTCTCCTGGTGTAATCTCTGTTCACCCTCTAATATGAGCGGAGGTGTTTGTGTAGGGACAGGACTGCTTCAGAACTACTATGGGAGGCAAAATAAACCTGAGAAGCCATGGAGGTGGGACCAACCTCCATCTCCTGAATCCTGGGCAGCCTGGAAAAAGAAGAGCATGTGAAGGAAGTGAACACTTCCAGTGCTGTTCCAGGTTTGTCCCTTAAGGCCATGATAGTAAGACCTTGCTGTTATTCTGAACTGTGCTAAGGTTCTTCAGAGGAAGTCTGGGTCAGTCAGACCCAGGAGACTCCAACTCCTGATGGAACCCCCCCAGTTGTGCAAAGTTGTGCAGACTGTTGCTGCACTGGGCCTACCGTCCTAGTTAAAAGGACGTGAACACTTGTTCCAGGGTCCCAACCCAGTGGGACAGGAGTAAAGATGACTCAAAAGGAGAGAAGATGTCAAGGTCCGGGAGAAGAACAGTGAGGGGGTTTGGACTGTTGACCAATGTGTGAAGTTAAATGTGTATGTATGGTCAGTATGGTCGAGGATGACCATCTTTAAGTGTGGGAGTATTTTGGAGGGTGGACAGGAGCTCAGTTCCACTCAAGAAGAGGTTGTGTCAAGCTGGTTAAAATTGCTAAAAGTTGTTTTTGTGTGATGCTAGTATTTGCATATATTATACATTAAAGTGTATTTTATCCTTAGGGCCAGTGTGTATTAGGTTCCTGAAGGGTTACATTCAATGCCATTTCAAGGAAGGTAGGACTTTGGTCAAATAGGAGAATCAGTGGGAAGGCTATAGGGATATATGAAGTAATTAGTCAGTGCTGAGAAGACTTTGTGTGCTGTGAGAAGGTAGGAGTGCAGTCCAGTGTGTGTGGAACTGCAAGGTGCAGCATTGAAAGAAGCTAGAAGAGACCTATACAAAAAAATAGTCCTACAATAGATTTGCATATCAAATATAAATTTTATTGAAACATATGTTTAAAAAACTTAAAAAAAAAAAGAGATGAAATCACACAGAACCAAAATGAATGAAAAATCAAGCCAACACTGAGCAGAGAGATAAACTACAGTATGTCCAGAATTATATACATGAAATACAGAGACTTGCAATAATAATAATCCCTAGATTGATATATAAAAGCAGACATGCTTGAGGGAAACAGGATAAAAGTGCAAGGTGCAAGTAAACTAGAACATAAGTAAATCAATAAAACTTGACCGGGTTTTCGTTTAAAGAGATTATAAGAAGATTATACTGGGTCGCCCTCCCAGGGCTGTGGGGTACTCGGTACCGGGCTGGTATCAGCAGGATGTGTCACAGCAGCGGGGATCAGGTCCGTGGCCCTGGGCGCCCAAGTAATGGGGGAATGTAATGGTTTGAATGAATAGTTCATGACGCCACCTGTGGTGTTCGGTAAGTAAGATGTTAGGCCGACGCTGCATGCAGAACCTCTGGGACTGGTGGTGTGTTGCAGCCAAGATGGTGAAGCTCCCCACAGGTGGAGCTGTAGTCCCAGTGCAGTGTAGATGTAGGGGAAGCTGAGAGGTGCAGGCAGTGTAGAAGCTGGTACCCAGATGTAGCGAGAACAGGTGTGTTGGCACAGGAATGAATGGAGGACACCAGGGCTTGTAGTTCCAAAGCTTTACTCACAGTCTGTAGTACACACAGGTGCCTGCCTCCGTGCTGTGTCCTCTGGGTCAGGGACTCAGTCAACCTCCAGGCAAGATGGAGTGCTCCCTTCCAACGCTCCGCCAACATGTGCCTTTCTTAACGTCTCCTCTATAGCGCCTTTAAGTGTGAAGTACTCCCAGTACTGAGTTACACTGGAGTGCCTCCTGACAGATGTTCCCAAGAACTCCACTTGTACGGCAGACAGCTGTAGCCTACTTCGGGGACTCCCTATTCCCGAGTCTCGGCTCACTATCCAAGTTGCTGTTGTGCCCCCAAGTCTTAGATGGAAGTAGTGCATTTACAGCCCACTATTCCACCGGTGTCTGCTGCAGAACCATTAGTGTCCATACAACCTCGGGGACCGGGCCCCGGCCTTGCGCTTAGAACTTCTAGGCAGGGTTCTTCCTCTAACCCACATCCTCTCTGTTTCCTTTTACTCCTTTGTTCTCTTCTATTCTTTCCTTCATATGGAAGATCCGGCTTCAGTTCAATGTCTTTCTCCTTCTTTCCTTTCCCTTGCCAGCAGACCCAGGCCACTCAGGTCTGCTGCATCACCTCCTTCCTCCATCCCTCTTCCAGGGATCTCCTTTCCTCACTCCTCTCTGAGTGGCTTCCTCTCTCAGAATGACTGACTGACTGACTGAAATCCTAAACCTTCCTGCTCTTTTATGTGTTCTCAACTCCACCCGCCTCCCAGCACGTTTAGTGTTCCAAGCAGTGAGCCACCAAAGGTGCTCTGCTACTCTCTAAGCAAGGAGCTGCAATGTGGCTTTGCTGAACTACTCTGTTGTGTGGGGTGCTGTAAAATAATGCATATCCTGTAAAATACTCAGGACTAGTTACCAGATAAAAATATAGTGGTTTATTTGGATTCTTTCTATACCAGCAAGCTAGAAAAATACCAAAAATAAAACTAATCTACTTTATTCAAAATTGAATTAAAAAGGACTTAGTCCATTCATAAAAATGTACATGTACAAAAAGACAAACACTTACAAAAACCGCTCAATCTGACGCGGTAAGACCAAATTTTCAAGCACCCTATCGGTATACCCTTGGTGTCTTTATCCAGCTCTCCATAGACACCCCCTCGGAGTATCCGCTTCGTGTGAATTTGTTTCAAAAAAACACTCTCATGGTGCTAGAAAAATGTCTTTCACAGATCTATTGTACTTTATGTGCCACTTCTGTGTAGCATACATAATCATCACTAACAATGATCTTGAACAAATATCATATTAACAGCCTTATATCAAATAACCACCTAAAAATAAGAAATGGCATGATAGACAATCTGTAATTATATATAACCTAGGTGTGAATCAAGGCATTTCCCTTTTTTGATCATACAATTCACCACCTTTACAGATTTTTTATGTCATTTGGTATATCATGGAAAGATCTCACCCGAATCTATACATTCATGGGTTCCTCCATGTGACGCTCCCTTCTGCCTACGCGTTTCACCACACAGATCATCAGGGGAGTACTAAGTACAGCGTTATGCCTACATAAGAAAAATGCCATCACTGGGCTGTTCATTTATCTGCTTTTTATAGCATGCACTCTTTAGTGTGTTCCCGCCTCATAAAGATGGGCGGGTGTATGCCCATGACCATTTCCTGTTTCTATGTCACCGTAGTGACAAGTCTGTCACTTATATATTCATTAACATCATTCACTCGCTCACTCTCATAACATATTAATACTATGCGATTGCTTAGGCCTCCGTTTAAAACATATGATTGTGCGCATTCTTTTCTTTATCGGGTTGCATAGCAACGCATTGACATCAGCTTACTCTAGCGCATGCGCATTCTTCTTTACAACGTCCAGCCCTCTTTTTTACGTCTCGGCGTCTATTTACTTCCTTATAACAGCATCAGGGGAATTATCGCGCCTGCGCACTCACAACCATAGCCGCTTCTTTGCAGGCTTTAAATTCTTAGTGCACGCTAATCCCCTTATCATGCCTGCACTCTCCACAAACACCTGCTTCTTTGCAAACTATGATTTATACATGCATAAAAGTTCCTCTTATCGCAGGAACATATAATCGTGCGCACTTTTCTTTATCGGGTTGCATAGTAACGCATTGACGTCATCTTACTTTAGCGCATGCGCATTCTTCTTTGTAACGTTCAACCTACTTTTTCACGTCACGGCGCCTATTTACTTCCTTATATCAACATCAGGGGAATTATCGCGCCTGCGCATTCCTAAACGTAGCCGCTACTTTGCAGGCTTTAACTTCTTAGTGCATGCTAGTCCCCTTACCGCGCCTGCGCACTCCACAATCAACCGCATATTTGCAAACTATGATTTATAGATGCATAAAAATTCCTCCTATCACAGGATTATTTCATGAGAGCACTTATACCGCACTTATACCGAATGGAATATCAATGCTTTACATTGTGGTCACAAATTATAACTAAAATGCTCACTATCTAATCCTCAGCTAGACCTATAAGCATAAATCTTACCCTTGTAAAGAAATAGGTTTCACAGTCATTTTGGGCATATTTCAATATTTACTATCCAGTTTTAGGACTTTCAGGAAAATGAGGGTATTAAACTTTATTAAATATCCCCTTAAAAAATCCTCTCAACTATCCCGAGCGATCACTCAAGACAATGTACAGTATTTTGCTCAGACCTTAGACATCCAAAAGAGACTTTTTATCTTCTCTTGATCCCATTCCATTTTTATTCCTAAGGTATTGACTCCGTGTTTAGACAAACAAAAAAAGGAAAATAACCCAATAGAGAAGTATAGCTCCTTTAGGATTCCCTCCTGAGTAACCACACTACCCTTTAACCCCTATACAGGGATCTGGTTTTACGTGGGGCACAATGGAGCTTGTCCTCCGGGGCTCCATCTCATTGCATATGGGTTAATTAGTTTACAAGAAAGCCATGAAAGATAGTTGGTCATTCAGGCCTGTTGGTTGGAGTGTTCTCAGCCAGAAAATCCACCTACATTCCCTTTGAAGGATCACTTTGTCCCAATCACCTCCTCTATGGGGGTAAGGAACTTTCTCGATCCCAACAAATTGAATTTTGCTATGATCACCCTGATGTATCCTATTGATGTGGTTAGCTATAGCTGTATCTCTTTTATTCACCACATCACCAACATGTTCACGTATTCTCTTCCTGAATTCCCTTCTTGTTTTCCCTATATATTCAATCCCACATATACACGTTGCCTTGTAAATTACTCCAGTGGTTCGACAATTAATAAACTGTCTAATGGTATAAACTTTCTTGTTGTTCGTACTCCTAAAGGTTTTCCCTTGTGTTACTGACTGACATGCAACACAGTTACCACACCTATAGCACCCTTTAACCTCTCCTTCTAACCAGGTACGTGTTTGAATCTCTCTGAAGTGACTATGCATTAGTCTATCTTTTATAGATTTGTTCTTTCTGTATGTTACTTGTGGTTTAGAACCTAAGGTTTTCTCTATATCCATATCCATTTTAAGAATTGGCCAATGTCTTTCTAAAATTGCTTTAAATTTTTCTGATCCATTCGAAAACCTAGTAATGAAACGTGTGACCTCTTTATCTTCTTTTTTATCAACTTTCCTCAATAGTTCTTTACGATCTCTTGCTATAGATTCCTCATAAGCGGCCCTTAGAACATGATCTGGGTATCCTCTCTCCTGAAATCTTTCCCTCATATCATCAGCTTGTTCTTTAAATTTCTGAGGGTTCGAGCAATTACGGCGTAACCTCAAGTATTGTCCTTTGGGTATTCCTTTTTTTTGTGGAAGGGGGTGACTACTCTCCCATCTTAAAAGTGAGTTAGTAGCTGTTGGTTTCCTATAATTGCTCGTTTCTACAGTTCCATCAATTCCCTTTTTAACGAGCACATCTAGAAATCTCATTTCTGATTCATGTACCTCATACGTAAATCTAAGGCCTAAATCATTACAATTGAGGTCATTGACAAAGGAAATAAACTCAGATTCTGTGTTTTTCCATATCACGAAAATATCATCAATATAGCGCAGCCATAGGGCTACGCTATCATATCGAGAATTCGTGTCATTAAACACAATTTTTTCTTCCCACCAGCCCAGGAGCAAATTTGCATAAGTGGGCGCACATGGGCAACCCATTGCAGTGCCCCTGAGCTGGTGGAAATACTTATTTCCAAAGAGAAAGACATTATTTGTAAGGCAAAATTCCAAAGCCTTCAAAACAAAATTATTGTGTTTCACAAAGAAACGTCCTCGAGACTTAAGGTAATATTCTACGGCCATAAGGCCTTTATTGTGGGGTATCGAGGAGTATAAAGCCTCCACATCTATACTCCCAAAAATCATGTCTTTCTCTAGGTATATGCCATCTAGTTTACATAAAAGATCGCCAGTGTCTCTGATATACGAGCTCAAATTCATTACAAATGGTCTTAGGATCCGATCTATGTACATTCCCAAATTCTGAGTCACACTATTGATACCTGCCACTATAGGTCGACCCTTCAAAGGGGTCATACCCTTATGGATTTTCGGGAGACAATAAAAAGTCGCCATAGTAGGATGCAATGGAATCAAGAAATCTTTTTCTTTCTTGTCAATCACCCCGGAGTCCAGGCCTTCATTGACTAGTATCTTAAGAGCATCAGATAGGCTCACTATAGGGTTTGATGATAGCTTCTCATAACTCAACTTATCCTCCAATATAGAAAGGCACATTTTCTTATATTTAGATGTATCCATGACAACTATATTCCCTCCTTTATCCGAACTTTTAATAATGATACTGCTGTCATTTTCAAGTCTCTTAAGGCTTTCCATCTCTTCTTTCCCTAAGTTATATGATCTTGAATTTAAAAGATCTCCTGATTTCATCAAATCATTTGTAACAAGATTAACAAAAATATCAATTGAATTGACATCACCTGTGGGAGGGGGCATAACCGTGCTCTTTTTCTTTAGATCTGTAAATGGACCCTCACCTTTCAGGTTAGGATCAATATCCCCCAGGTGAAACAGAAACCGTACATCTTGTAATAGCTCTTCAGAAATACCCAGCTCTTGCGAAAACCTCTGATCTTGTTTAGAGAAATACTTTTTCCATTTTAGCTTGCGGGCAAACAGATGTAGATCTTTTACAGTTTCAAAAATGTCTATGTCTGATGTTGGTACAAACGACAGGCCTTTACTAAGTACACACATCTCAGTTTCAGTTAGGGGGCGTTGGGATAAGTTGATTACCTCTGGCCCTCTGGTCCGCTGTGGGGGTTTAGGCGGTTCCTTAATGGATAGCTTAGATCTAAAAAATCCCTCTTCGGTGACCTCTTATAGGAGCCTCTATTGAATTTACCTCTTTGTCCTCCTCTTCCTCTACCTCTGGAATGCCTAGATCTACTCTCAGTGTCAGAAAATTCTGCCTCAGATGAGGATATATCAGTTTCAACTGATCTATTATTTCTGACCACTTGTACTGAGTAGGCTTTGTTATCTCTGAATTCTTGGAGATCCCTATTGAACAACTTATGTTTCTTTTCTTTCAGATGATACTGAAATTTTTCTAGAGTATTCTGTAAATTGACCTCTTTTACCGAAAAATCAGACTCACCCGAATACTTTTTCGTGATCTCAATCTGATCTCTCAGGGATTCTGTAAGTTTATTTAGATTACTTTTTTCTTCCTCTAGGAGGAGTCTCATAAATCTGATCGAACTCTCTGTTGCTTCCTTTTCCCACTTAGTGAGTAAGGACGTGCTCCTATATCTAAACCCTGGGGTGAGGGTAATCCTCAGATGACGAGGTACAATACCTGATCGTATGTAATTTTCTAGACTCTGAACCTCCCACCATGAGGCTATCTGATCTCTATAAATTTTATCAAGTTCCTTGAAAGCTGCACTATATGTCGGAGTATATCTTTTTTGTGTAAACACCTTATCAGAGAATACCTCTTTAGCCTCTGTAATCCATATGTTTGTATCAATGCCTGTAGTCAAAAAACCTGCCATTGCCTGTATCAAGACGATTAACAGCAAGTGATCTTCTAGCTAGAAGACTCTATCTATACCAGCAAGCTAGAAAAATACCAAAAATAAAACTAATCTACTTTATTCAAAATTGAATTAAAAAGGACTTAGTCCATTCATAAAAATGTACATGTACAAAAAGACAAACACTTACAAAAACCGCTCAATCTGACGCGGTAAGACCAAATTTTCAAGCACCCTATCGGTATACCCTTGGTGTCTTTATCCAGCTCTCCATAGACACCCCCTCGGAGTATCCGCTTCGTGTGAATTTGTTTCAAAAAAACACTCTCATGGTGCTAGAAAAATGTCTTTCACAGATCTATTGTACTTTATGTGCCACTTCTGTGTAGCATACATAATCATCACTAACAATGATCTTGAACAAATATCATATTAACAGCCTTATATCAAATAACCACCTAAAAATAAGAAATGGCATGATAGACAATCTGTAATTATATATAACCTAGGTGTGAATCAAGGCATTTCCCTTTTTTGATCATACAATTCACCACCTTTACAGATTTTTTATGTCATTTGGTATATCATGGAAAGATCTCACCCGAATCTATACATTCATGGGTTCCTCCATGTGACGCTCCCTTCTCCCTACGCGTTTCACCACACAGATCATCAGGGGAGTACTAAGTACAGCGTTATGCCTACATAAGAAAAATGCCATCACTGGGCTGTTCATTTATCTGCTTTTTATAGCATGCACTCTTTAGTGTGTTCCCGCCTCATAAAGATGGGCGGGTGTATGCCCATGACCATTTCCTGTTTCTATGTCACCGTAGTGACAAGTCTGTCACTTATATATTCATTAACATCATTCACTCGCTCACTCTCATAACATATTAATACTATGCGATTGCTTAGGCCTCCGTTTAAAACATATGATTGTGCGCATTCTTTTCTTTATCGGGTTGCATAGCAACGCATTGACATCAGCTTACTCTAGCGCATGCGCATTCTTCTTTACAACGTCCAGCCCTCTTTTTTACGTCTCGGCGTCTATTTACTTCCTTATAACAGCATCAGGGGAATTATCGCGCCTGCGCACTCACAACCATAGCCGCTTCTTTGCAGGCTTTAAATTCTTAGTGCACGCTAATCCCCTTATCATGCCTGCACTCTCCACAAACACCTGCTTCTTTGCAAACTATGATTTATACATGCATAAAAGTTCCTCTTATCGCAGGAACATATAATCGTGCGCACTTTTCTTTATCGGGTTGCATAGTAATGCATTGACGTCATCTTACTTTAGCGCATGCGCATTCTTCTTTGTAACGTTCAACCTACTTTTTCACGTCACGGCGCCTATTTACTTCCTTATATCAACATCAGGGGAATTATCGCGCCTGCGCATTCCTAAACGTAGCCGCTACTTTGCAGGCTTTAACTTCTTAGTGCATGCTAGTCCCCTTACCGCGCCTGCGCACTCCACAATCAACCGCATATTTGCAAACTATGATTTATAGATGCATAAAAATTCCTCCTATCACAGGATTATTTCATGAGAGCACTTATACCGCACTTATACCGAATGGAATATCAATGCTTTACATTGTGGTCACAAATTATAACTAAAATGCTCACTATCTAATCCTCAGCTAGACCTATAAGCATAAATCTTACCCTTGTAAAGAAATAGGTTTCACAGTCATTTTGGGCATATTTCAATATTTACTATCCAGTTTTAGGACTTTCAGGAAAATGAGGGTATTAAACTTTATTAAATATCCCCTTAAAAAATCCTCTCAACTATCCCGAGCGATCACTCAAGACAATGTACAGTATTTTGCTCAGACCTTAGACATCCAAAAGAGACTTTTTATCTTCTCTTGATCCCATTCCATTTTTATTCCTAAGGTATTGACTCCGTGTTTAGACAAACAAAAAAAGGAAAATAACCCAATAGAGAAGTATAGATCCTTTAGGATTCCCTCCTGAGTAACCACACTACCCTTTAACCCCTATACAGGGATCTGGTTTTACGTGGGGCACAATGGAGCTTGTCCTCCGGGGCTCCATCTCATTGCATATGGGTTAATTAGTTTACAAGAAAGCCATGAAAGATAGTTGGTCATTCAGGCCTGTTGGTTGGAGTGTTCTCAGCCAGAAAATCCACCTACATTCCCTTTGAAGGATCACTTTGTCCCAATCACCTCCTCTATGGGGGTAAGGAACTTTCTCGATCCCAACAAATTGAATTTTGCTATGATCACCCTGATGTATCCTATTGATGTGGTTAGCTATAGCTGTATCTCTTTTATTCACCACATCACCAACATGTTCACGTATTCTCTTCCTGAATTCCCTTCTTGTTTTCCCTATATATTCAATCCCACATATACACGTTGCCTTGTAAATTACTCCAGTGGTTCGACAATTAATAAACTGTCTAATGGTATAAACTTTCTTGTTGTTCGTACTCCTAAAGGTTTTCCCTTGTGTTACTGACTGACATGCAACACAGTTACCACACCTATAGCACCCTTTAACCTCTCCTTCTAACCAGGTACGTGTTTGAATCTCTCTGAAGTGACTATGCATTAGTCTATCTTTTATAGATTTGTTCTTTCTGTATGTGGTTATGCGGTTGATTGTGGAGTGCGCAGGCGCGGTAAGGGGACTAGCATGCACTAAGAAGTTAAAGCCTGCAAAGTAGCGGCTACGTTTAGGAATGCGCAGGCGCGATAATTCCCCTGATGTTGATATAAGGAAGTAAATAGGCGCCGTGACGTGAAAAAGTAGGTTGAACGTTACAAAGAAGAATGCGCATGCGCTAAAGTAAGATGACGTCAATGCGTTACTATGCAACCCGATAAAGAAAAGTGCGCACGATTATATGTTCCTGCGATAAGAGGAACTTTTATGCATGTATAAATCATAGTTTGCAAAGAAGCAGGTGTTTGTGGAGAGTGCAGGCATGATAAGGGGATTAGCGTGCACTAAGAATTTAAAGCCTGCAAAGAAGCGGCTATGGTTGTGAGTGCGCAGGCGCGATAATTCCCCTGATGCTGTTATAAGGAAGTAAATAGACGCCGAGACGTAAAAAAGAGGGCTGGACGTTGTAAAGAAGAATGCGCATGCGCTAGAGTAAGCTGATGTCAATGCGTTGCTATGCAACCGGATAAAGAAAAGAATGCGCACAATCATATGTTTTAAACGGAGGCCTAAGCAATCGCATAGTATTAATATGTTATGAGAGTGAGCGAGTGAATGATGTTAATGAATATATAAGTGACAGACTTGTCACTACGGTGACATAGAAACAGGAAATGGTCATGGGCATACACCCGCCCATCTTTATGAGGCGGGAACACACTAAAGAGTGCATGCTATAAAAAGCAGATAAATGAACAGCCCAGTGATGGCATTTTTCTTATGTAGGCATAACGCTGTACTTAGTACTCCCCTGATGATCTGTGTGGTGAAACGCGTAGGCAGAAGGGAGCGTCACATGGAGGAACCCATGAATGTATAGATTCGGGTGAGATCTTTCCATGATATACCAAATGACATAAAAAATCTGTAAAGGTGGTGAATTGTATGATCAAAAAAGGGAAATGCCTTGATTCACACCTAGGTTATATATAATTACAGATTGTCTATCATGCCATTTCTTATTTTTAGGTGGTTATTTGATATAAGGCTGTTAATATGATATTTGTTCAAGATCATTGTTAGTGATGATTATGTATGCTACACAGAAGTGGCACATAAAGTACAATAGATCTGTGAAAGACATTTTTCTAGCACCATGAGAGTGTTTTTTTGAAACAAATTCACACGAAGCGGATACTCCGAGGGGGTGTCTATGGAGAGCTGGATAAAGACACCAAGGGTATACCGATAGGGTGCTTGAAAATTTGGTCTTACCGCGTCAGATTGAGCGGTTTTTGTAAGTGTTTGTCTTTTTGTACATGTACATTTTTATGAATGGACTAAGTCCTTTTTAATTCAATTTTGAATAAAGTAGATTAGTTTTATTTTTGGTATTTTTCTAGCTTGCTGGTATAGATAGAGTCTTCTAGCTAGAAGATCACTTGCTGTTAATCGTCTTGATACAGGCAATGGCAGGTTTTTTGACTACAGGCATTGATACAAACATATGGATTACAGAGGCTAAAGAGGTATTCTCTGATAAGGTGTTTACACAAAAAAGATATACTCCGACATATAGTGCAGCTTTCAAGGAACTTGATAAAATTTATAGAGATCAGATAGCCTCATGGTGGGAGGTTCAGAGTCTAGAAAATTACATACGATCAGGTATTGTACCTCGTCATCTGAGGATTACCCTCACCCCAGGGTTTAGATATAGGAGCACGTCCTTACTCACTAAGTGGGAAAAGGAAGCAACAGAGAGTTCGATCAGATTTATGAGACTCCTCCTAGAGGAAGAAAAAAGTAATCTAAATAAACTTACAGAATCCCTGAGAGATCAGATTGAGATCACGAAAAAGTATTCGGGTGAGTCTGATTTTTCGGTAAAAGAGGTCAATTTACAGAATACTCTAGAAAAATTTCAGTATCATCTGAAAGAAAAGAAACATAAGTTGTTCAATAGGGATCTCCAAGAATTCAGAGATAACAAAGCCTACTCAGTACAAGTGGTCAGAAATAATAGATCAGTTGAAACTGATATATCCTCATCTGAGGCAGAATTTTCTGACACTGAGAGTAGATCTAGGCATTTCAGAGGTAGAGGAAGAGGAGGACAAAGAGGTAAATTCAATAGAGGCTCCTATAAGAGGTCACCGAAGAGGGATTTTTTAGATCTAAGCTATCCATTAAGGAACCGCCTAAACCCCCACAGCGGACCAGAGGGCCAGAGGTAATCAACTTATCCCAACGCCCCCTAACTGAAACTGAGATGTGTGTACTTAGTAAAGGCCTGTCGTTTGTACCAACATCAGACATAGACATTTTTGAAACTGTAAAAGATCTACATCTGTTTGCCCGCAAGCTAAAATGGAAAAAGTATTTCTCTAAACAAGATCAGAGGTTTTCGCAAGAGCTGGGTATTTCTGAAGAGCTATTACAAGATGTACGGTTTCTGTTTCACCTGGGGGATATTGATCCTAACCTGAAAGGTGAGGGTCCATTTACAGATCTAAAGAAAAAGAGCACGGTTATGCCCCCTCCCACAGGTGATGTCAATTCAATTGATATTTTTGTTAATCTTGTTACAAATGATTTGATGAAATCAGGAGATCTTTTAAATTCAAGATCATATAACTTAGGGAAAGAAGAGATGGAAAGCCTTAAGAGACTTGAAAATGACAGCAGTATCATTATTAAAAGTTCGGATAAAGGAGGGAATATAGTTGTCATGGATACATCTAAATATAAGAAAATGTGCCTTTCTATATTGGAGGATAAGTTGAGTTATGAGAAGCTATCATCAAACCCTATAGTGAGCCTATCTGATGCTCTTAAGATACTAGTCAATGAAGGCCTGGACTCCGGGGTGATTGACAAGAAAGAAAAAGATTTCTTGATTCCATTGCATCCTACTATGGCGACTTTTTATTGTCTCCCGAAAATCCATAAGGGTATGACCCCTTTGAAGGGTCGACCTATAGTGGCAGGTATCAATAGTGTGACTCAGAATTTGGGAATGTACATATATCGGATCCTAAGACCATTAGTAATGAATTTGAGCTCGTATATCAGAGACACTGGCGATCTTTTATGTAAACTAGATGGCATATACCTAGAGAAAGACATGATTTTTGGGAGTATAGATGTGGAGGCTTTATACTCCTCGATACCCCACAATAAAGGCCTTATGGCCGTAGAATATTACCTTAAGTCTCGAGGACGTTTCTTTGTGAAACACAATAATTTTGTTTTGAAGGCTTTGGAATTTTGCCTTACAAATAATGTCTTTCTCTTTGGAAATAAGTATTTCCACCAGCTCAGGGGCACTGCAATGGGTTGCCCATGTGCGCCCACTTATGCAAATTTGCTCCTGGGCTGGTGGGAAGAAAAAATTGTGTTTAATGACACGAATTCTCGATATGATAGCGTAGCCCTATGGCTGCGCTATATTGATGATATTTTCGTGATATGGAAAAACACAGAATCTGAGTTTATTTCCTTTGTCAATGACCTCAATTGTAATGATTTAGGCCTTAGATTTACGTATGAGGTACATGAATCAGAAATGAGATTTCTAGATGTGCTCGTTAAAAAGGGAATTGATGGAACTGTAGAAACGAGCAATTATAGGAAACCAACAGCTACTAACTCACTTTTAAGATGGGAGAGTAGTCACCCCCTTCCACAAAAAAAAGGAATACCCAAAGGACAATACTTGAGGTTACGCCGTAATTGCTCGAACCCTCAGAAATTTAAAGAACAAGCTGATGATATGAGGGAAAGATTTCAGGAGAGAGGATACCCAGATCATGTTCTAAGGGCCGCTTATGAGGAATCTATAGCAAGAGATCGTAAAGAACTATTGAGGAAAGTTGATAAAAAAGAAGATAAAGAGGTCACACGTTTCATTACTAGGTTTTCGAATGGATCAGAAAAATTTAAAGCAATTTTAGAAAGACATTGGCCAATTCTTAAAATGGATATGGATATAGAGAAAACCTTAGGTTCTAAACCACAAGTAACATACAGAAAGAACAAATCTATAAAAGATAGACTAATGCATAGTCACTTCAGAGAGATTCAAACACGTACCTGGTTAGAAGGAGAGGTTAAAGGGTGCTATAGGTGTGGTAACTGTGTTGCATGTCAGTCAGTAACACAAGGGAAAACCTTTAGGAGTACGAACAACAAGAAAGTTTATACCATTAGACAGTTTATTAATTGTCGAACCACTGGAGTAATTTACAAGGCAACGTGTATATGTGGGATTGAATATATAGGGAAAACAAGAAGGGAATTCAGGAAGAGAATACGTGAACATGTTGGTGATGTGGTGAATAAAAGAGATACAGCTATAGCTAACCACATCAATAGGATACATCAGGGTGATCATAGCAAAATTCAATTTGTTGGGATCGAGAAAGTTCCTTACCCCCATAGAGGAGGTGATTGGGACAAAGTGATCCTTCAAAGGGAATGTAGGTGGATTTTCTGGCTGAGAACACTCCAACCAACAGGCCTGAATGACCAACTATCTTTCATGGCTTTCTTGTAAACTAATTAACCCATATGCAATGAGATGGAGCCCCGGAGGACAAGCTCCATTGTGCCCCACGTAAAACCAGATCCCTGTATAGGGGTTAAAGGGTAGTGTGGTTACTCAGGAGGGAATCCTAAAGGAGCTATACTTCTCTATTGGGTTATTTTCCTTTTTTTGTTTGTCTAAACACGGAGTCAATACCTTAGGAATAAAAATGGAATGGGATCAAGGGAAGATAAAAAGTCTCTTTTGGATGTCTAAGGTCTGAGCAAAATACTGTACATTGTCTTGAGTGATCGCTCGGGATAGTTGAGAGGATTTTTTAAGGGGATATTTAATAAAGTTTAATACCCTCATTTTCCTGAAAGTCCTAAAACTGGATAGTAAATATTGAAATATGCCCAAAATGACTGTGAAACCTATTTCTTTACAAGGGTAAGATTTATGCTTATAGGTCTAGCTGAGGATTAGATAGTGAGCATTTTAGTTATAATTTGTGACCACAATGTAAAGCATTGATATTCCATTCGGTATAAGTGCGGTATAAGTGCTCTCATGAAATAATCCTGTGATAGGAGGAATTTTTATGCATCTATAAATCATAGTTTGCAAATATGCGGTTGATTGTGGAGTGCGCAGGCGCGGTAAGGGGACTAGCATGCACTAAGAAGTTAAAGCCTGCAAAGTAGCGGCTACGTTTAGGAATGCGCAGGCGCGATAATTCCCCTGATGTTGATATAAGGAAGTAAATAGGCGCCGTGACGTGAAAAAGTAGGTTGAACGTTACAAAGAAGAATGCGCATGCGCTAAAGTAAGATGACGTCAATGCGTTACTATGCAACCCGATAAAGAAAAGTGCGCACGATTATATGTTCCTGCGATAAGAGGAACTTTTATGCATGTATAAATCATAGTTTGCAAAGAAGCAGGTGTTTGTGGAGAGTGCAGGCATGATAAGGGGATTAGCGTGCACTAAGAATTTAAAGCCTGCAAAGAAGCGGCTATGGTTGTGAGTGCGCAGGCGCGATAATTCCCCTGATGCTGTTATAAGGAAGTAAATAGACGCCGAGACGTAAAAAAGAGGGCTGGACGTTGTAAAGAAGAATGCGCATGCGCTAGAGTAAGCTGATGTCAATGCGTTGCTATGCAACCGGATAAAGAAAAGAATGCGCACAATCATATGTTTTAAACGGAGGCCTAAGCAATCGCATAGTATTAATATGTTATGAGAGTGAGCGAGTGAATGATGTTAATGAATATATAAGTGACAGACTTGTCACTACGGTGACATAGAAACAGGAAATGGTCATGGGCATACACCCGCCCATCTTTATGAGGCGGGAACACACTAAAGAGTGCATGCTATAAAAAGCAGATAAATGAACAGCCCAGTGATGGCATTTTTCTTATGTAGGCATAACGCTGTACTTAGTACTCCCCTGATGATCTGTGTGGTGAAACGCGTAGGGAGAAGGGAGCGTCACATGGAGGAACCCATGAATGTATAGATTCAGGTGAGATCTTTCCATGATATACCAAATGACATAAAAAATCTGTAAAGGTGGTGAATTGTATGATCAAAAAAGGGAAATGCCTTGATTCACACCTAGGTTATATATAATTACAGATTGTCTATCATGCCATTTCTTATTTTTAGGTGGTTATTTGATATAAGGCTGTTAATATGATATTTGTTCAAGATCATTGTTAGTGATGATTATGTATGCTACACAGAAGTGGCACATAAAGTACAATAGATCTGTGAAAGACATTTTTCTAGCACCATGAGAGTGTTTTTTTGAAACAAATTCACACGAAGCGGATACTCCGAGGGGGTGTCTATGGAGAGCTGGATAAAGACACCAAGGGTATACCGATAGGGTGCTTGAAAATTTGGTCTTACCGCGTCAGATTGAGCGGTTTTTGTAAGTGTTTGTCTTTTTGTACATGTACATTTTTATGAATGGACTAAGTCCTTTTTAATTCAATTTTGAATAAAGTAGATTAGTTTTATTTTTGGTATTTTTCTAGCTTGCTGGTATAGATAGAGTCTTCTAGCTAGAAGATCACTTGCTGTTAATCGTTTATTTGGATTCTTCCATCAAAGAAAGGTTATTACAGAAAAACAGGTGAATAAAAATAAGTGAAAGAGAGATTGTCCATTGTTCATAGCAAAGCAACATGTATTCTTCTTCTCTCCGAGATCTCACATGGCAAATGGCGTCTGTCTCTCAGTTCGGCTTCTTCGTAGTAAAGTAACATACCAGCTGTTATGTCATGTCATGGCCCAGAACAGATGACATCTTCGTGTCTGTCTCTCATGATGGTGAGGGAAGAAGAGCGACCTCTACAGTTAGCCATGAATTATATACGTCTCCTAAAGCACGTGGTCTCTACATATATGGAGCTGTCTTTCTACCATGAGCCAAGCTTAAAAATAGCCTATGTCATATAAGCTAAAGCAATCTACAGAGCTGGGTGTAATAAGAAATATTTAACGAATTATTAATATTTAACAATTCCCCCTTTTGAGGGAGACAGACATTAATTGTAACCCTCAAATATAACAAGATCTTTTTTCTTCTTTTCTTCTTCTTTGACAAAATAATTTAATATCAATAACAATAATAATATCAGATTACCGTTATAAGTACTCAATGACATAATTGATGTGAATTCATGTTATGGTAAGCCGTGAACAATATTCATATAAAATATGTATAATTATACTTCCCTAAGTCTAAATTGAAGCATCTCAGGTTCAGTCATCATCATCTGATGTCATCTGGTCTTCATTTTGATGTCTTCTATCTTCTTCTTGGTTCTTTTAAAAACACAGTTTTTCTATAGCATATAGATGTTGTAGAAATCGTGTTGTGTAAAAATTAAAGTCCATAAATTCAAATGTTGATAAGAAACAAAGTCTATAGATGAAATGCAGCTTTAATATCTGTGCAGTGTCACCTTTAAAAACCTGGGCTTACATTGGCTCGCCTTGGATATTCTGGAATCCTCCATCGGCACTGGTCTTTGAACAGGTGTGACGTCTTTGGTCAGCAAAGCAAGGGTTAAAATGACTCTTCCTTGCTAAACATAGCACCATAACCAGTCCTTGTCCTAATGCACAGGACATATGTCAGGGTTAATTACCTTCATTGTTCACCAGCTTTACATTGAAGCTTTACAGGTGATTGAAAACCTCTGGAACTTGATAAGAACGTGATAACACAGTTCATCTCAGCATCATAGGATCATCGTCCTCTGGTTGTCAGGTTAGACACTTTAATCGTGACCGTCAGTGGTGGATACTGCACTCGTGACTGTCAGTGGTGGATACTGCACTTGTAATTAACACAGTATATTACTCAGTAATCATAGCTTTGTTACCTTCTGGGACTTCTAGATCGTGGCATTCTTCTTCTTGCAACTGATAAGAATCAATTTTAATATGAAAAGTCTTTATTAACGTAATTTCAGTATCTTGCTTGAAGTCTTCATTCCCTATTCTATACCAAATCTGGTAATTTTCCTATCCTATAATATCACAGCGTACCATAGCAATCAGTAATATCCATATAATTATCAGAATTTGTACTGTATATGGATTTCAATGTTTGAAATAATAAACCAATAATAAGTGATAATACATTATTATCCATATTTTTTTCATGTGATAGAACATTTTTTTTTATGTCTTAGGTGTAATTACCTTTTTCAACCCATAGGTGTCACTGTGTTTTATGTAACCAGTGTTTTCATCTTTATTAATAAGGAATATATTTATTGTACTAATAATATGTAGGAATGTAAAGCCATGAACCAAAATAAGAATATATGAGTGAGCGAATGAATGAATAAAAGAATTATTGCATATAACTCAGAAGTGAAACATTTCCCTAGTAATAGAACCATATAATTGCTATATTTAATGAAGCAATATTCTCAGTAGATATTACTTTACTAAATATTGGTGAAAGAATTAAAATAATGAAAAATAAGAATAAAAATAAAAATAAGAACAAGGCCTTTATGTTGATGCAGAGTAGTTATGTCTTCAGTAACATATACCCTTAATATTTCCATGATCTGGATTATTTCATAATTGTCATAAACTTGTGTTATCAAAATATTCAAATCATGCAACTTTGCATGTAATTCCTCTTAGTGTAAAGAAATGACTCTTTATAATACTTGTTATTATACCCAATACTTATACCATTGTACCTTATTAATATTTTTTCCTATTAAAATGTGTGAAGAAGAGGGTATTAATCAAATGTGATGATGTAGTCAGGATCAAAAACGTATTTTCCCCCTTAATACCAAAAAATATTGTTCTATGAAATAATTCATTTATCAAAACCAAAATTAAAAATAATTAATGTATAAATTATGTGAATTTATACTTGCTTATACCATTATTTGTCTGAAGATGTGTAACCATCAAAATTAATTTGAATAACATAAAATTATCCTTTGGAAAAATTAATTTGCATAAACCATTTTGATGTGCGATTGCACTTTGCACTTATCCACTATTAACTAAATCAAGAAATAATAATTACTATAGAAATATAGAAATATATGTTGTATACATAATATTTCATTATATATCCTAATATTCTAATAATCTAACTGATCTGCATATTCCTCCTAAAGATAAAAGCTTTTGGGGTTTTTTTCCTTTCTCTCATGCATTCAGGATCCTGAGGCCTCACAAACGTATCACATTACTCGCTCAGCAGCTGCTCATACACTCAGTCACTGTCACTAAGACTGTGTCACATATTAAGTTTAAACCAAATACCTCACATACGAAGGTGTGATGAATACACGTATTTTAACCCAAATTATCCTAATTATCAATGCATTGTAAACTATTTAAATTTAGTCTTAATATTTCTTTGAATATTCCCCACATGACATAAATATATGTATATGTATAGCTATACTTGACATTTAGGCCTGGAAAAAAAATTCCATTGCTTTGCAAAAGCTGAGACCCCTTTAAAAATTCTTTCCCTAAGGAACAGGGACATAGTATACTGGTATACTTGTATTATTAGAACAAGGTTCAAATTTCCCTGCTGTGGTTGTCATTCGAACCATGCAGAAAAGCACACACACAGAACATATTTGAAATGCAATTAGCTATTTCCTTTTAAGGGTTAGATATATGAAATCATGCAATTATTGCAACTTCCTGTGTAAATAAAGGCATAAATCCTTATAAGAGAATTTTTCCCGATTAAGTCCTGCTTTGAAATGAAAATTCTAAGGAAACATAAAAAATAAGGTTAATATCATATTCATAATTCTATATATTATTACTGATGTAGATTTTAATTTTCATTAAAAAATACAGTTCTACTATTTCTACTTCTACAAACACTCTATATATACAGTATGAATATGTATATCCACAAACCATAAAACTACAGGATTATAACCTATAAAATAATTACATATAACTCACTAATTGTATAACACTGTTACACAATATATATAATTACTTTTTCTAGCCAATTCCTAAACCCATACTTATTTCTCTGCAAAAAATATCCTGAAAGGTTCTTGCCATTTTAAAGCTGATAGATTCTTGGAGCAGAGTATTCAGTTTACAGGCCATGATGTCACTCACCACCTGTTTCTGTCTGTCAGATTCGGCCATCTTGGTTACAGAAAGAAGATCAAAACTCATAATTTTTCTTAATTCAATTTGTGTCTTTTCGGTGTTCTTTTGCATCATTCCATATGGCTTATAACAAACATGTGATTTTCTTTTTCTTTCTTTTCTTTCTTCGTAAATTTGATTTTGGGGAAAACTCATTTTAGAAGGCTTTGCTAATACCGGCTTCTGATAAGATTTTACTCTGCCTGTCTTCACAAAATTAGCACAATTTACTTTCCTTTCACGATTCTCGTGTTTTCTGGCAAAATCAAGGGATTGCGCACATTCAAACAAAGAATCTTTTTGTGACGCAATAACACGAGATGCAGGATTTAAAAACCAAAATTTGTTTACAAAACTCCTTATGAGGGACTGTGTTTTGACATTCTCATTCAGGATTTTGTACAAACGTTCATATATGGACATAAACGTAAAAATACATTCCTTCCGACCAATCCTTAATTTTTGAAGAATATCAATATCTGGATGATTTTCATTTGATGAACAAAAAATGAGAATTTTTAATCTGTCCTTATCAGTTAAATTCTCATGTGTTTCACCAGATAACTTTAAAGTCAATCTCCTAGCAAAGTTTACAGGGATCCACATTTTGAACAACTGATTCTTCTCCTCGTTAGATAAATCAAATTTATCAACACAACTTTCAAAAACCTCAGAGTTTCTACAAACATCTATTTTGTTTTCATATGCAGGAATTATTTCGCATATTTTTATCAAATTCTTCCTTACGTTACTTCGGATTTGGGCCTGTGAGTCGTCTATTTTTAGTGGTACGTCTTTCCCTTGTACGTCCTCTACGTCAGTTCTGAAGTCTCCTCCTACTTCTCCATCTTGTTCCACGTCTGCAAGGTCACCTTCAATGGCCGCTACAGACACTTGATTACAGTCAATCTCGAGAACATCACAACAATCATTTTTGGATTTCTCTGACACAGATCTATGAAATATATCTACCATCTGTAGAATATTTTTTAATCTCTCTCTTTCTCTATTGAAAAACTTAGAATCTAACCTCTGATTCTCGAGTTCACACTCGGCATATAAACTTAACCATAAAACTTCTGAATTAGAATTGTCTACAGACTTAAATTTCAATTTACTCTGCTTAGCAAGACAATTAATGACATCCATTTTATCTTACCTTGAAATGTCTCAGCTTGTTCCTTTGATGGACAACGCTGGGTTCCTGTTGTCTTCACACGTCTGGCTTACGTCTGGTACTTTTGGCACTTGTAGTACTTCTCAATCTATCTGGTAATTCTTACTTCTAGGTTCTGTATGATTCTTGTAAGTAGTGGAATTCCCGATAACTTGCACATATGATTTGACGTTAGCAAAGTCCAATCCCCCTTTTGGGCAAGTGGAGGGAAATTCGCAAAAAAGTACAAAAATGCAGATCTGGCTGGCTCTCCAATGTAAAATAATGCATATCCTGTAAAATACTCAGGACTAGTTACCAGATAAAAATATAGTGGTTTATTTGGATTCTTCCATCAAAGAAAGGTTATTACAGAAAAACAGGTGAATAAAAATAAGTGAAAGAGAGATTGTCCATTGTTCATAGCAAAGCAACATGTATTCTTCTTCTCTCCGAGATCTCACATGGCAAATGGCGTCTGTCTCTCAGTTCGGCTTCTTCGTAGTAAAGTAACATACCAGCTGTTATGTCATGTCATGGCCCAGAACAGATGACATCTTCGTGTCTGTCTCTCATGATGGTGAGGGAAGAAGAGCGACCTCTACAGTTAGCCATGAATTATATACGTCTCCTAAAGCACGTGGTCTCTACATATATGGAGCTGTCTTTCTACCATGAGCCAAGCTTAAAAATAGCCTATGTCATATAAGCTAAAGCAATCTACAGAACTGGGTGTAATAAGAAATATTTAACGAATTATTAATATTTAACAGGTGCGAGTGTTGGAGCATGGTCAGGAGCCTCCAACTTACCTGGATGGTGGGGCACCACACCTCAGGAGGAGGTGCAGTACCTCTGTGGCGACTGAGCCTCAGGGGCGCCACAACAAAAAAGAGTATAAAAAACTATATGGAAAAATTGAAATCATATAGGAGTCCAAAAAACAAAGGATATCTTTGCACACCATAGCTGACAAGAGATAAAAGTGATACCAAAAGCATAATAATTAGAGTTGAGCGACTTGGTTTTTTAGGGTCGAGTTTCGTTTCGTGAAACCCGACTTTTCCAAAAGTCGGGTCGAGCAAGATCGGCCGATTATAGGGAAAAGTCGGGGTCGTCCCGAAACAGGAAACCCAATGTAAGTCAATTTGGAATAAAAGTCGGCAGTGAGAGGAGGACAGGAAACACACCTACAGTGCCCATTTGAATGCCAAAAGCATCAATTCTTCTTACTTAAGCTTGTCAACCTTAATTAATTTCATAATACAAGTTATGCACTGAAAAATGGGGGTTATTAGGCTAAAGTTGTGGGAGGGTAGGGCTGGCTCCAGGTTTTCATGTGCCCTGGGCGAAAGAGCGCCCCTTTAACACATACCACAACTCATCATGCTCCGATAAGGCAGAGAAATAGCGGTATAGTACAATGAAAAATACTTCACTTTTTACATCTCATGACGAGGCCCATCTATTTCTCCATACAGAATCATTGGTCCCATATAATGTTTGAAACAGTATATGATGAGCTCCACATAATGCTACAGTATATGTTGGTCCCCATGGATGAAGCTCCACTGTCTTATGGGCCCAAATAATGCTCCAAACATAATGGGCCCCATTTCTAATGCTCTAGTGTATAATGGGCCCTGTAAATGCTGCTCCAGTGTCTGATGTCCACCTTTGGAATGTTCCAGTGTATGGTGGGCCCCATCTATCATTCTCCAGAGTATAGTGCTCCCCAAAAATTGCTGTCCCAACATTGAAAACAATCAAATAAGTCTCCTCGCTAGGGAATCCCTGTACTAGTCTGGACTCCTCGTCGTCCCCATCTTCCATCTCACTGCACAGTATTTCAACCTTGCAAGTGCTGTGATCCTGAGCAAGCAGGGGGGCCCACTCGTTGGCGACGGCATTGCCACAGGGCCCCTGATAGTGCAGTGGTGTGTCTGATGGCGGGTGGGCCGAACCTGCACTTTCATCTGCAGCTTCCTCTTTGTCACCATGTAAGATGGAACTGTATATGGGAAGGGTAACCTGAGTTTCATCAGGGTCAGATTCAGGCCGTGTAGCATGTGAGGGGAATGTAGTGGTCTGGGTCAATGTACCAGCAGATTCATCGAGCAGTGGCTGGGCATCAGTGCACTTGTGTCGCCCCCAGGAGTACGGTCGCCACAGTGGCATTACCTTCCTCCTAGGGAGTGTGATGTCATGCTTGGGAGCAACGAAGGATCTCTCTAGCAGGTTAACTGATTGGGCGGCGTTATTCCCACGAGTCATGACCCTCCAAACAGCGTTCATGAAGGCAAAGTGTTTGTTTTACGTGGGCAGTATGGTTGCAAAGCTGAACCTTAAAGGAATGTCCAGAAGGGCACCACCAGGAGTGGAGCCTACGCTTAAATTCGACTCCACCTGGGAAACCTCAACCATGCCAGCTACAGAAAAGATGCACACATTGCAAGCTTAATTCCGTTAACGAACGAGACTCCGTCATGCCCCGCGGTCCGAGTCCGGCTTACTAGAGGGACACGTGAGGCTCTGGCACATGAGATTGGCCAATAACTGGTGTGTCATGCCCTTACATGTCCGTGGCTGCATGTGCGCTACACTGAAAAGGCCAGCGTTTGTCGCTTACAGGTGCAGATAACCCGCTGAACAACGTTAGTAGTGTTGAGCATTCCGATACCGCAAGTATCGGGTATCGGCCGATATTAGCTGTATCAGAATTCCGATACTTAGTTCCGATACATTTTTCATATCGAATACCGGAATCGGAAGTTCCCATAATGCTAGGAGCCCGATCGATTTGATTCAGCCAATGGGGATCCTCAGAAGTGTGGGCATATCCTGTTAGGCATGTAGGCATGTTGACTACTGGCATGGCTGTGATTGGCTGCTGAAATGATGTCATGATGCACTATAAAAAGCGCTGCAGCCGCCATTTCTGGTCACTCTGATGTGAATTCAGTTAGGGACAGGCTGCTGTTGAAGACTGTGAGGGACAGTTAGAAATAGTGATCATCTAAAATATCTATTGCTCTACCCAGGCTACATAATCCACCACTGTAGCTTGCTTTTCCCTAGCAGCGCTGTTTTCACAGCTGTCTGCAAGGGCTGTGTGAGTGCAGACCCACGCTGTGTAGTGTGTCCTGCAGGCACGTCTGCTTGTAGGCCGGCCAGCGTGTGTCTCTGCCTCATACACATTTTTCTTTTATTGCTGCTTTTTTTTTCTCCTGTATAGTGTGCTTCCATACGTATCCATATACGTTGGTTGCAAACACTAAAGGAGTGGACAGCGGAGCCTTTCAGCAGCCTTTCAGTGCTATAGCCCATTTCTCTGCACTGTTTTTGGCTGTCTGATAGGTCTCTCTGTGTGTGAGTGCAGCTCACGTTGCAGTGTGTTCTACAGCCACCGCTAGCTGTAGTCCGCTCAGCGTGCGTCACTGCCTCATACATAGTCCTTTTTTTGCAGCTAATTTAGCCAGATTTTTGCTCCTATATTAGTGTGCTTCCAACCGCATCCATTGTCATTGGTTGGTTGCAAACACTATATAGGATTAGATAGAGGAGCCTTTTTGCTGGCTTGTGCCCTTCAGGGCCAGCCAGGCTAGTATCACCCTATTTTTTGGAGCCTCATCAATTGCATTGTAGGTTAGCTTCCTGCATTGTAATCGCTCAAAAAAGTTTGTGATACTATAGCTTTCAAACTTTGGTCACATCCTTTCCTTTCCCCCCACCCAAAAAAAAGGAAATAAAGTTCACCAAACACTCCACTTTACAGTTGTCTAGGCCACATTAGGTCATATTAAAGTGTAGTACACACACTCTTAGCCAAATTAGTGTTTCTTATACTGGTTAGCAGGTGTTCAGGAATAAGAACACTAAGCCACCCCTTTTTTACTTTTCTGCCTATCTTTATCAGTCTACCAAGATGAAGAAGGCAGGGAGTAAGGCACGTGGTCGTGGCCGTGGAGTTTCAGCAGGGAGAGGACGGGGGGATTCAGCAGGGAGATGACGTGGGGATTCGGTATCTGCTGCGGCCACCAGTGACCCGGCATCCCCCACTTTTACCAGGCAACAGTCCTTCATGCGCAGCTTTGTAGGACCTCGCCGTACCCCACTGCTGTGTGACGAACAAATTGAAGCCGTTGTCGGATGGATGGCAGCTAACGCATCCACTTCAATGACTTCCGCATCCTCCCAAGGCCAGAGCACTGAAGAGCAACCATCTGTCTCTTCACCACCTGCCAAATTGCCCAGGAAGTCTGAGAGCCCTGGACAGGAGCCATCTCAATCTTTACTTCTGTTCTCAGAATCTGTTGGCTTGGAAAGAGGTGGCCAGCCAAGCAGCATTCTAGAGCGTGAAGAAGAGGGAGTATGCAGTGATGCGCAACTGCTTTGTCCCTCTGAATCTGAAGAGGTGGGTGGGCCAGTGCCTATGGTCAGCACACCTCAGTATGCATCAGATGATGATGAGACTCAGTTGCCAATTTCTGGTGCGTACGGTGCTGGCGAGACAACCCAGGACCAGCCGGTGCTTGAAGAGGGGAGTGGAGATGATGAGGTCCTTGACCCATCATGGCGTCAGCCACAGGAAGGTGGTGGGAGCAGCTCTGAGGAAGAGATTCCCCGAACGGCCAAAAGAGGAGGGAGAGGGCGGGGGCAGACTTGGTTGCCTGTAGCCTCCATTTTTGGCACCCGTGAGGAGCAATCCTCTTCCAAAACACAAAACGGGCGCTCCCAGGACTTGCAGTGCGTGGTCTTTTTTTGACACAGTTGCAGATGACATTTGCTTTGTCAAATGCAAGCTGTGTCATCAGAAAGTGAAACGAGGGAAAAATGTGACCAACCTCAATACCACAAATATGTGGAAACATGTGCGTACCAAGCACGAGGTGGAGTTACACAGACACACTGAAGATGTAGGCCAACCTTCAGCAGCACCTACCACCTCTTCAGCTTGTGTTGGGGCCTCTTCCTCCAGCTCACACACAGCTGGTTCGGCTTCCTCACTGGAACGCCATGGAAGAACCATTGCCACTGTTGTCCAGAGACCCAGTGAAATTCCACCCACTGAACCATGTTCGCAGTCATCAGCACACTCCCAGGCCACTCACCAGCAATCGGTAGCACAGGCATGGGAGAAAAAGCGGCCATACTCGGCAAACCATCCCCGAGCACTGGCTCTGAATGCCGGCATTGCCAAACTACTGGCCCTTGAGATGCTGTCATTCAGGCTGGTGGAGACTGACACCTTCCGGAACTTTATGTCATTGGCAGTTCCACAATACAATGTGCCCAGCCGCTTTTAATTCAGCAGGCAAGCTGTCCCTGCCCTGCAAAAGCATGTGGAGGGAAAAATTAAAAATGCGCTACTAAATGCCGTCAGTAGCAAGGTCCACCTGACCACCGATGCGTGGACCAGTAGCCATGGACAGGGACGATACCTTTCCCTCACTGCCCATTGGGTCAATGTTGTGGAGCCGGGTACAGATCTGGAGAGTGGCTCTGTACGTATTCTGCCAACTCCAAGGATTGCAGGAATGCAGTCTGTACATATTGAGTCCTCCTCCTACTCTAGTTCCTCGGAATCAGCACTGCATGACCCTGTTAGGCCAGATATGAGCACAGTTGTGGCCAAACGTTAACAGGCCGTCCTTAAATTAATTTCTTTGGGGAATCGGAGCCACACAGCACAGGAGCTCTGGAATGCCATCAAGCAGGAGAGCGATGTGTGGTTTGTGCCAGCGAATCTCCAGCCAGGTTTGGTAGTGAGTGACAATGGCCGAAATCTAGTGGCAGCTCTGGGCCTAGGCAACCTCACTCACATACCATGTCTGGCACACGTGCTCAATTTGGTCGTGCAGAGCTTTCTGAGGGACTATCCGGATCTTGATGCACTGCTGCACAAGGTTCGCCTAGAGTGTGCTCACTTGCAGCGTTCCAGCATGGCAAGATCGCGCATTGCATCTCTGCAACGCCGATTCCGCCTGCCAGAACATCGCATCATATGTGACCTCCCCACCAGGTGGAATTCAACGTTACATATGTTGGAGCGGTTGTGTGAGCAGCAGGCAGCAGTAATGGAGTACCAGCTGCATCAGGCGCAAACAAGTCGCACTGTGCGCCGGACACACTTCACCACCACTGAGTGGGCCACTATGAGGGACATCTGCCAAGTTTTGCGTGCCTTCGATGACTCCACGCGGATGGCCAGTGCAGATGATGCACTAATCAGCATGACTGTCCCCCTCATCTGTCTGCTTCAAAAAACCTTACAAGCACTAAGTGAGGAGGTTTTTGAAGAGGTCGAGGATGAGCAGTCAGAAATGCCATCTGCTTCTGGCAAGTCTGCGCAACGTGCTTCCACACAAAGGCCCAGGCAGGGGACACTTAGTGAGGAGGATGACGAGGAGTCAGTGGAGGAGGAGGAACACATCTCTCCAGAGGAGGGAGGTACACAAGGCTCTAGTAGTCAGTGTGTACAGCGAGGGTGGGGTGATGCTGAGCAGGCAGAGATGCTGCCTCAAGCTGGGGACAGCGTTTCCGGTCCAGTTGGCAGTCTGCAGCACATGGTTGATTTCATGCTGCAGTGCTTGTTAAATGACCACCGCATCGCCAACATTCTCCACACGGCTGATTATTGGGTGTACACCCTCCTAGATCCTCGCTACCGGGACAGCTTACAAAGCCTCATACCACAGTTGAACCGGGAGTGAAAAATGCGGGAGTACCAAGAAACACTTGTGCAGGCCATCATGTTCTCCATTCCCCCCACAAGTGTTGCTGGTAGTGCTTTTCAAACCAGCCATGTGGGTAGAGGCAGTGGAGGAAGCTCTGCACAAAGAGGTAGCAGAGGCAGTGCCGCAGGACAAGGCAAGGCCAGTATGGCCCAAATGTGGAAAAGTTTTGTGGGACCGCCACAAACGGCTACACCATCACAGACGGCTCCAGTCAGCAGGAGGCAATGTTTCCGTCAGATGGTGACAGACTACTTGTCGTGCCCTGTTAGTGTTCTCCCAGACGGCTCTTCCCCGTTCAAGTATTGGGTCTCTAAGCTGGATACATGGCCAGAGCTTAGCCAGTATGCATTGGAGGTGCTGGCTTGCCCTGCTGCCAGTGTATTATCGGAACGTGTCTTTAGTGCTGCAGGTGGTGTGGTAACAGACCGTCGCACGCGACTATCCGCCGATAATGTTGACCGGCTTACTTTTGTGAAAATGAACAAGGGCCTGGATCTCACCTGAATTTGCCAGTCCTCTTCCAGAATAAATAATTGGCTGGCAACAGGATCCAGGTCTCCTGTTGTGTTCATGTTTCTATGACCTGAACTTTATTTCCTGGGCTACAGCAACGCCCCTTGTTGCTCAGAAGTGCTGTCCGCACAGACAAAACACTCGCTCATGTGTAAGTGGGGTTCGGTAACGTCAGCTGATCCCCTGCTGTGTGTATGGCAAAGTGTCCTGCTGCCTACAACTTCTGACTACCTCTGATTTAATATGTTCTCTGATTTGCCCTCTGTCTCCACTCTGTTTTGAGTATTTCCTCCGGCCTACAACACCGCCTGTTTCTGCTCTCAAGTGCCGTCTGCACAATCCACACTTGTTCCTGTGGTACCTGGGTCCTGTAACATCTGCTCATCTCCAGAGTTGAGCACGGCAATGTCTCCTGCTTTGTCTACATTCCCACTACTTGTAGTGGAAATGTGGACAGAGCAGGAGACATTGCCTGACTCACCTCTAGGGAGAAGCTGCTGTTACAGAACCCCAGTAACACAGGAACAAGCGTGGGTTGTGCAGACGGCATTTCAGAGCAGCAATTGGCGTGGTTGGAAGCCAGAGTGAAGACAGAGGCCTAATTGGAGTACGTTGACAGTTAGGAGTAGTCTAGAAACAATCGCAAACTGCCACCAAGTTGGCCTCGGCCTACTACCTGATTTTCTAGGGGCTCCGACACCGCCAGTTGGTGCTCAGAAGTGCTGTCCACACAGAAAAACACACTCGTTCATGTGAAAGTGGGGTTCGGTAACGTCAGCTGATCCCCTGCTGTGTGGCGGGCAAACTGCTGCTGCCTCCAAATTTTAGCTACTTCAGATTTAAACATTCTCTGATTTGGCCTCTGTCTCCACTCTGTCTCTAGTATTTCCCCTGACCTCCAACACCGTCAGTTCCTGCTCACAGTTGCCGTCCACGCATTCCACACGTGTTCCTGTGTTACTGGGGTTCTGTTACGTCAGAAGATCCCCCAATGTGTGTCCGCCACTGTCTCCTGCGCTGTCCACCTTCCCACTGCAAGCGGTGGGAATGTGGACAGAGCAGGAGACAGTGGCAGACACACATCAGGGGATCTGCTGACATTACAGAATCCCAGTAACACAGGAACACGTGTTGATTGGGTAGACGGCTACTGTACGCCTAAACTGGCGGTGTTGGTGGTCACGTGAAATCCTGGAAACAGAGTGGAGACAGATGCCTAATTGGAGCACGTTGACAGCCTGTTGTAGCCTACAAACAATCTAAAACTGCCACCAAGTAGGCCTCGGCCTGCACACTGGTTCTCCCTGGGCTCCAACAATGCTAGTTGGTGCTCGGAAGTGCTGTCCACACAGAAAAAGACACTTGTTCATGTGAAAGTGGGGTTCAGCAATGTCAGCTGATCCCCTGCTGTGTGGAGGGCAAACTGCTGCTGCCTCCAAATTCAAACAACGTCTTATCTTAAACTGCCTCCAAGTAGGCCTCAGCCTACAAAATGACTATCCCTGGGCTCCAACATCGTCAGTTGGTGCTCAGAAGTGCTGTCCACACAGAAAAACACACTCATTCATGTGAAAGTGGGGGTCAGTAACGTCAGCTGATCTCCTGCTGTGTGGAGGGCAAAGTGTCCTGCTCCCTCCAAAGTCAAAATACCTCAGCTTTACACCTGGCTCCTAGTAGGCCTCGGCCTGCACCATGATTGTCCCTGGGTTCCAACAACGCTAGTTGGTGCTCGAAAGTGCTGTCCACACAGAAAAACACACTCGTTCATGTGAAAGTGGGGTTCGGTAACGTCAGCTGATCCCCTGCTGTGTGGAGGGCAAACTGCTGCTGCCTCCAAATTGTAACTACTTCAGATTTAAACATTCTCTGGTTTGGCCTCTGTCTCCACTCTGTCTCTAGTATTTCCCCTGACCTCCAACACCGCCAGTTCCTGCTCATAGTTGCCGTCCACGCATTCCACACTTGTTCCTGTGTTCCTGGTGTTCTGTAACGTGAGCTGATCCCCCAATGTGTGTCCGGCACTGTCTCCTGCGCTGTCCACCTTCCCACTGCAAGTGGTGGGAATGTGGACAGAGCAGGAGACATTGGCAGACAAACATCAGGGGATCTGCTGACATTACAGAACACCAGTAACACAGGAACACGTGTGGATTGGGCAGACGGCTACTGTACGCATAAAATGGCGGTGTTGGTGGTCACGTGAAATCCTGGAAACAGAGTGGAGACAGATGCCTAATTGGAGCACGTTGACAGTCTGTTGTAGCCTACAAACAATCTAAAACTACCACCAAGTAGGCCTCGGCCTACACCATGATTGTCCCTGGGCTCCAACAACGCCAGTTGGTGCTCGGCAGTGTCTTTGGCACGGGGACTCCCTGTTGCCCAGCCTGGTTCCAGCACGCCTGCTGTTTCCGGGTAGTGTCAAGGTCACTATGCCACCAATCCGTTGTCCTGTCGTCTTGCGGCCGGGTTAGCCGACTCTACGGTGCCTGCAGTTTAGGTGACTCCTATGTGGGCTGTGGGAACTGGCACTGAAGGCTGGATCCGTAGTGCCAATGGGACATGGACCCCCTGTAGGACTGTGGGTTTCGGTAACTGCGGCCGGCTTGCGGCCTGGCTACTTTGCTTTGAATGGGTACCTTCTGCTACCCACCCGGGTTCCAGCACTGTCTGCTGGTTCTCGCCAGAGCCTTTGGCCTAGGTGCCTCCATCTCGGTATCCGAGGTCCAGCACCGTCAGCTGGTCCTTGGTAGTGCTTTCTAGCACAGGTACCTCCTGCCTAGTAACCGTGGTCCAGCACCGTCAGCTGTTCCTCGGTAGTGCCATTGGCTCTTGTAGCTTTTGCTACCCATCTGGGTTCCAGCACCGTCAGCTGGTTCTCGGCAGTGTCTTTGGCACGGGGACTCCCTGTTGCCCAGCCTGGTTCCAGCACGCCTGCTGTTTCCGGGTAGTGTCAAGGTCACTATGCCACCAATCCGTTGTCCTGTCGTCTTGCGGCCGGGTTAGCCGACTCTATGGTGCCTGCAGTTTAGGGGACTCCTACGTGGGCTGCGGGAACTGGCACTGAAGGCTGGATCCGTAGTGCCAATGGGACATGGACCCCCTGTAGGACTGTGGGTTTCGGTAACTGCGGCCGGCTTGCGGCCTGGCTACTTTGCTTTGAATGGGTACCTTCTGCTACCCACCCGGGTTCCAGCACTGTCTGCTGGTTCTCGCCAGAGCCTTTGGCCTAGGTGCCTCCATCTCGGTATCCGAGGTCCAGCACCGTCAGCTGGTCCTTGGTAGTGCTTTCTAGCACAGGTACCTCCTGCCTAGTAACCGTGGTCCAGCACCGTCAGATGGTCCTCGGTAGTGCCATTGGCTCTTGTTCCTTCTGCTACCCATCCGGGTGCCAGCACTGTCTGCTGGTTCTCGCCACAGCCTTTGGCCTAGGTGCCTCCATCTCGGTATCCGAAGTCCAGCACCATCAGCTGGTCCTTGGTAGTGCTTTTTAGCACAGGTACCTTCTGCTTAGTAACCGTGGTCCAGCACCGTCAGTTGGACCTCGGTAGTGCCATTGGCTCTTGTTCCTTCTGCTACCCATCCGGGTGCCAGCACTGTCTGCTGGTTCTCGCCAGTTTCTCAGCCTTCTTGTACCTTCTGCTACATTTCCAAGATCAAGCTTTTTGAAATTGTCTTTGGTAATCCTTATTGATCTCCATGACGACGACCTTGAAGACGACGACCCTGAAGACCACACCAAAGAAGACCAGAAATATGACCCTAAATAATAAGACCAAGAGGACAAAGAACATGAAGACAACCACCAAGATACAGAACAAAAGACAGAAGAACAAGAAGCAGAAGAAGCAAAAGCAGAAGAACAGAAAGCAGAAGAACATTAAGCATAAGACTAAAAATCAGCATAGAAGAAATCAAAATTATAAGCAGAAGAAGACTAAGCAGTAAATGGGGGTGAGTCCGTTCCTCCTCGTGGTGCCCCTGGAAAATGCCTGCTGCTGCAGGCCAAACTGAACGCGGACAAATCCTGTTGTAAATCTTTAGTGACAGGCAGAACGTAAGGTGTAATCTTATAACTTTTATAGATAAGTACTACAGGAATGCCTGTCACCATAAGAAAATGAAGACAAATAAGAATAGGAAGAAGATGAAGAAATAGCATATTAAAATTGATAATAGCTGAATAAGAAGAATATGAAGAATGGAAAAAAAAATTAATGGGAAGAAGATGAAGAAGAAGAAGATGAATAAGGTGAAGAAAAAGTTGATGAAAAAAATGCTACTGCTGCGGATCATGAAGGAGAAAGTGTGGGAGAAGTACAAAAGAAGGTGAAGAGCATGGAAGTTGTGAAACATACATATCTGACTAAATATAAAAAAGGTTAACATAGTCAATATCTTTTTAACTCCGAACGTCTTGAAAAAAAAAATTGGAATTAATGCTATGCCATGTGATTTGAATAAACCACTATGCTTTTAATGTCTCCTCCACCTCCCACAATACATTCTACATGATTCTTATTTGTTTTCAAATATGTAGAATTAGCCAACAAGGAAATAAAGGGCTCTTTTTAATTCCGATACAGGAAGTCGCATTGACTTGAATGGGACTTCCGGTACCGGAATCGGCGATACCCGATATTTTTTTCGTACCGGGCGATACCATCCGATACGATATTTTTGGGTATCGAACGGTATCGCTCAACACTAAACGTTAGTGATGGGGATCACTGATTACAATTATTACCCGCGAACAATGATTTCCCAGTAAGTGCAGGTCAACCGCAGTTCCGGAATTAGGCCTAACCGTCATTCCTGAAAAAAATGAAAAACTTACGTGTGCAAACCACAGGTGCTGTAGCTTGCTTAACAGCTCGCCAGCCGTTCTCACGCCCAGTATGGATTACACGTGATTGCACAAAGGTGAGAAAGGGTACCGTATCCCCGGATAACATGTATGGATAGCATACACATTCAAAATATATGTCAATACATCAGGAGGCAGGCTCAGACGGTGTTAGGCCCAGTATGGCTTGCACGTGATTGCACAAAGGTGAGAAAGGGTACCGTATCCCCGGATAACATGTATGGATAGCGTACACATTCAAAATATATGTCTATACATCAGGAGGCAGGCTCAGACGGTGTTAGGCCCAGTATGGCTTGCACGTGATTGCACAAAGGTGAGAAAGGGTACCGTA
Source organism: Dendrobates tinctorius (assembly GCF_039654945.1). NCBI lineage: Eukaryota > Metazoa > Chordata > Amphibia > Anura > Dendrobatidae > Dendrobates > Dendrobates tinctorius. The sequence goes on along the minus strand of NW_027361827.1, from coordinate 6,715,366 downwards.
TCCCCGGATAACATGTATGGATAGCGTACACATTCAAAATATATGTCTATACATCAGGAGGCAGGCTCAGACGGTGTTAGGCCCAGTATGGATTGCACGTGATTGCACAAAGGTGAGAAAGGGTACCGTATCCCCGGATAGCATGTATGGATAGTGTACACATTCAAAATATATGTCTATACATCAGGAGGCAGGCTCAGACGGTGTTAGGCCCAGTATGGATTGCATGTGATTGCACAAAGGTGAGAAAGGGTACCGTATCACCGGATAGCATGTATGGATAGTGTACACATTCAAAATATATGTCTATACATCAGGAGGCAGGCTCAGACGGTGTCAGGCACAGTATGGATTTGACGGCCCAGACTACACAGCGGAGGAGCAGGGAGAGGTAAAGATTGCAAATGCTGGGGCCCTGCCCAAGCAAGGGGGGCCCACTCGTGGGCGTCGGTACTGGCACTGGGCCCCTCATAGTACGGCGGTGTGTCTGATGGCGGGTGTGCACCACCACCGTCAGAGACACTTGATTGCACTATGAGGGACCCTGTGCCAGTGCCCACGCCCAAGAGTCGGCCTACCCACCTGTCCAGGGCAACGGCACTCGCACGGTGTCGTGCGCTAGGTGGTGACCCCGGCCATGGGGGGGAGGCAGCACAGTTAGGGAGTTTTAGAAAGTGGCATATGTTGATGTTGGACATTCAGCTGATGCAAAAGGCGAAATAGGTCAAGTCCCAGGAAGAGGTGGACCAAAGGAAGCCATTTTTCTGTCACCCTATGTGTCATCAGGGGAAGGTGGGACAAAATCCTTGGAAACCCATGCATGGTTCATTTTAATGAAGGTTAGATCATCCACATTTTGGGTTGACAGACGGGTCCTTTTTTCTGTCAGGATTGATCCAGCTGCACTGAAGACTCTTTCCGATAGCACACTTGCAGCTGGGCAAGCGAGCTCCTGTAAGGCATATTGTGCCAATTCAGGCCAGGTGTCCAGTTTAGCGGCCCAATAGTCAAAGTGGTATGATCTGTGTGGGAGAACATCGATATGGGAGGAAAAGTAGTTTGTAACCATAGTTGACAACTGCTGTCTCCTGTCACTTTCCATCGATGCAGTATTACCAGTTGTGTGAGCGGTACTTGAAAAATCAGTCCACAACATTGTCATGAAACCCCTGTCTCCAACGCCACTTCTGCTGTGTGCACCATAAACACCTCTGCCAAGCTGCCCCCAGCCCGTACGGCTCGTGTGAGAACCATCACCGCTGCTGTGTGCTGGGAATGCCTCAAGCAACCGATTTACCAGAATTGCTTGTTTATAAGCCAATATTAGGTCAAGGTTCTCCTGTGGCATGATGTTTTGTAATTTGCCTTTATAGCGTGGATCCAGGATGCTGGCCAACCAGTAGTCGTCATCGTTCATCATTTTGGCAATGCAGGGGTCCCTTTTTAGGATCTGCAAGGCATAATCTGACATGTGGGCCAATGTTCCCGGTGTCAATGATGCACTGCGAGTGCTGGTTGGAGGAGCACTTTCTGGCAAATCCACATCCCTCCAGTCACGCACAAACCCTGTACCGCCAACATTTTCACTTGCCCCAAGAGATGCATCCTCCTCCCCTAAGTAATCATCCCCATCATCATCCTCCTCCTCCTCTTCTTCCTCCACCTTGTCCAGGAGAGGTCCCTGAGCAGACAATGGCTGAATGTCATCAAGGATTCCCTCCTCCTCTTCCTCCTCATCAACATTGGCTGCAGACGCCTGCTCCTTAAGGTGCGTCAAAGTTTGCATGAGCAGACGCATAAGTGGGATGCTCATGCTTAGGATGGCGTTGTCTGCGCTTACCAGCCGTGTGCATTCCTCAAAACACTGAAGGACTTTACAGAGGTCTTTCAGCTTCGACCACTGCACACCTGTCAACTCCATGTCTGCTCTCAAAGTGCCTGGCCGTGTATCCTCCCACAAATGCATTATGGCCTGCCTCTGCTCGCACAGCCGCTCCACCATGTGCAAGGTGGAGTTCCACCTTGTTGCAATGTCGATAATGAGGCGGTGGTTGGGAAGGTGGAGCAATCGCTGCAGCTTCTGCATACGAACGGAGTGTACAGGCGACCGGCGGATGTGCGCGCACAGTCTTCGCAACTTCTGGAGCAGGGCTGTTAACTCCGGATAATTTTTGAGGAAGCACTGCACCACCAGGTTCAAGGTGTGAGCCAAGCAAGGTATGTGGCTGAGTTTTGAAAGGGCTATGGCTGCCACAAAATTACGGCCGTTATCACTAACTACCTTGCCTGCATCAAGATGTACACTGCCCAGCCATGACTCAGTTTGTCGCTTCAAGTACTCGGCCAGCACCTCGGCAGTGTGTCTGTCGCCCAAACACATCATCTGCAACACAGCCTGCTGACGCTTTCCACTAGCTGCTCGATAGGGGGACACCTCGTGTGCAACAGTGGCAGCTGCAGATGGAGTGCTCATACGACTGCGCTCTGTGGACGAGCTTTCGCTTCTGGAGGAGGAGGAGGAGGGTCGAACGCCTACAGCCAACTGTTTCCTATACCGTGGGCTAGGCAGCACTGTCCCACCACCGCTGTCCCCTGTGGATCCTGCATCCACCACATTAACCCAGTGCGCAGTGATGGACACGTAACGGCCCTGGCCATGCCGACTGGACCATGCATCAGTTGTGAGGTGCACCTTTCCACTCACTGACTGCTTGAGTGCATGGACAATGCGGTCTTTTACATGATGGTGGAGTGCTGGGATGGCTTTGCGAGAGAAGAAGTGGCAACTGGGTAGGTCATAGCGTGGCACTGCATAGGCCATGTGTTTGCGGAAAGCTGCGCTTTCCACCAACCGAAAGGGCATCATCTCAAACGAGATTAGTTTGGCAATGTGGGCGTTCAAACCCAGTGTACGCGGATGAGAGACTGAGTACTTTCTTGACCTACTCATAGTGTCTGGGAGGGTGAGCTGGACTTGAGAGCTGCATATGGTGGAAGTAGTGGTGGACAGGGCGGACTGAGAGAGGGTTGATGATGGTGATGGAGTTGGTGTTCTTTCTGATGGCCTAGATTCAGTATTTCGTTGATATAACAGTGGGATTCCCTGACTGCTGTGGCCTTGCAACGACACCTCAACATTTGCTGCTGTGCTAACCGGTGGGCTTACAGTGGGGGAAACAATGTAGCGTTGCTGACTACCTTCTTTGTGATCAGTTGCGCATGTGGCACTTGAGGTTTGGTGTTGTGTCCACGCTTGCAAGTGCATGGTGGTTAAATGTCTAAGCATGCAACTGGTATTCAAATTTTTCAGATTTTTCCCTCAGCTAAAGGTCTTTGCGCACTTCTTATAGATAACCTAGGCCTGATCATGAGGATTTTGTTCAAAAAAGTGCCACACTGCACTCTTCCTACTTTGGCAGACATTTTGCGGCCTAGCACGCTGTGATCTTTTGACCCTCTGGACAAGCTGTCCAGCAACTCTTTTGATTTTTGGAACCTGTCTTTGGAGTGCTCCGGGCCTGCCAGTTAACAGCTGTTGTGATGTCGATGTCTGCTGTGGATGCTCCTCATCTGAGCTATTGGAAGCAGCACCCTCTTCCCCCAATGGATGCCAATCTGGGTCAACAACTGGGTCATCCATCACCTCCTCTTCAATGTCATGTGCACCTTCCTCTGTGTCACCGTGTATGGTGGTATAGTGTGCGGGAAGGGGCACCTGAGTCTCATCAGGGTCAGAATCTGGCTCTGTACACTGCGAGGACAATGTAGTGCTCTGAGTGAATGTACCACCAGAATCATCTATCAGCGGCTGTGCATCAGTGCACTCCATGTCAGATTCATCTTGGCCTGGGTAATTCACCATTTCACTTGATAATCCAGGCATGGTATGTGAAAACAGCTCCATGGAGTAATCAGTAGTATGGCCTGCGTCATCCTTCAATCTTGGTTGGGGTGAAGGACACAAGGAAAGGTGTGGTTCATGAACATGAGCCTCCAATGACGACTCAGTGCTTTTACTTTTTACAACTTCAGAAGAGGAGGCGATAGAGCTGGAGGCTGAGTCAGCAATGTAAGACAAAACTTTTTCCTGATGCTCTGGCTTTAAAAGCAGTTTGCCAACTCCTAGAAAACTAAGCCTTCGAAGCCTTATGGAGCCAGACGATGACGCAGGCTCAACACCTCCTGCATTCGGTCCTATTTTGCTCTTGCCACTACCATCAGATCCACCACCAACACCATCATTACCAGCTGCCAACCCCCGCCCAATTCCACGGCCTCTTCCACCAGCCTTCCTCATTTTTTGTAGAAATGTAGACAAAATCCAACAAACTATATAGTAATGTAAAACAAGGTACAAGGTGTCTATAGGACAGGGGAGATTTTGAATTTCTGCACACACTTGTGGACACTGGACACTTTTGGATTGTGTGAGGCCCACTGAATATCAGAGCGCTATGTCACAGGCTCGATGGCACAGGTGTGAAAAAAGTGACTACAGGATAAGGGAGATTTTGAATTTCTGCACACACTAGTGGACACTGGACACTTTTGGATTGTGTGAGGCCCACTGAATATCAGAGCGCTATGTCACAGGCTCGATGGCACAGGTGTGAAAAAAGTGACTACAGGATCACAGAGATTTTGAATTTCTGCACACACTAGTGGACACTGGACACTTTTGGATTGTGTGAGGCCCACTGAATATCAGAGTGCTATGTCACAGGCTCGATGGCACAGGTGTGAAAAAAGTGACTACAGGATAAGGGAGATTTTGAATTTCTGCACACACTAGTGGACACTGGACACTTTTGGATTGTGTGAGGCCCACTGAATATCAGAGCGCTATGTCACAGGCTCGATGGCACAGGTGTGAAAAAAGTGACTACAGGATCACAGAGATTTTGAATTTCTGCACACACTTGTGGACACTGGACACTTATGGATTGTGTGAGGCCCACTGAATATCACAGCGCTATGTCACAGGCTCGATGGCACAGGTGTGAAAAAAGTGACTACAGGATAAGGGAGATTTTGAATTTCTGCACACACTAGTGGACACTGGACACTTTTGGATTGTGTGAGGCCCACTGAATATCAGAGCGCTATGTCACAGGCAGAAATTGGCTAGTGTATCACAAACTACAAGGTGTATGTAGAATTGGGCAGAATAGGAATCTCCCTAGAGTGTAGGTCTGTAAGAACGGAACAAGTCCTCCACTTATCCTTCCACAGTGACACACAGATAGCTTCACTGTGGCTGTGATAACAGCCGTTACACGGTACTGAGAGGAGCGTGCACGTACACGGCTGTCCGGTGTACGTAAAATTGTCAAGCTCCGTGTTTTTTAAGTATACGGACTGACACACGCTGTCTCTCTATAGTTTTGAATGTGATCAAACAGCAAATATATTTAACTGTTTGAAAGCTAGACAAAAGTAGTAGGTGCAGGTCTGTAAGAACGGAACATGTCCTCGACTTATTCTCACAGAGTGACACACAGATAGCTTCACTGTGGCTGTGATAACAGCCGTTACACGGTACTGTGTGAGGAGCGTACACCGCTGTATGGTGTGAAAAAATGCATGCTCAGTACCTCAGCAGGACAAAAGAAAAAAATTGGGATTGCTTTTAAAAAAGCAGTTTGCAGAGCAGTGGGTAAACAGCAATGCAGCTGTCAGGAAGCCTTAGAAGGCAGCCTAACAACCAACACCGCTGATCCACCACAATATAGCCTCCCCTTGCACTGCACACACAGTGACTGGTGTGTTGTACAGGCAAAATCGCTAGCAGCAGAAGCAGTTTTTTTTTCTTCTTCCCTGCCTAACGCTCTCCCTACAGAATCAGCAGCAGCAACCTCTCCCTATGCTAAGATCGGCAGAAGTAAGATGGCGGTCGGCGTGCACGCCCTTTTATAACCCCTGTGACGCCCACCAAAGCAAGCCAATCACTTGCATGCCCTTCTGAAAGATGGTGGTGACCCCTGCCTATGTCATCATGTTGCCCACAGTGTCCGTGGATCCTGATTGGCTGAAAAAGAGCGCAAAACAAACTTTTGAAACGTGACTTTGGCGCGTAAGTCGCCGACCTTGTGGCCGACCTCATCCTAAGGTCGGGTTTCGTTTCATGAAACCCGACTTTGCCAAAAGTCGGCGACTTTTGAAATTTTTCGACCCGTTTTGCTCAACTCTAATAATAATATAACCAAGAATGAAATGTATATAAGCTAGGGGGTGCACATAGTTACCCAGGGTCCAGGCTGCTCCAGTGTACCCCTTGTAACACATTTTGAGAATCTCTTCCTCAGAAGGGGTGCAAGAGCCATTGTGTATCAGGATCCTGGAGGGTTACATTCAAGGCCTTCCCCGGGAAGGTAAGAGTGAGGTCCAATAGGGAAATCAGTGGGAAGGCTATATTGATATAGGAAGTAATTAGTCAGTGTTGAGAAGGTTGTGTGCAAGGGAGGAAGTGACAGCAGGAGGACAGGTCCAGTGTGTGTGGAACTACAAGGTGCAGCATGGAAATAAGCTAGTTAGAGAGGTGGCAGGACTACACAAGCAAGTGGGGACCCCTACATTGGTGAGGAAAGAGTTTAGAAGTAGAGTTGAGCGAATTTGTGCGGGTTCCCTCTTATTTGGCAAGCTATAGGGCTTATCGAATAAGCTGCAGAGGGAACCCAGCTTCCTGGATCGTGCCCGCTGATTATCTGATCGGTGCCGCAGCTGCATGTGTCGCCGGCTGTGTCACAGTCACAGCACATGCATGGAAAGCCTATGTTAGGCGTCGGGTTCCTGCAGCTGCACAGCAGGAATCCTGAACCTTGCATCCAGTGGTCTCCCATTCTCCACCAACCGAACAGGAGCCCACACAGCAATCTCGGCGTCCCAGATGCTCTGCTCAGACCAGCTCCATAGGACTGGTTGTTGCTGCCACCTCTGGGTCAGCAATAGCAGCACAGGCTTTCCTACAGCAAGCCACTCCAGAGGCTAAGTCCTCTTGTCCCGCTACTGGGCATGCTCGCGAGACGATTTCCCATTGGAGATCGGGAGTCACATGCTCAGGTCCTTCTCCTGATCTGATTGGTCCATCTCAGAGATCTGGAAGGTCCCGGCAGCGCACGGCTATAAAAGGCCCGCATGGCCGCTCGGCCATGCTCTAGTATAGACTCTTCTTGTTAGATGTGTGAATGGTGATGGATGTATGATTCTGGTGACTGACTTATTAAGATTCCCCTCCCTCTGATATTACGCATGTGGATAGGGAACCATAGAAAGAGTCAGCACCAGTCAGTGGCAAACCTTAGGCCACTGTGAACACCGCACCGCTACACTAGCGTCCGGTGGTGTCACGTCTTTCACGGCACTATCGCATAGCGGCTGTGTCTGCCGCCGCGCTGCATTCAGAAGCACTTACCGGCATCCGCAGTAGCGACGCCACACGCATGGTAGGTCTAGACGGACACCGTCACCTGTCTTGGATCCTGTCCTGTCACCTGATACCGTGCGTGTAATTTCGCTGAGACCTGTGAGTCTAACAGGCTCGGTGTTTATGTTTATTTTACAGCACCTCTGTGAGTTAACAGAGTCCGCTCTGCGCACATCGGGTGACATTGAACCCATGCGCATTATACCACCATATAGCGCGTCTGCCATTGTCTAGCAGCGGTTTTAACACCTACTGCACGGTGGACTCCGGGCGCCGAACGCACTTTGTATTATTTAATATTTAGTGCACTCCGCCGTTCCTAATAGCCTGTTTGTTGGGCTCTCCATGCATGTGCTGTGACTGTGGCACAGCCGCGACACATGCAGCTGCAGCGCCGATCAACTGATCAGCCGGCGTGATCCAGGAAGTCGAGTTCCCTCTGCAGCTTATACGATAATCGCTATAGCTTTCCGAATAAGAGGAAATCCGAACAAATTCACTCAGTTCTACTTAGAAGTCCGGGAAAAGTATGTTCCTGCAGAAGAGGTGGACCTTAGTTAAAGTTAGCGCCCTGCTGTGAGTACTAGAAACAGGGAGCTTAGTCTCACCGAACGGCCCCTGGGACTGTCTTAGTTTAAGATTCTGGATATCAGGATCATAGCATTACATGTGGACCTCTATGAACCTACCCACCAGGATACGCAGGCAAATTAAACATCTTTGCATGACCTCTGTGACACCTGTTGCTGGGAAAAAAGTGCAGACTGTAACACTGGTCTAATGTAAAAATAGACATTGTTTTAACCACTGGTCTGGCTTATTGAATGAAACGGTTAAGGAGAGCAAGACTGCACTAATGGCAATGGAACCGATGACGGGAGCAGCACATCCAGGCCAAATGTCGTACACACTCCCCAACAACACAAAATTTCCTGTAGCTGGCCCAGACATGGAAATGGAGGACCACTCACACAACTACCGCTGGAGGCCAGCTTGCACTCATTGAGTCAGCCAGCATAGGCATTTTACTTATAAAACAACGGAATAACTGAAGTGCTCTTTGTGTACTATACAAAAGCTCCTGATCTCTCCATAGAAAGTAACTAACAGCTTCCTGTGTTTCTTTCCGACTTTTCTATGTACATGCATTTTTTTTTTGGATCTACCTTAATTATTAAAAAACACAGTGCTTGAGTTATTCATTGGTTGCTAATGTTATGCGAAGTTATGACTTTTAAAATCATTGTAAATTAACTACACTTCCCATTCTATTCACTTGGCAAAAGGAAATGGTGAATTCCTAATAATAAGCCCACACAACAACTGCATTTGATTACCCACAGACACTGTGTCCTAAACATTTCACTGTCTGAGGCACAATGCATCTGACAGACATCTCCAACATATAAACTCAAATTTTAAATTAAATTGCTATTATTAGCAGATTGGACTGCTATTATTTGTATTTCCCATACTGAAAAATGACAAACAATCATAAATTGTTTTTTATTTTATGATGATGGCTTTTTAAAAAAAACTCGATTAAAAAGTTATGCATGGATGCCCAGGTTTAATAAGCTGCTGCTTACTGACAAAAATATCCCTTAAAGGGGACATGTCAGCACTTTGATGGTTCCTTCTCTAATCATCTAATGTGAGATGATCACATTAGATGATCTCAAATAAAAGTTTTCGATGTACAGTGGAGCGTCTGGCTGCCATGTGTTCACTGTAGCTAGCCCCATGAACTTGGGTGCTGTAAACATTGAAGGGTATTGTAGTCCCTTCATTCCTAGGAACAATGGGGCTCCTGGAGTTGACCCCCGAATGACCATAACATGTTGGAATATCCTAACAATATGCTATCATTTTATACCTTAGTAGTTTGTACTTAAAAATTGTGTTTTAAAAGGTTATTTTGTGTAATATTCTGCCATATTTTCTCTATTTTACAAAGTTCATCATTTTTAAAGTGATCCCCTTTGTACTTAATTGGCAGAAATATCACTTTGTTCTGTGATAGCAAATTGCACATGGCTAAATCAGTGCTTGAAGAGAATCTGTCAGTAGGATGAACTTTCCAAAGCTGTCTATGCTAGCATGTAGGTCATAGGAAGCTGAATAAAATGATACCTTGATATTTGCGACCTGATGTCTTAGTCCAGAGAAATCCACATTTTTTCTAAATATGTAAAAGAGCTATGGGCCAGACACTGATCTGCATGAGAATCTGCCCCACGAGCTTATATTAAATGAAAGGGTGAGTTGTCCATGTGAGACATGTAATGACTGACTCTCTGCTCTCCTGATCTACATGTCTCGAACTGGTAATACACCGAGTCATTTATGACAAGCCCTGAAGGCAGTTTCCCAGGGAGCGCTGTGTCCCACCCATAGATCTTAACAGTTAATTTACCTATTAAGAAAAAACATTGGAAGAAGACAAAGGATCATAGAAGTCAAGGTATCATTTTATTCAACTTTCAATGACGATCATGCTGATATAGATGGTTTAGGGGGTTAATACTTCTGACAAATTCCCTTTAAGCTGTTTTATTTTCAAGTTAGACCCCTCTAATCCTAAATTAATTGCATACTTTTGCAACATGTCTTCACTTTATCATATCAACTGGATGCAATTGTTTGAAATAATTTGGTACAGGCAACTGATCATCCTTTCTGGTTTCTTGTCCCCCTGTTTTCTATCCTCAGAAGGTGACTAGACCATCGAGAAGGCTATAGAAATGAAATTTAAAACTCAGAGGGGCATTCACAAGTGGACAGATTTAGCTTTAAAAAGTCTAAGTCATAGCCACCCACTTTCACTCCAAAATTCAGTAGAACATTTTTTGAAGTATTCCTGAGCCCATGAAGTGATTTGCATGAATCATGCCTTTCTTTAATGCATTATGAGGGCTCTGCAGGGGGATCAAACACTTGCTGCTGTCTTTAAATGCATCGTACAACTAATAATGGGAGTACCAGAGGCACTATAACTGTCACGTCGCAGCCAGACTCAGGGCCTGCTGTTCCGGCGTCGGCCACTAGGAGGCGCCGGACGTCACTGCCAGACTCAGGGCCTGCAGTTCCGGTCTCGGCCACTCGGGGGCGCCGGACCGTCACGTCGCCGTCGGACTCGGGGCCTGCTGTTCCAGCGTCTGCCACTAGGAGGTGCCGGACGTCACTGCCAGACTCAGGGCCTGCAGTTCCGGTCTCGGCCACTCGGGGGCGCCGGACCGTCACGTCCCCGTCGGACTCGGGGACGGCTATTCCTGCCTCAGCCACTGGGAGGCGCCGTGGTTCGCTCCAGGGTGAGGGTGGTGGCAGAGAGGGGGCTCCTGCACAGGCATCTGGTGGGCGCAGGCTCCGCCCCTCTGTCAGTCATGTAGGGCTTACTGCATGTCCATCTGGCCTGGTCCGGGGGCGGTCCTGGTTACATCATCGGGCCGGGAACCTGTGAGGGAGGACCTGATCCCTCAAATACCTGGGGACTGGTCTTGCAAGCCGCCGGATATATTCTTGGTTCCCCTGTGTGTTACAGTGTGAATTTCTATAGTGTATACTCTGACCTCAGCCTGGATTCTTGACCATTCTATTGCCTGCCGTTTTTGTACCTCCGCCTCTCTTCCGACTTTTTGACGCTGACCTTTGCTTGGATTCCTGACTCTCCTTCTGCCTGCTGATTCTGTACCTCGCTGTCCTCCTGGTTTTACTGACCCTGGCCTGGACTTTTGACTCTCCCTCTGTCTGCTGATTTTGTGCCTCTGCGGCGCCCTGGTCTCAGACTCCTGCATCCTGACCTTGATTACGGGTTTTAGTTTTGACCCCTTGGTGGCCGTCCTGCTCTGGTCCACTGCTAATCTAGACAGCTACCTCCTGGGCCTTGCTACAATTCCAGAACCCTGTATAGGGGTTAAGGGTCTCGGGGTTACTCGGGGTGCTGTCCCCACTGCAGCCCAGATTCGCAGACGGCCGTCACAATAACCTTAAATAGTCAGAAAGTTTTCAATGTTATCTGGGAGCAGCATGACAAAGGTGTAGCCTGATTACACTGATATGTCACTTATTAACCTGTGTTTTGTTGTTTTGATACAGTCAGTGTTTGGCGGCACGGTGAGTCAGTGGTTAGTGCTGGGGTCCTGGGTTCAAATCCCACCAAGGACAACATCTGGAAGGAGTTTGCATGTTCTCCCTCTGTTTGCGTGGGATTTCTCCTGGTACTCTGGTTTCCTCCCACACCCCAAAGACATACTGATAGGGAATCTAGATTGTGAGCCTCATCGGGGACAGTGATGATAATGTGTGCATACTGTAAAGCGCTGCGGAATATGTTAGCACTATATAAAAATAAAGATTATTATTAGCAGGAGATTATCACTACAGGACAAATACTTGTAGCCTTGTGCCTTCTAGTTCCACTTCACCCTTAACACTGATTAAAAGCTTTCTGGCAGTGTACATTGTGCACAAAAAGCTGCCAATCCGTGGTGTAGGCAGGTTATACAGTTTTTTTTAATGTGTGTTATCAAAATTTCTTTTTGCTTTATTTTTTCCCAATGAAGTAGTTAGGAAATCATTTAAAGATCTTCTGGGTATTGATGGAAGCTAATATATTTTTCAGCAACAGTTGTCTAGTTTCTGCCCCTGACTTGAATGATTACATAAATACATACTCAAATCCTGAATTACTGTAAAAGGCAGTGTGAGTTGACAGGGTCAGATTTCCCATAAAGCCGACTTAGGCCATGGCCTAGGGCGCAGCAGTCAGGAGGGGGTATATACACAGAATAAGTAACAATCAAATATTTACAAATTGTTTAGTATTATTTTGAAAATGCTGTTTTTACATCCCTTATAGAGATGAGCAAACCTGTGGATATTTGGATTCACCATGTTCGAACGGACTTTTTAAAAAGTCTGATTCTGGACCCAAACTTGACCCTGGACTCTGAATCCCATTCAAGTCAATTTGGACCTGAACTTCAGTGCTGCAAAATGGCTATAAAATAGTCGGAGTAAAGGCTAGGGGGCTGCAAAATGAATAAAAATGGGAGTAAAAGCAGGACAATTGCACTGCAAACATATGTGGATAGGAAAATGACTTAACCATAGCAATCATGGGGAAATAGGAAGCAAATGTATAGCATAAAAATGTTATCAGTGCCCTCACAGAGACTGAGGCTTGCTACAATAAAAATAAAAATAAAAATTTCACCGACATCATGTTTTCACATTTCCCCCACAACACCAAGATTTCAGCTCTAAATGTGTACGTTTGGGTCGCCCTCCCAGGGCTGTGGGGTACTTGGTAGCGGGTCGGTCTCTCAGAGGGGATTGTCACAGCAGCGGTGACCCGGTCCGTGGCCCTGGGCGCCAATGTAAAAGGGGTTGAGTTGGGAATAAAGTTTATAAGTGATTCGTGATGCCACCTGTGGTGTTCGGCAAGGGAGGTGTTAAGCCGACGCTGCAGACTGATCCTCTGGGACAGATGGTGGGGTGCAGCAGTGATGTTATAGCCCTCCACAGGTAGGGCTGTTGGTCCCAGGGCAGTGTAGCGGAATGTTTAGGAAGAGGGTGCAGTGTTTGGCATAGAGGTTTAACAGTGCTGAGGATGTTGCAGGAAGGAGGCAAGGACACAACAGGGTGCAGTTTCTTTACCTTTACTTGGCAAACACAGTCCAGGGTCCTGGTTACAGATGGCACAGGAGGAGGCTAGCCTGGAAGCAACTCAGGGATCTCTCTATCAGATGGCTTGTGTAGTCTCCTTCCTAGCGCTGGCTTGAGGTACATCCAGTACTGTGTTATACTGACGTTCCTCCTTCTTATCTTCTCTTAGAACTAGCTCGCATGGCAGATAGCTGTAGCCCTCTATCTCTCTTGGCTCACCCGTCGCTGTTGTGCCTCCGAGTCTTAATTGGGAATAGAGCATTTACAGCTTCCTATTCCTCTGGTTTCTGTTGCAGGACCTTCAGTATCCATACAACCATGGAGACCAGGCTCCAGATCATGCGCTATCACTGGGAGGGAGCTCCCTATCCTCAGCTCAACCTCCAGTTTCTCTCCACACGTCTACACTCGTTGGCCTCCTCACACTAACTCCCCATTTCCCTTCCTGGCCCTCAGAGAGCACTCCTCCCCCAATTCTGGTTCAGAGCTCCCTCTGCTGGCCTGGAGTGGGAACTGTGTTGCATGACATGGTTAACTGTTAGAGATACGCTTCATTGCCTCCAAGCCTGACATCACCCTCCCTGGCAATGCCACTGTGGAGACTATACTCCTAGGGGCACCACATTCCCCCCTAGTGCAAGTCAGTACTCCTGGACTGAAAAAAGAAAAACATGAAAAACATATAAACATGTAAACAATATGAAGGTTACAAGATTTAAGAAAAATTAAAAATTTACAAAAAAACAAAAGCTCCAAAAACAGTCCTATGATGATAAGTCCAAGCATCAATGTCCATGGTCCATTCCTGGGCAAATGGTGAGCTATGTACAAGGGTAGTGACCACACACAGTTCAGTGGCCAAAATGTCCATCAAAACAAAACTGGATAAATTCGAAAAGGAGAATTCTTACAGATTATCTGTAGGCACAAACTTGAACAGTTACAAATATACGCACAATTTCAACATTTACATGACTCTAACTTGGCTACATGCAGAATCTAATGGGTGGTATACCTTGTGTAGTATGGGTAGACCTGCGTAACTCTAGTGTGGGTAAACTGGGTAGTATTCTCCTATGGACTCTTAGTCTCACCAGGGACATGGCAGATTCACCACTAGCAGGGCGCGTGTTCTCTGGCTCCACTGCTGGTACGGCATCTGCTACCTGAACTTCCTGATTTTCAGAGTTCTCATGAGTCACTTCTTCTTGTACTACCAGTTGGGGAAAGGTCAACACTGGCACCACTATTGCATCATTTGCTTTAGTCCAATTTGCAGGGAATTCTCCAAGTATGGTACTGACCTTTTCTTCTTCTATGGGTTGGATGTTATTTTGTTCTTCCATTCTTTCTCTTAACTGGTCAGGGCATAATTTCAAATGATCCCTTGATACGGCTGCTGAGGTTTCTCCTCCGTCTTTACTAATAAGGCACACCTTGGTATTGTGAAAATTTGAGGGTAGAATGGTGTAGGGTTCAGCTTCCCATTGATCATCCAATTTATGCAGTCTTCTTTTCATCTTGAGGACTTGTTCTCCTGGTGACAAGGGAACTTCAGGAGCATGCTGATTGTAGTCCCTCTCTTGTTTTTGTCTTGCCTGAGCTAGACTCTTTTCCACACACTCTTGTACTCTCTGTACTGTTGCTGCCTCTCTGTGTCCCAGTCCGCATCTGGTGACGTTACTTCAGGTGTCAAGACTCCCATATCCAAATCAATAGGCAGTTTACCAGGCCTCGCTCTCATTAGGTAGGCTGGAGTACAGTTGGTGGAATTCACAGGAATGTGGTTGTAGAGGTCTACCAGATCTGGCAACTTTTCTGGCCACAGATTCCTCTCCTCCAAAGGCAAGGTCTTCAGCAGGTCGATCACCACCTGGTTCATCTTCTCACACATGCCATTGGTCTGTGGGTGGTACGGTGTTGTCCGGATCTTCTTACAACCATACAAGTTACAGAATTCCTGGAACACTTCTGCCTCAAAGGCGGGACCTTGATCTGTAAGCACTTGCTCAAGATATCCATGTGGTCTACAGAAGTGCTGTTGGAATGCTCTGGCTGCTGTCCTGGCTGTTTGATCTTTGACAGGCACAACTACCAGGAATCTTGAGTAGTGGTCAACGATGGTAAGAGCATAGATGTAGCCTGAACGGCTTGGGACCAGCTTCACATGGTCCAGGGTGACCAACTAAAGTGGCTGTTTGGTTATTATTTGCTGTAGAGGAGCTCTCTGGCTGTTTCGATTATTTCTGCGCAGGTTACATTGCCACACTCTCGGCATCACTTTTCAATGGCTTTCCTCATACCAGCCCAGTAGAATCTCTCCCGGAGCAATGCTTCCAACCTCTTCCATCCGAAGTGTCCAGCTCCATTGTGGTATGCTTCCAAGACCATTGATGCCTCTCTCTTTGGGACTATCACCTGCCAGACCAGCTCATGAGTGTGGGCATTGATACTCCTCCGACACAGCTTTCCTTCATAAATGAACAGCCGACCTCTTTCCTTCCACAACTGCTGGGTTTCATCAGGAGCATCCGACTCTGGGAGTGAGTCAGCTTGTGACAGTAGCTCCTTCACCAGGCGGACTGCGGGGACATTATCCTGAGTTTCTGCCCAGTCATGATGGGGCAATGGATTTAGGGTGACCTCTTTCAAGCCAGACTGTCTGTTTCTCACTCCTTGAGCACGTTGGGCCGCAAGTGGCAGGTGGAAGGGAGGCAACTCTATTTCCTCAAGAGCCTCAGGGTCTTCTCCTGCATCTGGCAGATTAGGCATTCTGGACAGCGCATCAGCATTGGCATTCTTGTGCCCTGCTCGGTACTTGATGGTAAATTCATAGTTAGACAGCCGAGCCATCTATCGCTGCTCCAGTGCACCTAGTTTTGCAGTTTCCAAGTGAGTTAACGGGTTGTTGTCCGTGAAGATGGTAAACATGGCTGAAGCTAGGTAATGCTTGAATCTTTCAGTCACAGCCCAGACTATGGCGGGGAACTCCAGCTTGAAGGAACTGTAGTTGTCAGAGTTCCTTTCAGTGGGACGAAGCTTCCTGATGGCGTAGGAGATCACTTTTTCTTTGCCATTCTGTACCTGTGGCAGTACTGCTCCCAGTCCCACGTTGCTGGCATCAGTATACAACACAAATGGTTTGTCATAATCTGGGTAGGCCAGAACTTCATCTCCTGTGAGAGCCATCTTCAGTCGGGTGAAGGACCTCTCCAACTCCTCAGTCCATTCAAAGGTGGAACTTTTCTGTTTGGCTTTCTTGGACTGCCCCACCAGAAGATTTTGCATAGGAGAGGCTATTTCAGTGAAGCTCTTGATGAATCTTCGGTAGTAGCCTACCAACCCAAGAAATTGGCGTACTTCATGGAGGTTGCTGGGCTTCGGCCAGTCCCGGATGACTGTGACTTTGTCAGGATCCGGTGCCACACCTTCTGCACTCACTACATGACTGAGGTACTGTACCTTGGGCTTCAGGAGGTGGCATTTGGAAGGCTTCACCTTCAGGCAAAAGTTGGACAAGGCTTCAAACACCTCAGCCAGGTGTTCCAGATGGTCTTCATAAGTCTTGGAGAAAACAATGACATCATCAAGGTACAACAGGACTGTCTCAAAGTTCATGTGTCCCAGGCAGCACTCCATTAGCCGTTGAAATGTTCCTGGGGCAGTGCAGAGCCCGAATGGCATATAGTTGAACTAACAGAGACCCATTGGGGTGGTAAATGCTGTTTTCTCTTTGTCTGCCTCCGCCACGGGAACCTGCCAATACCCACTATTGAGATCTAAGGTTGAAATGTAGTTAGCAGTTTTAAGTGCAGCTAATGATTCCTCAATCCTAGATAATGGGTAGGCATCTTTATGTGTAATGCTGTTAATTTTCCTGTAATCAACACACATTCTCATGGTACCTTCCTTTTTCTATTCAAAAACTATGGGAGCTGCCCAGGGGCTACAACTGTCTCTGATAACCCCAGCTTCCTTCATCTCTCTCAACATACCTTTAGCACATTGGTATTGTGTTGGGGGTATAGGCCGGTACCTTTCTTTTATGGGTGGATGATCTCCAGTGGGGATATGATGTTGAACCCCTTTTGCCTTCCCAAAATCTAGGGGGAGCTTACTGAATACCCGCTCATATTCCTGGGTCACTCTGTAAACCCCATTTTTTTGGTATGAAGGTGTAGAGTCAGTTCCCACCTGCAGTTGCTGGCACCACTCCTCCAGCTGCTTTACAGAGCCATTGTCCTCCACCTGGTCAGATGAGACCAAGGGCTCTGCTGCCTGCATTGCATTATTACTGACAGTGAGCAGCTTAGCAACTGTGGCATACCGAGGTATTGTGGCTTCCTCCTCCCCACAATTCAAAAGGCGTTAGTGAGGGCCCCGGCCTATCTTTCTATCTGTGTTTGTGTTTTCATCTTGTTTCACCGACATGTTGGGGGCTGTCTATTGCTTTGGGGTCTGCTCTGGGGCAGTTTAGATTTTCCCTTTCATTCTTTAGGCTTATTTAGTTCTCCGGCCGTGACGAGGAGTCTAGGACCACCGTTGGCACGCTCCACGGCTACTGCTAGTTGTGTGTATAGGATCAGGGGTCTGCAATCCGCTAGTTACCAACCTCTCCGGTTTTCTGAGCTTAGCTTGCTTTTTGTTTTTTCCTCCTCAGTGACTCATTCATAGCAAGGATTCTTCTTGTGAAGAAAGATGGTGGTTTGCGGTCGTGCCTTGACTTTCGGGAACTTAAGATAACGGTTAGGAACACTTACCCGCTTCCTCTCATCCCAGACTTATGTAACCAGTTATCTGGGTCCAATGGTTCTTCAAGTTAGATCTCCGGAGGGCCTACAATCTGATAAGGGTTCGGGATGGGGACGAGTGGAAAACTGCGTTCCTCACATCAGAAGGACTCTTTGAAAACCTGGTAATGCCGTTTGGATTAACTAATGCACCCGCTATTTTCCAGAACTTTATCAATGTTGTGTCTTCTGACCTGATAGGCCGTTTTATTATCATTTATTTGGATGACATTTTGGTGTATTCCCCGGACAGTCAGTCTCACTTGCAACACCTACGGACAGTTCTCCAGAGACTCAGGGAGAACCAATTGTTTGCTAAATTGGAAAAGTGTTCATTTTTCGTACAGGAACTGTCTTTTTTGGGGCTGATTGTGTCCAGTGAGAGGTTTGGTATGGATCCTAAGAAGGTGCTGGCGATCGTTGACTGGGTTCAGCCTCGAGATCTCAAGGGGCTCCAGCGCTTCTTAGGATTTGCGAACTATTACCAGAGATTCATTAAAGGTTTCTCACATGTGGTTAAACCACTCATGGATCTTACCCAGAAGGGGGCTGATGTAAAAAATGTGTCTGTACTCGCTAAGGAGTCCTTCTTAGCTCTCAAGAAATGTTTGATGTCCGCCCCGGTGTTGGTCCAACCAGACCCGTCCAAACCATTCATTGTGGAGGTGGATGCTTCTGAGGTGTAGGTGGGGGCTGTGCTGTCCCAGGGTCCAGCCACTCTTACTAATCTCAAACCCTGTACCTTCTTCTCCAAGAAGTTCTTTTCAGCTGAGAGAAACTATGATGTAGGCAACAGAGAACTTCTTGCGGTCAAACAGGAATTCAAAGAATGGAGGCACTTTTTGGAAGGGGCAGCTCACCCTATCACTGTTATCACGGATCACAAAAATTTGGCATACCTTGAATCTGCTAAGAGGCTTACTCCTAGACAAGCCCGTTAGTCACTTTTTTTTTTTCACGATTTCAATTCTCCATTACTTTTCGACCGGGGTCCAAAAATGTTAAAGCGGATGCCCTGTCCAGAAGTTTTGACTCGGTGTCTCCCCCCGAGCCGCCATCCTCCATTCTTCCCCCAGGGGTGGTAGTGACGGGGGTCTCATCAGAGTTGGAACAAGAAATTTTAAGGGCTCAGTTCCTAGCTCCGGCGACCAGACCAGGGGATAAATTGTTTGTTCCAGATTTATTGCGGCCTAGACTTCTGCAGGTGTTTTATGAGTCTAGGCTGAGTGCTCATCCCGGTATCACGGCCACTAGAGAGGCAGTAGCCAGGGTTTTTTGGTGGCCTTCACTGGGGTCCGATGTCAAGAAATTCTTTCTGCTTGTGGTTTGTGTGCCTGTTCCAAAAGCTTGCATAATCGGCTGGAATGTGGTGTCTGACAGAGGTGTGCAGTTTGTAGCCAAATTTTGGAGGGCATTCTGTATGAAATTGGGCATCTCACTCTCTTTCTTGTCGGCATATCACCCGGAGAGTAATGGTCAGATGGAACGCACCACTCAATCCCTGGAACAAATTCTCAGGTGTCTGACCTCCACCAGACAGGAGGATTGGTGTGATGCATTACCGTTGGCAGAATTCGCTTTTAACAACCGAGTGAGTCAGTCCACCAACCTGTCTCCATTCCTGATTAATTATGGGTTTAATCCTCATTTTAGGGAGTTTTTACGGGTGGATTCCGGTTGTCCAGGGGGAGAGGGGTCCGATCAACGATTAAAAAATCTCTGGGCTGAAGTCCAGCGTAATATCTCTCGGGCCCAGGGGAGGTACTGTGAAGGGTTAAAACTAAAATCAGAGCTGAAATTTCATTTCTCCATTTCTCTGATGGTTTCATTTCTCCATTTTTGTTGCTGTAAGATACATTTTTGTAATTAGGATGAAAAAAGTTCAGGCTGTCATGAAACCAGACTGTTCCCATCAGGTGCAAGATAAGAGAACCGGGGGTGTAGAACTCTGAAGAATATGCCATTATATTACCTTCTGTGCTATTTGGATACGTACATATATGTAGTTTCCGGTTTTCTTGCAATATTATTGGCTTATAAAGTGAAATGATGCTATTGGCAGTTGAGAACTTTGCATAATTAAGCAAAATATTATAAAATAAGTGACTAAAATAAAGGGGATCTGTCTCGATCCTCCCGTACAGAGACCCCCGTCTCCATGTGGTCATTCCCAGTTGCTAGCAACACTCTGTGGATTAATTTGGAAATCACTGGATCAACCGTGAAGGGTTAATTTAGCCCTCCCTCAATAGCTACCCCGATAGAACAAATATTTTGCTGAAAAAAGAGAGCCCTGGGACTCATATTTCAGGTGGGGGAGAAGGTTTGTGTCATGATCCATGCTGGATCTGACAGATAAATGTACAAAGTAACCTTTTTTTTCCTTAAGCTGTGTGCTTAAGGTTGGTTTTTGCCCCCCGGTGGCCATTAGGATTATTGCACTGTGTGTCGTTTGTTCTAAGTTTGCCCCGGTGGTGGTGAGTGTTATGATTGAGTCACCGTAGGAGGCAAAAACAGAACTGCTAGCTAAGTCCAGAAAACCAGAGAGGTTGGCAGCTATCGGATTGCAGACCCCTGATCCTATCACAACAACTAACAGTAGCCGTGGGGGGTGCCTACAATGCCCTAGACCCCTCGATCACAGCCGGAGAACTAAATAGGCCTAAAGAAAGAAAGGGGAAATCTAAACTGCCCCAGAGCAGACCCCAAAGCAATAGGCAGCCCCCAACATATAATGACGGTGAAGCAAGATGAAAACACTAACACAGACAGAAAGATAGACTGAGCAAAGACGGGGCCCAAACTACCTAGATAGGAAAGGACAGGAAGGCTGCTGTCTGCAATCCGTGAAAAACCCTATGAAAATAAGAGCCAACAGACTGACAGTGAAAAAGGCCCTGAAGACGCTAGGCTTCAAAAAAGCTATGTCAGTACTCAGGAATATTCTGAAGACAGAGCAACCGGCAAAAGGAGATTCAGCTCATCCCAGCAGGGAATGGCAGAATCCAGAAAAGCAAGGAAAACAAAAACAAAACATAAATGCTAACAGGCAAAGCAGAAAACTTAGCTTTAGGGAAGCAGGAATCAGACTGGTGTCCTTGAAGTCCACACAGAAATCACCCGCAGGGCAGAAGGGCGTCGGCTGCCTTATATCCAGTCAATGACTCCACTCAGCCAGTCATCCTCATTATGAACATAAGGATGAGTGACCTCATGGAGATCAACATCCAACACTGCGGAGACACCATCACATGTTTCTCAACGCAGTGATCTAGAGCAATGCCCCCATCCCTTATGGGAAATATGCAAAAGCATGTAAATCAACAGCCGCGGAGACACCATCACATGTTTCTCAACGCAAGCAATGACTAGCCAGGTCTTTCCCCGGGAAGGAACAACCACGGGAAGGGAAGTCTCCAATGAAGGAAACCACCTATGCCAAAACATGGTATCCATCCACAGACAGCTGTTTCGGGGTATTGCCCCTCATCAGTGTGGAGTAGGAAACTGGCTAGTAGGAGCAATGCCTAGTGAAAGGCTATGAACATAAGGATGAGTGACCTCATGAAGATCAACATCCAACACTGCGGAGACACCATCACATGTTTCTCAACGCAGTGATCTAGAGCAATGCCCCCATCCCTTATGGGAAATATGCAAAAGCATGTAAATCAACAGCCGCGGAGACACCATCACATGTTTCTCAACGCAAGCAATGACTAGCCAGGTCTTTCCCCGGGAAGGAACAACCACGGGAAGGGCAGTCTCCAATGAAGGAAACCACCTATGCCAAAACATGGTATCCATCCACAGACAGCTGTTTCGGGGTATTGCCCCTCATCAGTGTGGAGTAGGAAACTGGCTAGTAGGAGCAATGCCTAGTGAAAGGCTATGAACATAAGGATGAGTGACCTCATGGAGATCAACATCCAACACTGCGGAGACACCATCACATGTTTCTCAACGCAGTGATCTAGAGCAATGCCCCCATCCCTTATGGGAAATATGCAAAAGCATGTAAATCAACAGCCGCGGAGACACCATCACATGTTTCTCAACGCAAGCAATGACTAGCCAGGTCTTTCCCCGGGAAGGAACAACCACGGGAAGGGCAGTCTCCAATGAAGGAAACCACCTATGCCAAAACATGGTATCCATCCACAGACAGCTGTTTCGGGGTATTGCCCCTCATCAGTGTGGAGTAGGAAACTGGCTAGTAGGAGCAATGCCTAGTGAAAGGCTATGAACATAAGGATGAGTGACCTCATGGAGATCAACATCCAACACTGCGGAGACACCATCACATGTTTCTCAACGCAGTGATCTAGAGCAATGCCCCCATCCCTTATGGGAAATATGCAAAAGCATGTAAATCAACAGCCGCGGAGACACCATCACATGTTTCTCAATGCAAGCAATGACTAGCCAGGTCTTTCCCCGGGAAGGAACAACCACGGGAAGGGCAGTCTCCAATGAAGGAAACCACCTATGCCAAAACATGGTATCCATCCACAGACAGCTGTTTCGGGGTATTGCCCCTCATCAGTGTGGAGTAGGAAACTGGCTAGTAGGAGCAATGCCTAGTGAAAGGCTATGAACATAAGGATGAGTGACCTCATGGAGATCAACATCCAACACTGCGGAGACACCATCACATGTTTCTCAACACAGTGATCTAGAGCAATGCCCCCATCCCTTATGGGAAATATGCAAAAGCATGTAAATCAACAGCCGCGGAGACACCATCACATGTTTCTCAACGCAAGCAATGACTAGCCAGGTCTTTCCCCGGGAAGGAACAACCACGGGAAGGGCAGTCTCCAATGAAGGAAACCACCTATGCCAAAACATGGTATCCATCCACAGACAGCTGTTTCGGGGTATTGCCCCTCATCAGTGTGGAGTAGGAAACTGGCTAGTAGGAGCAATGCCTAGTGAAAGGCTATGAACATAAGGATGAGTGACCTCATGGAGATCAACATCCAACACTGCGGAGACACCATCACATGTTTCTCAACGCAGTGATCTAGAGCAATGCCCCCATCCCTTATGGGAAATATGCAAAAGCATGTAAATCAACAGCCGCGGAGACACCATCACATGTTTCTCAATGCAAGCAATGACTAGCCAGGTCTTTCCCCGGGAAGGAACAACCACGGGAAGGGCAGTCTCCAATGAAGGAAACCACCTATGCCAAAACATGGTATCCATCCACAGACAGCTGTTTCGGGGTATTGCCCCTCATCAGTGTGGAGTAGGAAACTGGCTAGTAGGAGCAATGCCTAGTGAAAGGCTATGAACATAAGGATGAGTGACCTCATGGAGATCAACATCCAACACTGCGGAGACACCATCACATGTTTCTCAACGCAGTGATCTAGAGCAATGCCCCCATCCCTTATGGGAAATATGCAAAAGCATGTAAATCAACAGCCGCGGAGACACCATCACATGTTTCTCAACGCAAGCAATGACTAGCCAGGTCTTTCCCCGGGAAGGAACAACCACGGGAAGGGCAGTCTCCAATGAAGGAAACCACCTATGCCAAAACATGGTATCCATCCACAGACAGCTGTTTCGGGGTATTGCCCCTCATCAGTGTGGAGTAGGAAACTGGCTAGTAGGAGCAATGCCTAGTGAAAGGCTATGAACATAAGGATGAGTGACCTCATGGAGATCAACATCCAACACTGCGGAGACACCATCACATGTTTCTCAACGCAGTGATCTAGAGCAATGCCCCCATCCCTTATGGGAAATATGCAAAAGCATGTAAATCAACAGCCGCGGAGACACCATCACATGTTTCTCAATGCAAGCAATGACTAGCCAGGTCTTTCCCCGGGAAGGAACAGGTGCCTGATAATCAGGCTCATTACCTTCCTTTACCAGAATAGGGAGTTCACCAGACCTCAGTGACGAAGGGGAAAATGAACTCACAACAGGTGAGCATCATTGCACTCTAGTTTCTTTAGTTAAGTGCACATGTATATAATGCAGGAGTGATTGCTGGCTCTGCTATAAAAGAGTCAAAGGTGTTGCAATCACGGTTGGTGATAGTGCTCATTTCAACCATCCTTGGTGGAGGACTGTCTTAGCCCTGGTGTGGAAGGAGTCATAGGTGGTTTCCTTGTAGTTCTGACAGAGCTTGGTGGCAGCGATTCAGGAGGAAAGCTGCATTCTGGTGGTGGACTCTGTTGCCAGGAGCAAGTGCAACAGAGTGAAGCTAAGTGGTGTTTCCCCGTTTGTATTTTTCCTTGTGTATTAGTACAGTGGTGGGGCCAGTGCCTGTGCCACCCAGCTCCCTAGCAAGGGATAGGTGTAGGGTGTGCTAGAGACACTGACTCATGGGAGTGCAGGAGGTTTCCACGTCCCCTTTCTCTATCACAGGGCCCACCCTTTTCCCCGTGTCTTGTTGTTTTAGTTACCGGCTTGCTGGTCGCATCACACAGGACGGGTCGATGTGATAATTTGGCTTTCCACACGTAACATCAACTTGTGTCTTGTTGTTTTAGTTACCGGCCTGTGAGCTGTGTCACACAGGACAGTATCACATGCCGCGTCTTGTTGTTTTAGTTACCAGCCTGCTGGTCGCGTCACACAGGACGGGTCCATGTGACATTATCACCAACCCATAACTTTTTTTTTGCTGAGCCATGGACCCAGTTCAGACCTTTGCCCAAATACTGCAGACCCTTACTGATGAGATTAGGGGCTGCGCGGTCAGTTGGTGCAGCAACTGCAGCAGCTGGTGGGCTTTGGGGGCTTGGTTCAGAGACAGGCTCAGCCAGAACCCAAGATATCCCTCCCTGACAGATTTTCTGGAGGGAGAGATCAATTCTTGGTGTTTCAACAAGCCTGTAAATTATATTTCAGGCTGCACCCTCGTTCATCAGGGAGTGAAGAACAACAGGTGGGAATCATTATGTCCCTTCTTAAAGGGGATCCTCAATCCTGGGCCTTCTCCCTACCAGACGATTCTCCATCTTTAGAGTCCGTGGACGAGTTCTTTGCGACTTTGCCGTTTGTGTATGGGGATCCTGATGGCGTCGCCCTGGCGGAATCCCGAATCCGTAGGTGTAAACAGGGAGCCCGGGTTGCTTAGGAGTATTGCTCAGAGTTTAGGAAATGGGCCACTAATACTCAGTGAAATGACAATGCACTTAGGAGTCAATTTGTGCAGGGTTTGTCTCCAAAGTTGCAGGATACTCTGGCGCAGTACGCCGCCCCCAGGTCGCTGGAGGCCGCCATGTCCCTTGCCATCCGGGTGGATAGATGCCTTAGGGAAAGACATATACAAAAGTGCCCCCTGATGTCCTCGCCAGGGAGGAGGACCCACCAGTGCGGACGGAGGAACCCAGACAGCCTGGTGTTGTTGATACAAAAAAGGGGGTGTCTGCGGCTCATCGTGGTGGGGGTATGCTTTTCCTGTGGGAAGCCTGGCCATTTTATGAGAGCCTGCCCAGTTCATGCCAAGTCTCCAGACGAACCTATGCAAGTAGGAGGAGCTAGTTTGATTTCGGAGCTGCCTACGGTTCGGGGAGTGGTGTCGGCAAGTTTGTACTGTGGGCAGACTGGTCATGTCATGAAGGCTTGCCCATTGCGCGCCAAATTATCTTTGTCATCTGAGAAGCCACATTCCCCTGGTTGCTTGGAGGGAGGCGACCAGGGAGTATACATTTCCTCCATTTTGCCCTCCCAAGGTACCATGTCAGCAGAGGTCTTGGCTGGCGGGGTACTGGAGGTGATACCGGTGTTTGTGGACAGCGGAGCAGGAGTCAGTCTATTGGATGCTCGCTTTGTCCAGACTCATGGTCTGAGGTGTAGGACGCTAGCCCAGCCTATAACTGTCCAGGCTATAAACTCTGTTCCACTGAGCCAGGGGAGCTTGACCAAGGTCGTAGAGAATATCCATCTGCGTATTGGACATCATGAGGAGTCCTTGTCATGCTATGTCTTGGATGTTATGCCAGTACCTAATGCTTTAGGCCTCCCTTGGCTGAAGAGACACAACCCGGTAATAGATTGGCGGGCGAGGGTAGTGGTCAGCTGGGAGCACTCGTGTGAGGGCTGCTGCCTAGGAACTACTGTCTCTGCCGTCTCTCTTCAACGGACCCCTTCCTCTCTGTTGAGGGCAGCAGATGTGCGGCAGGAGAGTAGGGGCAAGTCTCAACCCTCGCCATTGGCCAACCCTGGGAGGCGCAGACCTCGTGGTGGAAGGAGTTGGAGGGTGGTGTACCCATTGGTGAGGTGCGGGGGTGTGAGTGTGGTGTCACTGGGGGACGCCTCTGTTGTCAATCCCAGAAAGAGTTCTCCAAGTGGTGACAAGCGAACGAGTGGCAATAAACGTTCAGGTCCGGACCTGTGTGTGAATGAACGTGTATGGGTGGACACCAAAAAATATCCAGTGGAAGTGTGTTGTGGAGTGTTACCAGCGCATACCAAACATGCACATACACAACCCGTTCCCCAGGTCAGCGCTTCGGAGATGTGTGTTGCCTCCAGAACATACGTTGCCAATACCAGCAGGCTCATTTCTCATCAACCTGACATGCAGGTAGTTGCTGGGGTGAACTCTGGGTCTGGGCGTCCCCGCTGTAGGTGGTTCGCTGATGGGGAGCGGTCTTGATGGTCCAGAGGCCCCTCATTAAGGGGAGGGTACTGTCATGATCCATGCTGGATCTGACAGATAAATGTACAAAGTAACCTTTTTTTCCTTAAGCTGTGTGCTTAAGGTTGGTTTTTGCCCTTGGTGGCCATTAGGATTATTGCACTGTGTGTCGTTTGTTCTAAGTTTGCCCCGTTGGTGGTGAGTGTCATTGCACTCTAGTTTCTTTAGTTAAGTGCACATGTTTATAATGCAGGAGTGATTGCTGGCTCTGCTATAAAAGAGTCACAGGTGTTGCAATCATGGTTGGTGATAGTGTTCATTTCAACCATCCTTGGTGGAGGAAGGAGCTGGAGAGCCTTCCTTGCAGCACTGTCTTAGCCCTGGTGTGGAAGGAGTCATAGGGGATTTCCTTGTAGTTGTGACAGAGCTTGGTGGCAGCGATTCAGGAGGAGAGCTGCATTCTGGTGGTGGACTCTGTTGCCAGGAGCAAGTGCAACAGAGTAAAGCTAAGTGGTGTTTCCCTGTTTGTGTTTTTCCTTGTTGTATATTAGTACAGCGGTGGGGCCAGTGCCTGTGCCACCCAGCTCCCTAGCAAGGGATAGGTGTAGGGTGTGCTAGGGCGACAGGTTCCTGATCGGCGCCCAGTGCGGAACCGGCATAGGGAACGTTAGGAGCGTTAGGGACACTGACTCAGGGGAGTGCAGGAGGTCTCCACGTCCCCTTTCCCCATCGCAGGGCCCACCGTTGTAACTGTTTCCCTTTTCCCCGTGTCTTGTTTTAGTTACCGGCCTGCTGGTCACATCACACAGGACGGGTCAACGTGATAATTTGCCTTTCCACACGTAACATCAACTTGAAGGTACCATCAGCTAAATTGGGACCAAAGTTCATTGGTCCGTATGAGGTTATGGAGATAGTGGTATATAGGTTGCGTCTCCCCGCCTCCTTAAAAATATCCAATGTGTTCCATAAATCTCTGTTGAAACCCATGGGGTCTGTCAAGGAGGACTCCAAATCTGTTGTTCCTCCAGTGTTGGTGGAGGGTCACTTGGAGTATGAGGTCGGACATATTGTGGACTCTCGGTGGGTGCGCCGCTCCTTGCAGTACCTGGTCCACTGGAAGGGATATGGACCAGAGGATCGTTCATGGGTCCCTGCTCACTCTGTACATGCAGATCGCCTGTTTCGGGCTTTCCATGCCAAATACCGGGGGAAGCCTGGGGGGTCCAGAGGCCCCCTTTGAGAGGGGGGTACTGTCATGATCCCAGTGCAGGTTTTGACCAGCACGTCAGGGGTTAATGTCTTGAGCCCAGTGCAGGCTTTGACCTGCATGCCTGGTGTTAATTATTGTGGCTAGAGATGAGCGACTTTGCCTTTTTTCGGGTCGAGTCGAGTTTCATGAAACCCGACTTTCGCAAAAGTCGGGTCGAACGAAATCGGCCGACTATAGGGAAAAGTCGGAGGCCGACTGAAACACGAAACCCAATGCAAGTCAATGGGGAAGCAAAGTCGGCAGGGAGTGGAGGACAGTAAACACACCTACAGTGCCCATTTCAATGCCAAAAACATCAATTCTTATAACTGAAGCTTGTCAACCTTAATTTATTTCCTAATAATAGTTACGCATTGAAAACTGGGGGTTATTTGGCTAAAGTTGTGGGAGGGTTGGGCTGGCTCCAGGTTTTCATGTGCCCTGGGTCAAAGAGTGTCAGTGCGCCCCTTTAACACATACCACAACTCATGATGCTCCAATACACCACAGAAATATAGGTATAGTACAATGAAAAATACTTCACTGCTTACATGACTGATCTATTTTAAATTGTACAATAGCTCAAAAACAGGACAGTATACTACTCCATACAGTGTTATGGCCACCACATTTGTGTGCTTCCACATCCTTCACTTTTGGTGTGGGTGAAGGACACAAGGAAAGGGGTTGCTCCTGACCAGAAGCCTGCAGTTGCGACTCAGTACTTGCATTTTTTAAAACTTCAGAAGAGGAGGCGATAGAGCTGGAGGCTGTTTCAGCAATGTAAGCCACAAACAGTTCCTGATACTCCGGCTTTAAAATCAGTCTACCAACTCCCAGAAAAGGGAGCCTTACAGGCCTTCCAAAGCTACACCATGATGCTGGCTCAACACCTCCTGCCTTAGCTGCTATTGTATTTTTGGCACCAGCAGCAGATGCACCACCACCACCACCATCAGTACCAGGTGGCCCTCCACGCCCACATCCACGTCCTCTTCCACCATACTTCCTCATGTTTTTGAAAATGGACTCAAAATACCAGCAGATATATGGTACTGTATCAGAAGCGTACAGCTCTATACAGTCTATGGATATCAGTAAATCTCTGTATATATTTCATGAGGCATACACAGACGCTCACAGGCTCAGTATGGATTACCGAATAAAATAACAAGTTGAAAAAGGGTACAGTATCACCAGATACAAGGTATATACAGTATAGTGGAAACATTCTGATTCTCTGTATACATTTCAGGAGGCAGACACAAACACTCTCAGGCCCAGTATGGATTGCACAAGAATATGAAAAGCTGTAAATGGGTTATGTAACACAAGTGTACAGCTGTATACAGTGTTGGGGTAATCTTAAAGTTCCAAATATATTGCCGGAGTAACAGACAGACGTTTACAGGCTCATTATGGATTACACCAGAATCTAAATAGCTAAAAAGGTTACTGTATCAGAAGCGTTCTGCTGTTTACAGTGTTGGCCAAATTGAAAATATCGGTATATAACTCAGTAGTAACCTCAGATGCTTACTCAGTTTGGTTTTGACCATAATAAAAAATGTTGTAAAAAAGGTCCTGGATAACAAGATAGCAAGTATATATTTTTTAGGGTACAATTGAAATCTCCGTATACATAGTCCCGTAGTCACTCTCAGACGCTTACACAGTATGGATTTGACCGTAATGCTAAATGTCAAACAAAGGTACTGTATAACAAAATACAAACTGTATCAAGTATAGTGTAAAAATTTGTTTCTCCAATTCACTTTATATATAGAAGGCGTAATCCACACACGCTCACTCACTATGGATGATGTAGGGAAGGTGGACTGACAGACAAACCAGCCTGTAGTGAGAAGCAGAGGTGTATCGCAGTGTAGGTGTGAAACCGCTAAGATAAAGAGAAAGGGTGCAGTGTTTTAGCTTGCCCATTGGAGGGCAGTGGAGAGTGTAGGAGTGGGACTGAATAACCGCCATTGGTCAGAGAAACTGTTAGGTGATGGTGGGCGGAGTTACCAGAACTGGAAGTATAAAAGGCTGAGGGAAGGTTCTGGAAGAGTCAGTCAGCGAAGAAAGCACAGTAAAGAGGAAGTTTTGCTGAGGAAATAGAGACAGTGGAAAGGCTCCAGAGAGGACTGACAGTTGAGGCGGTCACGTGGGGGTGGCCCAGAGGACGGTAGCTGCAGACGAAGACGGCCTGGGGCTATCATACGGATGCTGTGCTCAGACTGGTGAAGCGCTGTGGTGGTTGAAACTAGGCCAGCCACAGTGGAAGAGCCACAGAGGACACCATGATTATAGTTACAAAGGAAGTGAAGGTGCCGGGGCCTGTGTACAGAGAAATGTGAAACGGCTGTGGTGAATTGCTCTTGTCGACAGAAGGATGGGCACTAAAAACGGACCTGTTCAATACAAACTCTTTCTCAGTCTCATGTTTGTCTGCGGCAAGAAGAGGGTCCCCCCCACAGTTGGTTATCCTACAGATGATACCTTAATACAAATTTTTGAAACAAGGTACTGTATCAGCACATACCAGATGTGTCCAGTCTAGGGTCAAATTTCCATCTATACTTCAGAGTCAGACACCGACACTCACAGGCTCACTATGTATTACACCAGAATTAAAAAAGTAGCAAAAGGGAAAGGTATTCATAGCGTACACCAGTATAGAAGTGTTGTGGTACTTTTAAATCTTTGTATATATTTCAATCTCAGTAAGCCAGTCAAGAATCTCCGCTACTGGAAACTACATGGATATAAGTATAGACGCAAAGTCGAGTGTTAGCAGAAATTTTGGAATTACTCATCGCGGGAAAACCTCCAGGTAGATGTTGCAGAGGTGATGCAGACCCTGAATTACTGTGTCTGTGGAGACAGTGAAAACGGTTCTTTGTGAAGAAAGGATTGCTTTATCGCAGTAGCGTGGATCACATCACCATTACTCGTCTCCATCAAATTGTGATCACAGGGAGAGATGTACCCATGGTCCTCACTGCCTATCATGATGTGTCTGGTCATTTTGGAGAGCAAAAGACAGAAGCCACAGGCCGTAGGCGATTCTATTGGATTGGCATGAGAGGAGACATTGAAAAATGGTGGCAGGAATGTCACACGTCTGTGACTATCACAACTGTGAAAGGTGATCATAAACCATCTCTGCATCCGCTTGTAAGTTGACGTCCATTTCAAATGGTAGCCATTGATCATCTGAAGCTAGAGGCCAGCAGGACAGGCCATAGCTACATCTTAACCATCATTGATCAATACACCAAATTTCTAGTGGCCGTCCCTGTGAAGAATTTGACTGCCCAGACTACACAGTGGTGGAGCAGGGAGAGGTAAGTATTGCAACTTGCAAGTGCTGTGGCCATGACCAAGCAGGGGGTCACAATCGTGGTCGACGGTACTGGCACAGGGCCCCACATAGTACGCTGGTGTGTCTGACGGCGAGTGGGCCCTCCCACCATCTGAGACACTGTATTGTACTATGAGGGGCACTTTGCCATTGCCGTTGGCCATCAGTGGGCCCATCCACCTGTTCAGAGCAATGGCACTTGCACGGGTGTGCCAGGTCTTGACCCCAGCCATTGGGGGAGGGGTGGGCAGCCCAGTTATGGAGGTTTAAAAATTGGCATATGTTGATGTGTTGGCTGGACATTTAGCTGCTGCAAAGGGCGTAATTGGGCAAGTCCGAGGAGGAGGAAGAAAAAACCGAGGCACTTTTCTGGTAACCTATGTGTCAGGGGAAGGTGGGACAAAATCCTTCGAAACCCATGTGTTGTGAGTTCATTTTCCCCTTCACCATTGAGGTCTGATGAACTCCCTCTTCTGGTGAAGGAAGGTAGTGTGGATGATTACAAAGCACCTGAGCAGAATGATGACTGGGTGACTGGAATTGCTGACTGGATATAAGGCAGCCGACGCCCTTCTGCCTTGCGGGTGATTTCACTGAGGGATTCTTGGAGACCAGTCTGATTCCTGCTCCTCAAAAGCTAAGTTTTCTGCTCTGCTTTTTGCATTTGTGTTATTGGTTTTGTTTTGCCTTGTTTTTCTGGATTTCTGCCTTTCCCTGCTGGGTGAGCTGAATTCCTTTTTGCTCTGTCTTCAGAAAATACCTGAGTACTGATATAGTCTTTTTGAAGCCTAGCGTCTTCAGGGCTTTTTTCCCTATCAGTCTGTTGGCTCTTGTTTTGAGAGTGTTTTGGCGGATTGCAGACAGCAGCTTTTCTATCCTGTCCTATTTAGTTGGCTTGGGCCCCATCATTTGCTCAGCCTATCTTTCTATCTGTGTGAGTGCTTTTTCATCTTGGTTCACCGTCATTATATGTTGGGTGCTGCCTATTGCTTTGGGGTCTGCTCTGGGGCAGTTTAGATTTTCCTTTCTGTCTTTAGGCTATGTAGTTCTCTGGCTGTGATCGAGGGGTCTAGGCACCGTAGGAACCCCCCACGGCTACTGCTAGTTGTTGTTGTTAGGTTCGGGGGTCTGCAATCCGACAGCTGCCAAATTCTCTGGTTTTCTGGACTTAGCTAGTATTTCTGCTTTTGCCTCCTACGGTGATTCATTCATAACAGAATCACCCGACATACCGCAGATCCTAGGGTACTCTATAGCAGGAAAGAATTGTAAAAAAAAAAAAAAAAAAAGTGTGTATATTTTTTCCTCTATATCTCTGAGGCCATAGGGGGAATTTTTTTTTTCTCTCAATGGAGATAAAGCAATTGTCTGATCGTGTGGAGCAGCTCGCTGCGGAAGTGCAGGGAATTTCCACCTACCTTGCTCATTCACATGCTACTGAACCAAAGATCCCTACTCCTGATGTGTTTTTTGGGGATCGGTTTAAATTTTTGAATTTCAAAAATAATTGTAAATTATTTTTTGCCTTGAAGCCTAACTCGTCAGGGAGCTCCGCACAGCAGGTTAAAATTGTCATCTCTTTGCTGCGTGGCGATCCCCAGGATTGGGCGTTTTCTTTGAAACCAGATGATCCTATTCTGACTAATGTGAATGCATTTTTTCAAGCCTTGGGGTTGTTGTATGACGAACCTAATGCTCTCTTTCGGAAGGGTTTGTCAGAAGCCGTAAAAGATACTATGTTGGGATTTCCTGTTCCCTCTGGGTTGACGATTCTATGTCATTAACCATTCAGGTTGATCGGCGTTTACGCGAATTCAGGACTGAACGAGAGGTGTTGCCACCTGTTGAACAAGTGTCTGAACCTATGCAATGTGATAGAGTTTTGTCCAGGAAGCAACGTCAGGAGTTCAGAAGGCGTAATAAGCTGTGTTTTTTTTGTGGAGATGCCTCGCATATTATTTCTGTCTGTCCTAAACGAGAGAAACGTTTTGCACACACGTTTTCTGTTCGTGGTGTTCAACCTAAGTTTCTTCTGGCAATTACTCTGATCTGCTCCCTGTCCACATTTTCCGCCAAGGCTTTTGTGGATTCGGGAGCAGCCCTGAACCTAATGGACTTGGATTTTGCTTAACGTTGTGGATTTCCGATGACACCTCTGTGGACGCCTATCCCTTTGAGGGGGATTGATGCTACTCCTTTGGTGAAAAATAAACCTCAGTTTTGGACCAGGTGGTAATGCGGGTCGCCCCAGACTATCAAGAAAATTGCAGATTTTTGGTGTTGCATAATTTGCATGATACCATTGTTCTGGGGTTTCCCTGGTTGCAAATTCATAATCCAGTTTTGGATTGGAAATCTGTGTCTGTGGTGAGTTGGGGTTGTCGGTGTGCCCTTAGCAAGGCTCCGTTTTTTTCCACCTCTCCTCAGTCGCATGATGTTCCTGACTATTTGGCGGACTTTTATGATGTATTTAGTGAGAATGAGTCTGCGTCTTTGCCTCCTCATAGGAGTTATGACTGTGCAATTGAACTGAGCCCGGGGTGTAAATTTCCCAAGGGTCGGCTCTTCAATTTATCTGTACCCGAGCACGAGGCTATGCGATCCTATATTAAGGAGGCGTTGGAGAAGGGTCATATTAGAACATCCTCTTCACCCTTAGGTGCCGTTTTTTTTTTCGTGGGCAAAAAGGATGATTCATTAAGGCCTTGTATTGATTATCGTGCCCTCAACAAAATTACTATTAAATATCAGTATCCGTTAACCCTGATTTCGGATCTATTCTCCAGAGTTAAAGGTGCTTGCTGGTTTACCAAGCTTGACCTCAGGGGGGGCATATAATCTTATCCGCATTAAGCATGGGGATGAATGGAAGACGGCATTTAATACTCCGGAGGAACATTTTGAGTACCTGGTGATGCCTTTTGGGCTCACTAATGCCCCTTCTGTCTTCCAGTGCTTCATGAACGACATTTTCCGAGACTTTGTGGATACATTTTTGATTATCTATCTGGATGATATTTTGATCTTCTCCAAGGATTGGGATTCTCATGTGGAACATGTTCGGACTGTGTTCCGGATCTTGAGGGAGAATTCCCTGTATGTCAAAGGATCAAAATGCCTTTTTGGGGTACAGAGGATTTCATTTTTGGGAATTTTTTTGTCTCCGTCAACTATTGACATGGACCCGGCCAAGGTACAGGACATTTATGATTGGGTTCAGCCCACTTCTTTGAAGGCCCTCCAGAAGTTTTTAGGTTTTATCGGAAATTTATAGCAAAATTTTCTAGTATTGCCAAGTAGAGTTGAGCGACTTTTGTTTTTTTAGGGTCGAGTTTCGTTTCGTGAAATCCGACTTTTCCAAAAGTCGGGTCGAGCAAGATCGTCCGATTATAGGGAAAAGTCGGGGACGTCCCGAAACACGAAACCCAATGTAAGTCAATGGGGAATAAAAGTCGGCAGTGAGAGGAGGACAGGAAACACACCTACAGTGCCCATTTGAATGCCAAAAGCATCAATTCTTCTTACTTAAGCTTGTCAACCTTAATTAACTTCATAATACAAGTTACGCACTGAAAAATGGGGGTTATTTGGCTAAAGTTGTGGGGGGGAGGGCTGGCTGCAGGTTTTCATGTGCCCTGGGCGAAAGAGCGCCCCTTTAACACATACCACAACTCATCATGCTCCGATACGGCAGAGAAATAGCGGTATAGTACAATGAAAAATACTTCACTTTTTACATCTCATGACGAGGCCCATCTATTTCTCCATACAGAATCATTGGTCCCATATAATGTTTGAAACAGTATATGATGAGCTCCACATAATGCTACAGTATATGTTGGTCCCCATGGATGAAGCTCCACTGTCTTATGGGCCCAAATAATGCTCCAAACATAATGGGCCCCATTTCTAATGCTCTAGTGTATAATGGGCCCTGTAAATGCTGCTCCAGTGTCTGATGTCCACCTTTGGAATGTTCCAGTGTATGGTGGGCCCCATCTATCATTCTCCAGAGTACAGTGCTCCCCAAAAATTGCTGTCCCAACATTGAAAACAATCAAATAAGTCTCCTTGCTAGGGAATCCCTGTACTTGTCTGGACTCCTCGTCGTCCCCATCTTCCATCTCACTGCACAGTATTTCAACTTTGCAAGTGCTTTGATCCTGAGCAAGCAGGGGGGGCCCACTCGTTGGCGACGGCACTGGCACAGGGCCCCTGATAGTACGGTGGTGTGTCTGATGGCGGGTGGGCCGAACCTGCACTTTCATCTGCAGCTTCCTCTTTGTCACCGTGTAAGATGGAACTGTATATGGGAAGGGTAACCTGAGTTTCATCAGGGTTAGATTCAGGTCGTGTAGCGTGCGAGGGGAATGTAGTGGTCTGGGTCAATGTACCAGCAGATTCATCGAGCAGTGGCTGGGCATCAGTGCACTTGTGTCGCCCCCAGGAGTACGGTCGCCACAGTGGCATTACCTTCTTCCTAGGGAGTGTGATGTCATGCTTGGGAGCAACGAACGATCTCTCTAGCAGGTTAACTGATTGGGCGGCGTTATTCCCACGAGTCATGACCCTCCAAACAGCGTTCAAGAAGGCAAAGTGTTTGTTTTACGTGGGCAGTATGGTTGCAAAGCTGAACCTTAAAGGAATGTCCAGAAGGGCACCACCAGGAGTGGAGCCTACGGTTAAATTCGACTCCACCTGGGAAACCTCAACCATGCCAGCTACAGAACAGATGCACACATTGCAAGCTTAATTCCGTTAACGAACGAGACTCCGTCATACCCCGTGGTCCGAGTCCGGCTTACTAGAGGGACACGTGAGGCTCTGGCACATGAGATTGGCCAATAACTGGTGTGTCATGCCCTTACATGTCCGTGGCTGCATGTGCGCTACACTGAAAAGGCCAGCGTTTGTCGCTTACAGGTGCAGATAACCCGCTGAACAACGTTAGTGATGGGGATCACTGATTACAATTATTACCCGCGAACAATGATTTCCCAGTAAGTGCAGGTCAACCGCAGTTCCGGAATTAGGCCTAACCGTCATTCCTGAAAAAATGAAAAACTTATGTGTGCAAACCACAGGTGCTGTAGCTTGCTTAACAGCTCGCCAGCCGTTCTCACGCCCAGTATGGATTACACGTGATTGCACAAAGGTGAGAAAGGGTACCGTATCCCCAGATAACATGTATGGATAGCGTACACATTAAAAATATATGTCTATACATCAGGAGGCAGGCTCAGACGGTGTTAGGCCCAGTATGGATTGCACGTGATTCCACAAACGTTAGAAAGGGTACAGTATCCCCGGATAACATGTATGGATAGCGTACACATTCAAAATATATGTCTATACATCAGGAGGCAGGCTCAGACGGTGTTAGGCCCAGTATGGATTGCACGTGATTGCATAAAGGTTAGAAAGGGTACCGTTTCCCCGGATAACATGTATGGATAGCGTACACATTCAAAATATATGTCTATACATCAGGAGGCAGGCTCAGACGGTGTTAGGCCCAGTATGGATTGCACGTGATTGCACAAAGGTTAGAAAGGGTACCGTATCCCCAGATAACATGTATGGATAGCGTACACATTCAAAATATATGTCTATACATCAGGAGGCAGGCTCAGACGGTGTTAGGCCCAGTATGGATTGCACGTGATTGCACAAAGGTTAGAAAGGGTACCGTATCCCCGGATAACATGTATGGATAGCGTACACATTCAAAATATATGTCTATACATCAGGAGGCAGGCTCAGATGGTGTCAGGCACAGTATGGATTTGACGGCCCAGACTACACAGCGGAGGAGCAGGGAGAGGTAAAGATTGCAAATGCTGGGGCCCTGCCCAAGCAAGGGGGGCCCACTCGTGGGCGTCGGTACTGGCACTGGGCCCCTCATAGTACGGCGGTGTGTCTGACGGCGGGTGTGCACCACCACCGTCAGAGACACTTGATTGCACTATGAAGGACCCTGTGCCAGTGCCCGCGCCCAAGAGTCGGCCTACCCACCTGTCCAGGGCAACAGCACTCGCACGGTGTCGTGCGCTAGGTGGTGACCCCGGCCATGGGGGGGAGGCAGCACAGTTAGGGAGTTTTAGAAAGTGGCATATGTTGATGTTGGACATTCAGCTGATGCAAAAGGTGAAATAGGTCAAGTCCCAGGAAGAGGTGGACCAAAGCAAGCCATTTTTCTGTCACCCTATGTGTCATCAGGGGAAGGTGGGACAAAATCCTTGGAAACCCATGCGTGGTTCATTTTAATGAAGGTTAGATCATCCACATTTTGGGTTGACAGACGGGTCCTTTTTTCTGTCAGGATTGATCCAGCTGCACTGAAGACTCTTTCCGATAGCACACTTGCAGCTGGGCAAGCGAGCTCCTGTAAGGCATATTGTGCCAATTCAGGCCAGGTGTCCAGTTTAGCGGCCCAATAGTCAAAGGGGAATGACCTGTGTGGGAGAACATCGATATGGGAGGAAAAGTAGTTTGTAACCATAGTTGACAACTGCTGTCTCCTGTCACTTTCCATCGATGCAGTATTACCAGTTGTGTGAGCGGTACTTGAAAAATCAGTCCACAACATTGTCATGAAACCCCTGTCTCCAACGCCACTTCTTCTGTGTGCACCATGAACACCTCTGCCAAGCTGCCCCCGGCCCGTACGGCTCATGTGAGAACCATCACCGCTGTTGTGTGCTGGGAATGCCTCAAGCAACCGATTTACCAGAGTTGCTTGTTTATTAGCCAATATTAGGTCAAGGTTCTCCTGTGGCATGATGTTTTGTAATTTGCCTTTATAGCGTGGATCCAGGATGCTGGCCAACCAGTGGTCGTCATCGTTCATCATTTTGGCAATGCGGGGGTCCCTTTTTAGGATCTGCAAGGCATAATCTGACATGTGGGCCAATGTTCCCGGTGTCAATGATGCACTGCGAGTGCTGGTTGGAGGAGCACTTTCTGGCAAATCCACATCCCTACAGTCACGCACAAACCCTGTACCAGACCTTGCCACGCCAACATTTTCACTTGCCCCACGAGATTTATCCTCCTCCCCTAAGTAATCATCCCCATCATCCTCCTCCTCCTCCTCTTTGTCCTCCACCTCGTCCAGGAGAGGTCCCTGAGCAGACAATGGCTGAATGTCATCAAGGATTCCCTCCTCATCAACATTGGCTGCAGAAGCCTGCTCCTTAAGGTGCGTCAAAGTTTACATGAGCAGACGCATAAGTGGGATGCTCATGCTTAGGATGGCGTCGTCTGCACTTACCAGCCGTGTGCATTCCTCAAAACACTGAAGGACTTTACAGAGGTCTTTCAGCTTCGACCACTGCACACCGGTCAACTCCATGTCTGCTCTCAAAGTGCCTGGCCGTGTATCCTCCCACAAATGCATTATGGCCTGCCTCTGCTCGCACAGTCGCTCCACCATGTGCAGGGTGGAGTTCCACCTTGTTGCAATGTCGATAATGAGGCGGTGGTTGGGAAGGTGGAGCAATCGCTGCAGCTTCTGCATACGAACGGAGTGTACAGGAGACCGGCGGATGTGCGCGCACAGTCTTCGCACCTTCTGGAGCAGGGCTGTTAACTCCGGATAATTTTTGAGGAAGCACTGCACCACCAGGTTCAAGGTGTGAGCCAAGCAAGGTATGTGGCTGAGTTTTGAAAGGGCTATGGCTGCCACAAAATTACGCCCATTATCACTAGCTACCTTGCCTGCCTCAAGATGTACACTGCCCAGCTATGACTCAGTTTGTCGCTGAAAGTACTCGGCCAGCACCTCGGCGGTGTGTCTGTCGCCCAAACACATCATCTGCAACACTGCCTGCTGACGCTTTCCACTAGCTGCTCGATAGGGGGACACCTCGTGTGCAACAGTGGCAGCTGCAGATGGAGTGCTCGTACGACTGCGCTCTGTGGACGAGCTTTCGCTTCTGGAGGAGGAGGAGGAGGAGGAGGGTCGAACGCCTACAGCCAACTGTTTCCTATACCGTGGGCTAGGCAGCACTGTCCCACCACCGCTGTCCCCTGTGGACCCTGCATCCACCACATTAACCCAGTGCGCAGTGATGGACACGTAACGGCCCTGGCCATGCCGACTGGACCATGCATCAGTTGTGAGGTGCACCTTTCCGCTCACTGACTGCTTGAGTGCATGGACAATGCGGTCTTTCACATGATGGTGGAGGGCTGGGATGGCTTTGCGAGAGAAGAAGTGGCAACTGGGTAGGTCATAGCGTGGTACTGCATAGGCCATGAGTTCGCGGAAAGCTGCGCTTTCCACCAACCGAAAGGGCATCATCTCAAACGAGATTAGTTTGGCAATGTGGGCGTTCAAACCCAGGGAACGCGGATGAGAGACTGAGTACTTTCTTGACCTACTCATAGTGTCTGGGAGGGTGAGCTGGACTTGAGAGCTGCATATGGTGGAAGTAGCGGTGGACAGGGCGGACTGAAAGAGGGTTGATGATGGTGATGAAGTTGGTGTTCTTTCTGATGGCCTAGAATCAGTCTTTCGTTGATATAACAGTGGGATTCCCTGACTGCTGTGGCCTTGCAATGACACCTCAACATTTGCTGCTGTGCTAACCGGTGGGCTTACAGTGGGGGAAACAATGGAGCGTTGCTGACTACCTTCGTTGTGATCAGTTGCACATGAGGTTTGGTGTTGTGTCCACGCTTGCAAGTGCATGGTGGTTAAATGTCTAAGCATGCAACTGGTATTCAAATTTTTCAGATTTTTCCCTCGGCTAAAGGTCTTTGCGCACTTCTTACAGATAACCTTGGCCTGATCATTAGGATTTTGTTCAAAAAAGTGCCACACTGCACTCTTTCTACTATGGAAGACATTTTGCATCCTTGCACGCTGTACTATTTTGACCGTCTGGCCAAGCAGTCCAGCAACTTTTCAGCTTTTTGTAACCCGTTTTTGGACAGCTCCGTGCCTGCCAGATAACAGCTGTTGCGATGTCGATGCCTGCGGCGGATGCTCCTCCTCCTCTTCTGAGCTATTGGCAGCGGCACCCTCTTCCCCCAATGGATGCCAATCTGGATCAACACCTGGGTCATCCATCACCTCCTCTTCAATGTCATGTGCACCTTCCTCTGTGTCACCGTGTATGGTGGTATAGTGTGCGGGAAGGGGCACCTGAGTCTCATCAGGGTCAGAATCTGGCTCTGTACACTGTGAGGACAATGTAGTGCTCTGAGTGAATGTACCAGCAGAATCATCCATCAGCGGCTGTGCATCAGTGCACTCCATGTCAGATTCATCTTGGCCTGGGTAACTCACCATTTCACTTGATAATCCAGGCATGGTATGTGAAAACAGCTCCATGGAGTAATCAGTAGTATGGCCTGCGTCATCCTTCAATCTTGGTTGGGGTGAAGGACACAAGGAAAGGTGTGGTTCATGAACATGAGCCTCCAATGACGACTCAGTGCTTTTACTTTTTACAACTGAAGAAGAGGAGGCGATAGAGCTGGAGGCTGAGTCAGCAATGTAAGACAAAACTTTTTCCTGATGCTCTGGCTTTAAAAGCGGTTTGCCAACTCCTAGAAAACTAAGCCTTCGAAGCCTTATGGAGCCAGACGATGACGCAGGCTCAACACCTCCTGCATTCGGTCCTATTTTGCTCTTGCCACTACCATCAGATCCACCACCAACACCATCATTACCAGCTGACAACCCCCGCCCAATTCCGCGGCCTCTTCCACCAGCCTTTCTCATTTTTGGTAAAAATGTAGACAAAATCCAACAAACTATATAATAATGTAAAACAAGGTACAAGGTGTCTATAGGACAGGGGAGATTTTGAATTTCTGCTCACACTAGTGGACACTGGACACTTTTGGATTGTGTGATGCCCAATGAATATCTGAGCGCTATGTGACAGGCTCGATGGCACAGCTGTGACCAAAGTGACTAGAGGATAAGTGAGATTTTGAATTTCAGCAGACACTTGTGGACACTGGACACTTTTGGATTGTGTGAGGCCCAATGAATATCTGAGCGCTATGTGACAGGCTCGATGGCACAGCTGTGACCAAAGTGACTAGAGGACAAGGGAGATTTTGAATTTCAGCAGACACTTGTGGACACTGGACACTTTTGGATTGTGTGAGGCCCAATGAATATCTGAGCGCTATGTGACAGGCTCGATGGTACAGCTGTGACCA
Source organism: Dendrobates tinctorius (assembly GCF_039654945.1). Classification (NCBI taxonomy): domain Eukaryota; kingdom Metazoa; phylum Chordata; class Amphibia; order Anura; family Dendrobatidae; genus Dendrobates; species Dendrobates tinctorius. The sequence goes on along the minus strand of NW_027361827.1, from coordinate 6,674,077 downwards.
AAGTGACTAGAGGATAAGGGAGATTTTGAATTTCAGCAGACACTTGTGGACACAGGACACTTTTGGATTGTGTGAGGCCCAATGAATATCTGAGCGCTATGTGACAGGCTCGATGGCACAGCTGTGACCAAAGTGACTAGAGGATAAGGGAGATTTTGAATTTCAGCAGACACTTGTGGACACTGGACACTTTTGGATTGTGTGAGGCCCAATGAATATCTGAGCGCTATGTGACAGGCTCGATGGCACAGCTGTGACAAAAGTGACGAGAGGATAAGGGAGATTTTGAATTTCTGCAGACACTTGTGGACACTGGACACTTCTGGATTGTGTGAGGCCCACTGATATCTGAGCGCTATGTGACAGGCTCGATGGCACAGCTGTGACCAAAATGACTAGAGGATAAGGGAGATTTTGAATTTCAGCAGACACTTGTGGACACTGGACACTTTTGGATTGTGTGAGGCCCACTGATATCTGAGCGCTATGTCACAGGCTCGATGGCACAGCTGTGACAAAAGTGACTAGAGGATAAGGGAGATTTTGAATTTCAGCAGACACTTGTGGACACTGGACACTTTTGGATTGTGTGAGGCCCAATGAATATCTGAGCGCTATGTGACAGGCTCGATGGCACAGCTGTAACCAAAGTGACTAGAGGATAAGGGAGATTTTGAATTTCTGCACACACTTGTGGACACTGGACACTTTTGGATTGTGTGAGGCCCACTGATATCTGAGCGCTATGTCACAGGCTCGATGGCACAGCTGTGACAAAAGTGACTAGAGGATAAGGGAGATTTTGAATTTCAGCAGACACTTGTGGACACTGGACACTTTTGGATTGTGTGAGGCCCAATGAATATCTGAGTGCTATGTGACAGGCTCGATGGCACAGCTGTGACCAAAGTGACTAGAGGATAAGTGAGATTTTGAATTTCAGCAGACACTTTTGGACACTGGACACTTTTGGATTGTGTGAGGCCCAATGAATATCTGAGCGCTATGTGACAGGCTCGATGGCACAGCTGTGACCAAAGTGACTAGAGGATAAGGGAGATTTTGAATTTCTGCACACACTTTTGGACACTGGACACTTTTGGATTGTGTGAGGCCCACTGATATCTGAGCGCTATGTTACAGGCTCGATGGCACAGCTGTGACAAAAGTGACTAGAGTATAAGGGAGATTTTGAATTTCAGCAGACACTTGTGGACACTGGACACTTTTGGATTGTGTGAGGCCCAATGAATATCTGAGCGCTATGTGACAGGCTCGATGGCACAGCTGTGACCAAAGTGACTAGAGGATAAGGGAGATTTTGAATTTCTGCACACACTTGTGGACACTGGACACTTATGGATTGTGTGAGGCCCACTGAATATCACAGCACTATGTCACAGGCAGAAATTGGCTAGTGTATCACAAACTACAAGGTGTATGTAGAATTGGGCAGAATAGGAATCTCCCTAGAGTGCAGGTCTGTAAGAACGGAACATGTCCTCGTTTTATTCTCACAGAGTGACACACTGATAGCTTCACTGTGGCTGTGATAACAGCCGTTACACGGTACTGTGTGAGGAGCGTACACCGCTGTATGGTGTGAAAAAATGCACGCTCAGTACCTCAGCAGGACAAAAAAAAAAATTGGGATTGCTTTTAAAAAAGCAGTTTGCGGAGCAGTGGGTAAACAGCAATGCAGGAATGTCAGGAAGCCTTAGAAGGCAGCCCAACAACCAATACCACTGATACACCACTATATAGCCTCCCCTTGCACTGCACACACAGTGACTGGTGTGTTGTACAGGCAAAATTGCTAGCAGCAGAAGCAGTTTTTGGTGTCTTCTTCCCTGCCTAACGCTCTCCCTACAAAATCAGCAGCAGCAGCAGCTCTCTCTATTCTGAGATCAGCATGAGTAACATGGCGGTCGGCGTGCACGCCCTTTTATACCCCCTGTGACGCCCCCCAAAGCAAGCCAATCACTTGCATGCCCTTCTGAAAGATAGTGGTGACCCGTGCCTATGTCATCACGTTGCCCACAGTGTCCGTGGATCCTGATTGGCTGAAAAAGAGCGCAAAACAAACTTTTGAAACGCGACTTTGGCGCGTAAGTCGCCGACCTCGTGGCCGACCTCATCCTAGGGTCGGGTTTCGTTTCATGAAACCCGACTTTGCCAAAAGTCGGGGACTTTTGAAATTTTTCGACCCGTTTCGCTCAACTCTATTGCCAAGCCATTGACTGATCTGACTAAGAAGGGTGCTGATGTGTTGAATTGGTCTCCAGAGGCTGTTTCTTCCTTTCAGGAGCTGAAGCGAAGATTCACTTCTGCCCCGGTTTTGCGGCAACCTGATGTCTCACTCCCGTTCCAGGTAGAGGTGGACGCTTCTGAGATTGGTGCAGGAGCTGTTTTGTCCCAAAAGGATCCTGTAACATCTAAAATGAATCCCTGTGCTTTCTTTTCCCGAAAGTTCTCTCCATCTGAACGTAACTATGATGTGGGGAATCGGGAACTGTTAGCCATGAAATGGGCATTTGAGGAGGGGAGACATTGGTTGTAGGGAGCTAAACACCAAGTCGTGGTCCTCACTGACCACAAGAATTTGATTTACCTGGAGTAGGCCAAATGCTTGAACCCTAGACAGACTAGGTGGGCCTTGTTTTTTACACGTTTTGATTTTGTGGTCTCTTTTCTTCCTGGCACTAAGAATGTCAAGGCAGAAGCCCTCTCTAGGAGCTTCTTTGCTGATTCTCCTGTGGTGACCAAGCCTGCTACCATCTTAGGCGAAGGGGTAGTTCTTTCTGCCATATCGCCTGATTTGAGACGTGCTCTGGAAGAGTTCCAGGAGGACAAACCTGAGAGTTGTCCCAGTGGAAAGTTGAATGTTCCTGACCAGTGGAAGAAGAGAGTGATGTCTGAAGTTCATTGCTCTGCATTGGCTGGTCATCCAGGTATTTTTAGTACTAGAGATCTGGTGAGTCGCTCTTTTTGGTGGCCCACCTTGTCTCGTGATGTCAGGAATTTTGTGCAGTCCTGTGGGACTTGCTCCCGGTCTAAACCTTTTTCTCGCTCTAGTGGGTTGTTGATGCCTTTGCCGGTCCCCAGGAGGCCATGGACCCATATTTCAATGGATTTCATCTCTGATATGCCTGTCTCTCAGAGAATGACTGTTATTTGGGTGATTTGTGATAGGTTCTCTAAGATGGTTCATCTTGTACCACTCCCTAAGTTGCCATCTTCCTCTGAGTTGGTGCCCCTGTTTTTGCAACAGGTGGTTCGCTTCCACGGGATTCCTAAGAACATTGTATCTGACAGAGGAGTTCAGTTTGTGTCTAGATTTTGGAGGACTTTCTGTTCCAAGCTGGGAATTCAGTTGTCCTTCTCCTCTGCTTTTCACCCTCAGACCAATGGGCAGACGGAGAGAACAAACCAGACCTTGGAGTCGTATTTGAGATGTTTTATTTCCGCTGATCAGGATGATTGGGTTTCATTTTTGCCCTTGGCCGAATTTGCTTTAAATAATAGAGCTAGTTCTGCCACTTTGATGTCACCTTTTTTTTGTAACTTTGGGTTTCATCCTCGATTTTCTTCAGGGCAGGTGGAGCCTTCTGCCTGCCCAGGTGTTGACACTGTGGTGGAGAGAATGCACCAGATCTGGGACCAAGTGGTGGATAAGTTATCTCTCTCCCAGGAAAAGGCCCAGCGGTTTTCCAATTGACATAGGACCACTGGTTCCCAGTTTAAGGTTGGTGATATGGTTTGGTTATCATCAAAAAATATCGCTATGAAGGTGGCTTCTCCTAAGTTTAAGCCTAGATTTATTGGACTTTACAAGATTTTAGAGATTATTAATCCGGTCTCTTTTCATTTGGCTCTTCCTGTCACATTTAAAATTCATAATGTGTTTCAAAAGTCCTTGTTGAAGAGGTTTGTTGAACCAGTTGTTCCTGGGGTGGCACCTCCGGACCCTGTATTAGTTGAAGGTAACATGCAATATGAGGTAGAGAAGATACTGAATTCCAGTCTGGCTAGACGGAGACTCCAGTATTTGGTTCAGTGGAAGGGTTATGGTCAGGAGGATAATTCCTGGGTCTCTGCCTCTGATATTCATGCCAAAAGATTGGTGCATGCCTTTCATCGGGCTCACCCTGATTGCCCTGGTGGCGTGGATGAGGGTTCGGTGACCCCTCCTCAAGGGGGAGGTACTGTTGTGAGTTCATTTTCCCCTTCACCATTGAGGTCTGATGAACTCCCTCTTCGAAGGTAGTGAGGCTGATTACAAAGCACCTGAGTAGAATGATGATGACTGGGTGACTGGAATTGCTGACTGGATATAAGGCAGCCGACGCCCTTCTGCCTTGCGGGTGATTTCTCTGAGGGATTCTTGGAGACCAGTCTGATTCCTGCTCCTCAAAAGCTAAGTTTTCTGCTCTGCTTTTTGCATTTGTGTTATTGGTTTTGTTTTGCCTTGTTTTTCTGAATTTCTGCCTTTCCCTGCTGGGTGAGCTGAATTCCTTTTTGCTCTGTCTTCAGAATATACCTGAGTACTGATATAGTCTTTTTGAAGCCTAGCGTCTTCAGGGCTTTTTTCCCAATCAGTCTGTTGGCTCTTGTTTTGAGAGGGTTTTGGCGAATTGCAGACAGAAGCTTTTCTATCTTGTCCTATTTAGTTAGCTTGGGCCCCATCATTTGCTCAGCCTATCTTTCTATCTGTGTGAGTGTTTTTTCATCTTGCTTCACTGTCATTATATGCTGGGGGCTGCCTATTGCTTTGGGGTCTGCTCTGGGGCAGTTTAGATTTTCCTTTCTGTCTTTAGGCTATGTAGTTCTCCGGCTGTGATCGAGGGGTCTAGGGCACCGTAGGAACCCCCCACGGCTACTGCTATTTGTTGTTGTTAGGTTCAGGGGTCTGAAATCCGATAGCTGCCAACTTCTCTGGTTTTCTGGATTTAGCTAGTATTTCTGTTTTTGCCTCCTACGGTGACTCATTCATAACACCCATGCATGGATCATTTTAATGAAGGTTAGATCATCAACATTTTGGGTAGACAGATGGGTCCTTTTTTCTGTCAGGATTGATCCAGCAGTACTGAAGACTCTTTCAGATAACACACTAGCAGCAGGATAAGCGAGCTCCTGTAAGGCATATTGTGCCAATTCAGGCCAGGCGTCCAGTTTAGAGGCCCAATAGTCAAAGGGGAATGACCTGTGAAAGAGAACATCAATATGGGAGGAAATGTAGTTTGTAACCATAGTTAACAACTGCTGCCTCCTGTCACTTTTAATCGATGCAGTATTAGCAGTCGTGTGAGCGGTACCTGAGAAATGATTCCACAACATGGTCATTAATCCCCTGTCTCCAACGCCACTTCTGCTGTGTGCACCACGAACACCTCTTCCATTGTGCCCACTATGGCTCGTGGGAGAAACGGCACCACTGCTGTGCGCTGGGAAAGCCTCAAACAAACGGTTTACCAGAGTTGCTCGCTTGTTTGCCAATATTATCTCTAGGTTCTTCTGTGGCATGATGTTGTGTAATTTGCCTTTGTGGATTGGGGATGCTGGCCGCCAGTAGTCGTCATCCCTCATCATTTTGGCAATGCGGGGGTCCCTTTTTAGGATCCGCAAGGCATAATCGCACATGTGGGCCAATGTTTCAGGTGTCAATGATGCACTGCCCGTGGTGGGTGGAGTGGCAGTTTTTGGCAAATCCACATCCCTACAGTCGCACACAAACACTGTCCCTGACCTTGGATCGCCAACATTTTCTCTTGCCCCCTGAGAAACATCCTCCTGCCCAAAATAATCATCCCCCCATCCTACTCCTCTTCCTCCACCTCATCCAGGACAGTTCCCTGACCAGACAATGGCTGACTGTCATCAAGGCTTCCCTCCTCCTCCTCCGCTGCAGATGCCTGATCCTTAATGTGCGTCAAACTTTGCATGAGCAGACGCATAAGTGGGATGCTCATGCTAATGATGGCGTCGTCTGCGCTTACCAGCTGTGTGTATTCCTCAAAACACTGAATGACTTTACAGAGGTCTTTCAGCTTTGACCACTTCACACCCGACAATTCCATGTGTTCCATCAAACTGCCTGCCCATGTATCCTCCCACAAATGCATTACAGCCTGCCTCTGTTCGCACAGCCTCTCAACCATGTGCAGGGTGGAGTTCCACCTTGTTGCAACATCTATTATTAGGCGATGCTTGGGGAGGTGGAGCAATCCCTGCAGTTTCTGCATAGAACTGTAGTGTATGGCCAAGCGACGGATGTGCAAGCACAGTCTTCGCATCTTATGGAGCAGTGATGTTAACTCTGGATAATTATTAAGGAAGCACTGCACCACCAGGTTCAAAGTGTGAGCCAGGCAAGGTATGTGTGTGAGTTTTGCATGGCCTATGGCTGCCACAAAATTACGGCCATTATCATTGACTACCTTGCCTGCCTCAAGATGTAGACTGCTCAGCCATGACATTGCTTGTCGCTGCAAATAGTCGGCCAGTACCTCCGCGGTGTGTCTGTTGTCGTCCAAAGACATCATGTTTAACACAGCCTGCTGACTCTTACCACTAGCTGTTCGATAGTGGGACACCTCGTGTGTAACACTGCCAGCTGCGGATGTAGTGCTCGTGCGACTGCGCTCTGTGGACGAGCTATCGCTGATAGATGAGGAGGAGGAGGAGCGAAAGCCTACAGCCAACTGTTTACTATACGGTGGGCTAGGCAGCACTGTTCCACCGCCGCTGTCCCCAGTGGAGCCTGCATCCACCAAATTAACCCAGTGCGCAGTGATGGACATGTAACAGCCCTGGCCATGCCTATTGGTCCATGCATCCGCTGTGAGGTGCACCTTTCCACTCACTGTCTGTTTTAGTGCATGGACAATGCGGTTTTTCACATGCCGGTGGAGGGCAGGGATGGCTTTTTGAGAAAAGAAGTGCTAACTGGGTAGGTCATAGCGTGGGACAGCGTAGGCCATGAGGTCGCGGAAAGCTTCGCTTTCAACCAAACGTTGGGGCATCATCTCTAATGAGATTAGTTTGGCAATGTAGGCATTCAAACACAGTGTATGCGGATGAGTGTCTGGTAAGGTGAGCTGGACTGGAGAGCTGCCTATGGGGGAAGTAGCAGTGGAACGGATGGAGTGAGAGGGGGTTGGTGATGGCATTGGGGGTGATGGCCTAGATTCAGTGTTGTGTTGCAAAACCATTGTGATTCCCTGAGTGCTTTGGCCTTGCAACGACACCTCAACATTTAGTGCTGGTGGTGTGCTTAACGGTGGCGGTGGCCTTACAGTGGGGGTAGCGATGGAGCGTTGTTGGCTACCTTCAGTCGGAGCAGGTGCACATGTGCTACCTGAGGTTTTGTAGTCCATCCACTCTTGCAAGTGCATGTTGATTAAATGTCTAAGCATGCAACTGGTATTCAAATTTCTGAGTTGTTTACCTCAGCTAAAGGTCCTTCCAAATTTCTTACATGTAACCTTTGCCTCATCAGTAGGATTTTGGACAAAGAAGTGCTCACTGCACTCTTCCTACTATGGTAAACATTTTCTGGCCTTGCACACTGTGCTAAGTTGACCGTCTGGTCAAGCTGTCCAGCAACTCTTTTAGTTTTTGTTCCACGTTTTAGGACAGCTACGGGTCTGCTAGATAACCGATGCTGCGATGTCAATGCCTGCTGCGGATCCTTCTCCTTATCTGAACTATTGCCAGTGCCACCCTCCTCCCCCAATGGATGCCAGTCCGGGTCCAGAACTGGGTCATCCATCACCTCCTCTTCAAAGTCATCTGCACCTTCCTCTTTACCTTCCTTTGTGTCACCGTGTAAGGTGGTATAGTATGCGGGAAGGGGCACCTGGGTTTCATCAGGGTCAGATTCTGGCTCAATAGACTGCAAGGGCAATGTAGTGCTGTGGGTCAATGTACCAGCAGAATCATCTAGCAGTGGCTGTGCATCAGTGCACTCCATGTAGGATTAATCTTGGACTAGGGAATTCAGGATATGACTGGATAACCCAGGCATGGTATGTAAAAAGAGCTCCATAGAGTAATCTGAAGTGTGAGCTGCCGCATCCTTAACTTTTGGTGGGGGTGAAAGACAGAAGGAAAAGGGGTTTTTATGACCAGAACCCTGCACTGACGACTCTGTGCTTGCAGGTTTTGAACGTTCAGAAGAGGAGGCAATAGAGCTGGTGGCTGTTTCGGCAATGTACGCCAAAACCTGTTCCTGATGCTCCGGCTTTAAAAGCGGTTTTCCTACTCCAAGAAAAGGTAACCTTACAGGCCTTCTTAGGCCAGACGATGACGCAGGCTCAACACCTCCTGCCTTAGCTGCTATTGTGCTTTTGCCAGAACAAGCCGATGCACCACCACCATCAGTACCAGCTGCATCCCCCTGCCCACGTCCGCGGCCTCTTCCACCATACTTCGGGTTTGGGAAAATGTACCAAAAATACCAGCAGAGAGATGGTACTGTATGAGGAGCATCCAGCTGTGTAAGGTGTATTAGACAAATTAAATCAACTTATATATTATTTTAGTCACAGACGCTCTCACAGTATGTATTGGACCGTAATCCAACAAGCAAATATATGGAACTGTATCAGCAGTGTACAGCTGTATACGATTTTTGTGCAACTAATAATCTCCGTATATGTATTTACGGAGTGTCACACACACACGCTGACTAGGTATAAAAGTGACTGTAATACGAACAGCAGATATACAGTACCGTTGGAGAATTGGACAGCTCTACACGATGTGTGTAAGGAAAATTGTCAAGCTCCTTGTATTTGTATACGGACTGACACATGCTGTCTCTGTCTAGTTTTGACCATTATCAAACAGCAGATATGCGAAACTGTTTGAAAAATGGACACGACTCAAACGTGTAGGTCTGGAAAAACTCCTCGTTTTTTTTTCCAGAGTAACACACAGGTAGCTTCTATTTGTCCGTGGTTGAAGGCGGTACACGGTAGTGTGTGAGGAGCTTACACCGCTGTACGGTGTGTATATGTAAAATTGTCAAGCTCCATGTATTTGTATACGGACTGACACACGCTGTCTCTCTCTAGTTTTGACCGTCATCAAACAGCAGATATACTAAACTGTTTGAAAAACGGACACAACTCTAAGTTGTAGGTCTGGAAAAACGGCCAAACTCCTCAGCTTTTTCTTCCAGAGTCACACCCAGATAGCTTCTATTTGTCCGTGATACCAGCCGGTACATGGTAGTGTGTGAGGAGCGTACACTGCTTGACGGTGTGTGAAAAAATGAACGCTCAGTAACTCACAAGGACAAAATAATAAAATTTGGAGTGCTTTGAAAAAAGCAGTTTGAACAGCAGTGTGCACACAGCAATGCAGCTAGCAGGTAGCATTAAAAGGCAGCCTAATCACCACCAGCGCTGCTGCACACAACAAAAATCCTCCCCTTTCACTGCACACTAACTAACTGTACAGTGAAAAGTGCTATCAGCAGAAGCAGTTTTTTTTCTTCTTCCCTGCCTAATGCTCTCCCTGTTCAGAATCAGCAGCAGCACCTCTCCCTATTGTAAGATCGGCAGAAGTAAGATGGCGGCCGGCACTCACAGCCTTTTATACCTACTGTGACGCCACACAAAGCCAGCCAATCACTTCAATGCTCTTCTCTAAGATGGTGCTGGCTGCTGCACATGTCACCGCGTTGCCCACAGTGTGCGCCCTCCATCATTGGGTGAGAAAAGGTGCTAAAAGCATCATTTGAAATGCGACTTTGGCGCGCTGATTGGTGACCTCATGGCCGACCTCACGCTAGGGTCGGGTTTCGATCGGCGAAACCCGACTTTGGCAAAAGTCGGCGATTTTTGAATCTGACCGACCTGTTTCACTCAACTTTAATTGTGGCTTCTCTTTGGTTCAGGGAGAGCTTCTTATAGCCCTGAGAAACTCCAATCCCCAACAGTTATACTTTTGCCTTTGACCAAGTGTGTTGACCCCTGTGTGCCTGTGCCTGTTCGTTGTCTTATAGCTTGCTTATATGGTTCTGACCCAGTTCTGTCCCCCGTTGAGAGTTTGCCTGTTGATTCTGTACTATATATCTGTTTCTCTGGTTTCTGACTTTCTTGGCTACGTCCTGACTGTCGGTTCTGTCTAATCCTTTGGTACTGTCGTCCTATCTCGTGCTTTGACCCCGACCTGATCTGTTTACGTCCCTGTCTATGCCCCTTGGTAACTTTGTCCCGTAGTTACCCTTCTAGGAGTTTTCCTGCAGCTCCTAGCTCTATGGAGTTTAGGCCACGCCCCCAGCAGTCACTTGCTTCAGGTCCTGCTGGTCTGAAGCACGCATCTTCTCTGCTGCTGCCCGCTCCACAGGTATCTTTGAGCACAGTCTGTCTTACTCGCGCACTGGCTCAGTGAGCAAGTGCAGTACGGTGTTCCTGACAAATGGTTTTTAACAGGAAAAAATGCAAAGTACTACATCTGGGCAATAAAAATTAAAAAAGCATATACAGAATGGGAGGAATAGGGCTAAGCAGCAGCACATGTGAAAAAGACTTGGGCATACTAATAGATCATAAGCTAAACATAAGTCAACAGTGTGATGCAGCAGCAAAAAAGGGAAATACAATTCTGGGATCTATTAACAGAAGCATACAGTCGAGATCACGTGAAGTCATTATCATCCTCTACTCCTCTTTGGTCAGCCCTCATCTGGAATACAGTGTTCAGTTTTGGGCACCACATTTTAAAAAAGACATCAATAAACTGGAGCAAGTTTAGAGAAGAGCGACCAGAATGTTTACCGGTCTGCAAATCATTTCCCATGAGGAATGGTTACAGGATTTAGGAATGTTTAGCTTGCAAAAAAGAAGATCGAGAGAAGACTTAATAGCTGTCTACAAATATCTTAATGGCTGGCACATTGTAGAAGGATCATCTTTATTCTCATTTGCACAAGGAAAGACTAGAAGCAATGGGATGAAACTGAATGGGAGGAGACACAGATTAGATATTAGAAAAAACTTTTTGACAGTGAGGGTGATCAGTGAGTGGAGCAGGCTGCCACAAGAGGTGGTGATTTCTCCTTCAACTGAAGTCTTTAAGCAGAGGTTGGACACGTATCTGTCTGGGGTGACTCAGCGAATACTGCTTTGAGCAGGGGGTTGGACTATATGACTCAGGAGGTCCCTTCCAACTCTACCATTCTATGATTTTTTGATTCAAAGCTAAAGTTCAAAAATGCATCAAAAACACTTTGTGTGAACATAGCCCAAGGTGCGGAGGAGCATTCTTGTTTTTGTTTTTTTATTTTGCCTTATAAGCAAGTTATTACCCTGGAAAGGATGCTCCTTAACATATTTCCCAGGAAAATCCATGTTTGTTTTTTTTTTTGTATGTTTCACTGTGAGTCTGTAATAGTGGGGTAAGACTCTGACAACATTGTTCTCAGCAGTGACCTGGGAGTCTGAAATGCTTCCAGGGGTCTTCCCCATGCTGTTTCCATGTCATTTGAGCACTGTTCCCATTGATTTCCACAATTTCTAGTCCCTCTGCAGACCGCTGGAAAAATGCTCAAGTTTCCGATAGACTTACATTGGGCTCATTGCTCAGGTGCTTAACCCGAGCATTCTAATTTATTCGACCAGAGCAACGAGCAAACCGAGGATTTTAATGCTCGCAAATCACTAGTAGATATGTTTCAAAAATAAACTATTGCATATTAAATTGAAAATTATAAATTCACTTTTTGAGCAGGGGAGAAGTGGAGCAACATTATGTGCTTTGGCCTTGCGAGTAGAAATTTGTAAATCTGGTCCTGTGAATTGATGCTGTAGCATTAGCTTAATGCTGCACATGTGGCTCCCCTGAGGGTCCAGTCACCACAGATGTACTGCACCTCATCCAGAGGTGTGGTATCCCACCCTCAGGTAAGGTGGGAGCACCGTCCAGAACTCCAACACTTGCACCCAACACACACCAGTTCAGTCAGGGCATGTGGGTGTATCATCCCAGGCTGGCTAGGAAAGGGTGTTGGTAGGTGAGTGGGAAAGGTAGAAAAGGGGTGGAGCTTAGTGAGTGGTGTGAGAGAGGTATTTAATCAGTGGCAGTTGGTGGGCAGAGTTAAGGTGGAGGAAAATAATTGTTCTGCAAAGATTCAGTCGGTCGGTTGGTGAGGGCAGAATGGAGGAGTCAGTCGGAGGGAGGAGAGCTGAAGGAAGCTTCTGGAAGGGCAGAAGGAGTCCTAGGGGCACGGGTAGTGCAAAAGCCAACCGTGGGGCTCATATCCTGTAAAGGAAGGACCAGGTCGCAGTGAGGGAGCCGGCCCCTAGTCTAGTGGAGAATAACAAACAAGGCTCAGCTACAACCACAAACCTTCCTCAAAAAGGTAGCCATAGAGAAAGAGGATCCCGGGGCCTGACCCACGTCGTCCAGCAAAGTCCAAGACTGCTGGCTTGGGAACACTGCTTGTGAAGGCGCAGGGAAGGAGAGGTGGAGATTGGCGCAGTGAGACGGCCAAGAAAGGCGAACACAAAAGGGAGTCCTGGAGACATGCTTCCCAAACTACCTGGGAGTTTGCTGGCCCTCTGACCTGGAGGACACAGTGCCAAGCGGGTATCCATACTAAAACAGTGAGTAAAAACTGTGAAACTGCACCATGCTGTGTCCCTTGTGTTATTCGCGGCTCGCCTGCCCTGCACTGCATGCACCATCACAGACACTGACTCAATTGTAGCATCTTAGCTGCCCCGAGACAAAAGCTCTGCCTATGGAGAGCGGTAACAACTCGGCTGCATCATCATTGGCCCCAGAGGATCTGTTCTGCAGCGCTGGTCACCTCTGACCGGAAGGCACAGGTGGCGTCATGATTCCATTTTTCCTCCCATTTTCCCATCATCTTCTCCTCATTGTCATCCATCATCCTTCATTAAATATCGATCTTTACTGGACGCCCAGGGCCATGGACCGGGTCACTGACGCCGTGACACACTCCCCTTTAAAGAACCTGACCGGCCCGGTAACGAGTAACCTAAAGCCCTGTGGGGGCGCTCCAAACACATAAATGGGACCAGTTGAGAAAAATGTTAAAGCATAGTAAAATGTAATGCCTTCCTGTTATCATGGACAACTATGGAAAGGTCCAGAATGATCAAAATATATAACTAATATTACCTAGCACAATTTTCTTTCTATTTCATTGTATTAATGCTATTAAATTGTATACTGGATTGTGGATTCAAACAACTAGAAAAAACTAATATTATGGGCAGCTTAAGTTCTTTCCGTATCATTTGCTTTCTTTATTTTAATACAAAAAGACAAGTTTACCTGGGAAATCTATGCGAACATTTCAGTTAAGATTATTTTACTTAACTTCCCTGAAATAACATGTATTGGCAACAGATATTCTTTACGAAGTAGAATTGCTTTAATTCCTTAAGATGGATAATAGTAGTCATTGAAAGAAAGAGGAAGCACCATTTAGCCAGAGTTTAGCAATTCAAAAAAGCAAGTTTCTTTATATGATAACGGTTGGAGTTGCAGCTTTTAACAAAATGTTCCCTGTTTCCAAGAAGAACAAAATGAAACACAATGTAACAACATCTCATACAGACTTTGCTTAAATATTCAATTTGCAAGATCTTTTGTAACCTAAAAATGCCCACTCACATTAAATTAATATTGATGACTCCTGTCAATATTTGGAGAGGCACGGTTATGGAAAATTTGGGGGGTAGGCAATGGCTGTGTGAACCCTAATGAAGATTGGTCATACTGATGGATTTCACTGACTGATCTGGGTGTGCTGACTCTCCCGTGATAGCAGATAGTGAAATAAGAAAATGACAGTGCTGTCTGTGTTAGCGAAAATTGAAAAGAATTATTATTTCTCCATCCACATAAAAATAATTAAAGTTAAAACATTAATGGTCTTTGTCAAGCTTAAATATTTTTCTATTTTTCTGTAACATCAGTCTTATATAGGAAGACAATTTACAGTGTTGCAATCAATTAAAAGGAATCTGTCAGCAGGTTTTAGCTATGTAATCTGATGACAGTGTGAGGTAGGAGGTAAAACACAGAATTCAACTATGTGTCACATGTGAGGCTGTGTGCTGCTGTTTACTTACAGTGCAGGTTTTATCACTAGGACATTAACACTACCAGGTCTTATGTGCATGTGACTTCTAGTCCATCCATACTGTCTCCTTTGATAAGCAGCTCACTGTCTTTAAACAATGTTTATACAGAGCCTGGTGTGGGCGCAGTTAGCTTTCTCAGTACTGCTACATGCTAAATGTAAAATCTTTGATTGTGTCAAAACTGCTGCACCCAGTAAACACTTCATGCTCTTTTGACATATAACTGTACCACTATTATTATTATTGATGATAAAAATACCTCATACAGTACTAAAATATCTTAACCTACCAAGGACAATGATCACAGTTATATCTAAGCTGAACAAGTGCTGGTGTCTGTCTTCAGGGAACTACTGTGCTTGCATCCTCAAAATCAATGATATTGGAAGCATCCCCGTTGTTGTACAGGATCGGTCACATAATCAGGAGATCCAACAATCATCCATATCCTAATGGACCATACTGTATTACTTAGTAAATTGGTCAACACTAGAGTTGAGCGAAACGGGTCGGTCAAATTCAAAAATTGCCGACTTTAGCTAAAGTCGGGTTTCGCCGATCGAAACCCGACCATAGCGTGAGGACGGCCATGAGGTCGCCGAGCCCCAAAGTCGAGTTTCAAATAATGCTTCCAGCACCTTTTCTCAGCCAATGATGGAGGACGCACACTGTGGGCAACGCGATGACATGGGCAGTGGCCACCACCATCTTAGAGAAGAGCACTGAAGTGATTGGCTGGCTTTGTGTGGCGTCAAAGTGTGTATAAAAGTCCATGACCGCCGACCGCTATCTTACTTCTGCCGATCTTACAATAGGGAGAGGTGCTGCTGCTGCTGATTCTGAATAGGGAGAGCGTTAGGCAGGGAAGAAGAAAAAAAAATTGCTTCTGCTGATAGCGCTTTTCATTGTACAGTTAATGTGCAGTGAAAGGGGAGGATTTTTGTTGTGTGCAGCAGTGCTGGTGGTGATTAGGCTGCCTTTTAATGCTACCTGCTAGCTGCATTTCTGTGTGCATACTTTTTTCAAAGCACTCCAACTTTTATTATTTTGCCCTGGTGAGTTACCGAGCGTTCATTTTTTCCAACACGGTATAGCGGTGTACACTCCTCACACACTACCGTGTACCGGCTGGTATCATGGACAAATAGAAGCTATCTGGGTGTGCCTCTGGAAAAACAAGCCAAGGAGATTTTCCATTTTTCCAGACCTACACTTTATAGAGCTGTCCGCTTTTCAAACAGTTTCGTATATCTGCTGTTTGACTACGGTCAAAACTAGACAGAGACAGCATGTGTCAGTCCGTATAAATAAAGACACAGATTGACAATTTTCCATATAGACACCGTATAGAGTTGTCTGATTCTTAAACAGTATTGTATATCTGCCGTGCGCATTACAGTCACATCTATACAGAGTCAGCGTGTGTGTGACACTTCGTAAATACATGTACGGAGATTGTTAGTTACACAAAAAACATATACAGCTGTACACTTCTGATACAGTTCTGTATATCTGCTTGTTGGATTAAGGTCAAATACATACTGTGAGAGCGTCTGTGACTAACAAAATATATATACGCAGATTTAATTTTTTTAATACACCTTACACAGCCGGACGCTCCTCATACAGTACCATCTCTCGGCTGGTATTTTTGGTACATTTTCCCAAACATGAGGAAGTATGGTGGAACAGGCCGCAGACATGGGCAGGGGGACGTGGCTGGTACTGATGGTGGTGGTGTATCGGCTGGTTCTGGCAAAAGCACAATAGCAGCTAAGGCAGGAGGTGTTGAGCCTGCGTCATCGTCTTGCCCAAGAAGGCCTGTAAGGTTACCTTTTCTTGGAGTAGGAAAACCGCTTTTAAAGCCGGAGCATCAGGAACAGGTTTTGGCGTACATTGCCGAAACAGTCACCAGCTCTATTGCCTCCTCTTCTGAACGTTCAAAACCTGCAAGCACAGAGTCGTCAGTGCAGGGTTCTGGTCAGGGAAAAACACTTTTCCTTGTGTCCTTCACCCCCACCAAAAGTTAAGGATGCAGCAGCCTACACTTCAGATTACTCTATGGAGCTCTTTTCACATACCATTCCTAGGTTATCCAGTCAAATCCTGAATTCCCCAGTCCAAGATGAATAGGACATGGAGTGCACTGATGCACAGCCACTGCTAGATCATTCAGCTGTTACATTCACCCACAGCACTACATTGCCCTCGCAGTCTACGGAGCCAGAATCTGACCCTGATGAAACTCAGGTGCCCCTTCCCGCATACTATACCACCTTACACGGAGACACAGAGGAAGGTACAGATGACTTTGAAGAGGAGGTGATGAATGATCCAGTTCTGGACCCAGATTGGCATCCATTGGGGGAGGAGGGTGGTGCTGGCAATAGTTCAAATAAGGAGAAGGATCCGCAGCAGGTATTGACATCGCAGCAGTGGTTATCTGGCAGGCCCGGAGCTGTCCAAAAACATGGACCAAAAACTAAAAGAGTTGCTGGACAGCTTGGCCAGACGGTCAACTTAGCACAGTGTGCAAGGCCAGAAAATGTATACCATAGTAGGAAGAGTGCAGTGTGGCACTTCTTTGTCCAAAATCCTACTGATGAGGCAAAGGTTACATGTAAGAAGTGCGGAAGGACCTTTAGCCGAGATAAACAACTCAGAAATTTGAATACCAGTTGCATGCTTAGACATTTAATCAACATGCACTTGCAAGCGTGGGCAGACTACAAAACCTCAGGTAGCACATGTGCACCTGCTCCGACTGAAGGTAGCCAGCAACGCTCCATCGCTTCCCCCACTGTAAGATCACCGCCACCGTTAAGCACACCACCTGCACTGAATGTGGAGCTGTCGTCGCAAGGCCAAAGCACTCAGGGAGTCATAATGGTTTTGCAACACAACACTGAATCTAAGCCATCACCAGCAATACCATCACGAACCCCCTCTCACTCCGTCCGGTCCACCGCTACTTCCCCCATATGCATCTCTCCAGTCCAGCTCACCATACCAGACACTCTGAGTAGGACAAGAAAGTACTCATCCTCTCATCCGCATACACTGTGTTTCAACACCTACATTGCCATACTAATCTCATTAGAGATGATGCCCTACTGTTTGGTTGAAGGCAAAGCTTTCCGCGAGCTTATGGCCTACGCTGTCCCACGCTATGACCTACCTAGTTGTCCTTTCTTTTCTCAAAAAGCCATCCCTGCCCTCCACCGGCATGTGAAAGACCGCATTGTCCATGCACTAAAACACTCAGTGAGTGGAAAGGTGCACCTCACAACAGATGCATGGACCAGTAGGCATGGCCAGGGCCATTACGTGTCCATCACTGCGCACTGGGTTAATGTGGTGGATGCAGGCTCCACAGGGGACAGCAGCGGTGGAACAGTGCTGCCTAGTCCACGGTATAGGAAACAGTTGGCCGTAGGCTTTAGACCCTCCTCCTCCATCAGTGAAAGCTCGTCCACAGAGCGCATACGCATGAGCACTCCATCCGCAGCTGGCAGTGTTACACACGAGTTGTCCCACTATCGAACAGCTAGAGGTAAGCGTCAGCAGGCTGTCTTAAAGATGATGTCTTTGGGTGACAACAGACACACCGCGAAGGTACTGGCCGACTACTTGCAGTGACAAACTGACTCACGGCTGGGCAGTCTACATCTTGAGGCAAGGCAGTCAGTGATAACGGCCGTAATTTTGTGGCAGCCATAGCCTGTGCAAAACTCACAGACATACCTTGCCTGGCTCACACTTTGAAACTGGTGGTGCAATGCTTCCTTAATAATTATCCGGAATTAACATCCCTGCTACATAAGGTGCGGAGACTGTGCTCGCACATCCGTCGCTCAAACGTCCACTCCACTCATATGCAGAAGCTGCAGTGATTGCTCCACCTCCCCAAGCACTGCCTAATCATAGACGTTGCAACAAGGTGGAACTCCACCCTGCACATGTTTGAGAGGATGTGCGAACAGAGGCAGGCTGTAATGCATTTCTGGGAGTATACACAGGCAGGCAGTTTGAGGGATGACATGGAGTTGTCTGGTGTGCAGTGGTCAAAGCTGAAAGACCTCTGTAAAGTCCTTCAGTGTTTTGAGGAATGCACATGGGTGGTAAGCGCAGACGACGCCATCATGACCATGAGCATCCAACTTATGCATCTGCTCATGCAAAGTTTCACGCACATTAAAGATCAGGCATCTGCAGCGGAGGAGGAGGAGGGAAGCCTTGATGACAGTCAGCCATTGTCTGGTTAGGGAACTGTCCTGGACGAGGTGGAGGAAGAAGAGGAAGAGGAGGAGGATGTGGGGATGATTTTGGGCAGTAGGATGCTTCTCAGGGGCAAGAGAAAATGTTGGCATTCCAAGGTCAGATACAGTGTTAGTGTGTGACTGTAGGGATGTAGATTTGCCAGAAAGTGCTCCTCCACCCAGCAGTGGCAATGCATCATTGACACCTGGAACATTGGCCCACATGTGCGATTATGCCTTGCGGATCCTAAAATGGGACCCCTGCATTGCCAAAATGATGAGGGATGACGACTACTGGCTGGCCAGCATCCTCAACCCACGCTACTAAGGCAAACTACACATCATGCCACAGGAGAACCTAGAGAAAATATTGGCTAACAAACAAGCAACTCTGGTAAACCGTTTGTTTGAGGCTTTCCCAGCACAGAGCAGCGGTGCTGGTTCTCCCACGAGCCGTAGTGGGCACAATGGAAGAGGTGTTCGTGGTGCACACAGCCTAAGTGGCGTTGGAGACAGGGGTTTAATGACCATGTTGCTGCTAGTGTGTTATCTGAAAGAGTCTTCAGTGCTGCTGGATCAATCCTGACAGAAAAAAGGACCTGTCTGTCGACCCAAAATGTTGATGATCTAACCTTCATTAAAATGAACCATGCATGGGTTTCAAAGGATTTTGTCCCACCTTCCCCTGATTACACATAGTTTACCAGAAAAGTGCCTCAGTTTTTTCTTCCTCTTCCTTGGACTTGCCCCATTGCGCCCTTTGCAGCAGCTAAATGTCCAGCCAACACATCAACATATGCCAATTTTTAAACCTCCCTAACTGGGCTGCCCACCCTCCCAATGTCTGGGGTCAACACATGGCACACCCGGGCAAGTGTCAATGCTCTGAACAGGTGGATGGGCCCACTGATGGCTGACGGCACTGGCATAGGGCCCCTCATAGTACAATACAGTGTCTGTGATGGTGGGGGGCCCACTCACCGTCAGACACACCAGGGTACTATGAGCGGCCCTGTGTCAGTACCATCGACCACGAGTGTGCCCCCCCTGCTTGGTCATAGCCACAGCACTTGCAAGTTGCAATACTTACCTCTCCCTGCTCCACCGATGTGTAGTCTGGGCAATTAAATCCTTCACAGGGATGGCCACAAGAAATTTGGTGTATTGATCGATCATGGTTAAGATGTAGCTATGGCCTGTCCTGCTGGCCTCTACCTTCAGATGATCAATGGCTACCATTTGTAATGAACGTCAACTTACAAGCGGATGCAGTGGTGCTTTATGATCACCTTTCACAGTTGTGATAGTCACTGACGTGTGACTTTCCTGCCACCATTTTTCAATGTCTCCTCTCATGCCAATCCAATAGAATCACCTACGGCCTGTGGCTTCTGTCTTTTGCACTCCAAAATGGCCAGACACATCATGATAGGCAGTGAGGACCACGTCTACATCTCTCCCTGTGATCACAATTTGATGGAGACAAGTAACGGTGATGTGATCCACGCTACTGCGATAAAGCAATCCTTTCTTCACAAAGAACCGTTTTCGCTGCCTCCACAGACACAGTAATTAAGGGTCTGCATTGCCTCTGCAATATCTACCGGGAGGTTTTCCCGTGATGAGTAATTCCCAAATTTCGGCTAACACTCGACTTTCCGTCTGTACTTGTATCCATGTAGTTTCCAGTAACGTATAGTCTGGACTGGCTTACTGAGATTGAAATATATACGAAGATTTAAAAGTACCACAACACTGTATACTGTTGTACGCTTCGACTACCTTACCCTTTTTCTACTTTTTAAATTCTGGTGTAATGCATAGTAAGCCTGTGAGTGTCTGTGTCTGACTCCGGAAGTATAGATGGAAATTAACATCAGGAACTGTTTTGGCTTACATTGCTGAGACAGCCTCCAGCTTTATCGCCTCCTCTTGTGAAGTTTAAAAAAATGCAAGCACTGAGTCGTAAGTTCAGGCTTCTGATCAGGAGCAACCCCTTTCATTGTGTCCTTCACCCACACCATAAGTGAAGGATGCGGCAGCACACACTTCAGATTACTCCATGGAGATCTTTTCATATACCGTGCCTGGGTTAATTAAAAATGGGGCCCATCATATACTGGAGCTTTCCAAATGGGGGACATCAGACACTGGAGCAGCATTTACGGGGCCCGTTATACACTGGAGCATTAGAAATGGGGCCCATTATATATGGAGTAATATTTGGGCCCATAACACACTGGAGCATCGTCCATAGGGACCATCATATACTGTAGCATTATGTGGATCTCATCATATACTGTATGGAACATTATATGTGACCAATTATTCTGTATGGAGAAATATATGGGGGTCATTATTCTGTATGGCGCACAATGTGGTGGCCATAACACTGTATGGAGTAATATACTGTCCTGTTTTTGAGCTAGTGTACAATTTAAAATAGATCAGTCATGTCATGTAAGCAGTGAAGTATTTGTCATGGTACTATACCTATATTTCTGTGCCGTATCAGAGAATCATGAGTTGTGGTATGTGTTAAAGGGGCGCACTGACACTCTTTGGCCCAGGGCACATGAAAATCTGGAGCTAGCGCTACCCCCCCCACAACTTTAGCCAAATAACCCGCAGTTTTCAATGCGTAACTATTATTATAAAGTAAATTAAGGTTGACAAGCTTGAGTAATAAGAATTGATGCTTTTGGCATTGAAAAGGGCACTGTAGGTGTGTTTACTGTCCTCCACTCCCTGCCGACTTTGCTTCCCCATTGATTTGCATTGGGTTTCGTGTTTCAGTCGGCCTTCGACTTTTCCCTATAGTCAGCCGATTTCGTTCGACCCGACTTTTGCGAAAGTCGAGTTTCATGAAACCCGACTCGACCCTAAAAAAGGCAAAGTCGCTCATCTCTAGTCAACACAGTAGCAGCGCTGGGGTCCTAGGTTCAAATCCCACCAAGGACAACATCTGCAAGGAGTTTATATGTTCTCCCCGTGATTGCGTGGGTTTCCTCCCACACTCCAAAAACATACTGATAGGGAATCTAGATTGTGAGCCCCATTGAGGACAGTGATGATAATATGTGTAAATTGTAAAGCGCTGCGGAATATGTTAGCGCTATATAAAAATAAAGATTATTATTACTATTCATTATCAATGTAAGGAATGCAACTAAGTTCTTATTGTTCTGCAATGCAATAAAGATGAGGAGCCACAGCCCAAATTATTGGGTATACTGAGAAGTAGAACAAAGGACAACATCACAAAATATATAGAATTCCTTACAGATAGATGTCTAGGTTGTCCAAAATTTACATAGCATTTATTCAGGAATTATTCAAGCCCCTGTGTATCAACCAGACATAACACAGCTCTTATTTAAAGGATTTCAAGTAGAGATGAAAGACTTTGCCTTTTTTAGGGTCAAGTCGGGTTTCATGAAACCCGACTTTCTCAAAAGTCGGGTCAAACGAAATTGGCCGACTATAGGGAAAAGTCGTAGGCTGACTGAAACACGAAACCCAATGCAAGTCAATGGGGAAGCAAAGTCGGCAGGGAGTGGAGGACAGTAAACACACGTACAGTGCCCATTTCAATGCCACAACATCAATTCTTATTACTGAAGCTTGTCAACCTTAATTTACTTTCTAATAATAGTTACGCACTGAAAACTGGGGGCTATTCGGATAAAGTTGTGGGGGGTAGGGCTGACTCCAGGTTTTCATGTGCGCTGGGCCAAAGAGCGCCCCTTTAACACATACCACAAGTCATGATGCTCCGATACGGCACAGAAATATAGGTATAGTAGAATGACAAATACTTCACTGCTTACATGACATACAATTTTAAAGAAAAAAATGGAGTAACCATCAACCACAACAAAGGTAAGAAAAAGATAAAAAACAACCTTTATTAGTTTGCATTAAAAAGAGTATCAGACATTTGTAAGTACATATATGAGGTGAAAATAGAAAAAAAACAATCCAGAGAGCAAAATGTCGCCCTCACACATAAAAATGACAATAGGCAATGAAACCGCTAAGTAATATAAGGTTATTGCAGGCAGATCACCCTAGTGCACTAACTAATTATCACAGGAATATATCCATCTACAGGACACAAAGGGTGCTTCATAAAATTAAATACCAATCCATAGCAACAGAATGTGGCTCCAGAAAGCTTATCAATAGATACCGGGATCAAAAACCCGGTGCGCATAACGCCAATGTCACTTACCCATGACGGGATTACACAGGCTGTTTTTTATCTTTTTCTTACCTTTGTTTGTGGTTGATGGTTACTCCATTTTTTCTTTAAACTTGTATGTTATTGGGAGTACTCCACTATTATTAAACTAGTCCTTATGGCTGGTGGGGGAACTACTATTGTTTTTCTTAAACTGGTTCCTGATAATTATGAAGGTTTTGAATTCTTTTTCAATATCCTTACATGACATGACTGATCTATTTTAAATTCTACAATAGCTCAAAAAAAGGACAGTATATAACTCCATACAGTATTCTGGCCACCACATTGTGCGCCGTATGGAATAATGAGCCCCATATATTTCTCCATACAGAATAATTGGTCACATATAATCTTCCATACAGTATATGATGAGCTACACATAATGCTACAGTATATGATAGTCCCCATGGACGATGCTCCGGTGTGTTATGGGCCCAAATAATGCTCCATATATAATGGGCCCCATTTGCAATGCTCCAGTGTATAATGTGCCCGATAGATGCTGCTTCAGTGTCTGATCTGCCCCATTTAGAATGCTCCAGTATATGATGGGCCCCATGGATGATACTCCAGTGTCTTATGATCCCTAATAATGCTCCATATATAATTGGCCCCATTTCTAATGCTTCAGTGTATCATGTGCCCCAGAGATGCTGGTCCAGTGTCTGATCTGCCCCATTTGGAATGCTCTAGTATATGATGGGCCTCATGGATGATGCTCCAGTGTCAAATGTCCTCCATTTGGAATGCTCCAGTATATGATGAGCTCATGGATGATGCTCCAGTGTCAGATGTCCCCCATTTGGAATGCTCCAGTATATGATGGGCCCCATAGATGCTGCTCCAGTGTCTGATCTGCCCCATTTAGAATGCTCCAGTATATGATGGGCCTCATGGATGATGCTCTCCAGTGTCAGATGTCCCCATTTTGAAGGCTCCAGTATATGATGGGCCCCATTTTTAATTAACCCAGGCATGGTATGTGAAAAGAGCTCCATGGAGTAATCTGAAGTGTGTGCTGCCGCATCCTTCACTTTTGGTGTGGGTGAAGGACACAAGGAAAGTCGTTGCTCCTAACCAGAAGCCTGCACTTACGACCCAGTGCTTGAATTTTTTTAAACTTCAGAAGAGGAGGCGATAGAGCTGGAGGCTGTTTCAGCAATGTAAGCCAAAAACAGTTCCTGATGCTCCGGCTTTCAAACTAGTCTACCTACTCCCAGAAAACGGAGCCTTACAGGCCTTCCAGAGCTACATAATGATGCAGGCTCAACACCTCCTGCCTTAGCTGCTGTTGTGTTTTTGGCACTACCAGCAGATGCACCACCACCACCACTATCAGTACCAGGTGGCCCCCCACGTCCACATCTGCGTCCTCTTCCACCATACTTCCTCATGTTTTTGAAAATTGACCCAAAATACCAGCAGATATATGGTACTTTATCAGAAACGTACAGCTCTATACAGTCTAGGGATAACAGTAAATCTCCGTATATATTTAATGAGTCATACACAGATGCTCACAGGCTCAGTATGGATTACCCAATAAAATAAAAAGGTGAAAAAGGGTACAGTATCACCAGATACAAGGTACATATAGTATAGTGTAAACATTCTGAATCTCCGTATACATTTCAGGAGGCAGACACAAACGCTCTCAAGCCCAGTATGGATTACACAA
The DNA here is from genome assembly GCF_039654945.1 of Dendrobates tinctorius. Lineage (NCBI taxonomy): Eukaryota > Metazoa > Chordata > Amphibia > Anura > Dendrobatidae > Dendrobates > Dendrobates tinctorius. Next base: position 6,649,765 of record NW_027361827.1, on the reverse strand, counting down.
GAAAATGAAAAGCTGTAAATGGGTAATATAACACAAGCGTACAGCTGTATACAGCGTTTGCCAAATTTGAAATCTCGGTATATATTTCTGGAGTCACCCTCAGATGCTCACTCAGTCTCGGTTTGACCATAATAAAAAATGTTGGAAAAAAGGTACTGGATAAAAAGATAGCAAGTATATATATATTATAGGGTACAATTGAAATCTCCATATACATAGTCCCGTAGTCAGTCTCAGACGCTTACTCAGTATGGATTTGACCGTAATACTAAATGTCAAACAAAGGTACTGTATAACAAGATACAAGCTATATCGAGTATAGGGTAAAAATTGGTATCTCTGATTCACCGTATATATAGAAGGCGTAAACCACACATGCTCACTCACTATGGATGATGACGTAATACAAAATTTTGAGCAAAGGTAATGTATCAGCACATACCAGGTGTATCCAGTCTAGGGGTAATTGTAAATTTCCGTCTATACTTCCGGAGTCAGACACAGACACTCACAGGCTCAGTATGTATTACACCAGAATTTAACAAGTAGAAAAAAGGAAAGGTAGTCGAAGCGTACAACAGTATACAGTGTTGTGGTACTTTGAAATCTTCGTATACTGTATATTTCAATCTCAGTAAGCCAGTCCAGACTCTCCGCTACTGGAAACTACATGGATACAAGTGCAGACGGAAATTCGAGTTTTATCAGAAATTTGGGAATTACTCATTGCGGGAAAACCTCCCGGTAGATGTTGCAGAGGCAATGCAGACCCTCAATTACTGTGTCTGTGGAGACAGCGAAAAAGGTTCTTTGTGAAGAAAGGATTGCTTTATCGCAGTAGCGTGGATCACATCACCGTTACTCATCTCCATCAAACTGTGATCACAGGGAGAGATGTACACATTGCCCTCACTACCTATCATGATGTGTCTGGTCATTTTGGAGTGCCAAAGAAAGAAGCCACAGACCGTAGGCGATTCTATTGGATTGGCATGAGAGGAGACATTGAAAAATGGTGTCAGGAATGTCACAAGTCTGTGACTATCACAACTGTGAAAGGTGATCATAAACCACCACTGCATCCGCTTGTAAGTTGATGTCCATTGCAAATGGTAGCCATTGATCATGTGAAGGTAGAGACCAGCAGGACAGGGCATAGCTACATCCTAACCATCATCAATCAATACACCAAATTTCTTGTGGCAGTCCCTATGAAGAATTTAACTGCCCAGATTACACAGCGGTGGAGCAGGGAGAGGTAAGTATTGCAACTTGCAAGTGCTGTGGCCATGACCAAGCAGGGGGGCACACTCGTGGTCTATGGTACTGGCACAGGGCCCCTCATAGTATGCTGGTGTGTCTGACGGTGAGTGGGTCCCCCCACCATCAGAGACACTGTATTGTACTATGGGGGGCCCTGTGCCAGTGCCGTCGGCCATCTGAGGCCCATCCACCTGTTTGCCCTTCCACCTGTTCAGAGCAATGGCATTTGCCCAGGTGCGCCAGGTGTTGAACCCAGCCATTGGGGGGGCAGCACACTTAGGGAGGTTTAAAAAAATGGCATATGTTGATGTGTTGGCTGGACATTCAGCTGCTGCAAAGGGCGGAATTGGGCAAGTCCGAGGAAGAGGAGGACAAAAGCGAGGCAGTTTTCTGGTAACCTTTGTGTCATCAGTGGAAGGTGGGACAAAATCCTTTGCAACCAATGCATGGTTCATTTTAATGAAGGTTAGATCATCAACATTTTGGGTAGACAGACGGGTCCTTTTTTCTGTCAGGATTGATCCAGCAGCACTGAAGACACTTTCAGATAATACACTAGCAGCAGGGCAAGCGAGCTCCTGTAAGGCATATTGTGCCAATTCAGGCCAGGCGTCAAGTTTAGAGGCCCAATAGTCAAAGCGGAAAGACTTGTGAGGGAGAACATCGATATGGGAGAAGTAGTTTATAACCATAGTTGACAACTGCTGTCTCCTGTCACTTTTAATCGATGCAGTATTAGCAGTCGTGTGAGCGGTACTTGAGAAATCATTCCACAACATGGTCATTAAACCCGTCTCCAACGCCACTTCGGCTGTGTGCACCACAAACACCTTTTCCATTGTGCCCTCTACGGCTCGTGGGAGAAACAGCACTGCTGCTGTGCGCTGGGAAAGCCTCAAACAACCTGTTTACCAGAGTTGCTTGTTTGTTAGCCAATATTATCTCTAAGTTCTCCTGTGGCATGATGTTCTGTAATTTGCCTTTATAGCGTGGATCCAGGATGCTGGCCAGCCAGTAGTCATCATCCCTCATCATTTTGGCAATGCGGGGGTCCCTTTTTAGGATCCGCAAGGCATAATCGCACATGTGGGCCAATGTTCCAGGTGTCAATGATGCACTGCCAGTGGTGGGTGAGGAGCACTTTCTGGCAAATCCACATCCCTATAGTCACGCATAAACACTGTACCTGACCTTGGACCGCCAACATTTTCTCTTGCCCCCTGAGAAGCATCCTCCTGCCAAAAATAATCATCCCCCCATCCTATTCCTCCTCCTCCTCCTCCACCTCGTCCAGGACAGTTCCCTGACCAGACAATGGCTGACTGTCATCAAAGCTTCCCTCCTCCTCCTGTGCAGATGCCTGATCATTAATGTGCGTCAAATATTGCATGAGCAGACACACAAGTGGGATGCTCATGATTATGATGGCGTCGTCTGCGCTTACCAGCCATGTGCATTCTTCAAAACACTGAAGGACTTTACAGAGGTCTTTCAGCTTTGACCACTGCACACCCAACAATTCCATGTCTTCCCTCAAACTGCCTGCCCGTATATCCTCCCACAAATGCATTACAGTCTGCCTCTGTTCGCACAGCCTCTCAACCATGTGCAGGGTGGAGTTCCACCTTGTTGCAACGTCTATGATTAGGTGGTGCTTGGGGAGGTGGAGCAATCGCTGCAGCTTCTGCATATGACTGTAGTGTATGTCCGAGCGACGGATGTGCGAGCACAGTCTTCGCACCTTATGGAGCAGGGATGTTAACTCCGGATAATTGTTAAGGAAGCACTGCTCCACCAGGTTCAAAGTGTGAGCCAGGCAAGGTATGTGTGTGAGTTTTGCACAGGCTATGGCTGCCACAAAATTATGGCCATTATCACTGACTACCTTGCCTGCCTCAAGATGTAGGCTGCCCAGCCATGACTCTGTTTGTCGCAGCAAGTAGTCGGCCAGTATCTCCGCGGTGTGTCTGTTGTCGTTCAAAGACATCATCTTTAACACAGCCTGCTGACGCTTACCACTAGCTGTTCGATAGTGGGACACCTCGTGTACAACACTGACAGCTGCGGATGGAGTGCTCATGCGATTGCACTCTGTGGACGAGCTTTCACTGATGGAGGAGGAGCGAAAACCTACAGCCAATTGTTTCCTATACCATGGGCTAGGCAGCACTGTTCCACTGCCGCTGTCCCCAGTGGAGCCTGCATCCACCACATTAACCCAGTGCGCAGTGATGGACACGTAATGGCCCTTGCCATGCCTACTGGTCCATGCATCTGTTGTGATGTGCACCTTTCCCCTCACTGACTGTTTTACTGCATGGACAATGCGGTCTTTCACATGCCGGTGGAGGGCAGGGATGGCTTTTCAAGAAAAGAAGTGCCGACTGGGTAGGTCATAGCGTGGGACAGCGTAGGCCATGAAGTCGTGGAAAGCTTCACTTTCAACCAAACAGTAGGGCATCATCTCTAACGAGATTAGTTTGGCAATGTAGGCATTCAAACAAAGTGTACGTGAATGAGAGGATGAGTACTTTCTTGTCCTACTCAGTGTCCGGTAGGGTGAGCTGGACTGGAGAGCTGTATAAGGGGGAAGTAGCGGTGGAACGGATGGAGTGAGAGGGGGTTGGTGATGGTATTGGTGGTGATGGCCTAGATTCAGTGTTGTGTTGCAAAACCATTGTGATTCCCTGAGTGCTTTGGCCTTGCGACAACACCTCCACATTTAGTGCTGGTGGTGTGATTAACGGTGGCCTTACAGTGGGGGAAGCGATGGAGCATTGCTGGCTACATTCAGTCAGTACAGGTGCACATGTGCTACCTGAGGTTTTGTAGTCCGTCCTCGCTTGCAAGTGCATGTTGATTAAATGTCTATGCATGCACCTTCCTCTTTACCTTCCTCTGTGTCACTGTGTAAGGTGGTATAGTATGCGGGAAGGGGCACCTGAGTTTCATCATGGTCAAATTCTGGCTCAATAGACTGCGAGGGCAATGTAGTGCTCTGGGTTGAAGTACCAGCAGAATCATCTAGCAGTGGCTGTGCATCAGTGCACTCCATGTCAGATTCATCTTGGACTGGGGAATTCAGGATTTGACTGGATAACCCAGGCATGTTATGTGAAAAGAGTTCCATAGAGTAATCTGAAGTGTAGGCTGCTGCATCCTTAACTTTTGGTGGGGGTGAAGGACACAAGGAAAGGTGTTTTTCCTGACCAGAACCCTGCACTGACGACTCCGTGCTTGCAGGTTTTGAACGTACCGAAGAGGAGGCAATAGAGCTGGTGTCTGTTTCGGCAATGTACGCCAAACCCTGTTCCTGATGCTCCGGCTTCAAAAGCTGTTTTCCTACTCCATGAAAAGGCAACCTTACAGGCCTTCTTGGGCCAGACGATGACACAGGCTCAACACTTCCTGCCTTAGCTGCTATTATGCTTTTGCCAGAACCAGCCGATGCACCACCACCATCAGTACCAGCTGCGCCCCCCTGACCACGTCCGCGGACTCTTCCACCATACTTCCTCATGTTTGGGAAAATGTACCAAAAAGATCAGCAGAGAGATGGCACTGTATGAGGAGCGTGTAAGGTGTATGAAAAAAATTATACCTACGTATAAATTTTGTTAGTTTCAGACGCTCCAACATGCAGATTTACGGAACTGTATCAGAAGTGTACAGCTGTGTACGTTTTTTGTGTAACTAACAATCTCCGTATATGTATTTACGGAGTGTCACACACACACGCTGACTCTGTATAGATGTTACTGTAATGCGAACGGCAGATATGCAATACTGTTTGAGAATCAGACAGCTCTATATGGTGTCTGTAAGGAAAATTGTCAATCGCCATTTATTTCTATAGGGACTGATACACACTGTCTCTGTCTAGTTTTCACCGTAGATATACGAAACTGTTTGAAAAGCGGATAGCACTCTAAGGTGTAGGTCTGGAAAAACAGAAAAAGTCCTCGACTTTTTTCCAGGGTATCACACAGATAGCTTCTATTTGTCCGTGATACCAGCCTGTACACGGTAATGTGTGAGGAGCGTACACCGCTATACGGTGTCTGTATGGAAAATTGTCAATCTCCGTCTTTTCCTATAGGGACTGACACATGCTGTCTCTGTCTAGTTTTCACCGTAGTCAAACAGCAGATATACGAAACTGTTTGGAAAGCGGACAGCACTCTAAGGTGTAGGTCTGGAAAAACGGACAAACTCCTCGGCTTTTTTTTCCAGAGTCACACCCAGATAGCTTCTATTTGTCCGTGATACCAGCCGGTACACGGTAGTGTGTGAGGAGCGTACACCGCTATACGGTCTGTGAAAAAATGAACGCTCAGTAACTCACCAGGACAAAATAATAAAAGTTGGAGTGCTTTGAAAAAAGCAGTTTTAATACCAGTGTTCACACAGCAATGCAGCTAGCAGGTAGCCTTACAATGCAGCCTAATCACCACCAGCGCTGCTGCACAAAAGCAAAAATCCTCCCCTTTCACTGCACACTAACTGTACAGTGAAAAGTGCTATCAACAGAAGCAGTTTTTTTCTTCTTCTTCCCTGCCTAATGCTCTCCCTATTCAGAATCAGCAGCAGCAACCTCTCCCTTTGCTAAGATCAGCAGAAGTAAGATGGCGGTTGGTGGTCACAGCCTTTTATACCCACTGTGACGCCACACAAAGCCAGCCAATCACTTCAATGCCCTTCTCTAAGATGGTGGTGGCCGCTGCCTATGTCATCGCATTGCCCACAGTGTACGTCCTCCATTATTGGCTGAATAAAGGTGCTGGAAGCATCATTTGAAATGCGACTTTGGTGCTCGGGTCACCGACATCATTGCCAACCTCACGCTATGGTCGGGTTTCGTTTCATGAAACCCGACTTTGGCGAAAGTCGGCGATTTTTGAAATTGACCGACCCGTTTCGCTCAACTCTAATTTCAAGGATAAAACTGAATTATTTCTAAAAAATCCAATGGTATTTAGTATCTGCCCCAAGCATATTATGGTTCAGGTTGCTCTGTTGTGAGTCACACAAAAAAACTTAGAGGTCCACCGGTCTCATTTCAGTTATGGCAGCAGAGTCATAAGTGTCTACCATCCTCTCCACCACTATGTACTGTAATTGTCAATGAATTACAGGCATTCTCCATGCACCATCCAAACCACCAATCAGAGAGATTAAAAGGGTTGTCTGGCGCTTGACTGCAAGTCTGCAGTCAGTATATCTGACTGCAGACTTGTGAACCCTCACATCGCACGCTATATGCACTGTAAGGACTTCCTGGTGCCAGCACTGGGAACCTGGAAATCGTGTAACCGCAAATATACCTCCAGCCATATTTCAACTAGGCATCTAGTCATGTGACCACATGTATGGAAATCACATACTTGCAGTCACGCTCCTAAATTGGTATGAGAAAAAAAATAGCACTGCCCCATAGTATAATATTGGTCCGACTGTCATCCGATAAAACATTGGATAGTACTCATCCAAGTTATAAGCATGTGTGAGCGAGCCCTTATAATTATTTTTTTCAGTAACGGCATGGTCATCTGCTGAGGTTCTCTTTTTCCCATGATAATCAGGGTGCAGTGTAAAGTGCACAGGGTAGTAGTCATGGTTGAGGGATTGCTGTTATCCCACACCCTGGCACCCTACAAATAATATCACATCTTTCATGTGGTTTGAGTAAAGTGGATAACACTCTCTTTTGATCCTGAAGACTCCATTTGTTCCGCAATCCCGGATCCGAATGCAGCCACACAATCAATCACAGACTCTATCGATTTTCAACAGTTCAACTTAACTCAGCAGTTCAGTCTTATTCATGGATACAGCACGGTGTGTTAGTTTGGTAACAGCTTCTTCAGCCTATGCTATCACTTCCTTTGCTGGCATTCCTTGGACCTGGGATGTTCCACCCAGCACCGCAGCGTCCCAGAATCTTGACGTGATTCCAGTCTGTGAATCCCTATCCGTTTACCCCTTGATGAAAACAAGGTTGGCAATTCCATACCTTTTTCAGGATGTTGGCCTTGGACGTTACGGGGGGACCACCAAAAGCCTGTTTCAGCTGTATAACATCACAGATATTCAGAGGGTTTCTAATATACCCATGCAGCACAATGTCAAAGGGATTAAATGAGATTGATGTATAATACTGTGTATAATTGGGTCATTTTATTGTTTGCAGAGGGAGAGAGATGAAGACAGGACTCCAAAACATCCTTCCTCATTCTGCAAGAAGGGACTAAGAAATCTCTTCCCCTGGAAGCGGACAAGACATTATACCGATTGAGATCATGTACTGTTAGTATATAGAGTCAATAATACCCTGAGAACCCTGTGATATGAGTATTCGTATAGTAAAGGCAGATTTAAAATATTCAAAGTATAAATCTTCAGGCTCTAATTGGAGAGCAGGCCTAAGTTAAAGTTATCTAGAAAACTGAGAGGGTGGTATTTCGTATTTGGGCTGCATCTGCGTGAAAGGAAAAAGTAACACATTCTTATTATAAGGATCGACAAATGAATGTTCATTACCTGCCACCCAGAAAGAAAACAATGGGGTGATGCCAAGGGGAAATATGAATTTTCCCACAAGTGCATTTCAGCTTATTTGCCTCCTTAGGCCTCTTTCACACTTCAGTTTTTTGCATCAGTTCAAATCCGCCAAAAAGTTAGAAAAGCGGATCCGTTCTTAACTGAAGTGAACGGATGAGGCAGAGAGAGAGAGAGAGAGAGAGAGAGAGAGAGAGAGAGAGAGATTTTTTTTTGTCCGGCACCCAGAAAGAATTTCGGGTTAAATCAGTGTCTGGAGGATCCGCCACAAGCTCCGTTTTGAAATCTTTGAGGATGGTGACGGACAGCAACTGTTGGCGGATCCTCAAAAAAAACGGATGCAACGGACGGCAATCCGTCACAATCCGCCATTAATGCAAGTCAATGGGGAAAAAAACGGATCCTCAAAAAAAATTGAGGATCCGTTTTTTTTCAAAACCTGGCGGATTGTGACTGATTGTAAAAAACGGAAGTGTGAAAGAGGCCTTACTAACAAAGCTGATTTATGAGCTAATTTATGTATAGATAACTGTCTAATGGAAAAGAACACGAGTCAAATAATGTTCTAAATTTGGGAGAGGTTCACCTGGCATCCATTAACTTGGCATCCAATCACTCTCTACTGGCCAGTCAGATTGTAAAGACGAAAGTCTTGCAAAGCCAGCACATCATTAGTTTTAGGTCCCTGGAGAGTGGATCATTTAAGTTAGGGTTTAGTAACCCTCCCAATTGAATGGTGAAAGATGAGAATTAAGTGATTTAAAGAAATTTTTAGTGACCGGGACTGAGCAATGCAGAAGGGCATAATTCAATCAAACTCATTTTAATGATTTTTGCAGCCAAACACCAAAAAAGGTAATTTACTCCATAGTATAAATTTCATTAAAAAAAAATTAATGAACGTTTATTTAGAGTAAAGTCCTATAGTGTTATTAATGTCTAAATATTTAAAGTAGTAAATTCATAGGAAAGAAACACAGTTTCATGCCAGTTTAGACAGACCAGCATTATTACTAAGGTCTTAATACTTCACATGCAGGGTTTTTTAAAAGTAGTTTTCTTTTTTTTGTCCTTTGGTATTAGCTGCTATTTTTTGGTGCCAAATTGGTAAAAATGAAGCACAAGATTCATGAATTTGGCACAAAGTAGAAAACAGTCTTTTTTTCATTAATATTTTTAACTCTGTTTTGCCTTTAACAGTTCTTGCACCTTTTTAGCTCAAAAAGTCACAGATTGCAAAATGGAGCAAAGAAAGTACCAACATGCTGGCTAACTCAGTAACAAACCATTGAAATTGAGCTGCGCCAAATTTTGCAACTTTTAAAAAGTTGCAAAGGCAATGATAAATTGAGGTCTAAATGAGTTTACGATGAAAATAACATGAGACAATGCCATAAATATGACCATGCCATCATGTAAGCAGGTTACCAGATGAAACACAAAGTTAAAACACAAGGCTGAAGTAACAAAAATAACATTTATTTCCCTGATATGGCAGGAATTGTAGTAATTATACAATGACAGAATGCAAAGCAGGGTAATTACAACATGAAACATGCAATAACATAAGTACAAAGAATCTTTAGATTCACTCTATCAACTATAGCAGGCTGCAGGTCTGCAGGAGCTTGCAGGTAGAGCTGTCCTTGCCTCCTAGTCGGGTTTCTGCCGCAAAGGTGACCCATTTCCTTATCTCTGCTAACTCAGGGTCGGACTGCTGCAGGTGAACCCCTTTATCTGTGGGGCAGCCCAGAATTTGGTTGGGTCTGGATTCCTTCTCAAACTCTTGGGCGGCTAATATGTCCGCTGCAAACTGTTGAAATTTGTGATTTTGTTGCTTTCGCGTTCTTCGTTGGTATCTTTCTTTGAACCTGCTTTTGCGACTCAGGATAATGAGTCTGCATGCATATTCTCGAATTTGGATCTGTAAGCAAACTTGTACCTGTATTTCAACATTCGCGTAACCCATCTTTGCTCAAGAGTAGAGATGGCGGGACACCTGGATGTTCGGGTCCAGTGGATTCGGTTGAACAGTTACAAAAAGTTTGGGTTCGGGTGTCAGAACAGTACCTGGACCCGAGCCCGAACCCGGTCCCCATTCACTTGAATGGGGGTCTGAACATCCAGTGTTTGCTGTGCTGTCATGGAACTACTGATCCGACACCTGCAGCCGCTAATAACAGTGAAAGCAGGAGCGGCGGATGGGAGCATTCATCAGCCGCTCCTGCGCTGTAAATAAATAATTAAGTAAAGAAAACGACGTGGGTTCCCCTGTATTTTTGCTAACCAGCCAGACAAAACTCACAGCTGGGGGCTGCAACCCTCAGCTGTCAGCTTCAGAAAAGCTAGTTAGCAAGAATAGAACGGTCCCTACGCTGTTTTTTTAATTATTTAAATAAATAATTTAAAAAAATGGCATGGGGTCTCCCCCATTTTTGACAACCAACCTTGCTAAAGCAGATAGCTGGGGGACGGTATTCTCAGGCTGGTAAGGGGCCATGGATATAGCCCCCCAGCCTAAAAATAGCAGCCCGCAGCTGCCCAGAAAAGGCACATCTATTAGATGCACCCATTCTGGTGCTTTGCCCGGCTCTTCCCACTTGCCCTGTAGAGGTGGCAATTGGAGTAATATTTGTTGGAGTGCCAAGATGCGTCCGTCCAGGCTGAAAACCACTGGTGATTGAACTGCTGCGAGCGTAGCCTCAGAAACCGGTGGTTTCTGGTTATGTCCGGTCATTGAGGCTCCGTTCCCAGCCGGGCTAGAACTGCCGTGACCTCTGTGACATCCCTGCTAGCAACGTGAGAGTTTTTTGTATTTTCTAGCAGTAGAAAAAAAGACCTAGCAGAAATGCCTATTTGATATGAGTGCTGACTGCTGGGGGAACACTCATAGCAATCCGGCAATGACAACCACAGGGGTCTGCTGTAGAAAATGGGTTGTCATGCCAACCCATTGTTCACCCGCGGTCATGTGACACGATCACATTAAATGCCTCTGTCAGAGACTGACAGCTGCATTTAACAGGTTAACAGCCATGGGTGGATCGCAATTCCACCTGCGGCTGTTAGGGGCACATTTTAGCTTATGAAATGAGCTGAAATGTACTGGGCAAGATGCGGGCTCAGTGCAAAGCTCACATCAAAGGGAGAGACCTGACATGCGCTGTACAGGTACTGTGCATGTCGGGAAGGGGTTAAACATCAAGGAGGACATGCAAAATACTAAATGTAATAGTTTTTAATGTGGGTTGTACCCATTTTTGCATTAATTTGCGTAAAACTGCAGATTATGTAATGAAAATTATATTAATCTTTTTTACATTATTAGTTAAAGAAATATTCTATGAAACTCAGTCTTGTCAAAATGTTGGAAATTGTTCTTGTGTTCAGTGAGATATTGATTCAAATCTTACTTTTCAAAGGGTGTACTTATGTATACTGAGCATTGTATATGTTTGGTGGAGTTATAGCTCCCATCTGTGGCACATACACATTGATTATGCCACTATTGCAACAGCTTAATATGGAGGCCCTTTTCAGCCTCCCCCCACTCATGATTGCCTCAACAGCCCATCTCACATTATGTATAACTTAGCTTACTCAGTATAGCCCCATAGCGCCACACACAGTATCATGGGCCCTAAAGACCCTCATTCAGAATGATGGCCCCCCAATCACCCACTGAGAATGATGGCATTGACAGTCCTCCACTCAGAGTGGGTTCTTCATATTCAGTATGGGGTCCCACACAGCACATCACTCAATAATGATGTCCCTGTAGCCCACAACCAAACTTAAGGCTTCCCCAGCTCAACACTCAGTTTGATGGCAATCACTCAAAAATTGGGTCTTCCACAACCCTACACTCAGTATTATAACCCCCACAGAACATCTTTTAGTCTAATTTTCCCACAGCCCCACATTCAGAATAATGACAGCTCATCAACAGCTCCCCATTCAGTATGGGGTACCCCACCTACCCCCAAGCAGTATGGGGACTCCCACAACCTCCCATTCCATATGTTGGTACCCAAAACAACTAACATGTAAAAAACAAAACAACACTTACCGCACCTCTTTCCTTGGGTTTGTTCCTAAAATCTGTGCAGTGTGAGTACTGAGGCTTCTGCACAGGATGCGCAATGCAGTGACATTATCAAATCTGCAGGGCATGGAGTCTCAGATTCCTGTACTGAGAAAACTGATTCACTAGTGTATTCAACAGAATCTGCATCCTCAGGATGAAATTGCGATGACGGTTACCAAGCATCACCTGCCCCCCTACTCATGAGCCCCATAACGAATGCCTGGTCAGCTCCTAGGAGCGATTCACCCATGTATGGTGGAGAAAATGGGAAAGAAGCCTTGAAAGAAAAGAGATACTATAGAAGAAACTGAAACATCCCCAGATTCCTACTCAGTTTATCATTAGAAGTCTACAGCTATGAACTCAGGCACCTCCAATCCAGCCAAACTGCGGTTTCCTGCTCTTAGAGAACCAGATCTTAAATACAAAAGCAAAGCTAAGTCCTGCAAATAAGCCACAAGAAATTGTGATGGTGTCTGGTGTATTGGTGCTGTGATCAACAGAAGTTTTTGTAGACCACATGGTTACTATGAATTGCATCAGACTGTTATGCCAATTGTCTCTTCAGAGAGGAAGAGGACTAGAACTAGTGCCACTTGTAGAAAGTAGCAATCAATCCTAAAAGTCAATGTCGACCCTTTAACAACCCTTGTTACATGGCTTGGGAAAAAAGCCAAAACCAGAATCTCAATTTTCAGACAGTGTGTTTTGGCGTACTGCCACTCATCAGGGCAAAGGGTGAGATCTGGTTTGGCTGCATGAGAGGCGTCTGAACGGGATCCATGGGGCAATGTTTCTCCTTGAGGAGAGTGACATGTCAAGCATGCAGAGATGAGGAGACTTTTAAACGGCAGTGTTCCTCTGAGAAATATTCAAATTGTCTCTTCAGAGAGGACGAGGACAATGTCGACCCTTTAGCGAGCCTTGTCACATGACTTAGGATAAAAGCCAAACCAGAATCTCAATTTGCAGACACTGTGTATCAGGGTACTGCCCATTGTCAGTGCAAAGTGTGAGATCTGGTTTGGCTGGATGAGAGGTGTCTGAACAGATTGTTATAAAAGATTGTATGCCTCATTCCAGTTCCAAGCAATTTCATTCATCTTCATTCAGATGTCAGGAATTATTGGAAGCTAACGTTTGCTTTGTGATAGCAAAGAACTGTGTTGTGGTACCACGAAATATGTATGAGTGCTCTAGGGGTTTGCTGATTACCTCTTTTAGGCCACAATTGGCTTGATAGTATGGGGACCTCGTACATGCGGGACAAATCACTAAGACCAAGATCCAATTTAAAAAGATGAAAACTTCTTTGATAGAATTCTTAAAGCAGAATTTCAACAATTTAAATCAGGCACAATACTTTATATACATTTAAACTGTATCATGCAGAGTTACCTATGGCATTCCAATAGTATAGGTATACTTCAAGAGTGACAAAGTACTTCTCAAGGTTTTTTCTCTTTCCTTAGTTTCTTTATCCTCCACTTCATTGGGTACCTTGTGTTCCTTCTGTTAGGAGTCAGATTTCTTCCTCTCCTATGATGAAATCTAGACCCTTACATTCTGCAGTCTCCTGCGCTTCATCTGCTGCCGAGGAGATTGCAGAGGAGAGTGCCTTGCGGCAACTCTCTCCAGAGTCCTTTGTTCCCTCAACTGAGCATGCTCATGGGACGAACACCCATTGGACTTCGGGAGTCAGGTGCTCAGGTCCTGTGTCGAATCCTATTGGCTTCTCCTGGAGTCTTGGAGATTTCCGGAAGGTCCCATTTGATATAAAAAGCGCGCATGGCTGTTCCGCCATGCGCTAGTATTTCATACTTGCAGCTGTATGTTTGCTGATGGATGCTTGGACTGGTGAATGACTCATTAAATACCCCCTACCTTGGTTATTACGTCTGTGTGAGTGATTGAGTTCTACCAGTAGCAGCGCCAGCGCGGCTAGCTCCATCTTAGTCAGCAGCTTAGCGTCTGCATTTCGCTAGCGTGTTTGCAGCGCATTGCCAGCGGCTCAGTTCTTGCCGCGCTGCAGTTGCAGCTTACTTTGGCATCTGCAGTTGCGACGCCACGGACCTCATTTTCACGGTAGGTCTAGACGGAGTAGTCCTGACGTCTAAGGCTACTCCTGTGACCAGGAATACCGTGTCTGCATCGCTGTGGTCTATGACCCTGAACAGACACAGCGTTTTCTGTATGCTTTTGCCTGCAGCTCTGTGAATATAACAGAGTCTGCTTCAGTGCATAGTTGGTGCAGTTTAACCCTGTGCACATTACCGCCATAGTGCTCTGCCTCTTCTAGCAGCGTTTTTTCCATCCACCGCACGGTGGACCCCGAGTGGCGAAGGAGCTTTATTTATATTTTTTATTTAGTGTCTTCCGCCACTCCTAACACCTTCCTTGTTAGAATAGAGCTTCTCTAAACATCCTCACTCCATCTTGCTACCTAAGGGAATTCTGCCTCTCTTAGTTTTGTTGACTGCTGCAGCTGGTACTAAATGATCATAGAACAAACCTTCTGGATAGAGTTGAGCAAAACGGATCGAAAAATTTCAAAAGTCGCCGACTTTTGGCAAAGTCGGGTTTCATGAAACGAAACCCGACCCTAGGATGAGGTCGGCCACGAGGTCGGCGACTTACGCGCCAAAGTCGCGTTTCAAAAGTTGGTTTTACGCTCTTTTTCAGCCAATCAGGATCCACGGACACTGTGGGCAACGTGATGACATAGGCACGGGTCACCACCATCTTTCAGAAGGGCATGCAAGTGATTGGCTTGCTTTGGGGGGCGTCACAGGGGGTATAAAATGGCGTGCACGCCGACCGCCATGTTATTCATGCTGATCTCAGAATAGAGAGAGCTGCTGCTGCTGATGATTTTGTAGGGAGACCGTTAGGCAGGGAAGAAGACACCAAAAACTGCTTCTGCTGCTAGCGATTTTGCCTGTACAACACACCAGTCACTGTGTGTGCAGTGCAAGGGGAGGCTATATAGTGGTGTATCAGTGGTGTTGGTTGTTGGGCTGCCTTCTAAGGCTTCCTGACATTCCTGCATTGCTGTTTACCCACTGCTCCGCAAACTGCTTTTTTAAAAGCAATCCAATCTCCCTTATCCTCTAGTCACTTTTGTCACAGCTGTGCCATCGAGCCTGTCACATAGCGCTCAGATATTCATTGGGTCTCACACAATCCAAAAGTGTCCAGTGTCCACAAGTGTGTGCAGAAATTCAAAATTTCCCTTATCCTCTAGTCACTTTGGTCACAGCTGTGCCATCGAGCCTGTGACAGAGCGCTCAGATAGTCAGTGGGCCTCACACAATCCATAAGTGTCCAGTGTCCACAAGTGTGTGCAGAAATTCAAAATCTCCCTTATCCTCTAGTCACTTTGGTCACAGCTGTGCCATCGAGCCTGTGACAGAGCACTCAGATATTCAGTGGGCCTCACACAATCCAAAAGTGTCCAGTGTCCACAAGTGTGTGCAGAAATTCAAAATCTCCCTTATCCTCTAGTCATTTTGGTCACAGCTGTGCCATCGAGCCTGTGACAGAGCGCTCAGATATTCAGTGGGCCTCACACAATCCAAAAGTGTCCAGTGTCCACAAGTGTGTGCAGAAATTCAAAATCTCCCTTATCCTCTAGTCACTTTGGTCACAGCTGTGCCATCGAGCCTGTGACAGAGCGCTCAGATATTCAGTGGGCCTCACACAATCCATAAGTGTCCAGTGTCCACAAGTGTGTGCAGAAATTCAAAATCTCCCTTATCCTCTAGTCACTTTGGTCACAGCTGTGCCATCGAGCCTGTGACAGAGCGCTCAGATATTCAGTGGGCCTCACACAATCCAAAAGTGTCCAGTGTCCACAAGTGTGTGCAGAAATTCAAATCTCCCTTATCCTCTAGTCATTTTGGTCACAGCTGTGCCATCGAGCCTGTGACAGAGCGCTCAGATATTCAGTGGGCCTCACACAATCCATAAGTGTCCAGTGTCCACAAGTGTGTGCAGAAATTCAAAATCTCCCTTATCCTCTAGTCACTTTGGTCACAGCTGTGCCATCGAGCCTGTGACAGAGTGCTCAGATATTCAGTGGGCCTCACACAATCCAAAAGTGTCCAGTGTCCACAAGTGTGTGCAGAAATTCAAAATCTCCCTTATCCTCTAGTCACTTTGGTCACAGCTGTGCCATCGAGCCTGTGACAGAGCGCTCAGATATTCAGTGGGCCTCACACAATCCAAAAGTGTCCAGTGTCCACAAGTGTGTGTAGAAATTCAAAATCTCCCTTATCCTCTAGTCACTTAGGTCACAGCTGTGCCATCGAGCCTGTGACAGAGCGCTCAGATATTCAGTGGGCCTCACACAATCCATAAGTGTCCAGTGTCCACAAGTGTGTGCAGAAATTCAAAATCTCCCTTATCCTCTAGTCACTTTGGTCACAGCTGTGCCATCGAGCCTGTGACAGAGCGCTCAGATATTCAGTGGGCCTCACACAATCCAAAAGTGTCCAGTGTCCACAAGTGTGTGCAGAAATTCAAAATCTCCCTTATCCTCTAGTCATTTTGGTCACAGCTGTGCCATCGAGCCTGTGACAGAGCGCTCAGATATTCAGTGGGCCTCACACAATCCAAAAGTGTCCAGTGTCCACAAGTGTGTGCACAAATTCAAAATCTCCCTTATCCTCTAGTCACTTTGGTCAAAGCTGTGCCATCGAGCCTGTGACAGAGCGCTCAGATATTCAGTGGGCCTCACACAATCCAAAAGTGTCCAGTGTCCACAAGTGTGTGCAGAAATTCAAAATCTCCCTTATCCTCTAGTCATTTTGGTCACAGCTGTGCCATCGAGCCTGTGACAGAGCGCTCAGATATTCAGTGGGCCTCACACAATCCAAAAGTGTCCAGTGTCCACAAGTGTGTGCAGAAATTCAAAATCTCCCTTATCCTCTAGTCACTTTGGTCACAGCTGTGCCATCGAGCCTGTGACAGAGCGCTCAGATATTCAGTGGGCCTCACACAATCCAAAAGTGTCCAGTGTCCACAAGTGTGTGCAGAAATTCAAAATCTCCCTTATTCTCTAGTCACTTTGGTCACAGCTGTGCCATCGAGCCTGTGACAGAGCGCTCAGATATTCAGTGGGCCTCACACAATCCAAAAGTGTCCAGTGTCCACAAGTGTGTGCAGAAATTCAAAATCTCCCTTATCCTCTAGTCATTTTGGTCACAGCTGTGCCATCGAGCCTGTGACAGAGCGCTCAGATATTCAGTGGGCCTCACACAATCCAAAAGTGTCCAGTGTCCACAAGTGTGTGCACAAATTCAAAATCTCCCTTATCCTCTAGTCACTTTGGTCAAAGCTGTGCCATCGAGCCTGTGACAGAGCGCTCAGATATTCAGTGGGCCTCACACAATCCAAAAGTGTCCAGTGTCCACAAGTGTGTGCAGAAATTCAAAATCTCCCTTATCCTCTAGTCATTTTGGTCACAGCTGTGCCATCGAGCCTGTGACAGAGCGCTCAGATATTCAGTGGGCCTCACACAATCCAAAAGTGTCCAGTGTCCACAAGTGTGTGCAGAAATTCAAAATCTCCCTTATCCTCTAGTCACTTTGGTCACAGCTGTGCCATCGAGCCTGTGACAGAGCGCTCAGATATTCAGTGGGCCTCACACAATCCAAAAGTGTCCAGTGTCCACAAGTGTGTGCAGAAATTCAAAATCTCCCTTATCCTCTAGTCACTTTGGTCACAGCTGTGCCATCGAGCCTGTGACAGAGCGCTCAGATATTCAGTGGGCCTCACACAATCCAAAAGTGTCCAGTGTCCACAAGTGTGTGCAGAAATTCAAAATCTCCCTTATCCTCTAGTCATTTTGGTCACAGCTGTGCCATCGAGCCTGTGACAGAGCGCTCAGATATTCAGTGGGCCTCACACAATCCAAAAGTGTCCAGTGTCCACAAGTGTGTGCAGAAATTCAAAATCTCCCTTATCCTCTAGTCACTTTGGTCACAGCTGTGCCATCGAGCCTGTGACAGAGCGCTCAGATATTCAGTGGGCCTCACACAATCCAAAAGTGTCCAGTGTCCACAAGTGTGTGCAGAAATTCAAAATCTCCCTTATCCTCTAGTCACTTTGGTCACAGCTGTGCCATCGAGCCTGTGACAGAGCGCTCAGATACTCAGTGGGCCTCACACAATCCAAAAGTGTCCAGTGTCCACAAGTGTGTGCAGAAATTCAAAATCTCCCTTATCCTCTAGTCATTTTGGTCACAGCTGTGCCATCGAGCCTGTGACAGAGCGCTCAGATATTCAGTGGGCCTCACACAATCCAAAAGTGTCCAGTGTCCACAAGTGTGTGCAGAAATTAAAAATCTCCCTTATCCTCTAGTCACTTTGGTCACAGCTGTGCCATCGAGCCTGTGACAGAGCGTTCAGATATTCAGTGGGCCTCACCCAATCCAAAAGTGTCCAGTGTCCACAAGTGTGTGCAGAAATTCAAAATCTCCCCTGTCCTATAGACACCTTGTATCTTGTTTTACATTACTATATAGTTTGTTGGATTTTGTCTACATTTCTACCAAAAATGAGGAAGGCTGGTGGAAGAGGCCGTGGAATTGGGCGGGGGTTGGCAGCTGGTAATGATGGTGTTGGTCGTGGATCTGATGGTAGTGGCAAGAGCAAAATAGGACCGAATGCAGGAGGTGTTGAGCCTGCGTCATCGTCTGGCTACATAACGCCTCGAACGCTTAGTTTTCTAGGAGTTGGCAAACCGCTTTTAAAGCCAGAGCATCAGGAAAAAGTTTTGTCTTACATTGCTGACTCAGCCTCCAGCTCTATCGCCTCCTCTTCTTCAGTTGTAAAAAGTAAAAGCACTGAGTCGTCATTGGAGGCTCATGTTCATGAACCACACCTTTCCTTGTGTCCTTCACCCCAACCAAGATTGAAGGATGACGCAGGCAATACTACTGATTACTCCATGGAGCTGTTTTCACATACCATGCCTGGATTATCAAGTGAAATGGTGAATTACCCAGACCAAGATGAATCTGACATGGAGTGCACTGATGCACAGCTGCTGATGGATGATTCTGCTGGTACATTCACTCAGAGCACTACATTGTCCTCGCAGTGTACAGAGCCAGATTCTGACCATGATGAGACTCAGGTGCCCCTTCCCGCACACTATACCACCATACATGGTGACACAGAGGAAGGTGCACATGACATAGAAGAGGAGGTGATGGATGACCCAGTTGTTGACCCAGATTGGCATTCATTGGGGGAAGAGGGTGCTGCTTCCAATAGCTCAGATGAGGAGCATCCACAGCAGACATCGACATCACAACAGCTGTTATCTGGCAGGCCCGGAGCACTCCAAAGACAGGTTCCAAACATCAAAAGAGTTGCTGGACAGCTAGTCAAGAGGGTCAAAAGATCACAGTGTGCTAGGCCGCAAAATGTCTGCCAAAGTAGGAAGAGTGCAGTGTGGCACTTTTTTGAAAAAAATCCTCATGATCAGGCCAAGGTTATCTGTAAGAAGTGCGCAAAGACCTTTAGCCGAGGGAAAATTCTGAAAAATTTGAATACCAGTTGCATGCTTAGACATTTAACCAGCATGCACTTGCAAGCGTGGACACAACACCAAACCTCAAGTGCCACATGTGCAACTGATCACAACGAAGGTAGTCAGCAACGCTACATTGTTTCCCCCACTGTAAGCCCACCGGTTAGCACAGCAGAACATGTTGAGGTGTCGTTGCAAGGCCACAGCAGTCAGGGAATCCCACTGTTATATCAACGAAAGACTGATTCTAGGCCATCAGAAAGAACAACAACTCCATCACCATCATCAACCCTCTCTCAGTCCGCCCTGTCCACCGCTACTTCCACCATATGCAGCTCTCAAGTCCAGCTCACCCTCCCAGACACTATGAGTAGGTCAAGAAAGTACTCAGTCTCTCATCCGCGTACACTGGGTTTGAACGCCCACATTGCCAAACTAATCTCGTTTGAGATGATGCCCTTTCGGTTGGTGGAAAGCGCAGCTTTCCGCGAACTCATGGCCTATGCAGTACCACGCTATGACCTACCCAGTCGCCACTTCTTCTCTCGCAAAGCCATCCCAGCCCTCCACCATCATGTGAAAGACCGCATTGTCCATGCACTCAAGCAGTCAGTGAGCGGAAAGGTGCACCTCACAACTGATGCATGGTCCAGTCGGCATGGCCAGGGCCGTTACGTGTCCATCACTGCGCACTGGGTTAATGTGGTGGATGCAGGGTCCACAGGGGACAGCGGTGGTGGGACAGTGCTGCCTAGCCCACGGTATAGGAAACAGTTGGCTGTAGGCGTTCGACCCTCCTCCTCTTCCTCCTCCAGAAGCGAAAGCTCGTCCACAGAGCGCAGTCGTACGCGCACTCCATCTGCAGCTGCCACTGTTGCACACGATGTGTCCCCCTACCGAGCAGCTAGTGGAAAGCGTCAGCAGGCTGTGTTGCAGATGATGTGTTTGGGCAACAGACACACCGCCGAGGTGCTGGCCGAGTACTTGAAGCGACAAACTGAGTCATGGCTGGGCAGTGTACATATTGAGGCAGGCAAGGTAGTTAGTGATAACGGCCGTAATTTTGTGGCAGCCATAGCCCTTTCAAAACTCAGCCACATACCTTGCTTGGCTCACACCTTGAACCTGGTGGTGCAGTGCTTCCTCAAAAATTATCCGGAGTTAACAGCCCTGCTCCAGAAGGTGCGAAGACTGTTCGCGCACATCCGCCGGTCACCTGTACACTCCGTTCGTATGCAGAAGCTGCAGCGATTGCTCCACCTTCCCAACCACCGCCTCATTATCGACATTGCAACAAGGTGGAACTCCACCCTGCACATGGTGGAGCGGCTGTGCGAGCAGAGGCAGGCCATAATGCATTTGTGGGAGGATACACGGCCAGGCACTTTGAGAGCAGACATGGAGTTGACAGGTGTGCAGTGGTCGAAGCTGAAAGACCTCTGTAAAGTCCTTCAGTGTTTTGAGGAATGCACACGGCTGGTAAGCATAGACGACGCCATCCTAAGCATGAGCATCCCACTTATGCGTCTGCTCATGCAAACTTTGACGCACCTTAAGGAGCAGGCATCTGCAGCCAATGTTGATGAGGAGGAAGAGGAGGAGGGAATCCTTGATGAAATTCAGCCATTGTCTGCTCAGGGACCTCTCCTGGACGAAGTGGAGGAAGAAGAGGAGGAGGAGGATGATGGGGATGATTACTTAGGGGAGGAGGATGCATCTCGTGGGGCAAGTGAAAATGTTGGCGTGGCAAGGTCTGGTACAGGGTTTGTGCGTGACTGGAGGGATGTGGATTTGCCAGAAAGTGCTCCTCCAACCAGCACTCGCAGTGCATCATTGACACCGGGAACATTGGCCCACATGTCAGATTATGCCTTGCAGATCCTAAAAAGGGACCCACGCATTGCTAAATGATGAACGATGACGACTACTGGTTGGCCAGCATCCTGGATCCACGCTATAAAGGCAAATTACAAAACATCATGCCACAGGAGAACCTTGACCTAATATTGGCTAATAAACAAGCAACTCTGGTAAATCGGTTGCTTGAGGCATTCCCAGCACACAGCAGCGGTGATGGTTCTCACACGAGCCGTACGGGCCGGGGGCAGCTTGGCAGAGGTGTTCGTGGTGCACACAGCAGAAGTGGCGTTGGAGACAGGGGTTTCATGACAATGTTGTGGACTGATTTTTCAAATACCGCTCACACAACTGGTAATACTGCATCGATGGAAAGTGACAGGAGACAGCAGTTGTCAACTATGGTTACAAACTACTTTTCCTCCCATATCGATGTTCTCCCACACAGGTCATTCCCCTTTGACTATTGGGCTGCTAAACTGGACACCTGGCCTGAATTGGCACAATATGCCTTACAGGAGCTCGCTTGCCCAGCTGCAAGTGTGCTATCGGAAAGAGTCTTCAGTGCAGCTGGATCAATCCTGGCAGAAAAAAGGACCCGTCTGTCAACCCAAAATGTGGATGATCTAACCTTCATTAAAATGAACCACGCATGGGTTTCCAAGGATTTTGTCCCACCTTCCCCTGATGACACATAGGGTGACAGAAAAATGGCTTACTTTGGTCCACCTCTTCCTGGGACTTGACCTATTTCACCTTTTGCATCAGCTGAATATCCAACATCAACATATGCCACTTTCTAAAACTCCCTAACTGTGCTGCCTCCCCCCCCATGGCCGGGGTCACCACCTAGCGCATGACACCGTGCGAGTGCCGTTGCCCTGGACAGGTGGGTAGGCTGACTCTTGGGCGCGGGCACTGGCACAGGGTCCCTCATAGTGCAATCAAGTGTCTCTGACGGTGGTGGTGCAAACCCGCCGTCAGACACACCGCCGTACTATGAGGGGCCCAGTGCCAGTACCGACTCCCACGAGTGGGCCCCCCTTGCTTGGGCAGGTCCCCAGCATTTGCAATCTTTACCTCTCCCTGCTCCTCCGCTGTGTAGTCTGGGCCGTTAAATCCATACTGTGCCTGACACCGTTTGAGCCTGCCTCCTGATGTATAGACATATATTTTGAATGTGTACGCTATCCATACATGTTATCCGGGGATACTATACCCTTTCTAACCTTTGTGCAATCATGTGCAATCCATACTGGGCCTAACACCGTCTGAGCCTGCCTCCTGATGTATAGACATATATTTTGAATGTGTACGCTATCCATACATGTTATCCGGGGATACGGTACCCTTTCTAACCTTTGTGCAATCACCTGCAAGCCATACTGGGCCTAACACCGTCTGAGCCTGCCTCCTGATGTATAGACATATATTTTGAATGTGTACTCTATCCATACATGTTATCCGGGGATACGGTACCCTTTCTAACCTTTGTGCAATCATGTGCAATCCATACTGGGCCTAACACCGTCTGAGCCTGCCTCCTGATGTATAGACATATATTTTGAATGTGTACGTTATCCATACATGTTATCCGGGGATACGGTACCCTTTCTAACCTTTGTGCAATCATGTGCAATCCATACTGGGCCTAACACCGTCTGAGCCTGCCTCCTGATGTATAGACATATATTTTGAATGTGTACGCTATCCATACATGTTATCCGGGGATACGGTACCCTTTCTAACCTTTGTGCAATCACGTGCAATCCATACTGGGCCTAACACCGTCTGAGCCTGCCTCCTGATGTATAGACATATATTTTGAATGTGTACGCTATCCATACATGTTATCCGGGGATACGCTACCCTTTCTCACCTTTGTGCAATCACCTGCAAGCCATACTGGGCCTAACACCGTCTGAGCCTGCCTCCTGATGTATAGACATATATTTTGAATGTGTACGCTATCCATACATGTTATCCGGGGATACGGTACCCTTTCTAACCTTTGTGCAATCACGTGCAATCCATACTGGGCCTAACACCGTCTGAGCCTGCCTCCTGATGTATAGACTTATATTTTGAATGTGTACTCTATCCATACATGTCATCCGGGGATACGCTACCCTTTCACACCTTTGTGCAATCACCTGCAAGCCATACTGGGCCTAACACCGTCTGAGCCTGCCTCCTGATGTATAGACATATATTTTGAATGTGTACGCTATCCATACATGTTATCCAGGGATACGCTACCCTTTCTCACCTTTGTGCAATCACCTGCAAGCCATACTGGGCCTAACACCGTCTGAGCCTGCCTCCTGATGTATAGACATATATTTTGAATGTGTACGCTATCCATACATGTTATCCGGGGATACGGTACCCTTTCTAACCTTTGTGCAATCATGTGCAATCCATACTGGGCCTAACACCGTCTGAGCCTGCCTCCTGATGTATAGACATATATTTTGAATGTGTACGCTATCCATACATGTTATCCAGGGATACGCTACCCTTTCTCACCTTTGTGCAATCACCTGCAAGCCATACTGGGCCTAACACCGTCTGAGCCTGCCTCCTGATGTATAGACATATATTTTGAATGTGTACGCTATCCATACATGTTATCCGGGGATACGGTACCCTTTCTCACCTTTGTGCAATCACGTGTAATCCATACTGGGCCTGAGAATGGCTGGCGAGCTGTTAAGCAAGCTACAGCACCTGTGGTTTGCACACGTAAGTTTTTCATTTTTTCAGGAATGACGGTTAGGCCTAATTCCGGAACTGCGGTTGACCTGCACTTACTGGGAAATCAGCGTTCGCGGGTAATAATTGTAATCACAGATCCCCATCACTAACGTTGTTCAGCGGGTTATCTTCACCTGTAAGCGACAAACGCTGGCCTTTTCAGTGTAGCGCACATGCAGCCACGGACATGTAAGGGCATGACACACCAGTTACTGGCCAATCTCATGTGCCAGAGCCTCATGGGTCCCTCTAGTAAGCCGGACTCGGACCGCGGGGCATGACGGAGTCTCGTTCGTTAACGGAATTAAGCTTGCAATCTGTGCATCTTTTCTGTAGCTTGCATGGTTGAGGTTTCCCAGGTGGAGTCGAATTAAACCGTAGGCTCCACTCCTGGTGGTGCCCTTCTGGACATTCCTTTAAGGTTCAGCTTTGCAACCATACTGCCCACGTAAAACAAACACTTTGCCTTCATGTACGCTGTTTGGAGGGTCATGACTCGTGGGAATAACGCCGCCCAATCAGTTAACCTGCTAGAGAGATCCTTCGTTGCTCCCAAGCATGACATCACACTCCCTAGGAGGAAGGTAATGCCACTGTGGCGACCGTACTCCTGGGGGCGACACAAGTGCACTGATGCCCAGCCACTGCTTGATGAATCTGCTGGTACAATGACCCAGACCACTATATTCCCCTCGCACGCTACACGACCTGAATCTGACCCTGATGAAACTCAGGTTACCCTTCCCATATACAGTTCCATTTTACACAGTGACAAAGAGGAAGCTGCAGATGAAAGTGCAGGTTCGGCCCACCCGCCATCAGACACACCACCGTACTATCAGGGGCCCTGTGCCAGTGCCGTCGCCAACGAGTGGGCCTCCCCTGCTTGCTCAGGATCACAGCACTTGCAAGGTTGAAATACTGTGCAGTGAGATGGAAGATGGGGACGACGAGGAGTCAAGACTAGTACAGGGATTCCCTAGCGAGGAGACTTATTTGATTGTTTTCAATGTTGGGACAGCAATTTTTGGGGAGCACTATACTCTGGAGAATGATAGATGGGGCCCACCATACACTGGAACATTCCAAAGGTGGACATCAGACACTGGAGCAGCATTTACAGGGCCCATTATACACTAGAGCATTAGAAATGGGGCCCATTATGTTTGGAGCATTATTTGGGCCCATAAGACAGTGGAGCTTCATCCATGGGGACCAACATATACTGTAGCGTTATGTGGAGCTCATCATATACTGTTTCAAACATTATATGGGACCAATGATTCTGTATGGAGAAATAGATGGGCCTCGTCATGAGATGTAAAAAGTGAAGTATTTTTCATTGTACTATACCGCTATTTCTCTGCCGTATCGGAGCATGATGAGTTGTGGTATGTGTTAAAGGGGCGCTCTTTCGCCCAGGGCACATGAAAACCTAGAGCCAGCCCTCCCCCCCCACAACTTTAGCCAAATAACCCCCATTTTTCAGTGCGTAACTTGTATTATGAAGTTAATTAAGGTTGACAAGCTTAAGTAAGAAGAATTGATGCTTTTGGCATTCAAATGGGCACTGTAGGTGTGTTTCCTGCCCTCCTCTCACTGCCGACTTTTATTCCCCATTGACTTACATTGGGTTTCGTGTTTCGGGACGACCCCGACTTTTCCCTATAATCGGACGATCTTGCTCGACCCGACTTTTGGAAAAGTCGGGTTTCACGAAACAAAACTCGACCCTAAAAAACCAAAAGTCGCTCAACTCTACTTCTGGATACTCCTCAAATCTTCGTACTCTGGCCGTATAAAAAAATCACTTACTGTAGAATACTTTGGTCTGGAGCTTGCTATACTTTTAAAAACCTCTGTTGCTGAATACACTTTCTCATTTGTGGTCTTGTTCTAATAAAGAATGCTTCTTTTTACTTCAATAGCAAACCATTAATTTCCTAAAAACAAGGAATTAGCGTCTTGAGCCCACTTAAAGGGAATGTGTCAGAAGGTTTTTGCTATGTAATTTGATGACAGTATGAGACAGGGGTTACAACAGTGAATTTGTGACACCCCAGAGTTCGATTGCACAGTGACATTGCCTCCCTCTAAGAGGTGAAGTCATGCTTGGAGGCAGAAAGGGGACCCCCATGCCAGGTAACATAGATTAAATCACAATTCCTGCTGCAGGTCAGAAAAGGGAGCTGCCTTACAAATTCTGGCCAGCAGAGGGGGTTGGTGAGTCAGCTATAAGTGAGCTGAGGGAGTTGTCATGGAAACGAGAGCAGCTTTGAGAGGAAAATGACAAGAACATGAGGTAAAAAAGATCTTTCTGGAAAATCCAGTGAGTTCAAGACAGAGAGGCTCTGGGGAAGCTAAAAAACTGCCTATAGCAGACCCCAGAGCGAAGCGCTAATAGAGAGAAAGGGACGCCAGAGTCCTGGGTGGGCAGGAGCTGTATGTCCTGCCACCGAATCTGGAAGTACAGGGGATTGTAAACTCCTGAGCGACATTGAACACCTGAGGGCATGGCAGCTGATAAGTAGCCCAGGGCTGACAGAGAAAAAGGACGGTACCCGTGGAATAGGCTCATTCTGACAGACGTACAGGTTAGTGAAATCATAATGCAATTGAGGGTCTCAGCTTAGTTATAAACAGCAGGGACCCACACACATAGCGCAGAAGGAAGGTCCTAAACCCCCACCTGGCAAGGTGGATCCCCTGAATGCCTCCAGGCGAGCCAGACTCAAGCCATCACCTGTATGTGGTACTCCGGATTGCAACCAATTGCCAGTAAAAGGTAAAAAAACTGCACCTCTCTGCACTCCAACGTTCACAGTCATTTTGACTAATAATTTAACATCTTTGCCCTGGGACTATTGCTCTACCTGTGGAGAGCTATTTTCACCTCAGCTGCGCCACATCAACAGCCTCAGGGGAACAACACCACAGCGCTGGTCGCCTCTGACAAGAATACCACAGGTGGCGTCACGTATTTAATCATCTACAAACTTTATCTTCATTTCTACCACATCTAACAACATCACCAACAACTTTTCCCCTTCCCCTTTCATCATTTTACTTAATGGACGCCCAAGGGCCACGGACCGGGTCGCCGCCGTCGTGACACCGTCCCCCGTTGAAGTTGACGGGCCCGGTACCGAGTACCCCACTGCCCTGCCTGCCCGCGCTCTCACGAGCGCCCGGGGCGCTCCAACTGGTGTCACGAACAGGATTTAGTGAGCCTAGCAAAGCTGGGTAAAAGGAGCCTGGCAAAGCTGGGTACTGTGTGCCATAGACTTTATTAAATTGAGTGCTAAAGACTTTAATGAGCTTTCAAATAACCGCCATAACTGCGTTACACAGTGCGTGCGAGCAGAGAGGGGCGTGCCAGTGAAGCTGGAGCTGCGCTCTACTGTGAGCAAGTGAAAAACAGGAAGAAAATGCCCAACGCGGGTGAAGATTCAGCATCGGTCACAGCCGCAACATCCATAATGCCGCTATCAATGCCATATATACCAGGAGAGGCCTGGTTACCACAGTACTCAGGGGAGTCGCACACCCTGAGCGATTTTAAAGAAAGACTTTGTAGTTTGTTCAAAGTGTACCCCCTGTCAGAAAGCCAAAAAGTCAGTATCCTCATTGGCCAGTTAACTGGTGCGGCCCAGAGGGAAGTAAAGACCTGGCCGGACACTGATAAAGGGACTGTCCAACAAATCCTGGCCAGACTGAAGAACACTTTTGATACCCGCACTGCAACAGAGATAAAAATTAGATTCTTTGGGTGCAAACAGAGAGAGCAGGACAGTATACGGGACTATGCCCTTAATCTTCAGGAGTCACTATGGGCCGTAAAGCAGGTTAACCCTGAGCTCGTGCAAGATGAAGATAGATTACTAACAGAGCAGTTTATAGAGGGATTCCAGTCTAACAATCAAAGGACACAGCTGCGCATAATGGCCCTACAAAATCCTGAATTGGACTTTGCACACTTTAAGGATAGAGCCATACAGGCGCTACGTGAACCAAACCCTAGCAGCACAGAGCCCTCTAAGCATCCAGCAATTACATACCAGCAGGAGGCAGCATCCTTTCCAAAGACCTCTATTGAGACTGACAAGCCGTCCCAAGATGATGATTCTGCTGCAGATTACTTCTCCAAGTCAAGGAACTAACCAAAAGTGTAGCTGCACTCACAAAAACTGTGCAGTCGCTGCAAGTGACTCCAAAGAAGAAGATCCAGCTGGCCTCCAGTCCAGATGATGTCCCGTGGCAACAGCAGAGGAGGATCCCACCAACCAGAGGGAGAGACAGCGATCGTTACGATGAGGACGGACAGCCCATCTGTCGCCGCTGCAACAAGGTGAGACACCTAGCAAGATCCTGTCATTTAAACAAGCATCCCCTGGGGCAAAGGGCCAACCCCCAGGAGTAAGACGACCAGGCCCACCAAATTGGCGAGACAAGTACGTTGGAGGACGACCAGTCCTGCCTGTCATGATTGACGGATTTCCGATGAACGCTTTACTGGACACCGGCTCCCAGGTGACAACGATACCATATGGTCTTTTTAAGCAGTACTGGGCAGATTCAGACATTACTCATAGCCCAAATAACGACCTTACCATTTTTGCCAGCAATGGTCAGCCCTTGCCTCAGATGGGATATAAAGAAGTGACCATCAAGAGTGGCCGAGTAGAATTGCAATCGCAAGGTTTGATAATAGTTGATATTTACAAACGAGAATGCCATCCTATGATCACTTTAGGCTCTAATGTAATTGAAAATTGTCTTGGAGAAATTATTGTTTTGTTACAACAGGTAGACGAGACCGCCAGCTCCAGTCAGCAACGGGTTCTGCAAAAGGAGATCAGAGCCCTGATGCAGAGACAACAGGTAGAGCTGTCTGGTGGAGCAGTCGGCAGTGTCAGAGTAAGTGATCCTTTCCCCATTGCAGTACCTCCCAGAAGTGAAATGTTAATTTGGTGACGGGCAGTAATAGGCCTAAGGGGTAAAGATTACCAAGCCCAGGTAGAACCCATGTACTCTGATAGTAGGCCCATTATCCTGACAGCCAGAGGGGTAGTTGATGTCTGCAAGGGGAGAGTACCAATATGCATCTTAAATTGTGGGGAGAGAGAGGTCCAGTTACCCCGGTATGCCACCCTTGGTAAATTGTTCACTGTCAGTAACAATGCAATAGCGGAACTAGAACCCTTGCTTCCGTCTGACAAGGTGGAAGAGAATGGCTCTGAAGGGCAACAGGAGGATTGGTGTCATCAGCTACACATAGGCACTGACTCCACCCCTTCGCACCAAAAGCATGGGGCTTACCGGGTGGCTGGAGAATTTGAACAGGTCTTCAGCAAACATCCTCTAGATTTTGGGCAGGCAAAAGGGGTCCAACATCATATCCCCACAGGAGATCATCCACCCATTAAAGAGAGGCACCGGCCTGTACCCCGAGCACACTATCAATGTGCCAAGAGTATGTTATGGGAGATAAAGGAGACTGGGGTAATCAGAGATAGTTGTAGCCCCTGGGCAGCTTCATTAGTCCTCGTTAAAAAGAAAGATGGTACTATGAGGATGTGTGTAGACTACAGGCGGATTAACAGCATTACACATAAAGACGCTTACCCATGGCTTAGAAGTGAGGGATTACTCGCTGCACTGAGAACTGCTAATTATTTCTCTACCTTAGATCTCACCAGTGGGTATTGGCAGGTTCCTGTGGCAGAGGCAGACAAAGAGAAGACAGCGTTTACAACACCAATGGGCTTCTGCGAGTTTAACTACATGCCGTTCGGGCTCAGCAACGTGCCAGGAACATTTCAGCAATTAATGGAATGCTGCCTTGGACATAAAAACTTTGAAACCGTTCTGCTGTACCTGGACGACATCATCGTCTTCTCCAAAACCTACGAAGACCATTTGAAGCACCTGGCCGAGGTATTCGAAGCCCTGTAAAATTTTGGCAAGAAAAAAAAAACTGTCCAAATGTCACCTTTTGAAACCCAAGGTGCAGTACCTAGGCCATGTGGTGAGCACGGAAGGTGTGGCACCTGATCCTGACAAAGTTACCGTTGTCCGGGACTGGCAAAGACCCAGCACTATTCATGAAGGCCATTTCTTGGGTTAGAAGGCTACTACTAGTGTTGAGCGATACTTTCCGATATTGAAAAATATCGGATCGGATTGGATCGGACCGATACCCAAAAAGTATCGGGTATCGCCGATTCCGATACCGGAAACCCATGCAAGTTAATGGGACAGAAATATCGGAATTAAAAAAAACCCTTTCTTTACTTGCACATCCAGTTCGGGAGGGGGGAATAATGTGGGCGGTGCGTGGGCGGACACTGTGCGTGTCTGTGTGTGCGGGCGGGGTCTGTACGGGCCTCTCGGGGGTCTGTGCGGGCCGGCCGGGGGTCTGTGCGGGCCGGCCAGGGGTCTGTGCGGGCCGGCCAGGGGTTGTGTGTGTGTGCAGGCATCGTCCGATGGGACTACAAGTCCCATCGGGCTATGCCTGCTGCAATGACAGTGATTGACACATTAGCCAATGATGGGACAGTAGTAGTCCCATCATCCGGCTAATGTGTTGAATGTAAAAAAAAAAAACATACATACTACATACATACTACATTCATACAACATACATACTACATATATACTACATTCATACCACATACATGCATACTACATACATACCGCACTTCATACAGTTGTGGACAAAAGTATTGACACCCCTGCAATTTTGTCAGATAATACTCAGTTTCTTCCTGAAAATGAATGCAGACACAAATTCTTTGGTATTATTATCTTCATTTAATTTGTCTTAAATGAAAAAACACAAAAGAGAATGAAGCAAAAAGCAAAACATTGATCATTTCACACAAAACTCCAAAAATGGACCAGACAAAAGTATTGGAACCCTCAGCCTAATACTTGGTTGCACAACCTTTAGCCAAAATAACTGCGATCAACCGCTTCCGGTAACCATCAATGAGTTTCTTACAATGCTCTGCTGGAATTTTAGACCATTCTTCTTTGGCAAACTGCTCCAGGTCCCTGATATTTGAAGGGTGCCTTCTTCAAACTGCCATTTTTAGATCTCTCCACAGGTGTTCTATGGGATTCAGGTCTGGACTCATTGCTGGCCACCTTAGAAGTCTCCAGTGCTTTCTCTCAAACCATTTTCTAGTGCTTTTTGAAGTGTGTTTTGGGTCATTGTCCTGCTGGAAGACCCATGACCTCTGAGGGAGACCCAGCTTTCTCACACTGGGCCCTACATTATGCTGCAAAATTTGTTGGTAGTCTTCAGACTTCATAATGCCATGCACACGGTCAAGCAGTCCAGTGCCAGAGGCAGCAAAGCAACCCCAAAACATCAGGGAACCTCCGCCATGTTTGACTGTAGGGACCGTGTTTTTTTTTCTTTGAATGCCTCTTTTTTTCTCCTGTAAACTCTATGTTGATGCCTTTGCCCAAAAAGCTCTACTTTTGTCTCATCTGACCAGAGAACATTCTTCCAAAACGTTTTAGGCTTTTTCAGGTAAGTTTTGGCAAACTCCAGCCTGGCTTTTTTATGTCTCGGTGTAAGAAGTGGGGGTCTTCCTGGGTCTCCTACCATACAGTCCCTTTTCATTCAGACGCCGACGGATAGTACGGGTTGACATTGTTGTACCCTTGGACTGCAGGGCAGCTTGAACTTGTTTGGATGTTAGTCGAGGTTCTTTATCCAACATCCGCACAATCTTGCGTTGAAATCTCTTATCAATTTTTCTTTTCCGTCCACATCTAGGGAGGTTAGCCACAGTGCCATGGGCTTTAAACTTCTTGATGACACTGCACACGGTAGACACAGGAACATTCAGGTCTTTGGAGATGGACTTGTAGCCTTGAGATTGCTCATGCTTCCTCACAATTTGGTTTCTCAAGTCCTCAGACAGTTCTTTGGTCTTCTTTCTTTTCTCCATGCTCAATGTGGTTCAAACAAGGACACAGGACAGAGTTTGAGTCAACTTCAATCCATGTCAACTGGCTGCAAGTGTGAGTTAGTTATTGCCAACACCTGTTAGGTGCCGCATGTAAGTTACAGGTGCTGTTAGTTACACAAATTAGAGAAGCATCACATGATTTTTGGAACAGTGCCAATACTTTTGTCCACCCTCTTTTTTATGTTTGGTGTGAAATTATATCCAATTTCGCTTTAGGACAATTCTTTTTGTGTTTTTTCATTTAAGACAAATTAAATGAAGATAATAATACCAAAGAATTTGTGTTTGCAATCATTTTCAGGAAGAAACTGAGTATTATCTGACAGAATTGCAGGGGTGTCCGTACTTTTGGCCACAACTGTAGATATATTATTTTTTCAGTAATTTCAGGAAGAGTATGTACTTTTATTCTTTTTAATTAAGAACTGATCTTGAGTAAAGTATAGATTTTTTTTCCCGTTTTTCTCTAGATATGATTTTATTTTTCTGGCAAATATATTGCTTTTTTAACTTGTTTTTTCCAATTCTGCCGGTTATGAGCTCAATTCTTCTAGCATGTCTTTCTCATTCAATGGCTGTGCAGACAAATTTTGGATGAGTATCCCTAAGCAACGTACCATAAAGTAATCTGATTAACGAAAAGCTACGCTCTTCCAGGATATTTTGCATTGCTCGAATTTTAGTGCAAGTTCCAATGTAATCAAACTTCCCAAAGCTTGATCATTCAGATAGTGGGATGGGAAATTAGCATTTCATAAAATTTAAGATTCTAAATGCTGCAGAATATTTGCACAAATATTTAACTTTTCATTTATTATGTAGGATATAATTGTGAGTAAATAGGAAAACGTAGTAGAAAAGTTAAAGCTTAATCTAATATATAAAGCTCAAAGTGTGTATGAATGTGTGTGTGTGTGTGTGTGTGTGTGTGTGTATATGTGTGTGTGTGTGTGTGTGTGTGTGTATGTATGTATGTATGTGTGTGTGTGTGTGTGTGTGTGTGTGTGTCCGGGATAGGCATCCGCACCGTCACAGCTACAGCCACAAAATTTGGCACAGTCACACATCTGGACCCCAAGAGCGTCCTAAGCTGTGTTGTGAGGCGAAATTTTATCCCTGCGCGTTCCAATTCACCAAACAATTTTGCCCCTATCTACATACTGGGGAAAAAGTGCGTGTGCGTCAAGCCCCGCCCCTCATTATGATGTCATAATGCCCCTATTTGCATACTGGGGAAACAGTGTGTGCGTATTAAGCCCCGCCCCTCATTATGATTTCACAATGGTTGCCATGGCTATGCTGATGTCGTCATAGGTTGCAAGCCCTGCCGCCGCTCATTATAATGTCATAATGGTTGACTATGGGATGGAGGATGTGCGATGGGTATATGGGCACTGGACTATGGGATGGAGGATATGTATGACGGGTATATAGGCACGGGACTATTGGATAGAGGATATGTATGATGGGTATATGGGCACTGGACTATGGGATGAAGGATATGTATGACGGGTATATGGGCACGGGACTATGGGATTGCGGATATGTATGATGGGTATATGGGCATGGAACAATGGGATGGAGGATGTGTGATGGGTTATATGGGCACTGGACTATGGGATGTAGGATATGTATGACGGGTATATGGGCACCGGACTATGGGATGGCGGATATGTCTGATGGGTATATGGGCACGGGACTATGGGATGGAGGATGTGTGATGGGTATATGGGCACTCTACTTTGGGATGGAGGATATGTATGATGGGTATATGGGCACGGGCCTATGGGATGGTGGATATCTATGATGGGTATATGGGCACGGGCCTATGGGATGGAGGATATGTATGAGGGGTATATGGGCACGGGCCTATGGGATGGTGGATATGTATGATGGGTATATGGGCACGGGCCTATGGGATGGTGGATATGTATGATGGGTATATGGGCACGGGACTATGGGATGGAGGATAATTATAATTTGTTATAACCACAGTTAGTTACTATGCCCGGGCAGCGCCGGGCTCTTCAGCTAGTTTTACATATATACAGTTCTTTGGTCTTCTTTCTTTTCTCCATACTCAATGTGGTACACACAAGGATACAGGACAGAGTTTGAGTCAGCTTTAATCCATGTCAACTGGCTGCAAGTGTAAGTTAGTTATTGCCAACACCTGTTAGGTGCCACAGGTAAGTTACAGGTGCTGTTAGTTACACAGATTAGAGAAGCATCACATGATTTTTTGAACAGTGCAAATACTTTTGTCCACCCTCTTTTTTATGTTTGGTGTGGAATTATATCCAATTTCGCTTTAGGACAATTCTTTGTGTTTTTTCATTTAAGACAAATTAAATGAAGATAATAATACCAAAGAATTTGCAATCATGCAATCATTTTCAGGAATAAACTGAGTATTATCTGACAAAATTGCAGGGATGTCAATACTTTTGGCCACAACTGTATATACTACATTCATACAACATACATACTACATACATACTTCATATATACTACATTCACACAGCATACATAAATACTACATTCATACAACATACATACTACATTTATACTACATACATACTACATACATACTACATACATACATAAAACATGCTACAGACATACAACATACTACATACAATGCATTCATACATTCATACAATACATACATATAGACATACAATACATATAACATAGAGTACATACTCAGCATCACTTGTCACTTTGATCCCCGAAGCCAGTGTCATCTGTAAAAAATATTAAAATAACAAACAACCGATATACTCCCTGATCTGCAGAAAACCACGAGTGTCCCACGACGATCTCCCATGGAGAACAGCAGCATCAGCTGATGCCACCGCTCTCTAGGAGCCACAGGAATACAATGACGCGAGGTCGGTATCCTTCCACACTGTATTCCTCCGCCACTGTAAAAAAAATAGTCCCTAGTCTCACTTTCGGTATGGCTGTGTGAGAAACTTCCCACGCAGCTTTTGCCATAAAGTGAGACCAGTGAACTATAGTAACTAGAGTTGAGTGAAACGGGTCGAAAAATTTCAAAAGTCACCAACTTTTGGCAAAGTCGGGTTTCATGAAACGAAACCCGACCCTAGGATGAGGTCGGCCACGAGGTCGGCGACTTAAGCGCCAAAGTCGCGTTTCAAAAGTTTGTTTTGCGCTCTTTTTCAGCCAATCAGGATCCACGGACACTGTGGGCAACGTGATGATATAGGCAGGGGTCACCACCATCTTTCAGAAGGGCATGCAAGTGATTGGCTTGCTTTGGTGGGTGTCACAGGGGGTATAAAAGGGCGTGCACGCCGACCACCATGTTACTCATGCTGATCTCAGAATAAGGAGAGCTGCTGCTGATGATGATTTTGTAGGGCGAGCATTAGGCAGGGAAGAAGACACCAAAAACTGCTTCTGCTGCTAGCGATTTTGCCTGTACAACACACCAGTCACTGTGTGTGCAGTGCAAGTGGAGGCTATATTTTGCTGGATCAGCGGTGTTGGTTGTTAGGCTGCCTTCTAAGGCTTCCTGACGGCTGCATTGATGTTTACTCACTGCTCTACAAACTGCTTTTTTAAAAGCAATCCCAATTTTTTTTTTGTCCTGGTGAGGTACTGAGCGTGCATTTTTTCACACCATACAGCGGTGCACACTCCTCTTACAGAACCGTATAACGGCTGTTATCACAGCCACAGTGAAGCTGTGTGTCACTCTGTAAGGATAAGTCGAGGACATGTTCGGTTCTTACAGACCTGCACCTTCTAGTTTTGTCTAGCTTTCAAACAGTTAAATATATTTGCTGTTTGATCACATTCAAAACTATAGAGAGACAGCATGTCAGTCCGTATACTTAAAAAACACGGAGCTTGACAATTTTACGTACACCGGACAGCCATGTACGTGCACGCTCCTCTCTCAGTACCGTGTAACGGCTGTTAGCTTCACTGTGGCCGTGATATCTGTGTGTCGCTCTGTAAGGATAAGTCGAGGACTTGTTCCGTTCTTACAGACCTACACTCTAGGGAGATTCCTATTCTGCCCAATTCTATATACACCTTGTAGTTTGTCATACACTAGCCAATTTCTGCCTGTGACATAGCGCTGTGATATTCAGTGGGCCTCACACAATCCAAAAGTGTCCAGTGTCCACAAGTGTGTGCAGAAATTCAAAATCTCCGTTATCCTCTAGTGACATTTTTCACACCTTCGACATCGAGCCTATGACATAGTGCTGTGATATTCAGTGGGCCTCACCCAATCCAAAAGTGTCCAGTGTCCACAAGTGTGTGCAGAAATTCAAAATCTCCCCTGTCCTATAGACACCTTGTACCTTGTTTTACATTACTATATAGTTTGTTGGATTTTGTCTACATTTCTACAAAAAATGAGGAAGGCTGGTGGAAGAGGCCGTGGAATTGGGCGGGGGTTGGCAGCTGGTAATGATGGTGTTGGTGGTGGATCTGATGGTAGTGGCAAAAGCAAAATAGGACCGAATGCAGGAGGTATTGAGCCTGCGTCATCGTCTGGCTCCACAAGGCCTCGAACGCTTAGTTTTCTAGGAGTTGGCAAACCGCTTTTAAAGCCAGAGCTTCAGGAATAAGTTTTGTCTTACATTGCTGACTCAGCCTCCAGCTCTATCGCCTCCTCTTCTGAAGTTGTAAAAAACAGAAGCACTGAGTCATCATTGGAGGCTCATGTTCATGAACCACACCTTTCCTTGACCCCAACCAAGATTGAAGGATGACGCAGGCCATACTACTGATTACTCCATGGAGCTGTTTTCACATACCGTGCCTGGATTATCAAGTGAAATGATGAATTACCCAGGCCAAGATGAATCTGACATGGAGTGCACTGATGCACAGCCACTGATAGATGATTCTGCTGGGACATTCACTCAGAGCACTACATTGTCCTCGCAGTGTACAGAGCCAGATTCTGACCCTGATGAGACTCAGGTGCCCCTTCCCGCACACTATACCACCATACACGGTGACACAGAGGAAGGTGCACATGACATTGAAGAGGAGGTGATGGATGACCCAGTTGTTGACCCAGATTGGCATCCATTGGGGGAAGAGGGTGCTGCTTCCAATAGCTCAGATGAGGAGGAGGAGCATCCACAGCAGACATCGACATCGCAACAGCTGTTATCTGTCAGGCCCCGAGCACTCCAAAGACAGGTTCCAAAAATCAAAAGAGTTGCTGGACAGCTTGTCCAGAGGGTCAAAATATCACAGCGTGCTAGGCCGCAAAATGTCTGCCAAAGTAGGAAGAGTGCAGTGTGGCACTTTTTTGATCAAAATCCTCATGATCAGGCCAAGGTTATCTGTAAGAAGTGCGTAAAGACATTTAGCCGAGGGAAGAATCTGAAAAATTTGAATACCAGTTGCATGCTTAGACATTTAACCAGCATGCACTTGCAAGCGTGGACACAACACCAAACCTCAAGTACCACATGTGCAACTGATCACAAAGAAGGTAGTCAGCAACGCTACATTGTTTCCCCCACTGTAAGCCCACCGGTTAGCACAGCAGCAAATGTTGAGGTGTCGTTGCAAGGCCACAGCAGTCAGGGAATCCCACTGTTATATCAACGAAATACTGAATCTAGGCCATCAGAAAGAACACCAACTCCATCACCATCATCAACCCTCTCTCAGTCCACCTTGTCCACCGCTACTTCCACCATATGCAGCTCTCAAGTCCAGCTCACCCTCCCAGACACTAGGAGTAGGTCAAGAAAGTACTCAGTCTCTCATCCGTGTACACTGGGTTTGAACGCCCACATTGCCAAACTAATCTCATTAGAGATGATGCCCTATCGGTTGGTGGAAAGCGCAGCTTTCCGCGAACTCATGGCCTATGCAGTACCACGCTATGACCTACCCAGTCGCCACTACTTCTCTCGCAAAGCCATCCCAGCCCTCCACCATCATGTGAAAGACCGCATTGTCCATGCACTCAAGCAATCAGTGAGTGGAAAGGTGCACCTCACAACTGATGCATGGTCCAGTCGGCATGGCCAGGGCCGTTACGTGTCCATCACTGCGCACTGGGTAAATGTGGTGGATGTAGGGTCCACAGGGGACAGTGGTGGTGGGACAGTGCTACCTAGCCCACGGTATAGGAAACAGTTGGCTGTAGGCGTTCGACCCTCCTCCTCCTCCAGAAGCGAAAGCTCGTCCACAGAGTGCAGTCGTACGAGCACTCCACCTGCAGCTGCCACTGTTGCACACGAGGTGTCCCCCTATCAAGCAGCTAGTGGAAAGCGTCAGCAGGCTGTGTTGCAGATGATGTGTTTGGGCGACAGACACACCGCCGAGGTGCTGGCCGAGAACTTGAAGCGACAAACTGAGTCATGGCTGGGCAGTGTACATCTTGAGGCAGGCAAGGTAGTTAGTGATAACGGCCATAATTTTGTGGCAGCCATAGCCCTTTCAAAACTCAGCCACATACCTTGCTTGGTTCACACCTTTAACCTGGTGGTGCAGTGCTTCCTCAATAATTATCCGGAGTTAAGAGCCCTGCTCCAGAAGGTGCGAAGACTGTGCGC
This sequence comes from Dendrobates tinctorius, assembly GCF_039654945.1. Lineage (NCBI taxonomy): Eukaryota > Metazoa > Chordata > Amphibia > Anura > Dendrobatidae > Dendrobates > Dendrobates tinctorius. The sequence continues at coordinate 6,611,150 of NW_027361827.1, read as the reverse complement.
GCACATCCGCCGGTCGCCTGCACACTCCATTCGTATGCAGAAGCTGCAGCGATTGCTCCACCTTCCCAACCACCGCCTCATTATCGACATTGCAACAAGGTGGAACTCCACCCTGCACATGGTGGAGCGGCTGTGCGAGCAGAGGCAGGCCATAATGCATTTGTGGGAGGATACACGGCCAGGCACTTTGAGAGCAGACATGGAGTTGACAAGTGTGCAGTGGTCGAAGCTGAAAGACCTCTGTAAAGTCCTTCAGTGTTTTGAGGAATGCACACGGCTGGTAAGCGCAGACGACGCCATCCTAAGCATGAGCATCCCACTTATGCGTCTGCTCATGCAAACTTTGATGCACCTTAAGGAGCAGGCGTCTGCAGCCAATGTTGACGAGGAGGAAGAGGTGGAGGTAATCCTTGATGACATTCAGCCATTGTCTGCTCAGGGACCTCTCCTGGATGAGGTGGAGGAAGAAGAGGAGGAGGAGGATGATGATTGGGATGATTACTTAGGGGAGGAGGATGCATCTCGTGGGGCAAGTGAAAATGTTGGCGTGGCAAGGTCTGGTACAGGGTTTGTGCGTGACTGGAGGGATGTGGATTTGCCAGAAAGTGCTCCTCCACCCAGCACTCGCAGTGCATCATTGACACCGGGAACATTGGCCCACATGTCAGATTATGCCTTGCAGATCCTAAAAAGGGACCCACGCATTGCCAAAATTATTAACGATGATGACTACTGGTTGGCCAGCATCCTGGATCCACGCTATAAAGGAAAATTACAAAACATAATGCCACAGGAGAACCTTGACCTAATATTGGCTACTAAACAAGCAACTCTGGTTAACTGGTTGGTTGAGGCATTCCCAGCACAGCAGCGGTGATGGTTCTCACACGAGCCGTACGGGCCGGGGGCAGCTTGGCAGAGGTGTTCGTGGTGCACACAGCAGAAGTGGCGTTGGAGACAGGGGTTTCATGACAATGTTGTGGACTGATTTTTCACGGGCCGCTCACACTACTGGTAATACTGCATCGATTGGAAAGTGACAGGAGAGAGCAGTTGTCAACTATGGTTAACAACTACTTTTCCTCCCATATCGATGTTCTCCCGTACAGGTCATTACCCTTTGACTATTGGGCCGCTAAACTGGACACCTGGCCTGAATTGGCACAATATGCCTTACAGGAGCTCGCTTGCCCAGCTGCAAGTGTGCTATCAGAAAGAGTCTTCAGGGCAGCTGGATCAATCCTGACAGAAAAAAGGACCCGTCTGTCAACCCAAAATGTGGATGATCTAACCTTCATTAAAATGAACCATGCATGGGTTTCCAAGGATTTTGTCCCACCTTCCCTTGATGACACATAGGTTGCCAGAAAAATGGCTTGCTTTGGTCCTCCTCCTTTTCCGCGAACTTGACCTATTTCGCCTTTTGCAGCAGCTGAATGACCCACATCTACATATGCCACTTTGTAAACCTCCCTAAGTGGGCGGCCCCCCCCATGGCTGGGGTCACCACCTAGCGCACAAAACCGTGCGAGTGCCGTTGCCCTGGACAGGTGGGTAGGCCGACTCTTGGGCGCGGGCACTGGCATAGGGTCCCTCATAGTGCAATCAAGTGTCTCTGACAGTGGTGGTGCACACCCGCCGTCAGGCACACTGCCGTACTATGAGGAGCCCAGTGCCAGTACCGACGCCCACGAGTGTGCCCCCCTTGCTTGGGCAGGGCCCCAGCATTTGCAATGTTTACCTCTCCCTGCTCCTCCGCTGTGTTGTCTGGGCTGTCAAATCCTTCACTGGGACTGCCACTACAAATTGATTGAACTGAAAGATGATGGTTAAGATGTAGCTATGCCCTGTCCTGCTGGCCGGGCTCTAGCTCCAGATGATCAGTGGCTTCCATTTCTTATGGACGTCGACTCACAATTACATGCAGTGGTGGTTTATCATCAGCTTTCACAGTTTTCCTACTCATAAACGTGTGACATTCCGGCGCACATTTTAAAATGTGCCCTCTCATGCCAATCAAATAGAATCGCCTACGGCCTGTGGCTTCTGTCTTTTGCACTCCAAAGTTACGTGACAGATCATGATAGCCAGTGAGCACCATGTTTACATCGCTCCCTGTGATAAAAATTGGATTGAGATGAGTAACAGTGATGGAATCAATGGAAGTGCAATACAGCAAGACTTAATTCACAAAAAAATGTTTTCACTGTCTCAACACACAAATTAATTGAGGGTCAGCATCGCCTATGAGAATTGTGACGGAAGTTTTTCCCGTGAATAATAATTCCTAGATTTCTGCAATCAATAGCCTTTATGTCACTAATTGTATGCATCTCATTTCCTATTGCGGAGAGGCTGGACTGTATTACTGAGACAGAAATATATATGAAGATTTAAAAATAACACCAAAAGCATATAGTTGTGTACGCCTCAAATGCATTTCCTTTTTTCCACTTTTTAGATTGCTGTGTAATCCATACTGAGAACACGGAGATTTTACATGTTTAAACTATGCTATATATACCTGCTATCCAGTGATAAAGTACCCTTTCTCAACTTTGTACAATCTGGTCAAATCCATACTCGGCCTGAGAACATCTAAGTCTGCCTCCTGATCTATAGACATATATTTTTAATGTGTAAATATGCTACATATATATGTGTTATCCAGTGAAACTGTACCCTTTATCAACTTTCTACAATGTTGTCGAATCCATACTGGGCCTGAGAACGGCTGCCGAGCTGTTAAGCAAGCTACAGCACCTGTGGTTTGGACACGTAATTTTTTCAGGAATGACGGTTAGGCCTAACTCCGGAATTGCGGTTGACCTGAACTTACTGGGAAATCATCGTTCGCGGGAAATAATCTGAATCCCAGATCCCCATCACTAACGGAGTTCAGCAGGTTATCTGCACCTGTAAGCGACAAAAGCTGGTCCTTTCAGTGTAGCGTGCATGCAGCCCCGGACATGTACTGGAATGCTAGACCTGTTATTGCTCGATCTCACATGCCACAGCCTCGCGTATCCCTCTAGTAAGCTTGACGCATACTGCGGGGCAATGCCGGAGTCTCGGTCGTTAACGGAATAAAGCTGAGAAATCGCTAGCACAACTACACACGGACATACCACACCACACACAGAATAGACAAAGCTTGCAATCTGTCCATCTTTTCTGTAGTTTGTATGGTAGTGGTTTCCCGGGTGCAGTCCAATTAAGCCACAGGCTCCACTCCCTTTGGACATTCCTTTAAGGTTCAGCTTTGCAATTATACTGCCCCCGGAAACCAAAAACTTTGCCTTCAGGGACGCTGTTTGGAGGTTCGTGGGAATAACGCCGCCCGATCAGCAGTCGGCATATGGGTCGCCCTCCCAGGGCTGTGGGGTACTCGGTGTCAGTGGGATGTGTCACAGCAGCGGTGACCCGGACGGTGGCCCTGGGCGCCCATGTAAATGGCGTGGTATAATGGTAAAAAGTTTATATAGATAGTTTGACACCACCTGTTGTTTTCGGCAACATAGATGTTAGGCCGACGCTGCATGCAGATCCTCTGGGACTGATGGTGTTGTGCAGCAAAGATGGTGAAGCTCCCCACAGGTGGAGCTGGAGTCCCAGGGAAGTGTAGATGCAGTGATGGGGGAAAGGCACAGGCGGTGTAGGTGCTGGTACCCAGATGTAGCGGTGCTGGAATAACTGTAGGACACCAGAGCGTGCAGTTCCAAAGCTTTACTCACAGTCTGCAGGTTACACAGATGCCTGCCTCCGTGCTGTGTCCTCCGGGTCAGGACCTCTGCCAACCTCCGGGACCAGAATGGAAAGCTCCCTTCCAACACTCCGCCAACATGTACCTTCCTGAACGTCTCCTTTCTAGCGCTTGTGGGGGAAGCACTCACAGGACCGTGGTTCACTGAAACGCCTCCTGTCTAACAGATGTTCCTCAGACTTTACTTGTATGGCAGACAGCTGTAGCCTTTTCCTTCTGCCTCGCACACGTCAATGCTGGGGCCTCCGAGCCTTAGTTGGGTACAGAGCATTTAGAGCTGCTACTTCCCCTGGTTTCTGCTGCAGGAACGTCAGTGTCCCTACAAACTCGGAGACTGGAATCCGGACCATGCGCTCCAGCTAGGAGTGAGCCTTAACTCTGCTCATCCTCCAGCTACCCTTCTCATGTCCACACACTTTCCCTTCCCTGCACAGAGTGCCCTAACTTACCTCCTCCCGACCACAGAGAGCAGCTCCTCAGCAGTCAGGTTCAGAGGTCTCCCTGCTGGCCTGGAGTGGGAAATGTGTTGTGTGTTGGTTTCACTGCTAGAGAGATCCTTCGTTGCTCCCAAGCTTGACAACACACTCCCTAGGAGGAAGGCAATGCCACAGTGGTGACCGTACTCTTGGGGATGCCACAAGTGCACCGAGGCCCAGCCACTGCTGGATGATGCTGCTGGTACATTGACCCAGACCACTACATTCCCCTCGCACTCTACACAGCCAGAATCTGAAATAGAGGAAACTCAGGTTCCCCTTCCCGCATACCATACCACCTTACACGGTGACAAAGAGGAAGGTGCAGATGAAAGTGCAGGTTCCTTGAGCAGGTGGGGGGGCATACTCATGGGCGATGGCACTGGCACAGGGCACCGCATAGTACGCAAAAGTGTCTCTGCCGGTGGGAGGGCCTAAACAGCCAAGTGCAGTGAGATGGAAGATGGGGACGACAAGGAGTTCAGAGTAGTGCAGGGATTCCCTAGCAAGGAGACTTATGTAATTGTTTTCAATGTTGGGACAGCAATTTTTGGGGAGCACTGTACTCTGGTGAATGATATGGGGCCCACCATACACTGGAGCATTCCAAAGGTGGACATCAGACACTGGAGCAGCATTTACAGGGCCCATTATACACTAGAGCAGTAGAAATGGGGCCCCATTATATATGGAGCATTATTTGGGCCCATCAGACAGTGGAGCTTCATCCATTGGGACCAACATATACTGTAGCATTATGTGGAGCTCAACATATACGGTTTGAAACATTATATGGGAATAATGATTCCGTATGGAGAAATATATGGGCCTCATTTCTCTGTATAGCGCACTAAGCACTGGCCATAATACTGTATGGAGTTATATACTGTCCGTTTTTGGAGCTATTGGAGAATTTAAAATGGATATCAGTCATGAGATGTAAGAAGTGAAGTATTTTTCATTGTACTATACCGCTATTTCTCTGCCGTATCAGAGGATCATGAATTGTGGTATGTGTTAAAGGGGCGCTCTTTGGCCCTGGGCCCACTAAAACCTGGAGCCAGCCCTCCCCCCCACAACTGTAGCCAAATAACCCCCATTTTTCAGTGCGTAACTAGTATTATGAAGTTAATTAAGGCTGACAAGCTTCAGTAACAAGAATTTATGCTTTTGGCATTCAAATGGGCATTGTTGGTGTGTTTCCTGTCCTCCTCTCACTGCCGACTTTAATTCTCCATTGACTTACATTGGGTTTCATGTTTCGGGACGACCCCGACTTTTCCCTATAGTCGGACGATTTTGCTTGACCCGACTTTTGGAAAAGTCGGGTTTCATGAAACAAAACTCGACCCTAAAAAAGCCAAAGTCGCTCAACACTAATAGTAACCTCTCAGTGATGCACTGCAGGAGATCGTCGTGGGACACTCGTGGATTTCTGCGGATCAGGGAACATATCGGTTGTTTGTTATTTTAATATTTTTTACAGTGAGATGACACTGGCTTCGGGGATCAAAGTGACAAGTGATGGTGAGTATGTATTCTATGTTATATGTACTGTATGTCTATATGTACACTCACTGGCCACTTTATTAGGTACACCATGCTAGTAAGGGGTTGGACCCCCTTTTGCCTTCAGAACTGCCTCAATTCTTCGTGGCAGAGATTCAACAAGGTGCTGGAAGCATTCCTCAGAGATTTTGGACCATATTGACATGATGGCATCACACAGTTGGCGCAGATTTGTCGGCTGCACATCCCTGATGCGAATCTCCCGTTCCACCACATCCCAAAGATGCTCTATTGGATTGAGATCTGGTGATTGAGGAGGCCATTTGAGTACAGTGAACTCATTGTCATGTTCAAGAAACCAATCTGAGATGATTCGAGCTTTATGACATGGCGCATTATCCTGCTGAAAGTAGCCATCAGATGTTGGGTACATTGTGGTCATAAAGGGATGGACATGGTCAGCAACAATACTCAGGTAGGCTGTGGCGTTGCAACGATGCTCATTTGGTACCAAGGGGCCCAAAGAGTGCCCAGAAAAAATTCCACACACCATGACACCACCACCACCAGCCTGAACCGTTGATACAAGGCAGGATGGATCCATGCTTTCATGTTGTTTACGCCAAATTCTGACCCTACCATCCGAATGTCGCAGCAGAAATCGAGACTCATCAGACCAGGCAACGTTTTTCCAATCTTCTACTGTCCAATTTCGATGAGCTTGTGCAAATTGTAGCCTCAGTTTCCTGTTCTTAGCTGAGAGGAGTGGTACCCAGTGTGGTCTTCTGCTGCTGTAGCCCATCTGCCTCAAAGTTCGACGCACTGTGCGTTCAGAGATGCTCTTCTGCCTACCTTGGTTGTAACGGGTGGCAATTTGAGTCACTGTTGCCTTTCTATCAGCTCGAACCAGTCTGCCCATTCTCCTCTGACCTCTGGCATCAACATGGCATTTCCGGCCACAGAACTGCCGCTCACTGGATTTTTTTTCTTTTTCGGACCATTCTCTGTAAACCCTAGAGATGGTTGTGCGTGAAAATCCCAGTAGATCAGCAGTTTCTGAAATTCTCAGACCAGCCCTTCTGGCACCAACAATCATGCCACGTTCAAAGGCAATCAAATCACCTTTCTTCCCCATACTGATGCTCGGTTTGAACTGCAGGAGATTGTCTTGACCATGTCTACATGCCTAAATGCACTGAGTTGCCGCCATGTGATTGGGTGATTAGAAATTAAGTCTTAACACACAGTTGGACAGGTGTACCTAATAAAGTGGCCAGTGAGTGTATGTATTGTATGAATGTATAGTATGTAGTATGTATGCAGTATGTATGTTGTATGAATGTAGTATATATGTAGTATGTATGTTGTATGAATGTAGTTTATATGTAGTATGTATGTAGTATGTATGTTGTATGAATGTAGTATATATGTAGTAGCGAATCTGACAGTCTCATGGTGAGTCTAGGAGTAGAGCGAAGGCAGTCTAGAATACCAATCTTACACAAGTCTACTTATAGCGTAGTGACTAGTGCACCAACAGTAGACATCAGAGAACAGGTCACCAGAAATACCTATACTGCGTAGATCCACTCGTAGTACTAGAGGTCAAATCCCTGCCCGTTACAGAGATTACATAATGTAAATAAAGTAATAAGAATGTATAGTTGTAACCGTTAAGCATGAAAGCCTACAGAGACTTACTGTATGAACCTTTTTAAGTATTCATAATATCCAGTTAAAGGACAATTGGGCCACAGGACTATGTGTGGTCAGAACTTTTATTTGTAAATAGTCACTCCAAAAAGGCCTTGAAAATAAGCCGCCGGCGTGGCCGAAAAGCAGGCCCATCTACAGAGTTCCCTGTAGCCACGCTCAGGGAAGACACACAAAGTGGGTTAAGACTATTGCTCTACCTGTGGAGAGCTATTTTCACCTCAGCTGCGCCACATCAACAGTCTCAGGGGAACAACACCGCAGCGCTGGTCGCCTCTGACCAGAATACCACAGGTGGCGTCACGTATTTAATCATCTACAAACTTTATCTTCATTTCTACCACATCTAACAACATCACCAACAACTTTTCCCCTTCCATCATTTTATTTAATGGACGCCCCAGGGCCACAGACCGTGTCTCCGCCGCCGTGACACCGTCCCCCGTTGAAGTTGACAGGCCCAGTACCGAGTACCCCACGGCCCTGCGCCGCGTGTCAGGGCACTCCAAATTCAATGATGTGTCACTTATCAGGCTATGTGCTGTTGTTTACTTATAATGAAGGTTTTATCCCTAGGGCATTACCACTGCTTAGACTAGCTGGCAAACATTTTCTAGTCCGACTCCACCCCCTCCTGTGATAAGTAGCTCACTGTCTATGGACATTGTATATACATAGCCTGGGGTGGGCATGGGCAGGATTCTCAGCTCTGCTGCATTCTACAGCTAAAATCTCTGATTGTGTCAGAACTGCTTCGTCCAGTAAACTTAGTGACATACTGTTGGATTCAGGGTCTCTTTGTGTACATCATGCTTCTCTCAAATGAGGCAGTGAAAGCCTCTTTAACTCATCCCAACGTGGGATGGCACTACTAACCCTGTCACAGGATAATCAACTGGTACAGAGCATAGTATGTGAAATCCCATGTAAAATGTGTCTAAGCATTACAATCAATATAGCAGAGGGGCTAACAACGCTTCTACTCCTTTACACAGAAATGTTACTACTTAGTTATTAGTTAGATTTACTGTTTAATTGTGTTTCACAAAAAGGAGTCTTGAGAATAGAGAGACTGTTATTATTTTATCACTAGCAAGCAATATCATTAAGTAAAGAGTTAACCAGCAGTGTTGTCAGAGCTTAGAAATTCTCATTCAGCAATAACTTGGAGCAAATCAGTCCAACTTTTCTACCCCTAGGAGGCTGGATGTGTAGGAAATGGGCTCCAAGGGACATGCTCCTTCAAGGTAAAATGTCACTTTTCATACCCAAATCAGTACACTGTATATACATGAGAATCCATCAGAAAAATAAATTATAGCAATGTTTTGGATTGAGGAAAGGTTTTGTCAGGCATATGCGTGGATTGGTCCTGAGGCCCCAAATGTGAAGACCTAGAATGGGAACTTGGGATGACTCTGGTAGTGTGGAATACTGACTCCAATCATTCCAATCAAAAACATCATCCCTGGTAGTGAGCTATTTTCAGCTTACAAAGCTCAGTATAAAGTTATTTTCTTGCTGCTTTGGTGATTCACAACCTCGTTTCATCCTGGGTATTTGTCTTTATTTCCTCTATAAAAAAATAACCAGAATGAAAAGCTTGAGAGTCATTTAAAAAAAGCAAAAAAAAGTCAAATTTAAAAAAACAAAGGGGAGGAATTCATTAACTGTTGACTTAGAATTTGGCCTTCTTCCACTTATCTCCAATCTCAAATTACTTTATTTTTGCACATTGTCTACTGTGTTGCTTCAACAAGCAATTAAACTGGACATAGCAAAATGAGGTCTAAACACAGTAAACAAGGGACAAAACGATTACAGTTCATGGTCACCATAATGAGCAACATATAGGGGGTAAAATAGCACTATGTGTGTTAGGGACGGCGGAATACACTAAATATTAAATAACGTAAAGTGCATTCGCCGCCCGGGGTCCACCGTGCCGAAGGTGTTAACACTGCTGCAAGATAATGGCGGACGTACAATATGGCGGTTTAACGCACGCGGGTTGAACGTCACCCGGGCGTGCTGAGCGATCTCTGTTTATTCACAGAGACGCCTAAGTGCTAAACACAAAAGGCTGAGCCTGTTAACGTCACAGGTCTCACGTACGGTATATGGTCACATGAGCTGGGCCCTAGGCAGAGGTCAGAGTCCATCTAGACCTACCGTGCATGCGGCGTCGCTACTGAGGACGCCAAGAGGAGCTGCAGACTGCAGCGTGGCGACAGACACTGCCGCTAATCGACAATGCCCGGTAGCAGGCGCACTGTGGAGGATGCTATTGTGGCTGTAGTTTGCCACTGGCTGGCGCAGACTCTAAACCTAAGTCCCTATACACACACATAATATCAGAAGGAGGGGATCTTAATGAGTCATTCGCAGGTTCATGCATCCATCATCATTCACACAGTAGCAACTAGAGACTATACTAGGACATGGCCGAGCGGCCATGCGAACCTTTTATAGCCGGGACCTTCCGGAAGCTTCCAGATCCCTGAGATGGACCAATCAGATCACGAGAAGGACCTGGGCATGTGACTCCCGATCTCCAATAGGAGATCATCTCGTGAGCATGCCCAGTAGAGCGACGAAGGAACAGCCTCTGGAGCGATTTGCTGCTGAGCAGCCTGCATTGCTATTGCTGACCCAAAGGTGGCAGTAACAGCAAGACCCACAGAGCAGGTCTGGGCAGAGCGTCTGGGACGCGGGGACTGCTGAGCAATCTCCTCTGCGGTCGATAGATAATGGGAGACCGCAGAATGTGAGGCTCTGGATTTCTATTGAGCTGCTGCAGGAACCGATGCCTAACATTACCCCCCCTCCTAGGGCCCCCTCCCCCCTGAGCCTCCCAAAAAATTTTTTTGCCACATACCACCTTGTGTCCCACAGAGGCATAGGCCTCAGACTCATCCGAAGACAAGTCTGATGTCCCGGCAGATGACTCGGAAAACCGGGACATGTGAACAGGTTTGAGAAGGGACACGTGGAAGGCATCAGAGATGGCTAAGTCGCCAGGGGCAAAAGTTGGAGCCGGGCGCTCATGTGTGTCGGCGGGCGTCTTCATTCTCTCTTTAGAGACTTGAGTGGCATGCGAGGTGCGACCCAAACTGTCATGAACCTCCATTGCCCGGTCTACCACCGGCAAGGGATACCATAACCCAGCCGGCCTCTGTTTTGAGGAGCTGCTCCGAGCACAAGAGGCGCATGCCTGAATGTATTTTTTAGTGTCCCGCGCCCTGTGCGGCCACCAATAAGACCTTGCCAGGAGTTTTGTGTCCACTTGTAGCCAAAGTGACCACCCACCCTGGACGCATGTGCCCACTCGAATACCTTGGAACGCAGGTGAGGCGGGACAAAGGTCTTGCCCCGCAGCACTGACTCGAGGGCGACCAGAGCCATGGTTTTCAGATTCCCAGTAGGGGACTCGGAAAAATCCACAGGCACCTCCATAGAGGCTACTTGGATGCTGCTCCCCATGCACCTTCCCACACAGTCTTTGCTCCAATCCCAGTATTTTCCCCGAGGACCACTCTATATGAGGGGAATGGCAACGGAGCCAGGGAACCCCGAGGAGCACCTGATCGATGCCCTCTGGCATAATGAGGAGGGACATCATCTCCTGGTGAGATGGTGGAATTGAGAGCCTAAGGGTGGCTGTTTAGTGGGTAATCGGGGATGATAAGGTTGACCCGTTGACCACCCTGATGGGCGCTGGGTGAGGAAGTGGTACCAACGGAATAGCGTGCTGTTGGGCAAAGGACGAGGGAATAAAGTTCCCTTCTGCCCCGGAATCCATTGTGACCTGTACCTCCCAGGAGGAATCACCACTATCTAACGTCCCTTGAAGCGCCGGTTTGGGGGAGAAGGTCTCCATAGCGAATAGACCCCCACCAATTACCAGTGGACACGTTCGTTTTTTCAGCCTCTGCAGACACCTGTTCGCCAGGTGACCAGACTGTTGACACTGGTAACAGCGTGTGGAGCTTTGTGCCGGACGTGTCTTGAGACCGGCACAGGACACCACCATGGGCTCTGGAGGTAAACTCTGTGGCTCGGGAGGTTCTAGAGGTTCAAAGAGGTTGGGAGCCAAGCTAACCTTCCGTCTGATGGAAATGGCAATCAGCTCTTCCAGACTTATGGGAACCTCCCTAGTAGACAGAGCATCCTTAACATGCTCTGCCAACCTGCTCTCCAGCTGCCGAATGTACTGCAGAAGCTGCTGCTGGTCCCCCCATTACTAGCAAGACCCTAGCACTAGTATAATGTTAGGGACAGCGGAACGCACTAAATATTAAATAACGTAAAGTCCGTTCGCCACCTGGGGTCCACCGTGCAGAAGGTGTTAACACTGCTGCTCGATAATGGCGGACGTACAATATGGCGGTATAACGCACGCGGGTTGAACTTCACCCGGGTGCGCTGAGTGATCTCTGTTTATTCACAGAGACGCCTAAGTGCTAAACACAAAATGCTGAGCCTGTTAACGTCACGGGTCTCAGAGAAGTGCACATACGGTAAATGGTCACAGGAGCTGGGCACTAGGCAGAGGGTCAGCGTCCGTCTATCGTGCATGCGGCATCGCTACTGCGGACGCCAAAAGGAGCTGCAGACTGCAGCGCGGCGACAGACACTGCCGCTAATCGACAATGCCCGGTAGCAGGCGCACTGTCAGATGCTAGCACTGTGGAGGATGCTGTTGTGGCTAGAAGCTTGCCACTGGCTGGCGCAGACTCTAAACCTAAGTCCCTATACACACTCGTAATATCAGAGGGAGGGGATCTTAATGAGTCATTTGCAGGTTCATGCATTCATCATCATTCACACAGTAGCAACTAGAGTCTATACTACAACAAGAGAGCACAAAATGACAAATTTGAAAAAATACTCTGCAGTAAAAAAAAATATATAAAAGTAATCAGCAAGTGCTGTATAACAAATACAGGGTATTTAGTCGACACATTTTTTGCAAAAAATACATACCAAGCTGCTTCACCACTTCACGGTAACCCTTCACGAAGCAGTCCCTATCTAATGTATTCAAAACCTGAACATGTGAACAGTGTCTGAATGAACAGGATACAGACAGGCGCTTCCCAGTATATGGGCTTGTTGGTGAAAGACAGCTCATTTATGTGCATGTCACAAAGGAGGAGGGTGGGGTCTCCCAAACCGTGCTGAGCACGGAAAAAAAGGATTAAAAACATATATGTGACATGCACAAGTGTGAACAAGTCGGTAAGACAATGCCCACACCACCCAATGGCTGAACCACAACAAGAGAGCACAAAATGACAAATTTGAAAAAATACTCTGCAGTAAAAAAATATATAAAAGAAATCAGCAAGTGCTGTATAACAAATACAGGGTATTTAGTCGACACATTTTTTGCAAAAAATACATACCAAGCTGCTTCACCACTTCACGGTAACCCTTCACAAAGCAGTCCCTATCTAATGTATTCAAAACCTGAACATGTGAACAGTGTCTGAATGAACAGTGGTGAAGCAGCTTGGTATGTATTTTTTGCAAAAAATGTGTCAGCACGGTTTGGGAGACCCCACCCTCCTCCTTTGTGACATGCACATAAATGAGCTGTCTTTCACCAACAAGCCCATATACTGGGAAGCGCCTGTCTGTATCCTGTTCATTCAGACACTGTTCACATGTTCAGGTTTTGAATACATTAGATAGGGACTGCTTTGTGAAGGGTTACCGTGAAGTGGTGAAGCAGCTTGGTATGTATTTTTTGCAAAAAATGTGTCGACTAAATACCCTGTATTTGTTATACAGCACTTGCTGATTACTTTTATATATTTTTTTACTGCAGAGTATTTTTTAAAATTTGTCATTTTGTGCTCTCTTGTTGTGGTTCAGCCATTGGGTGGTGTGGGCATTATCTTACCGACTTGTACACACTTGTGCATGTCACATATATGTTTTTAGAGTCTATACTAGCGCATGGCCAAGCGGCCATGCAAACCTTTTATAGCCAGAACCTTCCGGAAGCTTCTAGATCCCTGAGATGGACCAATCAGATCATGAGAAGGACCTGGGCATGTGACTCCCGATCTCCAATGGGAGATCGTCTCGTGAGCATGCCCAGTAGAGCGACGGAGGGACTTAGCCTCTGGAGCAATTTGCTGCTGAGCAGCCTGCATTGCTATTGCTGACCTAAAGGTGGCAGCAACAGCCAGACCCACAGAGCAGGTCTGGGCAGAGCGTCTGGAACTCGGGGACTGCTGAGCAATCTCCTCTGCGGTCGATAGATAATGGAAGACCGCAGAATGTGAGGCTCTGGACTCCTGTTGAGCCGCTGCAGGAACCTGATGCCTAACAAATGTGGGGGCAAGAATTAGAGGATGTTAATTTATAAAGGCAAAAATTGGAGCCCCTCTAATACATGCACTCATGTGCCAACTAGACGTGCCAGGCCTTGCTCAGTGCAAATGTATTGAGCAAGACAGGACACGTGAAATCTAAATGTGGCAAAAGTATGCAAATCCCATTTTTGCAGTCACATGACTGCCTGCTCTCAGCACCGGCAAAGGAAATTCCTCGTAGCACGCAATGCATGCAATGTGAGGATTCAGAAGTTTGCAGTCACATACAGTGACTGCAGATTTGTAGATTAAGGCCAGGCAAGCCTTCTAATCAAGTAGAGTTGGTGAAGTAAAAGCTCAATGTGGTAACTTGAGATACTGTTACCCTAACTCCCTAAGGTAATTGTAAATATTCAGCATGGTAAACCTTATAACATAGCTTTTTCAGAGATATTAAAAAAAATAATAATCACTCAAACAAACAACACTTATGTGAATCAAAATATTGCAATGTGGCCACTAGGAAAACTGTTCAGATAAGAAATGGAGGGATCTTACCCGCATCTTGTAGAGATCAATACTGTAGGACAACTCTGGAGGAAAAGGATGGGAATACTTGGTCCTATTACGTCTTGGCAGGCCCCATGTGCTTGGCTCCTGCCCTAACAAGGGCAGTATTCAAATTTTGTCCTAGCAATAGTGAACTCCAGACTTCCTTATGTGTTTCATTCCTTTTGCATAGGCCTCACTGGGGAAAAGGTAACAGGGGGGATATATATATCAAAATAACTTGAGTTGTGTAGTGTCACTTAAAAGTCAAAGGGGTATATAAGGATCTTGCCTAAGATGTGCCTGGTAACAATAGGCTGTCTGTCCATGTGAGCAGGCTGAAGTGGCGTGTAACATCACCACCAGCTGACAGGGTGAGGGGCATGTACAGAAGTAGCCAATAGGCTACTCCATATAGAGTGACGCAGCTATACTATTGGGAGGGTGTATCTGTGGATGTAGTCAATGCCAATAACGCCGCCCGGTTAGTGAGAATCTCGCAGGTGGTAATGCGGAGCACGGCCCAGGGTGCGTATCCATTATCAGGTCCCATCTAATCGATGAAGGTGCTAGATGGTGAAGAGTTTTCAACAGCTGACATGTGCCCACAATAGCCGCAGTTGGAATCGCGATCCATCCACAGCTATTAGCCAGTTAAATGCCGCTGTCAAATGTTGACAGGGGCATTTAACATGCGCTTCTGGCAATCGCGCCAGAAATGCGCACACCGGTGACCCCTGTCACATGATTGCAGCATGACAATCGGAGGTTTCCTGGAGACCCCTATGGTTGTCAGTGCCAGCTTGCTGTGAGCGCCACCCATAGGCTGGCACTCATAGCAAGTGAGTAAATTTGCTATACAGCGGCGATCTGATCATCGCCTCTATGTAGCAGGGCTGATCGGATTGTGGCAGCACCTAGTCACCCATGGAGACTATTGAAGCAGCCAAAAGTTAAAAAAAATGTTTTGAAAAATATAAAAAAAATAAAAAAATATAAAAGTTCAAATCACCCCCTTTTGCCCCATTTAAAATAAAACAATAAAAGTAAAATCAAGCATACACATATTTGGTATCTCCGTATTTACAATCACCCGATCTATCAATAATAAAAAGGATTAACCTGATTGCTAAACAGCGTAGCGATGACAAAATTAAAAACGCCAGAATTACGTTTTTTGGTCGCCGCAACATTGCATTAAAATGCAATAACAAGCGATCAAAAGATTGTATCTGCACCGAAATGGTATAATTAAAAACATCAGCTCGGTGCGCAAAAAATAAGCCCTGACCCAACCTGAGATCATGAAAAATGGAGACGCTATGGGTATCGGAAAATGGAGCAATTTTTTTTTTAACAAAGTTTGAAAATTTTTTCACCACTTAGATAAAAAAAGAATCTAGACATGTTTGGTGTCTATGAATTCTAAATGACCTGGAGAATCATAATTGCGGGTCAGTTTTAGCATATAGTGAACCTAGTAAAAAATCCAAACAACAGATTAAGCGCCTTTTTTCTTGTTTTCAGTGTTCTATGTGTTTAGTTGGCCATCTAACTCAAAATATAAAAATTAAAACACTCACTGGTGATGCAAAAATTAATGAGATCTACTATTCCTCCTTCCACATGAAAACAAGTAAAGTTTTTAACTTTATAGTCTTAGTCATGTTTATACATTGTGCTGTAACATCAGTCTTATGTAAATGGATAATTAATAGTGTAGAAATCAAATACATTTTACCAACCACTTTGTCATTAGTCTGAACAAATAGGTTAAAGAACAAAAATTGTAAATGCTCCTCTGACATATGATCTTAACTCTGTTATTATAGATCATGAAAACATTCCATAAATGTTAACAAATCTTAATAACCTACCAAGGACGATTCTTGCTGCTGCACGCCATATACATTATGGAAATTATCAACAACAGGTGCTTTGTATATTCAATGGCTGTTCTGTCTCCAACATCTAATTGTTATCTAATTTTTTGTCTGCATAATTTTGTAGTTTCATACAGGAAATTCGTATATTTAGGAGTTTTAACAATCTTTATTCATCTGCAGTGTTTCGGATCCCTCTAGCGGCCAGAGTCATGTTCACATCCTATTCTGTTTTATCCTATGTCTGATTCTCCTCCCTTCTTTTGCAATGCATTATAGTTCACTCAGCCTCCATCTCCCTCCACTTTCCTCCATTTTTCCTTCAGCTTGTATCTAAGAAGGAGCTCATCCATTGCTGTCCCCTTGCAATTGTATTGCCGGTATGAACTTATGCTTTCTGTAGGTAATTCCCGTCTTAATATTAGCCTAGCTGTTAGGCGTCGGGTACCTTTCCCTGCACAGGAGGAATCCAGAGCCTTGCCTTCTGCCGTCTCTCATTCATTCCCGGCCACAGAGGAGACTGCTCAGCAAAGACGTCGATCCCAGCATCTTACTCAGCCTGGTTTTGTCAGCTTGGTTGCTGCTGCCATCCCTGGTTCATACTTAGCAATCCACTATAGCCAACCAAGAGCAGCTCCTGGGACTAAGTCCTTCTTTCGGTCTACTGAGCATGCCCGTGGGATGACCTCTCATAGGAGGTCAGAGGTCACATGCTAAGGTCCTGTTGATGCACTGATTGGTTCACTAGGAAGGTCAAGGAAGGCTGAACTATGAAAGGTTTGCATGGCCACCCGGCTATGCGCTATTATAGGAAATAATTATAGACCATGTGGAGTGAGTGTTGCATGCATGTATGAATGTCTCTGGTGAATGACTCATTAAGAAACCCCTACCCTTGGTACGCATGTGTTGTGTAGTCTTGCCTGTCAGCGCCCAGACTGAGGTGCAGGTAGGAGGCAGAGTCTGAGACTAGCATCAGCTCCAAGTGGTGGCTTGTCTATAAGGCCCGGTGCATTTGGTTGGCACTCCATAGTTGCCAGTGTCCATTAGTGGCGTCCACAGGTACGACGCCACACGCTTAGTAGGTCTACAGGGACTCTGACTCCGTGTCTGTGGAGCAGAGTTCTGTAACCATATACTGGGTACTCACCTTGCCGAACTCTGTGAGCTTTAACAGGCTCCGGCATTTATGTTCCGTGCTAGTGTAGCTCTGAGAAGTAATAGAGTTTGCCCCTGTACACACCTGGTGATGTTAATGACACACCCCAGGGGCCGTGGGATACCCAGTACCAGGCCCCTTAACTTCAGTGGGGGATTTCACAGTGGCTGTGACCCGGTCCGTGGCCCCAGGCGGTCAATGAAAAAGAAATGTTGGAATGTAATAAAATGAGAATAAAGTTTTTATATGAATATGTGATGCCACCTGTGGTATTCTGGTCAGAGGCGACCAGCGCTGCTATGTTGTTCCCCTGAGACAGTTGGTTTGTCGTAGCTGAGGTGAAAATGGCTCTCCTCAGGTAGGGCAATAGTCCCAGGGCCGTTGAGAGTTGTTTTTAGGGGTGATGATGTCAGGTCTAGTGGAGGATGTAGCAGTGCTGGGTGCTAGGTGCAGAAAGGAGACAAAGGACTCAGTTAAATGCAGTTTCAAGGGCTTTACTCACAGTCAGGTGCACACAGATGCCCACTTCGGTGCTGAGTCCTCCAGGCAAAGGGGTCCAGTAAACTTTCAGGTAAAATGAAGTACACCCCCAGCACTCCATGTCATTTTGTACCTTTCTTGGCCGTCTCCTCACACTATGCTGATTTTACTCCTTCCTTCCTTTCAGCTTCTCACAATCGAGTGTAAATTCGCTATGGCCCATAAAGTAACCACAGCTGTCAGCTTGCTAGTTACTGTAAGTCATGATTTCCACTCCACTAGGCTAGGGGCTGAGACCCTTCTGCGACCTGGATTCTTCCCCCACCTGATGGCCGTCAGCATGGGACGAGCCCCACGGGGAGCTCTCTTGACCCGTGCCTCTAGAAGACCCACTCTTTCCTTCAGGGGGCCTTTCTTAGAAAACAATCCGTCCAGCAGTCCTCCTGACAGGAGCTGCGCCAGACACGTCTTGTCACTTCCCCTCCCTCTGAGGGAACTCTCCAACTGACTACAAATCTCCTGCTCTTTTCCTAAGCTCCGCCCACCACCCAGCACTTTTCGTGCTCCAAGCAGTGACCATAAAGGATGCGCTGCTATGCTCGTGTGTGTGGGATGTGAGTGTTGGAGTCTGGTTGGGTGCCCCATCTTACCTGGTCATGAGATACCACACCTCTGGATGAGGTGCAGTACCTCTGTGGCTACTGGACCCGCAGGGGCACCACATTAACCAGCATGTGTTCCCCTTTTATTCCGCCACATAGCGTCCGCTATTCCTGAGCAGTAGTTTACCATCTCTGCACGGTGGACCCCGGGCTGCGAATGCACCTTATCACCATCTTTTATTATTTGGTGCGTTCCGCCAACCACAGCACTAGCTTAGTCAGTCCTACTTCTGGGTCAGTTACTAGTTTGTAGATGTTCATGCACATGTTTACTATGTATTTCTGCTGTACCCTGCACTGATCGTATGTATTATGATTGTTTACAGTTTCATTGCGCATCAATATACTATCCAGTTCAATAAAAGCACAGGCTCAACCACAGTCTTCTTATTGGACCCCTGTATAGCGGTTTAGCTGTCTGTATAGCTGCAATGAATCTGCTTCATTTAGTGAGGACAGAACAATGGCCATTACCACACAATATGACGAAGTTTATACACAGATGTAAAGGTTGTCATAAATTTAAGGTTAGCGATTATTCAGGGTATATTCAACCCCCCAATATATCAACCAGACATGTAACAAAGGGGCCTTTCCTTTATATACACGAGGGCTCGTATTTTATGGATAAAACAGATTGGCTTCTAAAACATCCTATGGTGACCAGTATCTCCCCCAAACATATTATAATTTGTGATGCACTATTGTTAATCACAGAAAAAAAAACTAAGGAGGTCCATTGGTTTTATTTCAGTCATGGGGCAGAGACATAAGGATCTGTCACACAGCTCTCCCGACTCCCAGGTATCCAGGGCTTCCCTCCCTCCTCCTGGGTCCGCTGCCCTCTGTTGTGTTCCACTTAGGGTTTTGCTTGTAGCCCAGCTTGGATTAATAAAATTATCTCCCTAGACCTACTTAAGGCCTATTGACACACACCTATGTCTTGGGATTGAGACTCTAGACTTTTAGGTTTATGTTTCGCCTTCTGTGCCTGCTTTGCTTTACTTGTCTCCATCCCTTCTGGGTTCTGTTTCATCTGTCCTGATCCTCCTGAGTTTCATGAGTGTGTCAAGTACTCACTGACTATGTGCCTTCTAGTTTGATGCATCAACGCCCAGGGTCTGTGTGCCCACCAAGACCTGGGCTTATAGGATCCACTTCTCCTGGTGAACCTTGACACTACCACCTTCTCCACCATTATATAAGTGGCAAAGAATTACGGGTGTTCCAAGATGCACCATGAAAATCACTAATCACATAAAGCAAAGGTGCACTACACTTTGTCATTGTACATCCATGCCAATCCATCTCCAAGACCCTGTTATTAAATAATGATAGCAGCAATCCCATTAATTAACCACTTCACACACTCTGTCGTACATGTCTGTCATGGTGAAGTGTCATTCACTGCACTATGCTGCATATGTACACCATAAGAAAGGAACAGGCAAAGGAGCTATGCCCGTACTCTCTGCGGTGGGAGCCAGCTATTACTTATGCCTGGGTTCCTACTGCAAAATCCATAATTGCAGCTACATACCATTTAACTTTTTACATCGCGCAGATGTTATGGACCATGTAAGGAGTTTGACAAACTTAACATGTAACATGCTCCATCTGTCAGCCTATCAGCACCCTCGCAGTGCAATCGAAGAATGCTAATGGGTGGCTATGGCAGACGTAGGCCTTGCAATGTCATCCGTGTCTGCCATATTCCTCAGCCTATCAGATAATGATAGAGACAGAGCTTGATTGGCTGTCAGTCAAACATTGACGGATTAGACAATGCCCGATACAACATAAGTTGTACAGTGTATTATCAATCCAATGAAAGGATCTAGTCCCTCTGTGGAACTTATGAGTATTGAAGTCCACACAAAAGAAGATAGAATGCTGCACAGCCCCAGTGTACTCTGTGATAACAAGTACCGCACAAACGTGACTACTGAGAGACACCTATCTCAAATAGACCGGGTGCACATCCACAAAAAGTCCATGGTTTTGCAGCATACATATGTGAAAAAAAAGAGTAGATGGCACACACCGTCTTAAAATTCCAATGCTTTATTTTGACATCTTAAAATAGCAGAGGCAGGAGAGTTAGGGTGTGTTTCCACGTAGCAGAAACTATCAGGAATTGCTGCAGATTGAACGCTGTGTCCTGCAGAAGAGTTTAATCCGCAGCGGCCAGATGTTCCAGCATAGTGGAGGAGATTTTATGAAATCCCGACTCCACTGTGTCCGATTACGTGGGTGACACACCCGCATAATCGGGCAAGCGGCTCGTCTTTCAAGACCGCAGCATGTCGGTTTACTTTGCGGAGACACTGAGTCTCAGCAAGGTAAACTGCCTACATTATGGCTGACCTGCGGTGATTCTGGATGTATTCACTGAGCACAAGTGGTGCCCCCAGGAGTACGGTCGCCACAGTGGCATTATCTCCCTCCTAGGGAGTGTGATGTCATGCTTGGAAGCAATGAAGGATCTCTCTATCAGATAAATCCAGCACACAGCACAGTTCCTACTCCAGGCCAGCAGAGGGAGCTCTGAACCTAACTGCTGAGGAGCTGCTCTCTGTGTTTGGGAGGAAGGAAGTTAGTCAGTTCGTGCAGAGAGAGGGAAGAGTATGTACGTGTGGAGATGAGCTGGGGAGGACTGAGCTGGAGTTAAGCTCACCCCTAGTTGAAGCGCATTGACCGGACCCCGGCGTCTGAGGCGGTGTGGATACTAAAGGTCCCACAGCAGAAACCGGAGGAACAAGAGGCTGTAAATGCTCTGTTCCCACCTAAAACTCGAACTCACAGCAGCAACGTGTGTGAGCCAGAGAGAGAAGGCTACAGCTGCCTGCCATACGAGTGGAGTTCTAAGCAAGAGCAAGCAAGGGGAACTTGATTGTAATTCAGAACTACAAGTACTTCAGATTAGCGCTAGAAAGGAGACTACACAACCCATCTGCATAGAGAGATTCCCAAGTTGCTTCCAGGCTGACCAACTCCTGTACCATCAGTGATCTGAATCCTGGACTGTACCTACAGTAAAAGGTAAAAGAAACTGCACCCTGTTTTGTTATTTGAATACTTCATGCAACCCCTTCAGCACTGCTACATCTCTGTGCCCAACACTACATCATCTACCTCAACACCTACTGTTATGAACTGGTCACCGAGGAGGATGGCAGGAATAGGCTAGGCCACCAGGAAACCAGAAAGGTTGGTAACTTAGCGGTTGGCAAACCCCTAATCCTAACAACACAACTAGCAGTAGCCATGGGGCGTACCTACGATGCCCTAGATGCCTCGGCACAGCCGGAGAGGTAACTAGGCCTAAAGCATGAAAGGTGAAATTTAAACTGCCCCGGAGTAGAACCCCAAAGGAATAGATAGCACCCAAATATATATTGTCGGTGAGACAAGATGAGACACAAATGCAGGCAGAAAATAGACTGAGTAAATGATGGGGCCCAAACTGACTAGTTAGTATAGGAAAGGAAAGACACTGTCTGCAATCATGCTAAAAACCGTAAAAATCCAACACGTCTGATGTACACAAAAACACTGAGGTCTCACGACCTCTCCCCCAATATATCAGCATTCTGGTATGAACTGGCAGCAAAGCAAAAAGAGACAAATATAACAGGGGACTGAACAAACTGACACAAGGTGTAATATATGGAGCGGGGTCCAGCATGTGCACCAGCAGGGAACAATGCTAAACCCTCACAGCAAAGCAGAAAGAGGCAAAACCAGATCAGATGCAAAGGATTTGCAAATGAATAACTTAACTGAAAAATGCAGGATCAGGCAGGAGACAGCAGACCTCAGAATGCACACAAAGAAAACTAATCACAAGCAGCCACTGAAGGAAGCCTGCTCACTTAAATACTCCATTCAGTAACCCCAGATTTCCAAACATCATCGTCAGGTGGCAGACTTCGACCAGCCCCACTACCCACAGTAACCACCAGAGGGAGCCCCGACTCAGAAGTCAAATCGAGATAGTTCACAACAGTACCCCCCTTGAGAAGAGGTCACCGAACCTTCATCCATGCCACCAAGCCGATCAGGATGGGCCCGGTGAAAAGCACGAACCAATCTCTCGACATGAATGTCAGAAGCAGAGACCCAAGAATTATCCTCCTGGCCATACTTGACCAAGTACTGGAGTCTCCATCTAGCCAAATGAGAATACATTATCTTCTCTACCTCATATTCCAAATTACCCTTAACCAATACAGGGTTAGGGGGCACCGCAATGGGAGCTACTGGCTCCACAAACCTCTTCAAGAAAGATTTATGAAAAGCGTTAAGAATCTTAAACGTAACTGGAAGAGCCTAACGGAAAGACACAGGGTTAAGGATTTACAAAATCTTATAAGGTCCAATGAACCTTGGCTTGAATTTTGGAGACGCAACCTTCATAGGAATATTTTTTAACGACAACCAAACCATATCACCCACTTTAAACCGGGAGCCAATAGTCCTATGCCGGTTGGAAAACCGTTGGGCCTTTTCCTGAGAGTGGGACAACTCATCCACTGCTTGGTCCCAAATCTGCTGCATTCTCTCTACCACAGAATCCACACTTGAGCAGGCCGAAGCTTCCACCTGTCCCGAAGAAAATCAAGGATGAAACCCAAAGTTACAGAAAAAAGGAGACATCAAAGTGGCAGAACTAGCCCTATTGTTTAGCACGAATTCGGCCAAGGGCAAAAATGAGATCCAGTCATCTAAATCAGCAGATATGAAACATCTCTAACAGGATTCCAAAGTCTGGTTTGTTCTCTCAGTCTGCCCATTGGTCTGAGGATGAAATGCAGAGGAGAAAGATAACTGAATTTCCAGTTTGGAACAAAATGCTCTCCAAAATCTGGAAGCAAACTAAACTCCTCTGTCCAACACAATGTTCTCAGGAATCCCGTGCAAATGAACCACCTGTTGTAAAAACAAGGGCACCAACTCAGAAGAAGATGGCATCTTTGGGAGTGGTACAAGATGGATCATCTTAGAAAATCTATCACAGATCACCAAGATAACAGTCATTCTCTGAAAGACAGGGAGATCAGAAATAAAATCCACTGAGATATGGGTCCATGACCTCCTGGGCACCGGCAGGGGCATCAACAAACAACTAGAACGAGAAAAGGGTTTGGACCGAGAACAAGTCCCACAGGACTGCACAAAATTCCTGACATCACGAGATAAGGCAGGCCACCAAAAAGACCGACTCACCAAATCTCTGGTACCAAAAATACCTGGATGACCAGCTAACGCGAAGTAATGAAATTCAGACATTATTCTTCTCCTCCACTGGTCAGGGACATACAATTTTCCCATAGGGCATCGTTCAGGTTTTTCCTCCTGAAATTCCTCCAGGGCACGTCTCAAATCGGGTGAGATGGCGGAAAGAACTACACCCTCATTTAGAATGGTAGTAGGCTTGGTCACATCAAGAGAATCCACAAAGAAACTCCTAGAAAAGGTGTGCGCCTTAACATTCTTAGTGCCCGGAAGAAAGGAGACCACAAAATTAAAACGCGTGAAAACAAGGCCCACCAAGACTGTCTAGGATTCAAGAGTTTGGCTGATTCAAGATAAATCAAATTCCTGTGGTCGGTGAGGACCACAACTTGGTGTCTGGCTCCCTCCAACCAAAGTTTCCACTCTCCAAAAGCCCATTTCATGGCCAACAATTCCCGATTCCCCACATCATAGTTACATTCAGATGGGGAAAATTTTCAAGAAAAGAAGGCACAGGGATTCATCTTAGAGGTTACTGGATCTCTTTGGGACAAAACTGCTCCTGCACCAATCTCAGAAGCATCTATCTCCACCTGAAATGGGAATGAAACATCAGGTTGCCGTAGAACCGGAGCAGATGTGAATCTCCGCTTAAGCTCCTGAAATGCTGAGACTGCCTCTGGAGACCAATTCACCACATCAGAGCTCTATTTGGTCAAATCCATCAGTGGTTTAACAATACCAGAAAAATTACTTATAAATTTACGGTAGAAATTAGCAAAACCCAAAAACTTCTGGAGAACCTTTAGAGAAGTGGTCTGAACCCAATCATAAATGGCCTGTACCTTCGCCAGGTCCATTTCAATAGCACACGGGGACAAAATGAATCCAAAAAACAAAATCCTCTGTACACTAAAGAGACATTTCGATCCCTTAACATACAGAGTATTTTCCCTCAAAATCCAACACACAGTCCGGACATGATACACATGAGAATCCCAATCACTGGAAAAGATCAAAATATCATCCAGATAAATGATCAAAAACTTATCCACAAAGTCCCGGAAAATATCGTTCATAAAAGACTGGAAGACGTACGGGGCATTAGTGAGCCCAAAAGGCATCACCAGGTACTCAAAATGTCCGTCCGGGGTATTGAACGCTGTCTTATATTCATCCCCGTGCTTGATGCAAATAAGATTATACGCCATCCTGAGGTCAAGTTTGGTAAACCAACAAGCACTTTTAACTCTGGAAAATAAATCAGAAATCAGGGGTAACGGGTACTGATATTTAACAGTGATTTTGTTAAGGGAACGAAAGTCAATACATGGCCTTAATGAGCCATCTTTCTTGGCCACAAAAAATAAAACAGTACCTAAAGGTGAAGAGAATGGTCTGATATGACCTTTCTCCAATGACTCCTTGATATAAGATCGCATAGCATCATGTTCAGGTACCGATAAATTGGAAAGCCGACCCTTGGGAAATTTACAACCGGGCATTAACTAAATTGCACAGTCATAACTCCTATGAGGCGGCAAAGACACGGACTTACTCTCACTAAATACATCAGAAAAATCAGCCAAATAGTCAGGAATATCATGAGACTGGGGAGAGGTGGTGAAAAACAGGACAAAACTGTGAACTGTGTTCACTAAGAACACATTGACAACCCCAACTCACCAAAGACACAGATTTCCAATCCAACAGGATTATGGGTTTGCAACCAAGGAAAACCCAGAACAATAATATTATGCAAATTGTGCAACACCAAAAATTTACAATTCTCTTGGTGGTCCGGGACGACCCACATTAATCACCTGGGTCCAAAACTGGGGTTTATTCTCCACCAAAGGAGTAGAATCAATACCCCTCAAAGGGATAGGAGTCTGCAGGGGTACCATGGGAAAACCACAATGTTTGGAAAAGTCAAAATCCATCAGATTCAAAGCTGCTCCTGAATCAACAAAAGCCTTAGCAGAAAATATAGACAAGGAGCAGATCAAGGTAACCGCCAAAAGGAACTTAGGCTGTGCACTGCCCACCGCAAATGCGTGAGCAAAACGCTTTTCTCGTTTAGGGCAGACAGAAATAGTATGAGAGGCGTCCCCACAAAAAAACACAACTTATTACGCCTTCTGAACTCTTGACGTTGCGCCCTAGACAAAACCCTATCACATTGCATGGGTTCAGAAGTTCGTTCGAAAGGCGGCACCTCCTCTTGTGTAGTTTTACGTTCACGTCAATCAATTTGAATGGCCAATGACATAGAGTCATCAAGACCAGAGGGGACAGGAAATCCCATCATAACATCTTTTACGTTTTCTGCCAGACCCTTCCGAATGAGAGCCGCTAGGGCATCATCATTCCATTTAGTAAGGACCGCCCACTTTCAGAATTTTTGACAATTTAACTCTGCAGAATCCTGACCCTGGTTCAATGCCAATAAGGTTTCCTCAGCTTGATCAATAGCATTAGGTTCATCATACAACAACCCCGGGGCTTGAAAAAGCACATCCACATTAGCCAGAATAGGATCTCCAGGTGTCAAAGAAAAAACTCAATCCTGGGGATCGCCATTTTTTACAATTCTGACCACTGTCCCTTTATGAGGTCATAACTCTGGAATGCTTCAACGGATCTTGGCGATTCAGAGAATGTTTTCTTGTGACATATTGTACTTCACTTTAGTGGTAAAATTTATTTGCTGTATCTTGTATTTATTTGCAATTTTCAAACTTTGAATATTTATGCCCTTAAAATAGAGAAATATGTGAGACAAAATAGCTACTAAATAACATTTCCCACATGTCTACTTTACATCAGCACAATTTTGGAAACAAAATTTTTTTTATTAGGAAGCTATAAGGGTTAAAAGTTGACCAGCGATTTCTCATTTTTACAACAAAATATACAAAACCATTTTTTTTTTTTAGGGACCACCTCACATTCAAAGTCACTTTGAGGGGTCTATATGGCAGAAAATACCTAAAAGTGACACCATTCTAAAAACTGCACCCCTCAAAACTACATTCAAGAAGATTATTAACCCTTCAGGTGTTTCACAGGAGCAGAAGCAACGTGGAAGGAAAAAATGAACATTTAACTTTTTAGTCACAAAAATGATCTTCTATTTTTTTATTTTCCCAAGGGTAACAGGAGAAATTGGACCCCAAAAGTTGTTCCCCATATGTGGGGAGGAATCACTGTTTGGGCACATGGCAGGGAAGGAGCGCCGTTTGACTTTTTCAACCTAAAATTGGCTGAAATTGAGATTGGACGCCATGTTCCGTTTGCAGAGCCCATGATGTGCCTAAACAGTGGAAACCCCTCACAAGTGACCCCATTTTGGAAACTAGACCACCTAATCATCTTATCTAGATGTGTGGTGAGCACTTTGAACCCCCAAGGGCTTCACAGAAGTTTATAATGCCCGTGCGCAAAAATAAAAAATCATATTTTTGCCACAAACATGATGGTTTAGTCCCAAATTTGTTATTTTCCCAAGGGTAACAGGAGAAATTGGACTCTAAAAGTTGTTGTACAATTTGTCCTGAGTGCGCTTATACCCCATATGTGGGGAGAAACATTGTTTGGACATACGTTTGTGTTGGCTGAAATTGAAATCGGACTCCATGTTCCGTTTGGAGAGCCCATGATGTACCTAAACATTGGAAACCCCCCCACAAGTGACCCCATTTTGACACAGCTACAAAGCAGGCGCTATGTCGGACGCTAGCGCAGAGGTGCGGTGTGCACAGTGGTCTAATGCTTGCCACAGACTGGCGCAGACTACTGAACTAATTCCCTAACCACATGCGTAATATCAGAGGGAAGGGGTTTCATAATAAGTCAGTCACCAGAATCATACATCCGTCACCATTCACACATAGCAGTATAGTCTATACTAGCGCATGGCAGAACAGCCACGCGCGCTTTTTATAGCAGCCGGGACCTTCCGGAAGCTTCCATATCTCCGAGATGGACCAATGAGATCTGGAGCAGGACCTGAGCACATGACTCCCAATCTCCAATGGGACACCGTCTCATGAGCATACTCAGTAGGAGGACAGAGAGACTTAGCCCCTGGAGAGATTTGCTGCAAGGCAATCTCCTCTGTGGTAGATAAAGAGCAAGAGATCGCAGAATGTAAGGGTCTGGATTCCTGCAGAGCAGACGCAGGACCTGACTCCTAACAGATGTGTGGTGAGCACTTTGAACCCCCAAGTGTTTCGCTAAAGCTTATAATGCCCGGGCGTGAAAAAAAAATATTTTTTTTTCCACAAATTGATTTCTTAGTCCCCAATTTTTAATTTTTCCAAGGGTAACAGGAGAAATTGGACCCCAGAAGTTGTTGTCCAATTTGTCCTGAGTATTCTGATACCACATATGTGGGAGAAAACTACTGTTTGGGTACACGTCAGGGCTCGAAAGGGAAGTAATGACGTTTTAGAATGCAGACTTTGATGGAATGGTCTGCTGGCATCATGTTCCACTTGCAGAGCCCCTGATGTACCTAAACAGTGGAAACCCCCACAAGTTACCCCATTTTGGAAACTAGACCCCCTAAGGAACTTATCTAGATGTGTGGTGAGCACTTTGAACCCCCAAGAGTTTCACTAAAGATTATAATGCCCGAGCGTGAAAATATAAAATCCTATTTTGTTCCCACATAAATGAGCTTTTAGTCCCTAATTTTTAATTTTCCCAAGGGTGACAGGAGAAATTGGACCCCAAAAGTTGTTGTCCAATTTGTCCTGAGTACGCTGGTACCCCACATGTGGGAAAAAACTGTTTAGGTACACGTCGGGGCTCGAAAGGGAAGTAGTGACATTTTGGAATGCAGACTTTGATAGTCTGCTGCCATCATGTTCCTTTTGCAGAGTCCCTGATGTGCCTAAACAGGAAAAAAACCCACATGTGACATCATTTTGGATACTAGACCCCCAAAGAACAAATCTAGATGTGCCCCCAAATAAACTAATGTAAGTTAGTAGAGCATGGAGGTGTGGTACAATTTGAAGCAATCCTTCATACACAGGGCAGGTTTTTCGGGGCAGGTGTCCTTGCGTATTCCCCTTTTGTAACACACTTGGCACCTTTTTTGCGGCTTACCTTTTTTACCAGTTGGCAGGACCACCCCCCGGAAAATGCTGACCTGGAACGATACGAGCACCTTCAGTACTGGGACCCGCTCCTTCTGGAGTGCCAAACATCAGGGCCTTAACCACTACCTCCTGGAAATGAAGGTACGATGTATCGGTGTGGCGTGAACATTGTGACAGCAGGAAAGTGTTGAGCATTGCCATTTGTGTGATGTGCACGGCCAGCTTTTTGTACCACGCCCTGGCCTTTCTGAGAGCATTGTACGGTTGGAGGTATTGATCTCAGAGATCAACACCCCCCATGTTTTTGTTGTACCCCACTACACAGGTCGGTTTGGTGACCTGTGTGGAGGTACCCTGTACAGTGCAGAGGGTGCTGCCATCACTGTGTATGGTGGTCAATAAATGGACATCCCTCTTGAACTCTGCTCTCACCTTTTCTGAGCATCTGCCCAAGTAGTGTCTTCGGAAGGCCTCTCTGATTTTTGCAGACAGTACCGCAGGCTGCGGTACCTCACGCAGAGAGGGATTTGTAGAGTGGGATGCTGGTATAAAAGTTATCATTGTAGAGGTGATCACCTTTATCCAGCAGTGGGTGAACCAAATCGCACACCATTTTCCCACTCACTGCCAGGACAGGAGGACACTCAGGGGGTTCAATCCTGGTGTCCTTTCCTTCGTACACTCTAAACCTGTGAATGTACCCTGAGGTACTCTGACCAAGTTTGTAGAGTTTGATTCCATACCTTGCCCTCTTACTGGGCAGGTATTGACGGAATCCGAGCCTTCCCTTGAAATGGACCAAGGATTCATCCACGCTGATCTCCCTTTGGGGCACGTACACTTCAGCAAACTTTATGTTGAAGTGTTCGATGACCGGCCGAACTTTGAACAGACGGTCAAAGTTGGGGTCATCTCATGCAGGACACTGTGCATTATCAGTATAATGCAGAAATTTGTGGATGGCCTCAAAACGCGTCCAGACAATGACCATTCGGAACACTGGAGTGTTGGTTAAAATATCAACACTCCAATATTGCTGAATTTCCGGCTTCTTCAGTATCCCCATGTAGAGAACCAGGCCCCCAAACTGCATCATTTCAACTGCATCTACAGGAGATCAGTTAGAATATGATGAACATGGGTTTTGTGCCAAAAATTGACGAGCGTACAAAATAGTTTGCTCCACCATGAGGTTAACAAAATTCTCATAGAAAAAGTCTTTGAAAAAGTCTATTTCTGTGAGGCCGGTGGTGTCAAACTTGATTCCTGATTCTGCCACAAAATCAGGAATCAGTGGCTCGTAATTTTCGGGGGGGGCGAGGTCCATACAGGGTCTACTGAATCAGCTTCGGGCATGGTGGGCGCTGCCTCATCTTTTGTCCTGGAGTGTCTGCGTGGCGGTTCTGCAGGACCCGAGGAGGAAGATGAGGAGGGGGAAGAGGATGAAGAATCCGAAAAATAAAGAAAAGTGGGATCCTCTTCCTCGCTATCAGTGTCGGAGGCAAGGTAAGAATATGCCTCCTCCATTGAATAGCGCTGTTGGGACGAACACGATGGGCGGGACATTTGTTGTGAAAGTTGTGCTTGGGTGTACTTTATTTATAACTAGGTGTATGTGTGGGGGGGCTAGTGATTGGTGCACACTATTCTGTAAAGAAAAAGCTAAAAGAAAAAAGGAAATGGGGAGAAAAATACCTGTGAAAAGAAAAGTCTAAAACAGCAGGCCCTAGCTCTGATAAGTGAACGGCGTCACTTATCAAAGTTCAGTGGTGGCTGCTGGGTGTGTGTACAGGTGTGGTGCAAGGGGGGGTGAAAAAAGGAAATCAGCAGGCACAAGCTCTGGTAAGTGAACTGTCACTTATCAAAGCTTGGCGGCTGTGGGATGCGAATACGGAGTTGGTGCAAAGGGGGCTGCTTAATGTGCGGACAGAGGTGGCGCAAAGGGGGATGGAGGGGGTCAAAAGAGGGGGAAGGGGAGATGAAGAGAGATCGGACAGGGATCAGGGATTAGCACTTATGCTTGTGCTTGTAGTTAGGTGGCGCAAACGGGGGGGTGAAAAAAAAGTAAATCAGCAGGCACGAGCTCTGATAAGTGAACTATGTCACTTATCACAGTTTGGTGGCTGTGGGATGAGAATACAGAGTTGGCACAAAGCGGGCTGCTAAATGTGGGCACAGAGGTGGCACAAAGGTGGATGGAGGGGGGTAAAAAGAGGGGGAAGCGGGGATGAAGAGAGCTAGGACAGGGATTAGCACTTACACTTGTAGTCAGGTGGCACAAAGGGGTGGTGAAAAAAAAAAGAAAATCAGCAGGCCCAAGCTCTGATAAGTGAACTATGTCACTTATCAAAGTTTGGCAGCTGTGGGATGCGAATACGGAGCTGGCGCAAAGGGGGCTGAGGAAAAAAAGCAAGCACGAGTGTTGATTGGTGAACTGTGTCACCAATCAACGCACGGCAGCTGCTAAATGTGCACATGGAGGTGGCGCAAAGGGGGGGTAGAGGGGGGTAAAAAGAGGGGGTAGGGGGAAGGGTGGGATGGGGGATTGGGGGGGTGAAGCTAGATTGGGGGATGAAGCTAGATTGGGCAGTGATCGGGGATCAGGCAATACTTACAGTTGTAGGGTTTTTCTTTTTTTTAGCAGGTATTGTGATGCTACAAGCTACTGTGGCACCACAATACCCAGCACACCAGGAGATCCAGATGTATGACCGCTCTCTAGGGAATCCTCAGCTGGTGTGAAGACCCCCTGCAGAGCGGTCATACAGGTCACAGGCAGGTCAGGGACAGGTCACAGATCGATCACATCGCTGCTGTGACCTATCATTGGTGGGATCGAATGATAACATCCATCCACCAATCCCTACTCTGCCTGGTGACCATGGCAACCGCATAGGATCAGAGCTCACAGCTCCGATTCCAAGGCAGGTCATGGCCAGGTCACCAGCAGGGCACAGAGCGGTCACAGTGTGACAGCAGCTGTACCCTGTGGTTGGCACGATCGCCGATCTAATTGATCACGCCAACCAGCTCCTGCAGACCCTGCTGCGCCTGTACCAGGTCCCGGCCTAGAATCGGTGCTAATATAGCACCGATCCGGACCAGTACTGGCAGGGCACAGCAGCGCTATACCGCCGCTGTGCCCTGCGATCGCGTCAATCCGCGTGGGTTTTGCCAGTGCCTGGCGTTGCCAGGCACCAGAACTAGGATCGAGTACATCGGTACTTGTTCCTAGCTTAGGACCTCATTGTTTCAGCCGCTCCGATTGGCTGAAACAATGAGAAGTGCTGCGATTGACTGTTTTGATTTCAACAGCCAATCACAGCACTCGGGAGGAAGGGAGGGTGGCGACAGACCCCGGGATGCCGAGGCCATCTACCATAAGGTAAGATGACGTTGGAATTTTAATGCGATCACCGTAACTTAAATTGCGATGTCGCATTAAATGCCATGATGTACTATCCCGTCCTTGGGGGTTAAGTCCCAGGTCACATGGACGGGATAGTACGTCATATGACAGAAAGGGGTTAAATTTCAAAAATTTAGACCGATCCCCAGAAAACACATCAGGAGTAGGGATCTTTGGTTCTACAGCAGATGATTGAGCAAGATAGGCAGAAATTCCCCACACTTCAGCAGCGAGCTGCTCAACACAATCACACAATTGCTTAATCTCCATCAGAGAAAAAAATCCTCCTACAGCCCCAGAGAAAAAGAGAAAAAATATTTATAACCCCTTTCTGCCATATGACTTACTATCCCATCCATGTGCCCTGGGACTTAATTCCCAGGGACGGGATAGTACGTCATAGCGATCAGCGGCGCCCACGTGGTGAGCGCCGCTGATCGCGGCCGGGTGTCAGCTGATTATCACAGCTGACACCCAGCACAATGTGTCAGGGGCAGTCACGGACCGCCCCCGACACGTTAACCCCTTGTACACCGCGATCAAACACGATCGCGGTGTACCGGGGGTTAAAGCGAAGCATCGGCAGGGAGGGGGCTCCCTCCGTGCTTCCCTGAGCCCCCCACAGCAGCGCAATGTGCAGCGCTGCTGCGGGGGGCTCTTTCCCTACAGGCCCCCGGATCCAAGATCATTTTTGTGGAAAAAAATTATTTTTTTATTTTTTTTATTTTCACGCCCAGGCGTTATAAACATCTGTGAAGCACTTGGGGGGTTCAAAGTGCTCACCACACATCTAGATAAGTTCCGTGGGGGGTCTAGTTTCCAAAATGGGGTCATTTTAGGGAGTTTCAATAGTTTAGGTACATCAGGGGCTCTCCAAACGCACATGACACCCGCAGACCAATCCATCAAAGTCTGCATTCCAAAACATCACTACTTCCCTTCCGAGCCCCGACGTGTGCCCATACAGTAGTTTTCTCCCAAATATGAGGTATCAGGGTACTCAGGACAAATTGGACAACTTTTGGGGTCCAATTTCTCCTGTTACCCTTGGGAAAATAAAAAAATTGGAGACTAATTGATCATATTTGTGGAAAAAATACGATTTTTTTATTTCATTGCCTGGGCATTATACATTTCTGTGAAGCCCTTGGGGGTTCAAAGTGCTCACCACACATCTAGATGAGTTCCTTAGGGGGTCTAGTTTCCAAATTGGGGTCATTTGTGGGGGGTTTCCACTGTTTAGGTACATTAGGGGCTCTCCAAAGGCAACATGACACCTGCAGACCATTCCATCAAAGTCTGCATTCCAAAACGTCACTACTTCCCTTCCGAGCCCCGACGTGTGCCCATACAGTAGTTTTCTCCCACATATTGGGTGTCAGCGTACTCAGGACAAATTGGACAACAACTTTTGGGGTCCAATTTCTCCTGTTACCCTTGGGAAAATAAAAAAAATGGGGACTTAAAGATGATGTTTGTTGAAAAAATACGATATTTTTATTTTCACGCCCGGTCGTTATAAACTTCTGTGAAGCACTGGGGGGTTCAAAGTGCTCACCACACATCTAGATAAGTTCCGTGGGGGGTCTAGTTTCCAAAATGGTGTCATTTGTGGGGGGTTTCTACTGTTTTGGTACATCAGGGGCTTTCCAAACGCGACATGGTGTCCGATCTCAATTCCAGCCAAAAACGTCAAATGGCGCTGCTTCCCTTCCGAGCTCTGCCATACGCCCAAATAGTCATTTACATCCACATATGGGGTATCAGCGTACTCAGGACAAATTGCACAATATCTTTTAGGGTCCTGATATCCTTGGAAAAATAAAAATTCGAGGTGAAAAGATCATTTTTGTGGAAAAAATATGATTTTTTAATTGTACCGCTGTATGTTATAAACTTCTGTGAAGCCCTTGTGGGTTCAAAGTTCTCACCACATATCTAGATAATTTCCTTGGGGGGTCTAGTTTCCAAAATGGGGTCACTTGTGGGGGGTTTCCACTGTTTAGGTACATCAGGGGCTCTCCAAATGCGACATGGCGTCCGATCTGAATTCCAGCCAATTTTGCATTGAAAAAGTCAAACGGCGCTCCTTCCCTTCTGAGCTCTGCCATGCGCCGAAACAGTGGTTCCCCCCCACATATCAGGTATCAGCGTGCTCAGGACAAATTGCACAATAACTTTTGCAGTCCAATTTCTCCTGTTACCCTTTTTAAAATAAAAAAAATTGAACATGAAATATTTTTTTGTGAAAAAAGTTAAATGTTCATTTGTTTTTAAATATTTAAAAAATTCCTGTGATGCACCTAAAGGGTTAATAAACTTCTTGAATGTGGTTTTGAGCACCTTAAGGGGTGCAGTTTTTAAAATGGTATCACTTTTGGGTATTTTCTATCATATAGATCCCTCAAAGTGGCTTCAAATGTGATGTGGTCCGTAAAAATAAAATGGTGTTGCAAAAATGAGAAATCGCTGGTCAATTTTTAACCCTTATAACATCCTAACAAAAAAAAAATTTGAGTTCCAAAATTCTGCTGATGTAAAGTAAACATGTGGGAAATGTTATTTATTAAGTTTTCTGTGTGCCTTATCTCTGTGAGTTAAGGGCATAAAAATTCAAATTTGGAAAATTGCGAAATTTTCAAAATTTTCGCCAAATTTCCATTTTTTTCACAAATAAACGCAAGTTATATGAATGAAATTTTACCACTAACATGAAGTACAATATGTCACAAGAAAACATTGTCAGAATCACTGGGATCCATGGAAGCGTTTCAGAGTTATAACCTCATAAATGGATAGTGGTCAGAATTGTAAAAAATGGCACGGTCATTAACGTGCAAACCACCCTTGGGGCTTAAGGGGATAAAAAAAAAATTCTGACACTTTTTTTAAATTTTTTTTTACAATTCTTTCCTTCTTTAGAGTACCCTAGAGTCTACAGTATGGCTGGTGATTCTGTTATGAACAGGTCACCGAGG
The DNA here is from genome assembly GCF_039654945.1 of Dendrobates tinctorius. NCBI lineage: Eukaryota > Metazoa > Chordata > Amphibia > Anura > Dendrobatidae > Dendrobates > Dendrobates tinctorius. The sequence continues at coordinate 6,575,894 of NW_027361827.1, read as the reverse complement.
AGGATGGCAGGAATAGGCTAGGCCACCAGGAAACCAGAGAGGTTGGTAACTTAGCAGATTGCAGACCCCTAATCCTAACAACACAGCTAACAGTAGCCGTGGAGCGTACCTACGATGCCCTAGACGCCTCGACACAGCTGGAGAACTAACTAGGCCTAAAGCAAGTAAGGTGAAATCTAAACTGCCCCGGAGTAGAACCCCAAAGAAATAGATAGCCCCCAAACATATTGACGGTGAGACAAGATGAAACATAAACTCAGGCAGAAAACAGACTGAGCAAATGATGGGGCCCAAACTGATTAGATAGGATAGGAGAGGAAAGACACTGTCTGCAATCATGCAAAAACCCTAAAAAATCCAACACAACTGATGTACCAAAAAACACTGATGTCTCACGACCTCGCCCCCACTATATCAGCATTCTGGTATGAACTGGCAGCAAAGCAAAAGAGACTAATATAATAGGGAACTGAACAAACTGACACAAGCCACAACACATGGAGCGGGGTCCAGCACTGCCCCCAGCAGGGAGCATGCTGAACCCTCACAACAAGCAGAAAGCGGCAAAACCAGATCAGATGCAAAGGATTAGCAAATTAACAACTTAACTGAAAAATGCAGGATTAGAGCAGGAAACATCAGACCTTAGAATGCACAGGAAAACTAATCACCAGCAGGTACTGAAGGAAGTCTGCTGTCTTAAATACTCCAATCAGTGACCCCAGATCTCCAATCATCATCATCATCAGGTGGCAGACCTCTGTCAATCCGGCCAGCTCCATTACCCACAGTAACCACTAGAGGGAGCCTTGACTCAGAAGTAAGAGAATTCACAACAAAACTCCGTATGGGCACCATATTTAGTGTGCTTCCAAAATTTGATGGCAATAATATGCCCCTGTCTGATTGGGTGTTCCGGCTGCAAAGCACCCTGAAGATATATAACATCAGCACAAATCGTGAAGTGGACATTGCGTTGACTGCCTTGGAGGGAGAGGCCCGTAAAAACGTCTGTCTACAGCCGGAACTCACCCATAGTACCCTGAAGGAGCTAGTGAAATTCCTGGAAGAGATCTATGGCGAGACTGCTACTGTGGGACACCTCCACGCCAAATTTTTCTCTAGACTGCAGCAGGAAGAAGATGGGATCTCTCAGTATGCAACAGCACTGCAAGAAGTGTTGGCAGAAGTGCAAAGGAAAGAGACGGATGGGCTCTGTGGCATTGGCTCCAAAGACCGGATACTCCGGGAACAATTAATTCTGGGACTGCACAACACATCCTTGAGGAGAGCAGTGTCAGAACGCGTCCGTGTAGATCCGACTTTTTCATTCCGTCAAATCCTGGCTGAAGCTGTGGCCCGAAACAAGGAAGACAGTTACGCGTCTGGTGTGATGCGTGTCCAGGGTGCCCATACCAGAGGAGACCCAAATCATCAGGAGGCGCTGGTACAGGTAGTGCATGACTTGCATCAGTCTCTTGTCAGTATGCAAGACAAATTAACCCGGATGGAGCAAAGAATGGGAGAACAACAGTCTGTCTCAATGCACTCATATAACCATCCTTCGGCCTGACTTTTAAAGGGTCAGTGGGTGCAAGCTCCCCCCCGCCAGGCACCAGAGGCATGAAGACAGGCTTGAGGTGCCCCTCGGCGAAGAGGAGACATCCAATGCTGAGAATGTGGAGGACAAGGGCACCTTGCCAGGGACTGCCGGAATTATGCTGAAAACCAGCAACAGCTGCCGTTAAACTACCAACCCCTGCAGTAACGCGGCACTCTGTGGGGGAAGCAAGAAGAGAGGCCGCTCCTTATCATAATGAACACCAGATTGCTGGGAGTCCCATCCTGTGTGCTGAATTTGAGGGCGTTCCAGTGGATTGCTTGATAGATACCGGTTCACAAGTGATAACGATTCCAGAATCATATTTCAAACAGCATTTTCAAGCCATGGCCAAGCCAGAGAAGGAGACATTGATCTGGTTGTTTGCTGCCAATCAACAGCCGATCCTGGTCACAGGGGTCGTGTGGATGAATATTCGAATCTGTGGGCAAGAAGTAGGAAAGAAAGGGATCCTGCTAGTCCCTGAGCCCATCAAAGAAGATGTGCCTGTAGTACTGGGAATAAATATCCTACGAGAACTCGATCAGATAATGTTCACCAAATGGGGACCCAGCTATTGGAAGAAGGCTGCCACACACAAGCCTACTCAAGATGCCCTTCAGCGATTGATCCGTGTCTGTGGGATGCAGAAGAGTGTGCCGTCTTATCAGGCGGTAGAGGTCATCAGGGCCCCTTTGAAGGAGTCTGTAATCCTGTCTCCCAAGCGAGAAAGTATATTACACCTTCCAGTGGGGACTCATCGCAACCATGATGGGCTGGAGGTAATAGTTCAACCTGTGGTAGGCGGAGGAGCTGACCAAGAAGTCATGATAGCTCGTACGATAGCTGTGGTCCAGCGAGGAAATGTCCCCATAAGAGCTTTGAACGTGGGCCCCAATGAAGTCACCTTGCCCCCGGGGACAGATCTGGCCCGGGTGTACCTACACAAGGGCGAAGTGGTGAGTCAGAAGGAGATGTCTTTATTGCCTATTGAATTTGTGGGGTGGACCCTGGCAGTCACTGCAGGGCCCGAATAGAAGCATCCCCAGAGTGGAATGGGTGGATCATCCTTGACCAAATGGAAGTGGATGTGAAGGCTCTTGGCCCTGAGCGTGTGCGGGTGATAGAAGCTATGCTGTGGGAAAATCAGGCCGCATTCGCCCGTCACGCCGAAGATTTTGGCTGTACCGAAGCAATCACATGCGAGATACCTACCGGGGACGCTCGTCCAATTCGAGAACGATACCGGCAGATCCCACCCAAGATGTACCAAGAGGTGAAGACATTATTGAGGCAGATGCTGGATTCAGGAGTCGTGCAGAGTAGTCAGAGCCCTTGGGCGGCACTGGTGGTGCTCGTGAAGAAGAAGGATGGGACCATCCTGTTCTGTGTAGATTACAGGAAACTCAATGCCTGCACTGTGCGAGACTCATATCCGTTACCCCGCATCGAGGAATCCTTTGCAGCGTTGGGGAAAGCCGAGTACTTCTGCACCTTGGATTTAGCAAGCGGATACTGGCAAGTGGCCTAGGCCAATAAAGACAAGGAAAAAACTGCCTTCATCCTCCCTATGGGATTGTTTGAGTTTAACCGGATGCCCTTCAGGCTCTCCAATGCTCCGTGCATGTTTCAACGGCTGATGGAAAAGTGTTTGGAAGACTTAACTTTGAAGCTACCCTGATCTACCTGGATGACATCATTGTGTTCTCTGCCTTGTTCAAAGACCATCTTGCCTGGCTTGGACAGGTACTCGGAAGACTGCGGGCTCATAACCTGAAGGTAAAGCCAAAGAAGTGCCACCTCTTCAAGAGAGAGATCGAGTACCTGGGCCACATAGTGTCACAAGATGGAGTTCTGCCTTCACCAGAAAAAATGGCTGCTATCCAGAAGAGGCCAGTTCCTCGAACCGTGCTGGAACTCCAGGCCTTCCTTGGACTCGCCGGGAACTACCGACAGTTTGTCAAAGATTTCGCAAAGGTGGCGGGTCCTCTGAATGAACTGCTGAGGGGGACCGCCGGAGTGCCGAAGACCCAGTGCATTCCCTGGAACCAGAGACGAGAGGTGGCCTTCCAGGCTATAAAGAATGCTCTTACTTCAGCCCCGATTTTGGCCTACACAGATTTTGATCAACCGTTCCTGTTGTACACAGATGGTAGCCTTCATGGACTCGGTACAGTCCTTTCCAAAATACAGGATGGACATGAGAGAGTCATCGGGTATGCCAGTAGTTCCCTGCGAGACAGTGAAAGAAAGCTCCATAATTACAGCTCTTTCCGGTTAGAGCTCCTGGCCCTCGTGTGGGCCATGACAGAGAAGTTTGCGGGCTTCCTGGCAGGGACCAAGATTCAAGTTCGAACAGACAATATCCCCTGGCCCACCTTGAGAATGCTAAATTGGGGGCCTTAGAACAATGGTGGGTGGCTCGCCGGGCCAAGTTTGACTTTACCATTTGTTATCGCTCTGCTACTGAAAATGCAAATGCCGATGGCCTGTCACAAGTGATGGTGGAAACTCCAGTGGGGGATCTCGATGAACAACTTGAAGAGGAAGAAACCCCAGACTTCTGCAAGTTCAAGACCCCAGGGTTGTGGTCCAGTCAAGTAGGGAGGCTTGCGCACTACCCCGATCTCTGGGGAGAACCAATGAAGAGTGAGGAAATATTCAAGATGAAGACGGAGGGCTGAGACAGATGAAATGCTGGGTAGCACAGAAGCGGAAGCCAGGCACACAAGAGAGAGATAGTCTGGACGCTGAGTTGAAGAGTGTCTTACACCAGTGGGATAGGCTAGAGGTGTGAGAATCTGTGCCAGATTACCTCCATGTACTGAGATAAAGTGCCTTGCAGCTCCTGATATGTTGCGGTTTAGAGTGTTTATATTGATATCCCTAAGATGCTCTGTAATGCATGTTTTTATCTTTCTCGTGGTGCAGCCTATATATGATAGGTTGCATATGGAGCAATTTATTTTTTATTTTGTATACTACATTTTTTGAATTACAATTGATGTATTTTTTAATGTTAAATTCTTTTGTTTTTTCCTGATTTGTGAAGGTTTTTGTTACTAGCGCATATTTGCATGTGGTACAGTTTTTGCTACCACATTTGTAAAAGCCTTGAGTTTCCAGCCAAGTTTGTTTTTTTCTAGAGCTATACACACTATTTGATGCATAATTTCCTATAGCTTTACCTCTTCTTGCCACCACATTTACTCCTTCATTTAATAAATCTGCCAAGATTTTATCCTCATATAGGATTGGCAAAAATTTATTTATGATGTGTTTGATTTGTTCAAATTGTGCACTATATTGCAAGGACACATAGGATTTATTATTGTTTATATTTTTATTTTTCTTCTCCTTCTTGTTTTTATTTTCTTCATGGTTTTCCTTTTTAGTGGTTGTGGAGGTTATTAGTTCCTCTCTTATTCTTGTATCTGCTATGTGTTTTGCTCTATTTAGCATCCAGGTGGGATATTTATGTTTTTTTAATTTTTCAGTAACCATATTGAACTCGGGGATGTGGATGTGGTGTTGCTGATGTAGTTGCTATGAATGGTGGTGGTGTAGCTGCTGCAGGGAAAGGACATAGGAATTCTGTGCCTGCTACATGCCCAAATGAAACATCTTCTTCTGGTGCAACCAGACGACAGCACGTTCTGCGTCATTTCGTAGGACCGAGTACCACTACATGAATGGTGAGACCAGAAGATGTTGAGATGGTGTTAGAGTGGATGGCTGAAAGTGCCTCCAGTTCTTTCACATTATCTTCCATCCAGTCCACTGCAGCATGTGCAGATTTGGCTTCTGAGGGCCATAGTCAGTTTCCATCTCATCCCCTTGGGGTTTTGTGGTCCATCTAACTTACCCTGACCCAGAAGTGGATGAGACTGAGTGGACTGATGCCCAACCACTTGTTTGGTTGGAGGATGAGTAAATTGGAGGGCAAGTGCACATGGTCAGATGATGACAAAACTCAATTGCCAACCGCAGCTTCTTTCTTCAATGTGTACACTGGCAACGTGGGCAAGGTTAAGGAGTTGGTGGAAAATGATGTGGGGGTGGACAAGTGCAAAGAGTTAGTGGACCACTGCATGCAGCACATCTCAGAGGATGACAAAACACAGTTGCCAACTGCAGCATTTTTCTGCAGTATGCAGACTGGCAAGGAGAGCAGGGGTAAGAGGTGGGTAGAAGATAATGCAGGGGATAATGAGGTCCTAGACCCCAGGCATTCCTTGTGACATGCGCAGTTCGGAGGAAGAGGAGGTGGTCACACTACCCAGGCAGAACAATAAAAGAGGGAGCAGTATGCACAGTCACAGTGGGAAACCCATAGCCACTACATCAGCTGCTACTGCCTACCATACATCTGAAATGAGCACACCAAAGCTAGCTCAAAAGAACTCTCTGGCATGGCATTTCTTCAAAGAATGTGATGATGACAAGCAAAAGGTGGTTTGCAGGTTGGTCGGTCAGAGGCTGAAGCATGGCATAAATCTTCTAAACCTGGTTGACGAGGCATCTGAATTTCAAGCATAAGGTGCTTAAAAAGCATGTCTGAGCCTTCCACTGCTCTCTCTTCTACTGCAGTCTTGGCCTCTTTCTCCCACTCATGAACAGGGCCACCTGACTTCCCACAAAGAGAGGATGTGAAAGCACTACCAACACCAATGTCACTGAGCATCTCTACAATGTCTAATGGAAGTGTTCAGCTCTCCATCCCCCAAACCATTGAGAGAAAGAGGACATACCCCCCAGAACCACCCCCGAGCGATGGTCCTGAATGACAATGCTTCCAAATTATTGGCCTTTCAAATGCTGCCCTGATGGAGACAGACAGGAAAACTGATGGTGGTGGCTGTCCCACTGTACGTTGTTCCCAGCCGCTACTACTTTTCCAGGTGGGCAGTCCCTGTTTTGCACACACATGTTGCGGACCAAATCAGGTGTGCACTCTGCAACACGAGCAATGGCAGGGTCCACATTGCCACTGATACGTGGACCAGTAAGCACGGCCAGGGACATTACAGCTCCCTTACTACCCACTGGGTAAACATAGTGGCAGCTGTGACAGAAGCTAAGGCATTCTAGCCCATGTCCTACCACCACTGAGGATTGCTAGAGGTTTCTATGTTCAAGATACCTCCTACTCCTACTCTGCTTCCTCCAAACGCCTCCTCAATCGGTCACAGTAAGACCCACACCACAAACTTCAGCAAATCTAGGGGGAAATGACAGAAGGCTTTTCTGAAACTCATCTGTTTGGGAGACAAATAGCACAATATGCAGGAGCTCTGGATGAGGATCAAAGAGCAGGCAGATGGTTTATGCCGGTGAGCTTCACGCCTAGTCTGATGATGAGTGATAAAAAGCGAAAGCTCTGGGCCTACTCGGCTTCACACACATCCCTTGCATATTGCATGTGCTAAATTTAGTCATACAGAGCTTCCTTAAAAATTGCTCACATATGTCAGAGTTGCTGCTGAAAGTGTGGACAGTGTGTGTGCCCTTTTGTCATTCTCACTCTGCTTCTTGCCTGTCTGCAGTGTCACTTTTGCCTTCCCACTCACTGGCTGATATGCGAAATGATATGTAGTTTCAGCTGTAGCACGCACATTTGAGTTCATTTGCAGAACAGCACCACTTCACCCTAATGACTGGACCTCCATGTGGACATGTGTGCCGTTTTGTGCTGCGTCAAATACTCCACCAATATGGCCAGTGCTGATGACGCCATCTGTATTACTAGATAGACACGGTCGGAAGTATCAATCTAGAGGGAGGGTTTTCAGCACGTGGCGGCATAAAGAAAATGCACTGAAGATTATCCGAGGTCAGTTAGCAGCAATGGTGTGTGGAGAGGTGACTGTTGCTTTTCTTATACTTTTCACTTTTATTACGACCTGGGATCACTCCGCATCTCAGAGCATCATAAGGGACAGTATTTCACAGAAAATAAATTCATTGCAAATCAAGTTCCTTTGTAAAATATGTGGGAATCAACTAATTAAAATCATCAGATCCACTTTCATTACTCCTAAAATGTGATTTTAGCAATTTGGTATTTAAGTATTTGAGTATTTGAGTTATAGATTTTATTTTTCCCTTTTTTTCAGATGTCGTTATACGTTTGATCGCCATTGTATATACAGTACTCTAACAGTAAGCAAAATGATGATTCATTTATCAGAGGAGCTGTTTTTGGCACTAATTATCACGAGCCATTCTGTGGTTGCTACAGCTTAAAAACATATTTATATAATTTTGTGATTATATTGCTACATTGTACACACATAATTGCTTTCTTCTAATCCACAGATGCTCCCTGTTTATCTATGGGCTTCAAAGATCGGTTTTCCCTCAGCAGGGGATTGCTAATCTGTTTGATAGAACATTATCTATTCTGGTTTAATTTAAACTGTTTACATTTAACATTTTTCGTTTTCAGTTTTTAACATTGCTTCTCTAGTGATAGAGATTAACATATGCAATTGTTACAATGTTCTGTTTTACATATGTTCATGGCTACATACATTCATATCTAAAATTTCTAAAAAAGTAAATTTATTGTATGATGATAACAACATGACATATAAATGGCACACTAAGGAGGGAAATCAGTTACACTGGGTAGAAAGGGCAAGCACAAACAATGTATTCTTGAGTTAAATGCGTGTTAATGGATGTTAGCTAAGATGACAAAAATGTAGCTACCTAAAGCTAACAGTGAAACAATTCTTACATTATAGTCGTACAAGTGAAATATATAGAGTTTATGTTTTAGGGTATGTACCCACGTGTGGATTTTTCGTGCTTTTGCCACGTTTTTTTGCTGTGAAAATGCTGTGAAAATGCATAAAATACGCAAGCCATTGAATTCAACGGCATTCCGCACATGCTGTGCAAATGCTGCATTGCTAAATCGCATTGCGGAAAAATACGCAGCAGGCTCATTCTTTTTGTGGAAAATGTGCAGATGGTACCCAGGGTCTAGAGGATAGGAGACTGTCCTCCAGGTCCTGGGTACCATATTCCTGGAAAAAAAAAGAATTAAAATAAAAAATCGTTGATATTCTCACTCCCCATGCCTCAGCAATGCTCTTGGTCCCAGTGATGCCTTGCGCGACAATGACCTGTGATGACGTAGTGGTCTCGCAAGACCGCTATGTCATCAGAAGTCATTGTCGCAAGGCATTGCTGGGACCCGGAGCATCACGAGGAGCGGGAAGGCTGCGGCGGACACCGGAAGGTGAGAATATCACAATTTTTTTTTTTTTTTAATTATTTTTAACATTATTTCTTTTTACTACTGATGCTGCATAGGCAGCATCAATAGTAAAAAAGTTGGTCACACTTGTCAAACACTATGTTTGACGAGTGTGACCAACCTGTCAATCAACATGTGGATTTTTCACATATTTCCCGTGGCAGGGAGTTGCGGAATAGCAGCGGAAAATTCCACGAAAAATCTGCACGTGGGTACATAGCCTTAATGTTCCATTGTCACTCCAAATCCTTCCCCCTCAACAATCACTGCATATGAGTTCATAAGCACACTAATTTGTATCACCATCTGTACCCAAGATCTGAACTGTCTGTGTTTTTAGTTGACAGCTTTGCTGTCCACTCGAAGTGTGAGAGGTGCTGAGCTCCCTTCAGGTGTTCCCTGCTGCAGTAATTACTTAGCTACTTAACTGAGCTGTCTGTTGCTTTCAGCTCTGTGTGGTTTGATCCTCGATGCCTTGTTCTCTACATTCTGACTTTTTGATATTTGCTGCCAGACCCTGAACTTTCCCATTGACTACCATTTGTATCACCCCTTTTACACTGATCTGCTATGTTCCTAGTATTCTCAACTAGGACCATTACCTGACTATGCATTTTTATTTTCCCTCTGTGTATGATGTACCCTCCTGGCTATGGATTTTAGACTTCTTGACTATACCGACTGATGGCTTGTCAGTGAGAAGTGACTCAGAGTCGTATGCAGTACATAAAAAAATTCCAACTATGAAAGAATTCAGCATCAGAACCATAATAAATATATATATGAAAATATAAAGATAGCCACCATAAGTACATGAATTTATCACCTTAACCAGCATCAGTACATGAAAACAGCATCAAAACCACAAAAAGAACATGAATTCAGTTCCAGAGATACCATCAGTGCATGAATACTGCACCATGACCACAATCAGCACATGAATACATCACAAAAACTATAATCATAACCCCCCAACATAGTATGATGGCCACCAATGCTCTCTATATACAGTATGATGGTCCATAGCTCACTGTATCCTGCATGTTACCGCACAGGCTGGTAATGCTGGGTACTGTAAAAGGCATTGAACTCGATGTAGCTCACAGCCAAACCAGTTGTCATGGTGGTCTTAGCCAGATGGAAAAGAAGGGAAAAATGAACAAATCCATCAGAAAGAGTGCCAGCTGTAGTTCTCCATCTATAACCGTACTGCAAAATTTTAATATGTTCTGCAGGACAGGTATTTATCACAGGTGCTTCTCACAAAATGAGAATATCATCAAAAAGTTAATTTATTTCAGCTTTTCAATACAAAAAGTGAAACTCATATATTATATAGAGTCAGCAGGCTGGGTGAGAGAAAAAAAATCGCAAAGCACTTGGACCATGTGAGTGCAGTCCGATTTTTACTCACCGATGTCCTTTGTAAAGGTGGCAATTCATCTGCCGCATACAGTGAAATCACAGAGTGACAGGGTAGAATAGAATAGATATATACACATGGAATACATAGATACAGGTGCATCTCACAAAATTAGAATATCATCAATAAGTTAATTTATTTCAGTTCTTCAATACAAAAAGTGATATTCATATATTATATAGAGTCATTGCAAAGAGTGATCTATTTCAAGTGTTTATTTCTGTTAATGTTGATGATTATGGCTTACAGGCAATGAAAACCCAAAAGTCATTATCTCAGTAAATTAGAATACTTTATAAAACCAGATTGAAAAACGATTTAAAATCCAAAATGTTGGCCTACTGTAATGTATGTTCAGTAAATGCACTAAATACTTGGTCGGGGCTCCTTTTGCATCAATTACTGCATTAATGCGGTGTGGCATGGAGGTGATCAGCCTGTGGCATCACTGAGGTGTTATGGAACCCCAAGTTGCTGTGATAGCAAACTACAGCTCATCTGCATTGTTGGGTCTGGTGTCTCTCATGTTCCTCTTGATAATACCCCACAGATTCTCTATGGGGTAAATTTCAGGCGAGTTTGCTGGCCAGTCAAGCACAGTGATGCTGTTGTTTTTAAACCAGGTATTGGTACTTTTGGCAGTGTGGACAGGTGCCAAGTCCTGCTGGAGAGTGAAACTTCCATCTCCAAAAAGCTTGTCGGCAGAGGGGAGCATGAAGTGCTCTAAAATTTCCTGGTAGATGGCTGCACTGACTTTGGACTTGATAAAACACACTGGACCTGTGTCTCTCCAAATTATCACTGATTGTGGAAACTTCACATTAAACCTCAAGCAGCTTGGATTGTTTGCTTCTCCACTCTTCCTCCAGACTCTGGGACCTTGATTTCCAAATGATACGCAAAATTTACCTTCATCTGAAAACAACACGTTGGACCACTGAGCAACAGTCCTTTTTCTCCTTGGCCCAGGGAAGACTCTTATGACATTGTCTATAGGTCATGAGTGGCTTGACACAAGGAATGGGACACCTTTAGCCCATGTCCTGGATACATCTTGTATGGTGGCCCTTGAAGCAATGACTCAAGCAGCAGTTCACTTTTTGTGAATCTCCCCCAAATTTTTGAATGGCCTTTTCTTAACAATCCTTTCAAGGCTGCGGTTATCCCGGTTGTTTGTGCACCTTTTTCCTTCCAATCAACTTTCCATTAATATGCTTGGATTCAGCACTCTGTGAACAGCCAGCTTCTTTAGCAATGACCTTTTGCTAAACTATGAGACAGTTACCTTTCACAACTGGTTCAGGACCCAATAATAAGGGGGGCACTACTAGACCTAATATTAACTAACAGGCCAGACTGCTTATCAAATATAAGGGTTGGGGGTCACTTGTGTAATATTGTTCACAAAATAGTAAGTTTTCATGTACATGTATCCTTTAATAAGATGAGTAATCAAGGGGTGACAAGGACACTAAACTTCAGGAAGGTAAATTTCCAACCGTTGAGAGATGATCTTAGTGCAATAAACTGGAACAATATCTTAAGAAATAAAAGTACATAAACACGATCTCAGCATTCCGGGAGAAAGCAGAGTGCTGACAGCCCCTCTGCCTTTTGATCGCTGCCATGGTAACTCAATGTCGTCATGATGACATCCGGGTTACCAGTGCTGAGAAACTTCCCGGTCATGCGCAGTGCATGATCGGGAAGTCTCTCAGTGTCAGTGTGCAGTAAGTGCTCCGCTGACAAATTCTATAGCATGCATATGCTGCTTCATCTGCATGCTATAGAAGCAATCAGCCTGCAAAAGATGATTATCCTATAGTGGGACAAGTGTGAAAGATAGAATAAAGTAAAACAAAAAAAGTCAATAATTGTAAAAATAGTTTTCAAAAATAAACAATAATAAAAAATATATATTCTATCACTAAATCAATATTTGAATAAAAAAACTAAGCAATAAAAGCACACATAATTGGTATTGCCGCGTCTGTAACAACCTGACCTATAAAACTATCCTACTAATTAACCCCTTTAGTGAACAGCATTAAAAAAACAAGGCAAAAAACAATGCTTTATCATCATACCACCGAACAAAAAGTGGAATAACAAGCGATTAAAAAGATAGATATAAATAAACATGGTACCGCTGAAAACGTCATCTTGTCCCGCAAGAAACAAGCCTTCACACAGCTTCATCACCAGAAAAATAAAAAAGTTATAGCTCTCATAATAAAGTAATGCAAAAATAATTATTTTTTATATAAAATATTTTTTATATGAAAGCTCCAAAACATAAAGAAAATAAGGTATCGCTGTCATCGTACTGACCCAAAGAAGAAAACTGCCTTATCAATTTTACCACACACAAAACGGTATAAACGCCCCACCCAAAGAAAAGAAGAAATTCATGAATTGCTGGTTTTTGCTCATTCTGTCTCCCAAAAGTCAAAATAGAAAGTGATCAAAAAATGCCATGTGCCCGAAAATGGTACCAATAAAAACCTAGGCTCGTCCTGCAAAAAACAAGACCTCGTGAAAATCTGGAGCCAGCTCTACCCCCCCACAACTTTAGCCAAATAACCCCCTGTTTTCAATGCCTAACTATTATTATAAAGTAAATTAAGTTTGACAAGCTTAAGTAATAAGAATTGATGTTTTTGGCATTAAAATGGGCACTGTAGGTGTGTTTCCTGTCCTCCACTCACTGCCGACTTTTCTTCCCCATTGACTTGCATTGCGTTTCGTGTTTCAGTCGGCCTTCGACTTTTCACGATAATCGTCCGATTGCGATCGACCCGACTTTTGCGAAAGTCTGGTTTCATGAAACCCAACTCGACCCGAAAAAAGGCAAAGTCGCTCATCTCTAGCGGTGTACGCTCCTCACACACTACCATGTACAGGCTGGTATCACGGACAAAGAGAAGCTATCTGTGTGTGACTCTGGAAAAACAAACCGAGGAGAATTCCATTTTTCCAGACCTACACCTTAGAGAGCTGTCCGCTTTTCAAACAGTTTTGTATATCTGCTGTTTGATTACGGTCAAAACTAGACAGAGACAGCGTGTGTCAGTCCGTATACAAATAGATGGAGATTAACAATTTTCCATACACACACCGTATAGTGGTGTATGCTCCTCACACACTACCGTGTACCGGCTGGTATCATGGACAAATAGAAGCTATCTGGGTGTGACTCTGGAAATCAAACCGAGGAGATTTTCCATTTTTCCAGACCTACACCTTAGAGAGCTGTCTGCTTTTCAAACAGTTTCATATATCTGCTGTTTGACGACGGTCAAAACTAGACAGAGACAGCGTGTGTCACTCCGTTTAAAAATAGATGGAGATTGACAATTTTCCATACAGACACAGTATAGAGCTGTCCGATTCGCAAACAGTATTGTATATCTGCTGTTCGCATTACAGCCACATCTATACAGAGTCAGCGTGTGTGTGTGACACTCCGTAAATACAAATACGGAGATTGTTAGTTACACAAAAAACGCATACAGCTGTACACTTCTGATACAGTTTTGTATATCTGCTTGTTGGATTACAGTCAAATAGATACTGGGAGAGCGTCTGTGACTAGCAAATTATATACGTAGATTTAATTTTTTTAATACACCTTACACAGGTTGACGCTCCTCATAAAGTACCATCTCTCTGCTGGTATTTTTGGTACATTTTCCCAAACATGAGGAAGTATGGTGGAAGAGGCCGCGGACGTGGGCAGGGGGGTGCAGCTGGTACTGATGGTAGTGGTGCATCGGCTGGTTCTGGCAAAAACACAATAGCAGCTAAGGCAGGAGGTGTTGAGCCTGCGTCATCATCTGGCCCAAGAAGGCCTGTAAGGTTGCCTTTTCTTGGAGTTGGAAAACTGCTTTTAAAGTCGGAGCATCAGGAACAGGTTTTGTCGTACATTGCCAGAACAGCCACCAGCTCTATTGCCTCCTCTTCTGAACGTTCGAAACCTGCAAGCACAGAGTCGTCAGTGCAGGGTTCTGGTCAGGAAAAACACCTTTCCTTGTGTTCTTCACCCCCACCAAAAGTTAAGGATGCGGCAGCCCACACTTCAGATTACTCTATGGAGCTCTTTTCACATACCATGCCTGGCTTATCAAGTCAAATCCTGAATTCCCCAGTCCAAGATGAATCTGACATGGAGTGCACTGATGCACAGCCACTGCTAGATGATTCTGCTGGTACATTCACCCACAGCACTACATTGCCCTTGCAGTCTATTGAGCCAGAATCTGACCCTGATGAAACTCAGGTGCCCTTTCCCGCATAATATACCACCTTACATGGTGACACAAAGGAAGGTAAAGAGGAAGGTGCAAGTGACTTTGAAGAGGAGGTGATGGATGACCCAGTTCTTGACCCGGATTGGCATCCATTGGGGGAGGATGGTGGCGCTGACAATAGTTCAGATAAGGAGAAGTATCCGCAGCAGGCATTGACATCGCAGCAGCGGTTATCTGGCAGGCCCATAGCTGTCCAAAAACGTGGAACAAAAACTAAAAGAGTTGCAGGACAGCTTGGCTAGACGGTCAACTTAGCGCAGCGTGCAAGGCCAGAAAATGTATACCATAGTAGGAAGAGTGCAGTGTGGTACTTCTTTGTCCAACATCCTACTCATGAGGCAAAGGTTACCTGTAAGAAGTGCGGAAGGACCTTTAGCCGAGGTAAACAACTCAGAAATTTGAATACCAGTTGCATGCTTAGACATTTAATCAACATGCACTAGCAAGCGTGGACGGACTACAAAACCTCAGGTAGCACATGTGCACCTGCTCCGACTGAAGGTAGCCAGCAACGCTCCGTCGCTTCCCCCACTGTAAGACCACAGCCACCATTAAGCACACCACCAGCACTAAATGTGGAGGTGTCGTCGCAAGGCCAAAGCACTCAGGGAATCACAATGGTTTTGCAACACAACATTGAATCTAGGCCATCACCATCAATACCATCACCAACCCCCTCTCACCCCGTCTGGTCCACCGCTACTTCCCCCATATGCAGCTCTCCAGTCCAGCTCACCCTACCAGACACTCTGAGGAGGACAAGAAAGTACTCATCCTCTCATCCGCGTACACTGTGTTTGAACGCCTACATTGCCAAACTAATCTCATTAGAGATGATGCCCTACCATTTGGTTGAAAGCGAAGCTTTCCGCGACCTCATGGCCTACGCTGTCCCACGCTATGACCTACCCAGTTGGCACTTCTTTTCTCGAAAAGCCATCCCTGCCCTCCACTGGCATTTGAAAGACTGCATTGTCCATGCACTAAAACAGTGAGTGGAAAGGTGCACCTCACAACAGATGCATGGATCAGTAGGCATGGCCAGGGCCATTACATGTCCATCACTGCGCACTGGGTTAATGTGGTGGATGCAGGCTCCACAGGGGACAGCGGTGGTAGAACAGTGCTGCCTAGCCCACGGTATAGGAAACAGTTGGCTGTAGGCTTTCAACCCTCCTCCTCCTCTATCAGCGAAAGCTTGTTCACAGAGGGCAGTCACACGAGCAGTCCATCCACAGCTGGCAGTGTTGCACACGAGGTGTCCCACTATCGAACAGCTAGTGGTAAGCATCAGCAGGCTGTGTTAAAGATGATGTCTTTGGGCGAAAACAGACACACCGCGGAGGTACTGGCCGACTACTTGCAGCGACAAACTGAGTCATGGCTGGGCAGTCTACATCTTGAGGCAGGCAAGGTAGTCAGTGATAACGGCCATTATTTTGTGGCAGCCATAGCCTGTGCAAAACTCACACACATACCTTGCCTGGCTCACACTTTGAACCTAGTGGTGAAGTGTTTCCTTAATAATTATCCGGAGCTAACATCCCTGCTACATAAGGTGCGAAGACTGCGCTCACACATCCGTCGCTCAAATGTCCACTCCAATCATATGTAGAAGCTGCAGCGATTGCTCCACCTCCCAAAGCACTGCCTAATCATAGACGTTGCAACAAGGTGGAACTCCACCCTGCACATGGTTGAGAGGCTGTGCGAACAGAGGCAGGCTGTAATGCATTTGTGGGAGGATACACGGGCAGGCAGTTTGAGGGAAGACATGGAATTGTCGGGTGTGCAGTGGTCAAAGCTGAAAGTCCTCTGTAAAGTCCTTCAGTATTTTGAGCAATGCATGTGGCTGGTAAGCGCAGACGATGCCATCATAAGCATGAGCATCTCACTTATGCATCTGCTCATGCAAAATTTGACGCACATTAAGGATCAAGCATCTGCAGCGGAGGAGGAGAAGGAGGAAAGCCTTGATGACAGTGAGCCATTGTCTGGTCAGGGAACTGTCCTGGACGAGGTGGAGGAGGAGGAGGAAGATGAGGGGGATGATTATTTTGGGCAGGAGGATGCTTGTCAGAGGGCAAGAGAAAATGTTGGGGTCCTAACGTCAGGTACAGTGTTTGTGCGTGACTGTAGGGATGTGGATTTGCCAGAAAGTGCTCCTCCACCCAGCAGTGGCAGTGCAACATTGACTCCTGGAATATTGGCCCACATATGCGTTTATGCCTTGCAGATCCTAAAAAGGGACCCCTGCATTGCCAAAATGATGAGGGATGATGACTACTGGCTGGCCAGCATCCTCGATCCATGCTACAAAGGCAAATTACACAACATCATGCCACAGGAGAACCTAAAGATAATATTGGCTAACAAACAAGCAGCTCTGGTAAACCATTTGTTTGAGGCTTTTCCAGCACACAGCAGCGGTGCTTTTTCTCCCACGAGCCGTAGTGGGCACAATGGAAGAGGTGTTCATGGTGCACACAGCTGAAGTGACGTTGGAGACAGGGGTTTAATGACCATGTTGTGGAATGATTTCTCAAGTACCGCTCACACGACTGCTAATACTGCATCGATTAAAAGTGATAAGATACAGCAGTTGTCAACTATGGTAACAAACTACTTCTCCCATATCGATGTTCTCCCTCACAGGTCATTCCCCTTTGACTATTGGGCCTGTAAACTGGACACCTGGCCTGAGTTGGCACAATATGCCTTACAGGAGCTCGCTTGCCCTGCTGCTAGTGTGTTATCTGAAAGAGTCTTCAGTGTTGCTGGATCAATCCTGACAGAAAAAAGGACCCGTCTGTCGACCCAAAATGTTGATGATCTAACCTTCATTAAAATGAACCATGCATGGGTTTCAAAAGATTTTGTCCCTCCTTCCCCTGATGACACATAGGTGGCCAGAAAAATGCCTCGCTTTTGTCCTCCTCTTCCTCGGACTTGCCCAATTCCGCCCTTTGCAGCAGCTGAATGTCCAGCCAGCACATCACCATATGCCATTTTTTAAACCTCCCTAACTGGGCTGCCCACCCACCCCCCAATGGCTGGGGTCAACATCTGGCGCACCCGGGCAAGTGCCATTACTCTGAACAGGTGGATGGTCCCTCTGATGGCTGACAGCACTGGCACAGGGCCCCTCATAGTACAATACAGTGTGTTATGAATGGGTCACCGAGGAGAAAAAAAAACAAAGCAAGCTAAGCCACAGAAAACCAGAGAAGTTGGTAACTATGCAGATTGCAGATCCCTGATCTTACCACACAACTATCAGTAGCCGTGGAGCATGCCTACGATGTTCCTAGACGCCTCGTCATGGCTGGAGGACTACATAAGCCTAAAGCAAGAAAAGGGAAAACTAACTGCCCCAGAGCAGACCCCAAAGGAATAGATAGCCCCCACACATGTATTGACAGTGAAACAAGATGAAGGCACAAACACAGGCAGGAAAATAGGCTGAGCAAATGATGGGGCCCAAATTAACTAGACAGGAAAGGAAAGGCAAGTCACTGCAACCTGCAAAAAACCCTACAAAAATACTGTCCAACACTTCTGATAGCAAAATTAACCCTGAAGTCACTAGACTTCTCCCACTATATCAGCACTCTGGAATATTCTGAGACAGAGCAAAAAGACACCGAACTAGTAAGGGACAAAAAGCCAATTGGCAAAATACTGATAAATAAGAGTGGAAATTCAGCTCAGCTCCCAGCCGGGGCTGACAGACCACACAAAAAACTGAATAGACCAACAAAATCAAGTGTGAACATTAGCAGAAAAACTTAGCTTTAGATGACTGGAACAGAGCTGAAAACCAAGAGCTGACAAGCCAGAAGGAATCACCAGCAACTGAATAGGGCGTCGGCTGTCTTAAATCCAATCTGAGAATCCTGAGATCCAATCGTCATCCTCATTCTCAGGTGGCAGATCTCCACCTATCAAACCAGCCGCACCACCTCCCGAACCAGAGAATGAACTCACAACAACAGTGTCTCTGACGTTGGGGGGGCCCACTCGCCGTCAGACACACCAGCGTACTATGAGGGGCCCTGTGCCAGTACCGTAGACCACGAGTGTGCCCCCCTACTTGGCCATGGCCACAGCACTTGCAAGTTGCAATACTTACCTCCCCCTGCTCCACCGCTGTGTAGTCTGGGCAGTTAAATCCTTCACAGGGACCGCCACTAGAAATTTGGTGTATTGATCAATGGTAATTAAGATGTAGCTATGGCCTGTCCTGCTGGCCTCTACCTTCAGATGATCAATGGCTACCATTTGTAATGAACGTCAACTTACAAGCGGATGCAGTGGTGCTTTATGCTCACCTTTCACAGTTGTGATAGTCACAGACATGTGACATTCCTGCCACCATTTTTCAATGTCGCCTTTCTTGCCAATCCAATAGAATCGCCTACGGCCTGTGGCTTCTGTCTTTTGCACTCAAAAATGACCAGACACATCATGATAGGCAGTGAGGACCATGTCAACATCTCTCCCTGTGATCACAGTTTGATGGAGACGAGTAACTGTGATGTGATCCACTCTACTGCGAAAAAGCATTCCTTTCTTCACAAAGAACCATTCTCGCTGTCTCCACAGACACAGTAATTGAGAGTCTGCATCGCCTCTGCAACATCAACCGGGAGGTGTTCCCGCGATGAGAAATTCCCAAATTTCTGCTAACACTCGACTTTCCGTCTGTACTTGTATCCGTGTAGTTTCCAGTAGCGGAGAGTCTGGACTGGCTTACTGAGATTTAAATCTTCATTTATATTTCAAAGGACCACAACACTGTATACTGTTGTATGCTTAGACTACCTTTCCCTTTTTCTACTTTTTACATTTTGGTGTAATACATAGTGAGCCTGAGAGTGTCTGTGTCTGACGCCGGAAGTATAGACGGAAATTTACAATTACCCCTCAACTGGATACACCTGCTTTGTGCTGATACAGTGCCTTTGTTCAAAATTATCTATTATGGTATCACCCATAGTGAGTGAGCGTGTTTGGTTTACGCCTTCTATATATACGGTGAATACCAATTTTTACCCTATACTCGATACAGCTTGTATCTTGTTAAACAATACCTTTGTTCGACATTTAGTATTACGGTCAAATCAATACTGAGTAAGCGTCTGAGAGTGACTACGGGACTATGTATATGGAGATTTCAATTGCACCCTATAATATTTATACTTGCTATCATGTTATCCCGTACCTTTTTTACAACATTTTTTATTATGGTCAAACCCAGACTGAGTGAGTGTCTGAAGGTGACTCCGGAAATATATGCCGAGATTTCAAATTTGGTCAACACTGTATACAGCTATACGCTTCTGGTACAGTAACCTTTTTAGCTATTTAGATTCTGGTGTAATCCATAATGAGCCTGTGAACGTCTGTCTGTTACTTCGGCAATATATTAGGAGCTTTAAGATTACCCCAACACTGTATACAGCTGTACGCTTGTGTTACTTTACCCATTTACAGCTTTTCATATTTTTGTGTAATCCATACTAGGCCTGAGAGCGTTTGTATCTGCCTCCTGAAATATATACGGAGATTCAGAATGTTTACACTATACTATATATACTTTTTTGGGAGTGGGTAGACTGCTTTTAAAGTCAGAGCATCAGTAACTGTTTTTGGCTTACATTGCTGAAACAGCCTCCAGCTCTATCGCCTCCTCTTCTGAAGTTTAAAAAAATGCAAGCACTGAGTCGTCAGTGCAGGCTTCTGGTCAGGAGCAACCCCTTTCCTTGTGTCCTTCACCCACACCAAAAGTGAAGGATGCGACAGCACACACTTCAGATTACTCCTTGGAGCTCTTTTCACATACCATGCCTGGGTTAATTAAAAATGGGGCCCATCATATACTGGAGCATTCCAAATGGGGGACATCAGACACTGGAGCAGCATTTACGGGGCACATTATACACTGGAGCATTAGAAATGGGGCCCATTATATATGGAACATTATTAGGGTCCATCATACACTGGAGCATCATCCATGAGGCCCATCATATACTGGAGCATTGTAAATGGGGGCAGATAAGACACTGGAGCAGCATCTATGGGGCACATGATACACTGGAGCATTAGAAATGGGGCCCATTATATATGGAGCATTATTAGGGCCCATCACACACTGGAGCATCATCCATGAGGCCCATCATATACTGGAGCATTATGTGGAGCTCATCATATACTGTATGGAACATTATATGTGACCAATTATTCTGTCTGGAGAAATATATGGGGCTCATTATTCTGTATGGCGCACAATGTGTGTGGCCATAATACTGTATGGAGTAATATACTGTCCTTTTTTTGAGCTATTGTACAATTTAAAACAGATCAGTCATGTCATGTAAGCAGTGAAGTATTTGTCATTCTACTATACCTATATTTCTGTGCCATATCGGAGCATCATGAGTTGTGATATGTGTTAAAGGGGCGCACTGACACTCTTTGGCACGGGGCACACGAAAACCTGGAGTCAGCCCAAACCCCCCACAACTTTAGCCAAATACCCCCCAGTTTTTGACAAGCTTCTGTAATAAGAATTGATGTTTTTGGCATTGAAATGGGCACTGTAGGTGTGTTTACTGTCCTCCACTCCCTGCCGACTTTGCTTCCCCATTGACTTGCATTGGGCTTTGTGTTTCAGTCGGCCTCCGACTTTTCCCTATAGTCTGCCGATTTCGTTCAACCCAACTTTTGCGAAAGTCGGGTTTCATGAAACCCGACTCGACCCTAAAAAAGGCAAAGTCACTGTCAAGCTGCGCTCACCTGAGGGCGGGACCTCGTTTCCGACGTCATCTCTTCCGGAGCCGCGGTCACTCCGGGGGTCCCGCCGGGTATGCACGCGCACCTCGCTCTCTCTCGTACCTAGGTCCCTGTCTCCTCCATGTTATGTCTGCGCTTGCGCGCTTTTCTCAGTTCGGTCTCCAGGTAAGTCCTCTCTATGGTACTGGAGGACTTGACCCGGAAGCTCTCGTGATCATGTGTTATATCAAGCTACCTCTTCCTAGGGGAGGTGCCTGATTATTGTTGTGCTTCCTGGCTTGGTCTGCCGTGTCCCTGCCTGGCTGTGCACTGTATTCGGGTCCTCTGTCTTGCACTCTGTTGTGCCTCTTGGCACACGCTCTGAACCTCCACTCTGCCTTGTACTCGGTTGTGCCTCCTGTCACACGCTCTGACCCTGTACTCTGTCTCATACTCAGTTGTGCCTCCTGGCACACACTCTGATCCTGTGCTCCGCCTTACATTCAGCTGTGCCTACTGGCATATACTCTGATCCAGTGCTCTGTCTTGTATTCAGTTGTGCCTCCTGGCACACACTCTGATTCTGTGCTCTGCCTTGTACTCAGTTGTGCCTTCTGGCACACACACACTGACCCTGTGCTCTGTCTTGCACTTAGTTGTGCCTCCTGGCACACACTCAGATCCTGTGCTCTGTCTTATACTCAGTTGTGCCTCCTGGCACACACTCGAACTCTGTGCCTTGTCTCATACTCAGTTGTGCCTCCTGGCACACGCTCTGATCCTGTACGCTGTTTCTTACTCAGTTGTGCCTCCTGGCACACGTTCCAATCCTGTACTCTGTCTTATGCTCAGTTGTGCCCTCTGGCACACACCCTGCTCCTGTACTCTGTTACACCTCCTGGCACACCTGCTGCCTGACTTAGTGCTCTGACATACTCCTTGCATGCATCCTGTTTCACTCACACCTGGACGTATGAAGTCTCTGTATACCACGTGTTCCCGTGTCCACACTTTACACGTTCCTGCAGACACACTCACCCACTCGTGTCTCCTGTGAGCCGGCCGCCGGGTGCCAGCAGTCGTGGTACCTCACTCCCTGGGGCTTGCCCCTGATACTCCCTGTATAGGGGGTGGTCTTCACTAGGTCAGCTCGCCCTGGGAGGGTTGGTGCCACGACCCAGAGGGTCCACTCCAGGAGTCATCACAGTCGCTCATCTCTACTTATAATGGAACGCAACCATCAGGTCCAGATAATACTGCTGTTGGAGAGAGATATCCTATAGGTTCATAAAGTGAGATGTAAAATCTATGGACTCCACAATGCTCCCTATGCCCTAAAGCTAGATAGATTAGAGAAAGTACGCCCATCTCTGTTTCAACCTTGTAACACCGAATTCCATGTCAGAGAGCTACCACACAGCATCCAACTGCCCAGTCGTTTAATAGACTTTACTCATGACAGCAGTATAGTGTCAGGAAGCTATGAGAATCAGTTAGGGTGCACAGTCTTCCAGAGAATTAAGCAGGACAACCAAGTGGCAATGTCAGTAGAATACAAGTTGTTCTTAGAGGTAATGGATAAGGGACTCGTTAAAGATGAAACCAACAGCTGGGTCACACTTCTTTCCTTCAGAACCCACACACCATATCTACCGAACAACAGAGATCAGGCATTAAAACGTTTCTCCTCTCTCAAACATAATCTGCAAAAGAAACCAGAGATGAAAGATCACTTTTTCTCCTTCATGTCAAAGATTTTCGAAAACTGCCATGCAGAGCTAGCTCCCACTCTCAAACATTCTGAAGAATACTGGTTCCTACCCATGTTTGGAGTATACCACCCTAAGAAACCAGGCCAGATTAGAGGTGTTTGACTCCAGTGCTAAGTTTCATTATATCTTCCTGAATGATGTTCTACTCACAGGACCAGATCTCTATAACAAACTGCTGGGAGTACTTATGCGTTTCCGTAAGGATTCCATTGCCTTCATCGCTGATATCTAGCAAATGTTCCATTGTTTCTTTGTGAGAGAGAGAGACAGGAACTTCCTAAAATTCTTCTCGTCCAGAGACAATGATCCTACTAAAGAAGTCAAAGAGTATCACATGAGAGTGCAACAGTCCTTCACCTGCTGTTGCCATTTGTGGACTCAAAAGGTCAGCTCGAGAAGGAGAAGCAGAATATGGAGCATATGTCAGACAATTTAGAGAAAATGACTTTTATGTTGATGACTATCTGAAAGCCATGCCTTCAAATGAGACTGCCATCAGTCTTCTCAGGAGAGCTCAAGAGATGCTTGCCTGCTTGAACCTCAGGCTTCACAAAATAGCCTCAAACAGCCAAGAACTCATGGAAGCATTCCCATCACAAGACTTATGTAACGGTCTCAGAGACCTGGACTTGGGGTCAGACCCCACACCAATACAATGCAGCCTCAGGCTCCTCTGGAATCTACAGTCAGACATTTTCACCTTTCAGGTCAGCGAGGAAGAAAAGCCTTTCACACATAGAGGTGTCTACCATCAACAGTCTGTACGATCCCTTGGGTTTCGCAGCTACTGTTACTATATAAGGCAAAGCCTTACTGAGATTTAACTAAGGAAACATCTGACTGGGATGCACCTCTGCCACCTGGTAAGAGAATCCAGTGGGAAGTATGGAAGAACTCTTTAGCAGCCCTCTCCAACCTGAACGTGCCAAGACCATACACCCCTGTGCCGTCTACAGAAATACAAAGCCAAAGACTGTACGTATTTGCAGATGCTTTTGCCAAAGCAATTGCCGCTGTTGCCTATCTCAAAACTATAGACTCCAAATGTCAGAGACACATTGGGTTTGTTATGGGGAAGGCCAAACTTGCACCACAACCAGAGCACACTATACCCAGGTTAGAGCTTTGTGCTGCAGTCTTAGCCATTGAGTTAGCAGAGTCCATCACATCTGAGATGGATATCGACCTTACACAGGCCAAGTTGTACTCAGACAGCAAAGTAGTCCTGGGATACATCCACAATGAAACTAGACGATTCTACATTTATGTCAATAACAGAGTGCTACAAATTAGGAGATCAGTTCATCCAAAACAGTGGCATTACATACCCACGGACTAGAATCCCGTGGATCACGCAACTAGAGCAGTTGACGCAAGTCAGCTAGGAAGCACAACATGGCTCTCAGGATCAAAATTATTGTACACTGAGGAACGTTTCTCAGACACCTTTGAACTAGTAGGAGAGGGCTCAGATGCTGAAATTCGCCCTCAGGTGTCTACACTTCATGCAATGACCTCTGCTATCCAGCTTGAATCACACAGGTTTGACAAATTTTCAAATTGGAAGTCACTTATTTGAGCCATTATGTGCCTGACTCATATAGCTCACTCGTTCAAGAACACCAGATCTTGTGACGCAGAAAAATGTAAAGGTTGGCATCTTTGTAAACATACCTATGTTACCTCCTATGTTACAAAAACCATATCATCTTAACCGTTCAAAGAGAAACCTACTTTGTGGAAATCCAATGTCTTATTAACAAGACTCCAATACCAGCAGGCAGTCAATTGAGAAAACTCGACTCATTCATCGACAACGGCCTGGTGAGAGTAGGAGGCCGACTCAAAGAAGTTAAAATGGAGTTTGAGGAGAAATTCCCTCTTATCCTTCCCGGAAAATGTCATGTTGCCTACTTAATCATACAGCACTACCACAATCTGGTCAAGCACCAAGAAAGACTACTTACAGAAGGAGCCACCAGAACTGCTGGCCTGTGGATTGTCAGTGCAAAAAACTCATCAGTAGTGTTATCTACAAATGCAT
The DNA here is from genome assembly GCF_039654945.1 of Dendrobates tinctorius. Lineage (NCBI taxonomy): Eukaryota > Metazoa > Chordata > Amphibia > Anura > Dendrobatidae > Dendrobates > Dendrobates tinctorius. The sequence goes on along the minus strand of NW_027361827.1, from coordinate 6,550,704 downwards.
TACCTGCCGTAAGCTTCGGAGTTCGACTCAAACCCAAAACATGGCTGACGTACCAGCAGATAGACCCCAACTATACCCTCCTTTTACCAGCGTTAGTGTCGATGTGTTTGGTCCTTTGTCAGTTGTTACATGTTATACGAGGGGCGGACGAGCCAATAGTAAACGTTGAGCTGTCATGTTTAGCTGTAAGTCAATCAGCCGTCCAGATAAAGCTCAATGAGTCCCTTGAAACTTCAAGCTTCATCAATGCTTTAAGACGTTTTATTGCCATGGTCCTATCAAGCATATACATTCAGATAGAGGTACTAGCTTCATTGGTGCAGCAAAAGAATTAGGAATACCTTCAAATCTAGACTATAAGACTCTCGAGAGGTTCCTCAGTGACCAAAGTTGCACATTGTTGTTCAACCCGCCTCACTCTTCACACATGGGTGGATCTTGGGAACGAATGATTGGTCTAGTATGGAAAATTCTTGACTCCACTCTTCTTCAAGAAGGAGCAGTGAGGCTTACCCACAAAAGCCTAATCACCTTCATGGCAGAAGCCACAGCTATAATCAGCATAAGGCCCTTGGTTCCAGTCCCTCACGATCCCGAGGAACCCTTGTTATTGACTCCAGCTACTGTGCTGCAGTGTGTCACACAGGACGGGGCCACGTGACAGCTACTTGTCATGATCCATGCTGGATCAGGACATATAAAAAGCACCGGTAACCTTTTTTTCCCTAAGCTGTGCTTAAGGTTGGTTTTTGCCCCCAGTGGCCATTAGGATTATTGCACTGTGGTGTCGTTTGTTCTAAGTTTGCCCCCGGTGGTGAGCATCATTGCACTCTAGTTTCTTTAGCTAAGTGCACATGATTATAATGCAGGGGTGATTGCTGGCTCTGCTACAAAAGAGTCACAGGTGTTGCAATCAGTGTTGATGATAGTGTTCATTTCAACCATTTTTGGTGGCGGAAGGAGCTGGAGAGCATTCCTTGCAACACTGTCTTAGCTCTGGTGTGAAAAGAGTTATAGGGGATTTCCTTGTGGCTCTGACAGAGCTTGGTGGCAGCGATTCAGGAGGAGAGCTGCATGCTGGTGGTGGACTCTGTTGCCAGGAGCAAGTGCAACAAATTAAAGCTAAGTGGTGTTTCAATGTTTGTGTTTTTCCTTAGTGTGTATTAGTACAGCGGTGGAGCCAGTGCCTGCACCACCCAGCTCCCTAGAAAGGGATAGTTGTAGGGTGTGCTAGGGTGGCAGGTTCCTGATTGGCGCCCGGTGCGGAACCGGCATAGGGAACGTTAGGAGCATTAGGGATACTGACTCAGGGGAGTGCAGAAGGTCTCCACGTCCCCTTTCCCTATCGCAGGGCTCACCGTTGTAACTGTTTTCCTTCCCTTTGTCTTGTTTTAGTTACCGGCCTGCGAGCTGTGTCACACAGGACAGTATCATGTGCCGCGTCCTGTTGTTCTAATTACCGGTCTGCTGGTCGCGTCACACAGGACGGGTCCACGTGACACTACTCTCCTTACCTAGAAAACGGGATTGTTCAGTGCCCCTCCAGGAGGATTTAACGCTAAGGACCTCTAAAAGCACCAATGGAGACAGATACAAAGTCTTGCAAATACATTCTGGGACAGGTGGTGCAAACAGTATTTGTCTACCCTGCAGCCACGGACAAAGTGACAATCTACTAGGCCTAATCTTAGCATAGGTGACCTCGTCCTCGTGAAAGACTGCCAAGTCCACCGGAACCAGTGGCCACTTGGTCTAGTTACCACAAAGTTCCCGAGCAAGGACGGTGATGTCCGCAAAGTTGAAATAAGGATGACCAAAGGGAATGAATCCAAGACATTCTTCAAACCGGTATCTGAACTGGTCCTATTGTTGCCTTCAGAAGAAAGGGATAGTGACATCTGTTGATGCCAGACGGGGAGTGCTCTGTCTCTGACATCTAATTGTTATCTGATTGTTTTATTGTATAATTTTGTAGTTTCATATAGGAAATTTGTACATTTATGAGTTTTAACAATCTTTTTTCGCCTGCAGTGTTTTGGCTCCCTCTAGTGGCCAGAGTCAGCTAAAACGGGGTTGTGGTGGATGCACGTGCTCGCGCTTGCGTCCACCACAATCCCCAGTTATCTACAGTTTTACCTGGAGTCACCTTACAGGATCACTTCGTGGGAGGATCGGAGGGCACATTCTATGGTGGCGTGGGAGCGTCCGGACCGCCTGTGGGGAAAAAGGACCACATATGGTGTAAAAAGACCAGAACTGGCTAACGGGAACTGGATCACAGGTGGTCCCAATGGGAAAAATGAATGGGGAAAAAATAGAGTAATCCTCACGGTCCTATTTTCTATTTTGTTCTGTTTTCTATGTCTGAATCTCCTCCCCTCTTTTTGCAATGCATTTTGGTAGCTCAGCCTCCATCTCCCTCCATTTCCTCCATTTTCCTTCAGCTTGTATCCAAGAAGGACCTCATCCATTGCTGTCCCCTTGTGATTGCATTGCCGGTATGTACTTATGCTTTCTATAGGTAGTTTCTGTCCTAATGTTAGCCTAGCATAGTCAGTTGTATCCCTGGTCAGTTGAAGCTTGTAACCTTCATGCACAATGTATAACATGTATAATATGTATTTCTGGTGTACCATACACTGATTGTTTGAATATGATTGTTTACAGTTTCACCACATCAATATACTAGTAAGCTCAATAAAAGCACAGACTCAACCACAGTCTCCTTATTGTTCTCCAGTATAGCGGTTTATCTGCCTGTATAGCTACATGAATCTGCTTCATTTAGTGTGGACAGAACAATGTTTTCTTTAAAGATTAAATATAATGGTTTATCAATGACTGTACTTAATTCCTGCAGTTATCAGGGCTGTATCTCATTCGGGCCTGGGGATTTCTCAATTTTAGTGTTTTTTAGATCTGGCGTATAGCAAATGTGGTGCCAATATTCAAAAAGGAGACAAAAACTGAACTTGGAAATTATAGGTCAGTAAGCTTAACCTCTACTGTTGGTAAAATCCTGGAGGGTTTTCTAAGAGATGCTTTACTGGAGTATCTGAAAAAGAATAACCTCATGACTCAATATCAACATGGATTTACGAGGGACCATTCCTGTCAGACTAATTTGATAAGCTTCTATGAAGAGGTAGGTTCCGAACTGGACCAAGGAAACGCAGTGGACGTGGTGTATATGGACTTTTCAAAAGCTTTCGATACGGAAGAGGACAATTTTTTATTACAGGATGACTTATGTAATCTAGAAGCTTGGGCTGATAAATGGCAAATGAGCTTTAATGGGGATAAATGTAAGGTCATGCACTTGGGCAGAGAAAATAAGATGTACGATTATGTGCTTATTTGTAAAACACTGGGCAAAACTGTCACTGAAAAAAACCTGGGTGCATGGGTGGAAGACAAACTCACATTTAGTGGCCAGTGTCAGGCAGCTGTTGCAAAGGCAAATAAAATAATGGGATGCATTAAAAGAGGAATAGATGCTCATGAGGAGAACATAATTTTACCTCCTTTACAAGTCACTAGTGCGACCACACTTATACTGTATACAGTTCTGGTCTCCAGTGTATAAGAAAGACATAGCTGAACTAGACCAGGTGCAGAGAAGAGCAACCAAGGTTATTAGAGTACTGGGGGTATGCAATACCAAGACAGGTTATTACAATTGGGGTTATTTAGTTTGGAAAAATTAAGACTTAGGGGTGATCTTATTTTAATGTATAAATATATGAGGGGACAGTACAAAGACCTTTCTAATGATTGCTTTACTCTTAGACCTGATACGGGGACAAGGGGGGCTCCTCTACGTCTGGAGGAAAGAAGGTTTAATCAAAATCACAGATGCAAATTCTTTACTGTAAGAGAAGTGAGACTATGGAGCTCTCTGCCGTATGATGTTGTAATGAGTGTGTAATGCCTGCTGCTGGACAGTAGAGCTCAACCTCCACCAGGGGGTGCTGGTGAAAGAAAAAGGTTATCCTACCAGCGAGACACCACAGTGCAGCAGCGCAGGCACCAACAGGTGGTGAGAGAGTAGTCAGACAAGCCGGGTCAGCAATGGAGAGGGAACGCAGTAAGAAGGGAAACAGAAAAACATGTGGTCAGATACAAGCCAGAGATGACAGAGCCAGTCAGGAGCAGAGATATCAGAGATGAGATACAGTCAAACAGGTGAGACTACAGTACGGGGAGCAGACAAAAGATGAGTAGGGTAACAGGAGAGGGCAGACACGGGAACTCAGTAAACGGGCAAAGGACGAATCAGGGTGTAACGGGGTCACCCATTCCAGCCAGGGCAGGAATAGTAACTGAAGCTGCCTGCTGGCAGCAGAGAACTGAAATAGCCAAACAGTTCCCAAAGGGAGGCAGAGAAAGTTAAACCACATGACCACACCGGGGAGAGGATAACAGAGAACAAACCCCAACCTGGAACATGTCAGAGTGATTCACTACTAAAATTTAAGAAGGGACTGGATGCCTTTCTTGAAAACTTTAATATTACAGGATACTAGATGGACTTAAAGTCTTCCTTCAACCTTAAAAACTATGTTACTAAGTTACTATCTTTTGTGGCTTGCCCAGGGGTGAACCTAGCCTCTCTGCTGCCTGAGGCGAACAGCAAAATGGCACCCCCCCACACACACAAAGTAAATTCTCATATCTATCCTGTAAAACTGAGTAGAGTAATGGACATTTTGATTTAGATAAATAGAAAAAAAAGGTGTCCAAACACAAGGATGTCAGCGGCATCACACGCACATAGAACAACACAGAAGTATCCAGAACAAGGGTCATTAATGGCAATGGTAGGCCTTGCACAGGGCCACACTGGGACAAAAAGCAGCCCTGCCACACAAATCCCACCAGCCCACAAACTATAACACTCCTCACCCCGATCAGTGAATTTTTGCTATACTTTGTTGTCCCCTCATCACTCTCTTTGAGGAGTTATTTGAAGAGCCACATGTGAATGGCACCACAGTGCGTATGGCTGACCACAGCTCCATTTACATGGTGCTCTTCAAAGCTATGTTTCCCAGGATCATGGGGGTCCCAGCGGTCAGATCCACAACAAACAGAAAGTCATCCCCTATCCCCACATAATGCTCCATACAGTATTATGTGCCCCTTATATTACTTCATACAGTATAATGGGCCCCATATAATGCTCCATACAGCATAATGGGCCCAATATATTACTTCGTACAGTATAATGGGCCCCATATAATGCTCCATACAGTATAATGGGCCCCATATATTACTTCATACAGTATAATGGGCCCCATATAATGCTCCATACAGCATATTGGGCCCCATATATTACTTCATACAGTATATTGGGCACCATATATTACTTCATACAGCATAATGGGCACCATACATTACTGTCTACAGTATAATGGGCCCAATATATGACTTCATACAGTATAATGGGCACCATATATTACTGCATACAGTATAATGGGCACCATATATTACTTCATAGAGTATAATGGTCCCCATATATTACATCATACAGCATAATGGGCACCATATATTACTTCATACAGCATAATGGGCACCATACATTACTGCCTACAGTATAATGGGCCCAATATATGACTTCATACAGTATAATGGGCACCATATATTACTGCATACAGTATAATGGGCACCATATATTACTTCATAGAGTATAATGGTCCCCATATATTACATCATACAGCATAATGGGCACCATATATTACTTCATACAGTATAATGGGCCCCATATAATTCTTCTCCCCAAACCCCGCTGCTCTGGTCTCCTCCGTGTATTCTGATCCTCCGCACTGCTTGGCACAGGGACATCATTAACTTTACATATATAATTGTCCACTTGGACTGAGGAAAAGAAAGAACAGAGAGAAAAAAAAACAGAGAGAGAAAGAAAGAAAGAACAAAGAGAGAAAGAGGGGAAAGAAAGAAAGACAAGAGAGAGAAAGAAAGAGGGGAAAGAAAGAAAGAAAGAAAGAAAGAAAGAAAGAAAAGGAAAGAGACAGAGAAAGAAAGAACCAAGAGAGAGAAAAAAAAGAAAGATTAGAGAGATAAAGAAACAGAGAAAGAAAGATTCTATAAAGATACTATAGCAGCCCGGCTTCCACTGTAATGCCCACCTGAGCCTCCCGATGCAGGACATATCATGATCCACTTACATGGCCGGCAACCCCGAGTCCAAGGCGATCCTGCTGTCCGCGCTGTTGGAGGAGGACACGGTGATGGATCTGAAACATTCCCTGAAGTGCCTCCATGGTTCCATCACAATCTCCTCCCGAAATTTCCTAATTTCCGTTCAGCTTCTAGCACATCACTTCCGGTAGAACGTCACGTGCGAATTTTAACGCACTCCACGGGGGTCCGCTGTGTACTCCTGTGTCCGTGGGAAAAGTAAGCTCCCTCAAAATCGGGACTGTCCCACTGGGAGGTATGAATGCTCCCCACCATACACCTTGTACACGTATGGCTCTGCACACATCATAAACACACGGTTCCGCTTTTTATGCCTCGCACAAACAGAGCTCCCCTCTGTACACCTCGCACACACACGGCTCCACTCAGTACACACATGGTTCCACTCCGTAAACCTCGTACACATGCATCTCTGTTTCGTACACCTTGTACACACGTGGCCACACTCTGTAAACCTTGTACACAAATGGCGGCTCCACTCTGTAAACCTTGTACACATGCGGCTTTGCTCCATACACCTTGTACACTCGCGTTCGGCTCTGTACACCACGCACATACGTGGCTCCGTACACCTCACACATGTGCGACTCTGCTCCGTACACCTAGTACACGTGCGGCTCTGCTCCTTACACCTCACACACATCTCCGCTCCGTGCACCTCGTACACATGCGGCTCCGCTCCGTGCACCTCATACACGTGCGGCTCCGCTCCGTGCACCTCGTACACACGCACGGCTCCGCTCAGTGCACCTCGTACACACGCAAGGCTCCGCTCCGTACACCTCGTACACACACACAGTTCAGCTCCGTGCACACTCACGGCTCTGCTCTTTACACCTCGCACACACACGGCTCCGCTCCGTACACCTAGTACACATGCGGCTCTGCTTCTTACGCAGGGCCGGGCTAAGACCAAAAAGCAGCCTTGACACAAAAAAAATTCACCAGCCCACAAACAATGAATGTCCTCACCCAAATCGTGGAACACTGGCAGGTTGTGTCAACTTTTGCTTTAGCTCACACACACACACACACACACACACACGTATCACACAGCTCACACAAGTAGCTCACACACAGCTCACACGTATCACACACACACACAGCTTACATGTATCACACACACACACAGCTCACACGTATCACACACAGCTCACACGTACCACACACAGCTCACACGCATCACACACCACAGCTCACACGTATCGCACACACAGCTCACACGTATCGCTCACACGTATCACACACAGCTCACACGTATCATACACATAGCTCACACCTCACATTTATCGCACACACACACAGCTCACACGTATCACACACACAGCTCACACGTATCGCACACACACACAGCTCACATGTATCACACACACAGCTCGCACGTATCACGCACACATAGCTCGCACGTATCACACCCAGCTCACACGTATCACACACAGCTCACAAGTATAACACACACAGCTCACATGTACCACACACACAGCTCACACGTATCACACACGCCGCTCACACGTATCACACACACCGTTCACACATGTCACACACAGACAGCTCACACGTATCACACACACAGACAGCTCACACGTATCACACACAGCTCACACGTATCACACACAGCTCAAACGTATCACACACACAGCTCACATGTATCACACACACACACAGCTCACACGTACCACACACACCGCTCACACGTATCACACACACAGCTCACACATATCACACACAAACACAGCTCACACGTATCACACACACAAAGCTCACACGTATCGCGGACACACACACAGCTCACACGTATCACACACAGCTCACACGTATCACAGACACAGCTCACACGTATCACACACACACAGCTCACATGTATCACACACACAGCTCACACGTATCTCACACGTATCACACACACCGCTCACACGTATCACACACACAGCTCACACATATCGCACACATACACACAGCTCACACATATCGCACACACACAGCTCACACGCATCGCACACACACACAGCTCACAGGTATCACACACATACACAGCTCACACGTATCACACACAGCTCACACGTATCACACACACAGCTAACACGTATCACACACACAGCTCACAACTCACACGTATCGCACACACACAAACAGATCACACGTATCACACACAGCTCACATGTATCACACACAGCTCACATGTATCACACACCCAGCTCACATGTCTCACACACACACAGTTCACACGTATCACACACATACACAGCTCACACGTATCACACACACACACAGCTCACACGTATCACACACAGCTCACACGTATCATACACACAGCTCACACGTATTGCACACACACACACAACTCACACGTATCACACACACACAGCTCACACGTATCGCGCACACACACACAGCTCACACGTATCACACACACAGGCAGCTCACATGTATCACACACACACAGCTCACACATATCACACAGAGCTAACATGTATCGCATGCACACACACAGCTCACAAGTATTGCACACACACACAGCTCACACGTATCGCACACACACATCTCACACGTATCACACACACAGACAGCTCACACGTATCACAAACACACAGCTCACACGTATCACACACCCAGCTTACACGTATCACACATCGAGCTCACACGTATCACACACAGCTCACACGAATGACACACACAGCTCACACGTATCACACACACAGCTCAAATGTATCACACACAGCTCACATGTATCACACACACAGCTCACACGTATCACACACACAGCTCACACATATCGCACACACAGCTCACACATATCGCACACACACACAGCTCACACGTATAGCACATACACACAGCTCACACAAATCACACACACACACAGCTCACACATATCACACACACACAGCTCACACGTATCACACACAGCTCACACGTATCACACACACAGCTCACACGTATCACAAACACAGCTCACACCTCACACGTATCGCAAACACACACAGCTCACACGTATCACACACACAGCTCATACGTATCACACACTCACAGATCAAATGTATCACACACACAGCTCACACGTATCACACACACAGATCGCACGTATCATTCACACACAGTTCGCACGTATCACACACCCAGCTCACACGTATCACAGCTCACACGTATCACACACCCAGCTCACACGTATCACACACACAGCTCACACGTATCACACACAGCTCACACGTATCACACACACACCGCTCACACGTATTACACACACAGCTCACACATATCGCACACACACACACAGCTCACACGTTTCACACACACACAGCTCACACGTATCGCACACAGCTCACACGTATCACACACAGCTCATACGTATCACACACACAGCTCAAACGTATCACACACACACAGCTCACACGTATCACACACACAGCTCAAACGTATCACACACAACGCTCACACGTATTACACAAACAGCTCACAGGTATCACACACAGGCAGCTCACACGTATCGCACACACACACACACACACCTCACACGTATCGCACACTTACACACAGCTCACACATATCGCACACACACAGCTCACACGTATTGCACACACACAGGTCACACATACCACACACACACACACAGCTCACACGTATCACACACAGCTCACATGTATCACACACACAGCTCACACATATCACACACACAGCTCACACCTCACAGGTATTGCACACACACACACAGCTCACACGTATCACACACACACAGCTCACACATATCACACACACAGCTCACACGTATCACACACACAGCTCACACGTATCACACACACACAGCTCACACGTATAACACACATCTCACATGTATCACACACACAGCTCACACGTATCACACACACACAGCTCACACGTATCTCACACACCGCTCACACGTATCGCACACACACACAGCTCACACGTATCGCACACACACACAGCTTACACGTATCACACGCACACACAGCTCACACACAGCTCACACGTATCACACACAGCTCACACCTTTTACACACACAGCTCACACCTCACACGTATCGCACACACACACAGCTGTAATGCAAAATGTCTATGTTTCTAGAACTTTCTAGAAATTCCCCCCCTTCACTCTGATGAGAAATTCAGCCTGTCAGCTCCTACAGCTTTCCTTCTTTCCCCTTCCTTATCAGCCTGTGTAATAGGACACTTCCCCTATAGCATTTGGCCCTTCTCCACAGAAAGGAATGTTAATTAGCTAAGGGAAAGCATTTCCTTTGATCTCAGATCTGTGGCTGAATGAAAATATGGGTGATATTAAAGAGACTGTACCGCAAAAACCATACACCATTGAGATATAATAAACATATCACTGTGTAGGCAATGAAACCAGCTTTCTAAGCCCCTAAGTTTCACGATTCTCAGACTTCCAGAAACTGAGATATGGATGGCTCCCAAATGGAGCGTCCTATCTAGTGCATTCTTGATGTTTTCTTGTTGGGTTCGTTACCCTGGGAAACATGATACCCTTGGTGAGTTCATACGAGCTTCACCCATTAAGCTATAGTTATTCTAAGTTTTGTAGCCAAATCATAACTTGGAGAGAGGGAGGTGGGACCTTCCCAGACTGCCCATTTTGCTGAGGTCACACAGCCTAGACCATAAGGGATGCGAGGGGACAATGAGCTCAGTTTTTGCTGAGGTCCTCATGCTAGAGAGACGTGCTGATGAGTGGGGACGTTTGGTTTGCCTAACACCAACTGACCACATGTAAGTGTACTTTCTTTTTCATCTGCTTTGTTTCATATTTGTTTTTGTACATATGTAATGTCTCAACTTGATAGCAGCTTTTATCTGTATAATCACTGCCCGACTTTGGGGAATAAATCATAAAATTATCAGTTTGACTCCATGCTCTAAGAAGCAAACTATGCGCTTTTTTAGATAATCGCTACTAATTTGAGGTTAGTCATGGACCCTCTTAATTAACTCTGTGATTAAGTAAAGCGTGGCTAGTGGCAGCGTGGTGTGCGTGGCTGGCGAAACTAGCTGGCAGTATGGAAGGGTCTTATACTGCTGAATGAGGGGCTGCGGCCACAGCATTGATAATTCCCTTCCTGCGGTAGTCTAGCGGCCCATGCACAACAAGCAGCCCGTCCGGCGACTAATTATCCTAGGTGCAGTTCCCTGACTGACCTGAGGGTAAGGGGGTGCCGGAGAGCTGCAAGTTCCAAAGTGGAAGTGAGAAAGTGGGATATACATAAATCCCCGCAGTTCTTGGAAGGTTGTTAGCAGTGGTGGGGCATCCAAAATACCCCTGTTGTGAGTTCATTTTCCCCTTCACCGTTAATGTCTGATAAACTCCCTCTGCTGGTGAAGAGAGGTAGTGAAATTAATTGGGTTGGGAAGAACCTGTCATCTGAACAGGTGGAGCCTGATTGGACACCCGGAATCACTGAGTTGATATAAGGCAGCAGACGCCCTACAGGGGTGCTGGTGATCCTTTCTGCTCTGAGCTCTTGCAAACCAGTTCAGTACCTGTCTTCTGAAAGCTAAGTATTTGCTCTCTTATTTTTCTCTGTTATGAATGAGTCACCGAAGGAGGAAAAAACAAAAAATACAAGCTAAGTCCAGAAAACCAGAGAGGTTGGTAGCTATCGGATTGCAGACCCCTGATCCTATTCACACAACTAACAGTAGCTGTGGGGGTTCCTATGGTGCCCTAGACCCCTCGTTCACAGCCGGAGAACTAAATAAGCCTAAAGAAAGAAAGGGGAAATCTAAACTGCCCCAGAGCAGACCCCAAAGCAATAGACAGCCCCCAACATGTATTGTCGGTAAAAAGCAGATGAAAACACAAACACAGACAGAAAGACAGGTTGAGCAAACGATGGGGCCCAACTAACTAAACAGGAAAGGACAGAAAAGATGCTGGCTGCAATCCGCAAAAATTCTGCCAAAATAATGTCCAACACGTCTGATAGAAAAAAGGCCCTGACGTCACTAGACTTCAAAATCACTATATCAGCACTCAGGTATATTCTGAAGACTGAGCAAAAGATCAACTTGACCAGAGACAAAAAATGGAGCTCAGCCTGTACCAACAAGGGCAGGCAGAACACAAACACTAAGTAAACAGACAATATCTCATGGAAAAATAAGAGAGCAAATACTTAGCTTTCAGAAGACAGGTACTGAACTGGTTTGCAAGAGCTCAGAGCAGAAAGGATCACCAGCACCCCTGTAGGGCGTTGGCTGCCTTATATCCACTCAGTGATTCCGGGTGTCCAATCAGGCTCCACCTGTTCAGATGACAGGTTCTTCCCAACCCAATCAATTTCACTACCTCTCTTCACCAGCACAGGGAGTTCATCAGACATCAACGGTGAAGGGGAAAATGAACTCACAACATACCCCCCTGCGGTAAATTGTTAGAGCAAGATTAGCTTGCTGTATTTTTGTCACGTGGTGCCGGTGGTGGGATAACTAAGATAAGCCCCCACTGTGCCTGTGATAGCCATGTGCCGGCAGTGCGTCTCTTCCCTCCGTCCGCTGACCTGCTGGTGCCAGTGGTGGGATCGTGACATATTGGTGACACAGGGTCCGCTGTCCGTCGTGTTTTGGTGGCAGCGGGACCCCCGTTCGTCACCTATTAGTGTCAGAGTGGTGGGATAATCCTTGAGCATTAACGATTTGGTTTGAGCAGTCATTCCTCTCACTAAAGATCTGCATGTTCCTGCGGGAATCCTGCATCATAGGTTTTGGAGAACAGACTCAGTGGTTACTAGTCCTGAGACATTTTCGTGCACTTGCAAGTATTCCTTCCCTTTCGCTCCGTTTTTCTTTTCTATATTTTATTTGGCAACCATGGCTATGCAGGGAGAATCTTATTATAAGCAGCTCAATAAGGACACCCTGAGGTCCCTGTGCCCGTCAAAGCAGATTGATGTCGCCGACAAGACCAAAGCCCAGTTGGTCACGGCTCTAGTGCAATGGGATGAGAGCCAGGGCGCAGAAGGCAGCGCCAGTGCCGATGGTGCAGCCGCAGGGGTCTAGATGGTGCAGACCAGCAGCCGGGAAGTCCTGGACCCCTATCTGCAATTGGCCCTACAGCAACTCCTTGCCGAAGACCATGTGGGGCATCTGCAGCTGATCCAGCTATACCGGCAGGAGGCCCAAGCCTAAAGAGAGGCTGAGAGAGCTGAGCACCAGGCACAGAGGGCCCATAAGCTAGAGATGCTCCAACAGGGGGGAATGCCCCCACAGCTCAAAGCAGTGAGCCCAGCAGCGTCCAGAGCCCTAAACCCCGGCAAGAGCATTTTCCCATGATGGAAAAGGACGGGGACTTGGACACGTTTCTGCGAGCCTTTGAGAAAGCCTGCAGACAGTACCAGCTGCCTACCCACCAATGGGCCAGGTGCTTGACCCCAGGGCTAAAAAGCAAAGCGCTGGAGGCGTTTGCTTCTCTTCCGCAAGCGCATCATGATGACTATGACGCCATCAAGCATGCCCTGATCGCCAAATACCGGCTGACACCTGAGGTATACCGAAAGAAGTTCCGGCACCTCCAACGTGGCCCACATGATAGCTACAGTGATGTGGTGCAAGGACTCAGGACCCACTTTGACCAGTGGATCCATGGACTGTCAGTGAACACCTTTGAGCAGCTATGGGACCTGATGATCAAAGACCAGTTCCTGCATCTCTGCCCAGCTGAGGTCCGACAGTTCATCCTGAACCGCGAACCACCGAATGCGGACAAAGCGGCGCAGATCGCCGACAACTATGAGGCCAACCGGAAGCCAGAGACGCGGAGGTCAGTCACCACCAGCTGGAGAGGGGGTAAGTCTGCAACCAACCCCAGTGCCCCAGCTAGCCATCCCTCTGGAGGCCCTGTCCCTGTTTCCAACACCAGGCCTACTACTGACAGTCACCTGTGTTTCCACTGCAAGCGGCCTGGTCACCTCAGTTACACCTGTGCGGAAAGGCCTAAAAACCCTCCAGCCAAGGCATCTGGGCCCAACGCCTCTGTTCTTTTGGTGGGAGGTGTGGTTGGGAGGATTGACGACAACGTTCAACCTGTTCAGGTGGGGGCCCGTCTTGCTACAGGCCTCAAGGACACCGGGGCTGAACGAGCCCTCATCCGTCCTGGACTGTCGGCCCCTGAAGAGTTTGCTGTGGGGAAAACCCTGATTGTCACCGGGATTGGAGGCACCTGTTGTCCCTTGCCAGTGGCCCGGGTTTTTCTTGATTGGGGTGCTGGGAGTGGGTTGAGGGAAGTGGGAGTGTCTGAAAACCTGCCCACTGATGTGTTATTGGGGACTGACTTGGGGAGGATGGTTGTATACTATGTCCCTGACACCCTTCCCCAATCTGATAATAAGGGTAACGTTAGCCCTGGTGCTGATGATGACGATGGGAAACTGAATGTGTTACCTGCTAATGCCTTGATGAGTAATGATGCAACTAACCACCATTCTTTCCTCAGGTATGATGCTGATGGTGATGTGAATGTACCAAAGCAATCTGATAACCATTCTTTTCCTAGGAATGGTGATAATGATGATGATGATGTATCTGTGCCGACTGAACCTGTTAATCCTTTCTTTGAAACGGTAGATGTGTCCACAGGTACCGAAGTGCTCAGCCCCGTTACTCTGTGGAGTGAGACGGCTGAGGAACCCCTGGCAGGAGCAAGTAACAGTGCTCAAGGAAATGGGGAAGTACATGGGGACCATGAGGAAGGTAATGCCATGCAGCTGACCAGTGCCGCCGAGGAAGGTAACTCGCCCATAAGTAGCACTGCTCCTGAAGTGTTGGGGGTGGATGGGGAGGTAGAGCCCATGGCAGCGCCGATTGGTGGGTCTGTAGAAATCCCCAGGGAGACAGCATACATAGCAGCTGTCACACGCAGTCAGAGTGCCCAGATCGCAGGTAGCACCCTGTCTTCTGGACCGTCTTCTGCTACAGGAGAGACTGAACCAGAGGTGACCCCAGAGCCAGTTCCAGAGGATCCAAGTAAGGAAGGAACCCTGACGTCACTTCTGGTAGCCTCCAGCAAGGAGTTCCAGGCTGTTCTGCACTCAGATGCCAGCCTGGAGAAATTGAGACACCTCGCCGAGATGCCCACCTCTGAGCCTGATAAGGAGAGGGTGTTCTGGGAACGAGAAAGGTTGTACCGGGAGACAGTACCCGGAGATCCTCAAAAGGAGTGGTTGAGGGAAAGAGAGCCAGTCGTTCCCCTACAGTTCAGAACTGAGTTGTTGCGGATTGCCCATGAGATTCCACTCACTGGACACTTGGGGATCAGCAAAATAAAAGGCACGGCTGTCTCAACACTTCTATTGGCCCAAGATTGGGTCAGATGTCACAACCTACTGCCGCTCCTGTACCACCTGTCAAAAAGTGGGTAAGGCGCGGCCTGCCCTTAAGGCTCCCCTTATTCCTTTGCCGGTGATAGAGGAGCCTTTCCAGAGAATCGCGGTGGACATTGTAGGCCTGCTGGCCGTCCCCAGCAGCTCTGGAAAGCGATACATTCTCACCATGGTAGACTACGCTACCCGGTACCCAGAGGCAGTAGCTCTGTCTTCAACCAGGGCAGATAAGGTGGCTGACGCACTGGTGACCATCTTTTCAAGGGTAGGATTTCCCAGGGAGATGCTTACCGATCAAAGGACCCAATTCATGTCTCGCCTAATGGAGGCTCTCTATGAGAAAATTCAGGTGAAGCACCTGGTATCGAGTGCGTATCACCCACAGACTAATGGTTTGTGTGAACGCTTCAACGGTACCCTCAAACAGATGATCCGCATGCTGGTTGAGACCCAAGGGCGCGACTGGGAGCGGTACCTCCCACACCTGCTATTCGCTTACAGAGAAGTTCCGCAGGCCTCGACTGGGTTCTCCTCCTTCGAGCTCCTGTATGGCAGGCGAGTCCAGGGACCCCATTGGTTGATAAGAGAATCCTGGGAAGATGAGCCAAACCCCACAGAAGTGTCCATCATGGATTATGTCATGCGCTTCCGTTACAAGATGCAGACCTTGACGCAGTTGGTGCATGACAACATGACGCAGGCTCAGGCTGACCAGAAGCACTGGTACGACCAGAACGCCCGGGAGCGGACCTACCTGGTGGGTCAAAAGGTGTGGGTGCTGGTCCCCGTACCAACGGATAAGCTTCAGGCAGCCTGGGAAGGCCCATACGTCGTCCACTGACAGCTCAACCCGGTCACCTACGTGGTCACGCTTGACCATGCTCGGGGTAGGCGCAAGGCCTTTCACGTCAACATGCTGAAGGCACACCACGACCGTGAAGCTTGTGTCCTACCGGTCTGCAACCTGCCCGAGGATGGGGTGGAAGATCCCCTCCTGGACATGCTGGCCCAAGCCAAGGCAGATGGGTCCATTGAGGACATGGAGATAAGTGGTTTGCTAACCGTATCCCAGTGGTCTCAGTTGGTGGAAGCCCTGGACCCCTTCTGGGCCGGGTTCACCAACTGAACTGGCAGGATGGAGTTAGCGGTTCATGAGGTGGACACCGGGAATCACGCCCCACTACGGCGAACACCTTATCGGATCTCTGAGGCGATGCAACAAGTCATGCGCCAAGAGATAGATGAGATGTTAAGGCTGGGGGTGATTCGATGGTCAAAGAGTGCGTGGGCCTCACCTGTAGTCCTCGTGCCTAAAAAGGATCGAACCACCCGGTTCTGTGTGGACTACAGGGGGCTCAACGCCATCACAACCTCTGATGCCCACCCGATGCCGCGCATCGAGGATCTGCTTGAGCGGTTGGCAAAAACAAGGTACATATCCATCATGGATTTGAGTCGGGGATATTGGCAGATTCCCCTGAGCCCCGAGGCGCAGGAGAAATCTACCTTTATCACCCCTTTTGGACTGTACGAGTCCATAGTCATGCCTTTCGGCATGAAAAATGCCCCTGCCACTTTCCAGCAGATGGTCAACCACCTGCTTCGGGGACTGGAGGAGTACGTGGTGGCGTACTTAGACGACATTGCCATCTTCAGTTCCACCTGGGAGGAACACCTTCCGCACCTCCAGGAGGTGCTCAAGCGTCTTCACCAGGCAGGCCTGACTATCAAACCGGGAAAGTGCAAGATGGGAATGAGCGAGGTCCACTACCTGGGGCACCGGGTAGGCGGGGGTTCCATGAGTCCGGAGCCAGAAAAGGTGGATGCAATCGCATCCTGGCCCACTCCCAGGACCAAGAAACAGGTGAAGTCCTTCTTGGGCACTGCAGGGTACTATAGGCGGTTTGTTCAAGACTATAGCGCCCTTGCAAAACCTTTGACTGACATCACCAAGCAGAGGCTACTCCAAACAGTCAACTTGACAGATGACTGTGAGGTGGCTTTAAAAGCTTTGAAAGCAGCCCTGTGCAGCTCTCCAGTGTTGAGAGCAGTCGACAGCAGTCGCCCATTCCTGGTACAAACCGACGCCAGTGAGTTTGGCCTTGGTGCTGTGTTCAGCCAGGTCAACTCAGGGAACCAGGAGCAACCCGTGTTGTACCTGAGCTGGAAAATTTTACCAAGGGAAGTGGCATACTCGACCATCGAGAAGGAGTGTTTGGCCATGGTGTGGGCACTGCAACATTTGCAGCCCTACCTGCACGGGCGCGCCTTCATAGTGGTAACCGACCACAACCCTCTGAGCTGGTTGCACACAGTGTCAGGAACCAATGGAAGGTTGCTGCGCTAGAGCCTTGCCCTTTAACAGTACGACTTTGCTGTACAGCACAAAAAGGGCAGCGAACATGGAAATGCCGATGGGTTATCCCACCGGGGCGAACCCGCCGAGGTGCGCATGGCCGATTACTGAGAGGTAATGCCTCCGTAGCGCCCTTTAAAAGGGGGAGGTGTAATGCAAAATGTCTATGTTTCTAGAACCTTCTAGAAATCCCCCTTCACTCTGATGAGAAATTCAGCCTGTCAGCTCCTACAGCTTTCCTCCTTCCCCCTCCTTATCAGCCTGTGTCTGCACTGGTAATAGGACACTTCCCCTATAGCATTTGCCCCTTCTCCACAGAAAGGAATGTTAATTATCTAAGGGAAAGCATTTCCTTTGTTCTCAGATCTGTGGCTGAATAAAACTATGGGTGATATTAAAGAGACAGTATCGCAAAAACCATACATCGTCGAGATATAATAAACATATCGCTGTGTAGGCAATGAAACCAGCTTTCTAAGCCCCTAAGTTTCACGATTCTCGGACTTCCAGAAACTGAGATATGGATGGCTCCCAAATGGAGCGTCCTATCTAGTGCATTCTTGATGTTTTCTTGTTGGGTTCGTTACCCTGGGAAACATGATACCCTTGGTGAGTTCATACGAGCTTCACCCATTAAGATATAGTTATTCTAAGTTTTGTAGCCAAATCATAACTTGGAGAGAGGGAAGTGGGACCTTCCCAGACTGCCCATTTTGCTGAGGTCACACAGCCTAGACCATAAGGGATGCGAGGGGACAATGAGCTCAGTTTTTGCTGAGGTCCTCATGCCAGAGAGATGTGCCGATGAGTGGGGACGTTTGGTTAAGTGCCCCTCCCCCCCTCAGCCGCATGGGTTGCCTAACACCAACTGACTACATGTAAGTGTACTCTCTTCTTTCATCCGCTGTCTTTTATATTTGTATTTGTACATATGCAATGTCCCAACTTTATAGCAACTTTTATCTGTATAATCACTGCCCGACTTTGGGGAATAAATCGTAAAATTATCAGTTTGACTCCATGATCTAAGAAATAAACTATGCACCTTTTTTTAGATAATCGCTACTAATTTGGGGTTAGTCATGGACCCTCTTAATTAACTCTGTGATTAAGTAAAGCGTGGCTGGTGGCAGCGTGGTGTGCACGGCTGGCGAGACTAGCTGGCAGTACGGAAGGGTCTCATACTGCTGAATGAGGGTCTGCGGTCACAGCATTGATAATTCCCTTCCTGCGGTAGTCTAGCGGCCCGTGCACAACAAGCAGCGCGTCCAGCGACTAATTATCCTAGGTGCAGTACCCTGACTGACCTGAGGTAAGGGGGGCACTGGAGAGCTGCGAGTTCCAAAGTGGAACTGAGAAAGTGGGATATACATAAATCACCGTAGTTCTTGGAAGGTTGTTAGCAGTGCTGGGGCATCCAAAATACCCCCCTGAGGTAAATTGTTAGAGCAAGATTAGCTTGTTGTATTTTTGTCACGTGGTGCCTGTGATGGGATAACTAAGATAAGCCCCCACTGTGCCTTTGATAGCCGTGTGCCGGCAGTGCATCTCGTCCCTCCGTCCGCTGACCTGCTGGTGCCAGTGGTGGGATCGTGACGTATTGGTGACACAGGGTACACTGTCCGTCGCGTTTTGGTGGCAGCAGGACCCCCGTTCGTCACAACAGCTCACACGTATCACACACACACACACAGCTCACGTGTATCGCACACACACAGCTCACACGTATCACACACAGCTCACACGTATCACACACACATCTTACACGTATCACACACACAGCTCACACGTATCAGACACACAGCTCACACATATCACACACAGCTCACACGTTTCACACAGTTCACACATATCACACACCCAGCTCACACATCTCACACACAGTTCACACGTATCACACACATACACAGCTCACACATATCACACACACACACAGCTCACACATATCACACACAGCTCACACATATCACACACACAGCTCACACGTATCGCACGCACACACACAGCTCACACGTATTGCACACACACAGCTCACACGTATCGCACACACACAGCTCACACATATCACACACACACAGGCTGCTCACACGTATCACACACACAGCTCACACATATCACACACAGCTCACATGTATTGCACACACAGCTCACACGTATCGCACGCACACACACAGCTCACACGTATCGCACACATAGCTCACATGTATCGCATACACACACCTCACACATATCACACACAGACTGCTGACACGTATCACACATACACAGCTCACACGTATCACACACCCAGCTTACACATATCACACACCCAGCTCACACGTATGACACACAGCTCACACGTATGACACACAGCTCACACGTATCACACACACACAGATCACACGTATCAGACACAGCTCACATGTATCACACACACAGCTCACACGTATCACACACACAGCTCACACGTATCGCACACATACACAGCTCACACGTATCGTGCACACATACAGCTCACATGTATTGCGCTCACACATATCGCACACACAAAGCTCACACGTATCACACACACAGCTCACACGTATCACACACACACAGTTCACACGTATCACACACAGCTCACATGTATTACACACACAGCTCACACGTATCACACACACAGCTCACACCTCACATGTATCGCACACAGCTCACACGTATCAGACACTCACACACAGCTCACACGTATCGCATACACACAGCTCACACGTATCACACACACACAGCTCACACGTATCACACACAGCTCACACGTATCACACACACTGCTCGCACGTATCACACACAGCTCACACGAATCACACACACACAACTCACACGTATCACACACACACAGCTCACACGTATCACACACACACACACAGCTCACACGTATCACACACCCCGCTCACACGTATCACACACACAGCTCACACATATCGCACACACACACCCAGCTCACACGTATCACACACACAGCTCACACGTATCACACACACACAAAGCTCACACGTATCACACACTCAGCTTTCACGTATCACACACAAAGCTCACACGTATCACACACACAGCTCACACATATCACACACACCGCAAACACGTATCACACACAACTCATACATGTCGCACACACACACCTCACACGTATCGCACAAACACACACAGCTCACACGTATCGCACACACACAGCTCACATGTATTACACACACACAGCTCACACGTATCACACACAGCTCACACGAATCACAGACACAGCTCACACGTATCGCACACACAGCTCACACGTATTACACACACACAGCTCACACGTATCACACACAGCTCACACGAATCACACACACAGCTCACACGTATCACACACAGCTCACACGTATCACACAGCTCACACGTATTACACACCCAGCTCACACGTATCACACACAGCTCACACATATCACACACATACACAGCTCACATGTATCACACACACACACAGCTCACATATATCACACACAGCTCACACATATCTGTGGCGCCCCTGAGGCTTCAGTCACCACAGAGGTACTGCACCTTCTCCTAAGGTGTAGTGCCCCACCATCCAGGTAGGCTGGGAACTCCTTTCCGCATTCCAACACCTCCACCCCACACACAGGATACTTCAGCAGGGACCCATCCATGCTTTATGCTGGAAAGGTCATAGGGTGCCTTTTGTGGTCCCTGGCTTTGTAACACGAGAGGTGCTGGGGAGGCGGGTGGAGTTAGATATAAAAGAGAGGGAAGGTGTAGGATTTCAGGTCAGGCTGACAGGAGGTCAGCCAGACGAGGGTCTGGGAGAGAGAGAGCAGGCTGACAGCAGGTCAGCCTGAGAGGAGCTCAAGGCGGAGGAAGGCAGTCAGTCAGGAGGGGCTAAGGACTGGTCTTAGTGGAACGAGCTCCTCAGGGAAGGAAGAGAAGGAGAAAGAGACGTAGACTGAAGACTACAGATTCCATAAGAGAGATAGAACAGAACGGAATGAAGGAGAATAGAAGGACGGTGGGAAGCTGGTTGAGAAAGAGAGAGAACCCTTCCAGTCCACAGAGCGCAAAGGCCGGGGCCCGGTCCCCGAGGTTGATTAGATCTTTATGTCCGGCAACAGACACCGGAGGAGTAGTGAGCGGCCAGCGCCTTGCTCCCATCATAGACTTGGGACACAACAGCAAAACGGATAGGGAGCCGGGACGCAGAGTGGAGTCCCCGAAGCAGGCTACAGCTGTCTGTCAAACAAGTAAAGACTAGGAACACCTAGAGAGAGGCATTCCAGGGTAACTAAGTACTGGAGTGCTTCGCACCTAAAGGAGCATTGGAGGAGTCGTTCAGTAAGGTACATGTTGGCGGAGTGTGGAAGGGAGAATCCTATCCTGCCTGGAGGTTGGCTGGAGCCCTGACCTGGAGAACACGGTAGTCAGGCAGTTGTGTGAACTGCAAACAGTGAGTAAAGCTTTGGAACCGCATACTCTGGTGTCCTCCAGTTATTCCAGCACCACTACACCTGGGTACCAGCCTCCATACCATTCTGTGCCTCTCCTCACCCATTGCACCTACACTGCCCTGGGACTACAGCTCCACCTGTGGGGAGCTATACCATCTCTACTGCACCACACCATCAGTCCCAGCGGTTCTGTATGCAGCGTTGGCTTACCATCCTACTTGCCAAACACCACAGGTGGCGTCACGAACTATTCATGAAAACTTTAACACCATTAACATCACCGCCATTGATATTGGGCGCCCAGGGCCACGGACCGGGTCACCGCTGCTGTGACAAATTCCCGCCTTGACACCGGCCCGGTACCGAGTACCCCGCTGCCCCGGGTGTGCGAGGGCGACCCATAACACACACAGCTCACACGTATCGCACACAAACACAGCTCACATGTATCACACACACAGGCAGCTCACACGTATCACACACACACAGCTCTCACGTATCATACACAGCTCACACGTATCGCACACACAGCTCACACGTATCGCACGCACACAAAGCTCACACGAATGGCACACACAGCTCACAAGTATCGCACACACACACACAGCTAACACGTATCACACACAGACAGCTCACAAGAATCACACACCCAGGTTACACGTATCACACACCCAGCTCAGACGTATCACACACAGCTCACACGTATGACACACACAGCTCACACGTATCACACACAGAGCTCACACGTATCACACACACAGCTCACACGTATCACACACACCGCTCACACGTATCACACACACAGCTCACACATATCACACACACACAGCTCACACATATTGCACACACAGCTCACACGTATCACACGCAGACAGCTCATACGTATCACACACAGCTCACACGTATCACACACACACATCTCACACGAATCACACACACACAGCTCACACCTCACACGTATTGCACACACAGCTCACACGTATCACACACTCACACACAGCTCACACATATCGGACACACATCTCACACGTATCACACACACACACAGCTCACACGTATCACACACACAGCTCACACGTGTCACACACACACAGCTCACACGTATCACACAGCTCACATGTATCACACACCCAGCTCACACGTATCACACACACACAGCTCACACGTATCACGCACAGCTCACACGTATCACACACACAGCTCACACGTATCGCAAGCACACACAGCTCACACATACCGCACACACACACAGCTCACACGTATCACACACACACAGCTCACACGTATCACACACACACAGCTCACACGTATCACACACACAGCTTACACGTATCACACACCCAGCTCACACGTATCACACACAGCTCACACGTATGATACGCACAGCTCACACGTATCACATACACAGCTCACACGTATCACACACACACAGCTCACACGTATCACACACACAGCTCAAACGTATCACACACACAGCTCTCACGTATCACACACACACAGCTCACACGTATCACACACCCAGCTTACACGTATCACACACCCAGCTTACACGTATCACACACCCAGCTCACACGTATCACACACAGCTCACACGTATGACACACACAGCTCACACGTATCACACACACAGAGCTCACACGTATCACACACACAGCTCACACGTATCACACACACAGCTCACACGTATCACACACACCGCTCACACGTATCACACACACAGCTCACACATATCACACACACACAGCTCACATGTTTCGCACACACACCCAGCTCACACATATCGCACACACAGCTCACACGTATCACACACAGACAGCTCATACGTATCACACACAGCTCACATGTATCACACACACACACATCTCACACGTATCTCACACACACACACAGCTCACACCTCACACGTATTGCACACACAGCTCACACGTATCACACACTCACACACAGCTCACACATATCGGACACACACATCTCACATATCACACACACACACAGCTCACACGTATCACACACACAGCTCACACGTATCACACACACACAGCTCACACGTATCACACAGCTCACATGTATCACACACACACAGCTCACACGTATCACACACAGCTCACACGTATCACACACACAGCTCACACGTATCGCAAGCACACACAGCTCACACGTATCGCACACACACAGCTCACACGTATCACACACACACAGCTCACACGTATCACACACACAGACATCTCACACGTATCACACACACACAGCTTAGACGTATCACACACCCAGCTCACACGTATCACACACAGCTCACACGTATGATACGCACAGCTCACACATATCACACACACAGCTCACACGTATCACACACAGCTCACACGTATCACACACACAGCTCACACGTATCACACACACACAGCTCACACGTATCACACACACACAGCTCACACGTATCACACACCCAGCTTACACGTATCACACACACAGCTCACACGTATCACACACAGCTCACACGTGTCACACACCCAGCTCACATGTATTACTCCACGCTCAAAGGCGCGCTCCTGCTCCTGACGTTCGGTGTCCCCGGTGTCGGCTCAGTGCACCTGCATCCACCCGGCGCTCTGACTCCTGGGATCTGTGATGCAGTTGGCCCCGCCCACTGTCTATTTCTTCCCGGCGTCTTCCCAGGTAAGACGCCTGTTTATCCGGTGCAGTGACGCTGTCCTCTCGGCCAGCGTTCACTCTTCCTGCAGGCTCCTCTCAGCTACCTTGTCTGCCTGTGCCAGCTCTGGCAGCTTTCGTGTACTCCTTCTCTTGCTTGCTCTGTGTCCCAGTCTCTGGTCATGCTCCTGTGACTCCCTCCGTACCACCATCCCTGGTAGCCTCCTTGTACCTCTTGTCTGTGGGTCTCCTTGTCTGTCCACTCTGAAGGTACTGTCTGCGCTGTTAGTACATACTGTATCTCTCACTCTTACAGCCTCCAGCCTCCGTCATCCCCTGGTCCTCCTGGTCTCTACATCTCTCTCGCTCCGTGGTCTCATCAACTTCCAGTCCTGCGACTGCCCATGCTCTCTACCTCTGTCTCCCTGTTACCTACCCCAGTCGCCCCTTTGGCTCCGGCTGTCACTGTTCCATCCCCTGTGGGCCTGCCCCTAACACTCCCTGTATAGGGGGTGGCTCCACCCGGTCCGCTCATCCGCGGGGGCTCTAGAGCCTTGACCCAGAGGGTCCACTCCGGGTTGTCTCAGTATCCTTTCCCATCATAGCACAACCGTAACAGATAAACAGGCCATGGACCCCGCTGAAGTCACAGCTACTCAGCGTGACGCTCAGAATCATATTCTCAGCTACATGGCCTCGATGGATAGACGTTTACTTTCTCTACAGGCAGCCGCGTCGGCCCCTCCTCCAGCCGCTGGTCCTCACCCTCTACTGCGATTGGCCAAACCACCCCGGTATAACGATGATGCAAAACAATTATGGGGTTTCTTGAACCAATGCCGCCTCCATTTTGAACTTTTGCCCCAGCAATACCCCACGGACCGGTCCAAGGTGGCCTTCATAATCTCCCATCTTGAAGGGGATGCTTTGGCATGGGTGAACGCTATCTGGGAGCGCGATGATCCGCTGGTTACCCACTTGTCGGTTTTTTTGGATACCTTTCCTCGGGTATTCGACGAGCCAGGCCGCCTAGCCTCTACTACCGAGTCCCTGTTCAGTCTGTGCCAGTGTTCTCAAACCGTGGGCCAATACGCCATCCAATTTCGGACTCTGTCTTCCTACTTGGGCTGGAATAGCGAAGAGTTGGTGGGGGCCTTTTGGCGGGGCCTTTCGGGTCGTATAAAGGACAAGCTCGCCGGTCGCGACACCCCCACTGCCCTTGAGGATCTAATCTCTCTGGCTACTCGAATCGATCTCCAGTTCCAGGAGCAGGCTCGTGAGAGACGGCTTGCGTGCCCAGGGCCACCAGCTCGCAGATCACCCAGTCCTCGACCCAGGGCTCTCGCTTCTGCTTCCGCGCGAGCCCATGCAAGTGGATCGCCTGAAGCTCTCCGAACAGCGTCGCAAGGAGAGAAGTTCTCATGGCCTCTGTTTCTATTGCGGCAGTGGGTCCCATTTGCTCCGAAGCTGTCCAGAACGTCCGGAAAACTTCTCCACCTAGGTCAGGTAGGAGAGGCCTCCCTAGGTGTGCATGATACCTCTCAACCCCTTTCTTTGTCTGTACTCCTGCATGTTGGTGAAAAGCGGGTCTCTTTGGTGGCTTACGTGGACTCAGGTGCCGCCGGAAGTTTTATTAGGCTCGATGTAGTCACCAAATTTTCTGTCCCCGTGAAGACTCTTGAGAATCCGCAGGTCCTTGCCTCTGTGGACGGTAACCCTTTGCAAGAGACCGTTACATTAGTTATGCATGAGATTGAGCTGCAGATTGGGGCTCTGCACAAATAAAGAATTACATTCTATGTTCTGGCTGATATCTCTCATCCTATCCTTCTCGGTCTTCCCTGGTTGCGGCTTCACGAACCCACCTTGGATTGGCGTAATGGCAATATTCTGCGCTGGGGGAGTCCTGTCGGGCTCGGTGTCTGCTGCCGGTGCGTCCTGTAGGTGTTCCCCATCCTCTCCCTGTCCCCTCCGGTCTGCCGTCTGCATATAGTGCCTTCTCAGATGTCTTCGACAAGAGAGAAGTGGAGGTCCTTCCGCCACATCGACCTTATGACTTTCCCATCGAGCTCAATCCTGGTACCACTCCACCCCACGGGAGGATTTATCCTCTCTCTCTATCTGAGATGCAAGCTATGTCCGAGTACATTCAAGACAACTTGGCCAGGGGTTTCATTCGGAAATCCTCCTCCCCGACGGGAGCGGGCTTCTTTTTTGTGAAGAAGGATGGGTGCCTTCGTCCGTGCATTGATTATCGTTGCCTGAACCGCATCACGGTGAAGAACAAATACGCGCTCCCGCTCATCTCTGAGCTCTTTGATCGCCTGAGGGGAGCATGGGTATTCACCAAGCTAGACCTGCGAGAAGCCTACAACCTTGCTTGTATACAGTCCGGGGATGAGTGGAAGACCGCATTCAACACACGGGACGGCCATTACGAGTATTTAGTCATGCCATTTGGCCTCTGCAACGCTCCGGCAGTTTTCCAGGAACTTGTCAATGACATCTTCTGAGATCTCCTCTATGTCTGTGTTGTGGTCGACATCTTGATCTTCTCCCCCAACTTGTCTACCCACCATCGAGACGTCTGCCAAGTCCTCCAGCGCCTCAGGGAGAATCACCTTTTTGCCAAGTTGGAGAAATGCCTCTTTGAGCGAACTTCGTTGCCATTCCTTGGATACATCGTTTCAAGTTCATGCTTGGAAATGGACCCAGAAAATGTCTCTGCCGTCCGCAATTGGCCACGTCCTCTTGGTGTAAAGGCAATCCAGCATTTTTTGGGCTTCGCCAATTATTACAGGCAGTTTATTCCTCATTTCTCTTGGCTGACCAAGCCTATTTTGGCTCTCATCCGCAAAGGGGCCAACCCCAACTCGTGGTCCTCTGACGCTGAAGCCGCCTTCAAGGCTCTGAAGCAAGAATGCGCCAAGTCTCCATTGCTCCACCGTACAGATGCCGATAGGCCACTCATCCTTGAGGTTGATCCATCCTCTGTGGGTGCAGGTGCAGTCCTTCTGCAGAAATCCTCCTCTGGTCATGTGTGTTGTGAGTTCATTTTCCCCTTCATTACTGAGGCCCGAGGAACTCCCTCTTCTGGTAAAGAAAGGTAGTGAGCCTGATTGTCAAACACCTGAGGCTGATGATTGTGACTGGCTGAGTGGAGTTACGGACTGGATATAATGCTGCCGACGCCCTTCTGCCCTGCGGGTGATTTCTCTGTGGGATCCTTGCAGACCAGTCTGAATTCCTGCTCCTCCAAAGCTAAGTTTGCTGCTCGGCCTTTTGCTTTTGTGCTTTGACTTTGTTTTTGCTTTGTTTTTCTGGATTTCTGCCATTCCCTTCTGGGGTGTGCTGAATTCATTTAGCTCTGTCTTCTGAAAATACCAGAGTGCTGATTCAGTTTTTGAAGCTTAGCTGCTTCAGGGCCTTTTTCATATCAGCTGGTTGGCTTTTGTCTTTGATAGGGTTTTGGCAGATTGCAGACAGCAGCCTTCCTGTCCTTTCCTATCTAGGTAGTTTTGGGGCCCCGTCTTTGCTCAGTCTATCTTTCTGTCTGTGTTAGTATTTTCATCTTGCTTCACCATCATTATATGTTGGGGCTGCCTTTTGCTTTGGGGTCTGCTCTGGGGCAGTTTAGATTTCCGCTTTCTTTCTTTAGGCCTATGTATTTCTCCGGCTGTGATCGAGGGGTCTAGGGCATCGTAGGAACACCCCACGGCTACTGCTAGTTGTGTTGATAGGTTCAGGGGTCTGCAATCTGATAGTTGCCAACTTCTCTGGTTTTCTGGACTTAGCTTGTATTTCTGCTTTTGCCTCCTACGGTGACTCATTCATAACACATGTGGTCACTTGCGGATTCTTTTCTAAGGCCGGGGTCACACTAACTGGCCCAAAATGCGGACCGTAGTTTACATGCGTAATACGGATGAATGACCCTTAAACAGTGCCCCGTATGTTATCCGTAAGCAAGGTGTGGTTGCGTATTTTTTGCATGTCATTAGTTAATTCACAGATCAGCCGGGACTCCCCGCAGCCTCAGTGACATCAGCGGGAGTCCCCGGCTGATCTGTGAATGAACTAATGACCGTGGGAAAAAAGTCAGAAACTTTCCCACGGTAATTAGATCATCTACAGGCAGCCATTGAGGCTGCGCAGAGCAGAATCAATTCATTTTGTAGTAGATTACAGTGAGGCTGGTCGCATTAGCACCGGTCCTCATTGTAAACTATTTAACCCCTTCTGATGGATTGCAGCGTGGGACATGACTGAACGGCGGAGAGGTAAGGATATTAGTGATTTTTTATGTTATTTTTTTGCAGGTCATGGTTTTTTTGGGATTACCAGACTCACAAAAATTTGTCAAAAACTTGGTGTATTTATTTCATTAAATGACTTTTTAATTAATGTCTGTGTGTGGTTTTTAACCATTTCTTAGTATAGGGTTAATAATGGATCGATGTCTTATTGACACCTCTCCATCATTAATCGGCTTAATGTCACCTTAAAATCGAATGGTGACATTAACCCTTTGTTATATTAACCCATTCGCCACTGCTACAGGGCAATGAGAATAGAGAGGATAAGTGCCAGAATTGGCACATCTTATAGATGCGCCATTTCTGGGGTGACTAGGGGCAGATTTTTGTAGCCAGGGGGGTGCCAAAAACAATGGTCCCTCTCATGGCTATTCAAATTTGCCCTCTCTCACCTGCTTAACCTCTCTGGTTGACAAATTACAGCTGAAGCCCACACATTTTTTTACAACGAATTAACCCCTTAAAATAAACTGTTTGGGTAAGAATACAAGGACAGAACAATGGAAAGGACACCATTGTAGGCATTTACTACAGGCCGCCTGTGCAAGCTGAAGATATGGATGAACTCTTTATGCATCAAATGGCCAAGTTCTCCAAAAAATATGACATAGTTGTCATGGGAGATTTCAACTATCCAGACATTTGTTGGGAATCTCTCTCAGGCAAAACTAACAGGTCAAGGAAATTCTTATCCTCTCTTGCTGACAACTTTATCTTCCAAAAGGTAAAGGAGAAAACAAGGGGAACTGCTACCTTGGATCTAATCCTTATAAACAGGGAGGAAATGGTTGAGGAGGTAAAAGTGGCTGGGACCCTAGGAGGTAGCGACCATGCTATTTTAGAATTTTGGATAACTAGAGGCGGAAGACCTGTGAAGACTCAGACGTCAAGGTTATATTTCAGAAAGGCAGATTTTAAGGGATTCAGAAAGAGAATTGGAGGGATCCAATGGCTGGATATCCTTAAAGACAAAAATGTCCAGGAAGGATGGAAAATCTTGAAAAATGAAATTCTCAAAGCACAGTTGTTAACAATTCCGAAAAGAGGGAAGAATAGGAAGCATTTAAGGAAACCAGGATGGATGAACACAGAGCTTAAGCACATGCTAAAAAGGAAGGAAAAAATGTTTATAAAATGGAAAGAGGGAGGCATATCTAAAGAAGAATATAATGCTGTCTGCAGAACCTGCAGGGCACAAATCAGATTATCTAAAGCTGAAAATGAATTGAGGCTTGCAAGAGATGTCAAAAGCAATAATAAAGGATTTTGGGGATATGTCAAAAGTAAAAGAAAAGTCAAAGATGCTATAGGATTTTTACAGGATGAAAATGATGAAATGGTAAGACAGGATGTTGAGAAGGCTGAACTTTTAAATTCCTATTTTGCATCTGTTTTCTCTTAGAAAGGAAATGTAACATCAACTGTTATTCACTGTCCTATTAAGGGAATAGAAGAATCCAGGATATCTATAAACAGAAAGATAGTGAGGAAACACTTAGCTAACCTAAATGAATTCAAGTCTCCAGGTCCAGATGAATTACACCCCAGAGTACTGAAGGAGATAGCAGAAGAAATTTTTGAACCCCTCTCCATAATCTTTGAAAATTCTTGGAGAACAGGAGAAGTGCCAGAAGACTGGAGAAGAGCAAATGTTGTTCCTATCTTCAAAAAGGGGAAGAAGGTGGACCCAGGCAACTATAGGCCGGTGAGTCTGACTTCTATACCAGGAAAGATCTTTGAACAAATTATTAAACAACATGTATGTCAATACCTGGATAAGAATGAAGTGATTAAACAGAGTCAGCATGGGTTTGTAACTAATAAGTCATGTCAGACTAATTTAATTTCCTTCTATGACGGTATTACTGATTGGGTGGATCAAGGAAATGCTGTAGATATAGTATATCTTGACTTCAGCAAAGCATTTGACAAAGTCTCTCATACAATCCTTATTGAAAAAATGACTAAGTATGGAATGGACAAGGCAACTGTTAGGTGGATTCATAACTGGCTTAGTGATCGGACCCAAAGAGTGGTCGTAAATGACTGCACATCCAGTTGGAAGAATGTCTCAAGTGGGGTACCACAGGGCTCTGTCCTGGGCCCTGTATTGTTCAACATCTTTATCAACGATTTAGATGAAGGAATTGAGGGTAAACTGATTAAATTTGCTGATGACACAAAGCTAGGAGGGATAGCTAATACTAGAGAAGAGAGAGAGAGGATTCAAAAAGATTTAAATAAACTGGAGAAGTGGGCAGCAACTAACAGAATGGTTTTTAACAGGGAGAAATGCAAAGTACTACATCTGGGCAATAAAAATGAAAAAAGCATATATAGAATGGGAGGAATAGGGCTAAGTGACAGCACATGTGAAAAAGACTTGGGTATACTAATAGATCACAGACTGAATATGAGTCAACAGTGTGATGCAGCAGCAAAAAAGGCAAATGCAATTCTAGGATGTATTAACAGAAGCATACAGTCTAGATCACGTGAAGTAATTATTTCCCTCTACTCCGCTTTGGTCAGACTTCATCTGGAATATTGTGTCCAATTTTGGGCACCATATTTTAAAAAAGACATCAACAAACTGGAGCAAGTTCAGAAAAGAGCGACCAGAATGGTGACCGGTCTGCAAACCCTGTCTTATGAGGAAAGGTTGCAGGATTTGGGAATGTTTAGTTTGCAAAAGAGAAGACTGAGAGGAGACTTAATAGCTGTCTACAAATATCTAAAGGGCTGTCACATTGTAGAAGGGTCAACTTTATTCTCATTTGCACAAGGAAAGACTAGAAGCAATGGGATGAAGCTGAATGGGAGGAGACACAGATTAGATATTAGAAAAACCTTTTTGACAGTTAGAGTGATCAATGAGTGGAACAGGCTGCCACGAGAAGTGAGTTCTCCTTCAATGGAAGTCTTCAAACAGAGGCTGGACAGACATCTAACTGGGATGATTTAGCGAATCCTGCTTTGAGCAGGGGGTTGGACCAGATGGCCCAGGAGGTCCCTTCCAACTCTATGATTCTATGATTCTATGATTCTATGAATAACACCTACACCTCCCAAATTTTGCACACAAACCCTCATCTAATTATTAGTCAGGGACATATAAAAAAACATGAAATGAAGTGGTTTACTGTATGTAAACCATGTGTCATTTCATGTCGGGTTGGGGAATGATATGACAGAAGCAGGCAATTGAATTAGCGGCTATTCTGCTATGAAGAACTCTATGAAATATAAATATATATATATTTGCCTCAATGACATGTGTATATATATATATATATATATATGTATTCTATGTGTATATATCTATTCTTTCGTTTCTTTATTAAACCTGTCAGTGTGAGTTTACTGTATAGCGCTCTGAATTGCTGTCTTCTCTAAAAGACACCGGGTGCATATTTCTCGCAAGTTACATGTGTGGTCCGTGTGTAATGCGTATTTTTAGTGCACCCATAGACTTTCATTGGCGTACTACGGGCGTAGTACGCTGACAATCGCAGTATGCTGCGATTGGCACGGACCGTAGAATACGAACGAGAAATATACGGCTGTTGGGAGCTACCCCATAGAGAATCATTTGTCCGTGTGTAATGCCTGCTTTTAACGCCTCGCACTCATCCGTATTCCTCTCTAGTGTGACCCCGGCCTAAAGCTTTCTCCGCTTCTGAATGAAATTACTCCATCAGAGACAGAGAACTATTGGCCATAAAGCTTGCCCTCGAGGAGTGGCGCCATCTTCTCGAAGGAGCCGTCCATCCGATCATCATATTCACCGATCATAAGAATTTGGCCTATGTTCAGTGTGCCCAAAGGCTCAACTCACAGCAAGCCAGATGGTCTTTGTTTTTTGGGCGCTTTGATTTTGAACTCCACTTTCGGCCAGGGAATAAGAACATCAAAGCTGACGCCCTGTCTCGTTCATTTTTGTCTGTGGACAACGAGGATGGTCCTGCGCATACCATCAATCCAGCCAAAATCCTTACCGTGGCTCCGCTAAGCGTGCTCTCTCCACCTCCGGGTAAAACCTTTGTCCAAAGTGGAGACAGGCCGAAGGTCCTGCGTTGGGGTCATTCGTCTAAGTTTTCTGGACATGCAGGAGTCAAGAAAACTCTCTCTCTCGTCTCCCACCACTATTGGTGGCCTTCGCTTCGCCAGGGCGTGTTGGACTTCATCGCTTCCTGTCACTCGTGTGGCAGGAACAAAGTCCCCAGACATCTTCCCTCCAGGCTCTTACTTCCGTTGCCCGTACCTACGACTCCGTGGACCCACATCGCTATGGACTTCGTCACCGATCTGCCACCCTCCTCCAGATGTACTGTCATCTTGGTGGTCGTTGATCGATTTTCCAAAATGGCCCACTTTGTTCCATTGCCTAGTCTGCCTTCTGCTCCTGAGTTGGCGAAGATTTTCTTGCTTCATGTCTTCCGACTCCATGGCTTCCTCAGCATATTGTCTCAGATTGAGGAGTTCAATTTAACTCCCGATTTTGGCGAGCTCTCTGCGGATTGATGAAGATAACCCTAGATTTTTCTTCAGCTTATCATCCCCAGTCGAACGGGCAAGTTGAACGGGTAGACCTGGTCTTAACTACCTACCGCCGGCATTTTTCCAACGCTCACCAGGATGACTGGGTTTCTCTCCTACCGTGGTATGAATTCGCGTACAATAATCATCCCAGTGAAGCTTCTGCCAAGTCTCCTTTTTTTGTGGTTTTTGGACAACATCCCAGCATTCCCCTTCCCGTTTCCCCCACCTCGGGTGTACCGGTGGCGGACTCCGAGTCTGTGGACTCCTCTCAGATTTGGAGGGACACCAAAGAGGCTCTAGAGAGAGCTAGTCGCAGAATGAAGCGCTATGCCGACAAAAAACGTTTAGATGCCCCTCCGTATCTCCCCGGGGAGAAAGTCTGGTTATCCTCTCGGTATATCAGGTTAAAGATTCCCTCCTATAAGTTGGGTCCACGTTACATTGGCCCCTTTGAAATCTTAAGGCGTGTCAATGAAGTGGCCTACAAGTTGAAATTGCCCACCTCGCTGAGAATTCAGAGTGTCTTCCATGTATCTCTCCTCAAACCTGCGGTATTTAACCACTTCCACTTTGCCTCTTCTTCAAATACCCAACTTAGCAGTATTGATAATGTCTTTGAGGATAGAGATATACTTGCCATGAAAACAGTTAGGGGAAGAACTTTGTTTTTGGTCGACTGGAAAGGTTTCGGTCCTGAGGAGAGGTCTTGGGAACCTCGAGAGAACATTGATGCTCCTCTAATCATGAAATGATTTCTCAACAACCTTAGGAATGGGGGGAGTAGAGGGGGGGTACAGTCACGCCTCCCCGCCGGCACCGTTACTTACCTGCGTGATCCCGGCCCGTCCCCGCTCCACGGCGCGCTCCTGCTCTTGACGTTCGGTGTCCCCGGCATCGGCTCGGTGCGCCTGCAACCACCCGGCGCTCTGACTCCTGGGATCTGTGATGCGGTTGGCCCCGCCACCAACATGGCGGCACCCACCGTCTATTTCTTCCCGGCGTCTTCCCAGGTAAGACGCCTGTTTATCCGGTGTGGTGACTCTGTCCTCTCAGCCAGCGTTCACTCTTCCTGCAGGCTACTCTCAGCTACCTTGTCTACTGTCTGCGCTACCTCTGGCAGCTTTCGTGTACTCCTTCTCTTGCTTGCTCTGTGTCCCAGTCTCTGGTCCTGCTCCTGTGTCTCCCTCCGTACCACCATCCCTGGTAGCCTCCTTGTACCTCTTGTCTGTGGGTCTCCTTGTCTGTCCACTCTGAAGGTACTGTCCGCGCTGTTACTACATATCTCTCTCTTACAGCCTCCAGCCTCCGTCATCCCCTGGTCCTCCTGGTCTCTATGTCTCTCTCGCTCCGTGGTCTCAGCAACTTCCAGTCCTGCGACTGCCCAGGCTCTCTACCTCTGTCTCCCTGTTACCTACCCCAGTCGTCCCTTTGGCTCCGGCTGTCACTGTTCCATCCCCTATGGGCCTGCCCCTAACACTCCCTGTATAGGGGGTGGCTCCACCTGGTCCGCTCGTCCGTGGGGGCTCTGGAGCCGTGACCCAGAGGGTCCACTCCGGTTGTCTCAGTATCCTTTCCCATCATAGCACGACCGTAAGGCCAGAGTCAAACTGGCGAGGAATACGGGCAAGTGAGAGGCGCTAAAAGCACGCATTAGACACGGACAAATGATTCTCTATGGGGTCACTCACACCAGGCGTATATTTCTCATCCGTATCCTACGCTCCGTGCCAATCGCAGCATGCTGCGAATGTCAGCGTACTACGCCCATAGTACGCCAATGCAAGTCTATGGGTGCGCAAAAAATACGGATTACACACGGAACACACGTGTGACCTGCGAGCAATACGCAGGTCTTTTGGCTGGTGACAGGAAATGGGCCAATCCATCATCAGGAAGCCTAGACATGCAAATGAGCTCAAAAAGCGCTCCAGACATCCAGGAAGTACGCCTCCATGGAGTACAGCAGCAGCATGGCATCCACGTGCATAAATGTGGAGATGCTCATTGTCCTGGTGCAGGAGCGTCCCGAAATATGGGACCCACGCGATGCAAATTATGCTAACCGGACAAGAAAGGAGGCGTCATGGAGGCGCATCTGTCGCCAGATGTACCATGACTTTGGTGACAGACCACGTGATGAGCAGCATAAAATTCGTAAGTGCAACCATAAAAACATCATTAACCTTAGCGCGCAAAAAAGATGAATCTAGAATCAGCACCCCCCTTCCTGTACATGTACTTTTAGCCTCATGAGGCCGTTACATTTGGATGTGACACGTGCCTTCACACAGCCATAATTTGGGGTTAGGCCACAAGCTCCTCATCCTCCTAGCCAAAAAATTAGTTTAAGTGTAGCTAATGAGACCCTGTGTATCTGCCCAATTACATATGCCACCATGGGTAGAACGCACACCCCAGAAGGCCCCTTGCCTAGACTACTGTTAGAAAATGTGACCTCTCAAATATGTGAATTTGACAATATTTCCTGTCACATTGCAGTGGAAGATGTGATGAAAGGCTGGCAAAGCATCCGGGACCAGTTCCACCGGGAACGCCAGCAGCGGTCCAGGAGTGGGGATGCTGGATATGTCAAAAGAAAGTACATATACTATGACCGGCTGTCCTTCCTCGCCCCAATTCTGGATCTGAGACCGTAAGTACATACCTCACACCACATTACACAAATACATTACACAAATACTTTACAGGGACAAAAATATTGATGTATTTTTGCCTCTGTTCTATTTCATAACAGAACTCTATCCAACCTTACGGATCGAGGAACGGCCTCAGAGGCAGAGCCCATTATAGATCCTGTAGGGGATGAGGTGGCTGGCCCATCTTCTCCCCCTACAAGAAGGATGGCTGAAGATGAGGCATCACAGGACAACACAATGGCTGGCCTACACACAACACCACCAGGACGGTCTGCTGCTGCCACATCACCTATCCTGGAAGAGCCGGGCAACTTGAGCAGCAGCCCAACTGCCCAGATCAGGTCCTCCCCACAGGCTGCTCTTACATCACGGCAAACAAGAAGAAGGCGCCAGGTCACTATTCAAGAGAGCAGGACCAATGTGGACAAGGGGTGCTCAATTATTTGTCTAGAGTAACTACAGATGATGGGGAGGAGGCCTATGCACATAGCCTCACCCTTTATCTCCGTGCCCTTACCCGTGAGGTCCGGCTCCGTATTAGGGGATGTATTCAGATCCTGCTTGATGCAAGCACCCCCCCCAATACCCCATATGAGGTTTTTGTATTTCTGGAGAGGTGGCAGCTCTCACCACGAAATCTAATGCGCATGAGACCATCCACACAGATGCTTGCTCAAGCAGGGTCCGAACAGCCCCTAATACGTGGGCCAACACCTCAACCCCTTCCTCCCCCTACCCAACCTTCTATTCCGCAGCCCCAAATGTCATCCTCAAGCCAACCCCACCAATATGGCCACTTGTACCCACCCAGTGTTGGAGGCTGGTCCCAACCTGGTTGGGGACGATCTGGCTATCTTGGTGGGTATGAGCCACGTGCCTACCACAGCCAACAAGAAGCCCCTCACCATCATCATTACTCTGGCCAGAATCCCCAACAGTCCCAGGAGGCTGGACAATTCCAGCATCATGGGCAACAGTATGGCCCCACACAGGGCGATGTTGGCCACAGTGTCCAGCAGCACCCACAGGCTGTTCTTCCACGTTCCCCTTCCCCAACCTATGAGGATTTATGATTCTGATGGGGGGAGATGTCCAGTGAGTTTTTACTGGTGCTCCTAATAGAAAGGAAAAAACAGGTGTTCTCCATCACCAACATTTAGAACATAATTTAACATTCACATTTTTAAACAATGTTTTCCAAACATATGAAGCAATCCATCATGACAGGCAACGCTACCTCACGCCTTTCAGACAGATATTACATGTGTGTACAAAATAGAATATTTAAACGCGCTATACTGTAAAATGAAAGGATGAAAATACACTACTCACTTGCTAAGGCCTAGGAAAGGCGTGCTGGCCTTAGTGAAGTAGTCACCTTTTTTGCTAGCAATCTCTATTAAAAAGTCAAGGCGACCAGCATTCAGAATATCACGCTCTCTCTATGTCTTAACAAGTGAGTTTTGTATTTTCATCCTTTCCAGTATAGCATGGTTAAATATTCTCTGTTCTACAGACAGGTAATATCTGTGTGAAAGCTGTGAGGTAGCCTTGCCTGTCATGGTGGAATCTTTCTATGATTGGAAAACATTATGAGGAAATGTGAGTGTTATCTTATAGCCTTTATTTTGGTGATGGAGCTCACCTTTTGTTGGCAAATCTAGTTTAATCTAGTCATGCAACAATGTTGTTATTGCCTAATCTTTGTTGGTGTTTTGTTATGTAATGTTAATTTGAAAAAAAGTTAAAGAAGGCACAAAGGGTCATTATGCCCATTGCCAAAATTTGCCTTTAAGCAAACCAAAAAAAAAGGCAAAACTAAAAATTTGTCTACTCTAGTTAACATCTCTGTGTGATTTTTCACTATCCCTCACAACATACTAACAGACACAAACCAATGCAATGAAACACTCATAGAATCATAAGGGCTTGAGTAATATATATTTAGACACAATTAAAGAAACAAATTATAACATAGACACAGCATGCTCTTGCCAAGAAGTTGCCCCCTCAGGAGAGATAAAGTAATTAGTGAAAATATCACACACTTTTAGGCCAGCGAGCGGTCTACGTTGAGGGTTCATAGGTGGTCTCACCCTGCGCACATTGTCCGGCCTACGCACAACACCATCAGAGGAGGAACAATCATGTATCCTGGTGAAATTATGCAGAACAACACAGGCTTTCACAACTTCATTCACATTTTACTCACTCAACTGAATGGCAGACTGGAGTACCCGCAATTTGGAACAAAGAATCCCAAAGGAACACTCCACCAGTCGCCTAGCACGTGATAGGCGCAAGTTAAAAATTCTGCGCCTGTGGTCAAGGTTGCGCCGGGGATATGGCCTCATGACATTGCGCGCTAACTGAAAGGCCTCATCTGCCACAAGGACATAAGGGACTGATTGTTCGGGGGAGCCTGGTAGCTGGCGTGGTGGTGGTAGATCCAACTGGTTGGTGCGTAACCGCCGAGCCATTATGGAAGTATTGAAGACTCTAGAGTCTCCCGTCCTTCCATAGGCCCCAATGTCAACAATTATAAACTTGTATTGAGGGTCTACCAGAGCCAACAATACAACAGAAAAGTATTGTTTATAATTGAAGATTTGGGAGCCAGAGTTCGGCATGCACACACAGCTCCCACGTATCACACACACAGCTCACACGTATCACACACCCAGCTCACACGTATCACACACAGCTCACACACACATGTATCAAACACACAGCTCACATGTATCACACACACAGCTCACACGTATCGCACACACACACAGCTCACACGTATCACACACCCAGCTTACACGTATCACACACCCAGCTCACACGTATCACACACAGCTCACACGTATCACACACCCAGATCACACGTATCACACACACAGCTCACATGTATCACACACACACAGCTCACATGTATCACACACCCAGCTTACACGTATCACACACCCAGTTCACAAGTATCACACACCCAGCTCCCACGTATCACACACACAGCTCACACATATCACACACCCAGCTCACACGTATCACACACAGCTCCCACGTATCACACACCCAGCTCACACGTATCACACTCACACACAGCTCACACGTATCACACACAGCTCACACGTATCACACACACACAGCTCACAAGTATCACACACCCAGCTCACACGTATAACACACAGCTCACACGTATCACACACCCAGCTCACACGTATCACACATACAGCTCACACATGTTACACACAGCTCACACGTATCACACACAGTTCACACATGCATGTATCACAGCTCACACACACAAGTAGCTCACTCACGATGACAGACAGCAGTCCTGCATAAACCAAGGAATGATGCGCACAGGACCTGTGATGAGGTAACAGGAGGGGAGGAGTCATGGGTCACATGATCAGCATGCAGAGGCTAAATTGTAGGTGCTGCGGGTAGAGGAGCGCATAATGCCTCCCCCTGCTGCCTGCCGCTTGAGCAGCTGGTGCAAATCGCCTCATTATAGGTGCGGCCCTGGGCTTACCCTCCTTGTGGAGTGTGTCAATGACTGCCTTCTGGACATCTGTCAAGACAGCAGACTTCCCCGTGATTGTGGAGCCTACTGAAGCAGACTAAGTGACCTTTTTAGAAGCTTAGGAAGCCTTTGCAGTTGCTGTTTGTTAATAATTCTAATTTACTGGGATAATGACTTTTAGGTTTTCTTTGGCTGTAAGCCATAATCATCAACATTAACAGAAATAAACCTGTATTATGTAGGCCATCAAATGGCTGTAATATTTTTGTTGGTCTTTGCATAGAGATTTGTTTCAGTTTCAGCACCGTCATCTGCTGAGGTACCATAGTATGCGTGACAATGGTACACCATAATAGTTCTAAACATGGTAGTCTGGCTAGGTGGCTACCAAATGGTGTTTTGATACCGCTGTTCTGAACCCCTAGCTACGCTTCTGGTGAAAATAATTTAACTCTAATTAATCGCAAAATAGATTAAAGCAATGTGCTATTTATTGTGATAAACATGATCCAAACAATATATCCACAATGAATAGAATTAGTAAACAGAGAAAGAGAGATCCAAGGCATAGAAAACTGCAAGATAATGATCCTTATATAGTGAATATAGTGAAGACTAAACCCATTGGTAGGCCCAGAAAATAATAATCTTAATCTAACACAGAGTAAACCCAGTGTCATACCACAGATATGCCATAGAAAAGAGTCCCCACAATAAACATGTGACTCATTACTTTTCATGAAGTACTAGTTATAGTGTTAGCCTCTCCTAAACATATTCTATCTAGGGGTACAGTAAGGCTCTATAGAAGCTATTGAGGCCAAAATCTATGAGCCAGGACAGAAGGTCACTTCGTAAGAGCTACTGCAGGGGAATAAATGGCCACAAGTAATTCCTCATGGTTTCTGCCTTCTATGTAAAAAGTAGTTGTTGTATTTATACGTTTTTAAACAAAAGTTGGGACCCTTTACCTACGTATTCTGATCAGTTTTGTGATTTCTGCTCTTCATATTTAGAGTTAAAAACATAGGACCCGATTCATCATTTGCTGTTTTTTTTAACTTGAGGGATGAGCGAACCTGAACTGGAACCGAACCGAGCCCCGAACATGAACTTTTTACAGTATGTTCGGGTTCGCCAGTCTAATAAAGCTTGTTGAAAGGCTGCAGTGGGAAAATGTGATTTTTTTATTTACGCGGCTTAACATTATAAACTTCTGTGAAGCACCTGGGCATTCAAGGTACTCAATACACATCTTGATAAGGACCCAAAGGTGTCTAGTTTCTAAAATGGTGTCACTTGTGGGGGGGTTTCCTCTGTTTAGGCAGATCGAGTGTTCATCAAATGGCGCTCCTTCCCTTCCAAGCCCTGCTGTGCCCCCAAACAGTAGTATTTCCCTACATATGGGATATCAGCGTACTCAGGAGAAATTGCACAACAAATTGTATGGAGAAATTTATCCTGTTACCCTTATTAAAATGCAAAATATGGAGCTAAAAAAGATTTATTTGGGAAAAATTTGATTTTTTTTAAATTTCCACAGCTCTATGCTATAAACGTCTGTGAAGCACCTGTGGGTTCAAGGTACTCAATACACATCTAGATAAATTCCATAAGGGGTCTAGTTTCCAAAATGGTGGCACTTGTAGTGGGTTTCTACTGTTTAGGTGCATCAGGGGATCTTCAAGCGCGACATGGCATCCGCTAATTATTTCATCAAATTTTGCATTCCAAAAGTCAAATGGCGCTCCTTTCCTTCCAAGCCCTGCCGTTCACCCAAACAGTTGTTTTCCTCCACATATTGGGTAACGACGTACTCAGAAGAAATTGTACAACAAATTGTACGATGCAATTTTTCTTTTTACCCTTATGAAAATACAAAATATGAAGCTAAAATACATTTATTTATGAAAAATATGATTTTTTTTTTATTTCCACAGCTCTGTGCTATAAACTTCTGTGAAGCACCTCTGGGTTCAAGGTGCTCAATACACATCTAGATAAGTTCCCTAAGCAGTCTAGTTTCCAAAATGGTGTCATTTGTTGGAGGTTTCCACTGTTTAGGCACATTAGGGGCTCTCCAAACGTGATATAGCAACCGCTAATAATTCGAGCATATTTTACATTCAAAAAGTCAAATGGTGCTCCTTCCCTTACAAGCCCTGCCATGTGCCCAAACAGTAGATTTCCCCCACACATGGGAATCAACATTCTCAGGAGATATTGCACAACAAAATGTATGATCTGTTTTCTCCTGTTACCATTGTAAAAGTAAAAAAAATAGGTCTAAAGCAAAATTTTTGTGAAAGAAAAGTAAATGTTTATTTTTTCCTTCCACGTTCTAAAAAATCCTGTGAAGCAGCTGAAGGGTTAATAAACTTCTTGAATGTGATATTGAGCACCTTGAGGGGTGCAGTTTTTAGAATGGTATCATCTTGGGGTATTTTCTGCCATATAGACCCCACAAAGCCACTTCAAGTGTCAGGTGGTCCCTAAAAAAATGGTTTTGTAAATTTTGGTGTAAAAATGAGAAATTGCTGGTCAACTTTTAACCCTTATAACTTCCTAACAAAAAAATTCTGTTTCCAAACTTGTGCTGCTGTACAGTAGACATGTGGGAAATGTTATCTATTAACTATTTTGTGCAATATGACTCTGATTTAAGGGCATAAAAAATAAAAATTTGAAAATTGTAAAATATTCACCAATTTTCTGTTTTTTTCAGAAATAAACGCAAGTTATATCAAAGAAATTTTACCATTCAGTGGCATCCATGGAAGCATTCCAAAGTTATTACCTCATAAAGTTACAGTGGTCAGAATTGTAAAAATTGGCCCGGTCATGAAGGTGAAAACAGACTTCTGGGAGAAGGGATTAAGGTTGAAAAAAGGCATAGATCTGGAAAGGTAAGAAAGCAAGAATATCTGCAGATTTACTTTATAAAAATAAAAAACATGGGGGCGCAGGACTGCCCAACATATACGCTTATTATCAGGCCTCGCTCATCAAACAGAGCTGGCACTGGTTTATGGAAAACATGACACATCCGGCTTGGTATGGCTTGGAGAGAGATGCTAGTGATAGAGGTTCCACGCGAAAGCTTTTCTTTTACTTCCTTCTGCAAAAGCCCAGTGCGAACTCATCGCATCCTATATTTCGGTCGATAATCTCAGCCTGGAGGGAACTCATTAAGCCGACTAAAAATATCAAAAAAGCAGAGCAAATCTTAAAACTACCCCTATCTTCATTTGCACTGATGGATGATCTCCCGATGCCGGAGGTATGGGGGAAATCTGGAATCAAAAAGGTGGGGGATGTTTTTAGTGGAGTCGAGTTCTTGAAATTCAGTGAGATCAAGGCTAAATATAATCTACCATCATCTGAGCTGGTCTTTTACACCATGTTGAAAGACAGAATTTTGAAAATCATAAAAGGGAAGACTTTAAATTATGAAATGCTAACTTCACTGTTGTGCAAACTTAAAAATAAAAACCTCTGGAGTCTGCGTAATTTGTATAGCTCTGTCGTCAAGGACCTAACGAGCCACAAAAACATATACATGAAGAGATGGGAGTCCGATTTTGGTGCTGATATCCGTCTCGAGAATTGGAACAATGCCATTAAATTCACTTACAATTCCAACATATCAATGGGTCTTCACGAGGGTTATTTTAAACTGTTAAATAGGTGGTACTATACCCTGACAAGGTGATCACATTTTAACACAGAATTATCTTCCTTGTGCTGGAGAGGCTGTGGACATCAAGGGAACCTCTACCATATATTTTGGGGTTGTTCAAAGATCAAAAACCTCTGGTTCCAGGTCACACAGCACATTAACCTCATTGCTAAGGACTTCACAATTATGCCTGAAAGAGCACTTCTTTCATTAGACATGGAACAATTTGATGATTCGGTAAGACATATTATCATCCACATCCTCTTAGTGACTAAGACCATGTTAGCACAATGGTGGAAGAAAGTCGAGGTTCCTAAGTTTTCGGACATACTTGATAAAATAGGCCAACATAGTGATTTTGAACTCAGATTTGCGATTAACAACAATCACATCCACAAATATACAAAAAAATGGAAGACTTGGAACAACAAATTCCATATCAAATACACCTATTAAGAGGTATTATATTTTGAGGCCTATACATGGCCGTTGTAGTACCGGGATGTCGTATCTCCTTCCAAGAATGTTGCCCCATATTAAGGATTGTCGATTTTCTTTTCCTTTTTTGTTGTTATTTACTATATGCTATTTAATGCCTATTTGTGGGTTCTCTAGTTATAAATTTTTTCCGTACCTGTACAAGGTTCTTTACTTCCCATTCCCTTTCCTCCCTTCCTACCTTCCTTCCCTTACCCTGTTTAATGACTGAAAACCAATAAAATTATTTGAAAAGA
This sequence comes from Dendrobates tinctorius, assembly GCF_039654945.1. NCBI lineage: Eukaryota > Metazoa > Chordata > Amphibia > Anura > Dendrobatidae > Dendrobates > Dendrobates tinctorius. Next base: position 6,506,243 of record NW_027361827.1, on the reverse strand, counting down.
AAAAAGGCATAGATCCATTAAGCTCAACTTATAAACTAGCCTATAAATAATCATTGTCAATTTTAACCCCTTTACCCCAAAGGGTGGTTTGCACGTTCATGACCGGGCCAATTTTTACAATTCTGACCACTGTCCATTTATGAGGTAATATCTGAAACGCTTCCATGGATCCTGGTGATTCTGACATTATTTTCTTGTGACATATTGTCCTTCATGTTAGTGGTAAAATTTCATTCAAATAACCTGCGTTTATTTGTGAAAAAAAATGGAAATTTGGCGAAAATTTTGAAAATTTTGCAATTTTCCAAATTTGAATTTTTATGCCCTTAAATCACAGAGATATAGCACACAAAAAACTTAATAAGTAACATTTCCCACATGCTTACTTTACATCAGCACAATTTTGGAACCAAAATTTTTTTTTGTTAGGAAGTTATGAGGGCTAAAAGTTAACCAGCGATTTCTCATTTTTTCAAAACCATTTTATTTTTAAAGACCACATCACATTTGAAGCCACTTTGAGGGGTCTATATGACAGAAAATACCCAAAAGTGACACCATTCTAAAAACTGCACCCCTCAAGGTGCTCAAAACCACATTCAAGAATTTTATTAACCCTTCAGGTGCTTCACAGGAATTTTTTGAATGTTTGAAAAAAAATGAACATTTAACTTTTTTTCACAAAAGAAATTACTTCAGGTACAATTTTTTTTTATTTTACCAAGGGTAACAGGAGAAATTAGACTGCAAAAGTTATTGTGCAATTTGTCCTGAGTACGCTGATACCTGATATGTGGGGGGAACCACTGTTTCGGCGCATGGCAGAGCTCAGAAGGGAAGGAGCACCGTTTGACTTTTTCAATGCAAAATTGGCTGGAATTCAGATCGGACGCCATGTCATGTTTGGAGAGCCCCTGATGTACCTAAACAATGTAACCCCCCCAAAAGTGACCCCATTTTGGAAACTGGACCCCCCAAGGAACTTATCTAGATATGTGGTGAGAACTTTGAACTCACAAGGGCTTCACAGAAGTTTATAACGTACAGCCGTACAATTAAAAAATCACATTTTTTCCACAAAAATGATCTTTTCACCCTCAATTTTTATTTTCCCAAGGGTAACAGGACCCTAAAAGTTATTGTGCAATTTGTCATGAGAAAGCTGATACCCCATGTGTGGGTGTAAATGACTATTTGGGCGCATGGCAGAGCTCGGAAGGGAAGCACCGCCATTTGACTTTTTTGGCTGGAATTGAGATCGAACACCATGTCGCGTTTGGAAAGCCCTTGATGTACCAAAACAGTGGAAACCCCCCACAAGTGACCCCATTTTGGAAACTAGACCACCTAAGGAACTTATCTAGATGTGTGGTGAGCACTTTGAGCCCCTAAGGGCTTCACAGAAGTTTATAACGCCGGGCGTGAAAATAAAAAAATCATATTTTTTCCACAAACATGATCTTTTAGTCCGCAAGTTTTTAATTTTCCCAAGGGTAATAGGAGAAATTGGACCACAAAAGTTGTTGTCCAATTTGTCCTGAGTCCGCTGATACCCCATATGTGGGAGAAAACTACTATATGGGAACACGTCGGGGCTCGGAAGGGAAGTAGTGACGTTTTGGAACGCAGACTTTGATGGAATGGTTTGCGGGTGTCATGTCGCGTTTGGAGAGCCTCTGATGTGCCTAAACTGTTGAAACTCCCCACAAGTGACCGCATTTTGGAAACTTGACCCCCCCACGGAACTTATCTAGATGTGTGGTGAGCACTTTGAACCCCCAAGTGCTTCACAGAAGTTTATAACGTCTGGGCGTGAAAATAAAAAAAATCATATTTTATTCCACAAAAATATTTTTGCCCCCATTTTTTATTTTCCTAAGGGTAACAGAAGAAATTGGACCCCAAAAGTTGTTTTGCAATTTGTGCTGAGTAGGCTGATCCCCCATATGTGGGGATAAACCACTGTTTGGGCGCATGGCAGAGGTTGGAAGGGAAGGAGCACCATTTGACTTTTTCAACGCAGAATTGGCTGGAATTGAGATCAGACGCCATGTTGCGTTTGGAGAACACCTGATGTGCCCGAACAGTGGAAATCCCCCAATTCTAACTCCAACCCTAACCCCAACACACCGCTAACCCTAATTTCAGCCCTAACTCTAGCCCTAACTCTAGCCCTAACCCTAACCCTAACCCTAGCCCTAATCTCAGCCCTAACACTAGCCCTAGCCCTAGTCCTAACCCTAGCCCTAACGGGAAAATGGAAATAAATACACTTTTTTTTAATTTTATTATTTTTCCCTAACTAAATGGGGGTGATAACGGGGGGTTTGATTTACTATTTATGGCGGATATTTATTTTTGGCAGCTGTCACACGCTAAAAGACGCTTTTTATTGTAAAAATAGTTTTTGCATCACCACATTTTGAGACCTATAATTTTTCCGTTTATTGACCCACAGAGTCGTGTGAGGTCTTATTTTTGCGGGATGAGTTGACGTTTTTATTGTTACCATTTTCGGGTGTGTGACATTTTTTGATAGCTTTTTATTCTGATTTTTGGGACGCAGAATGAACAAAAACAAGCATTTCAAGAATTTCTTTTGGGGGCTGCGTTTACACCATTCTGCGTGCAGTAAAATTGATAAAGCGGTTTTATTCTCCGGGTCAGTACGGTTATAGCGATACCTCATTTATGTCTTTTTTTATGCTTTGGCGCTTTTATGCAATGAAAACAATATTATATAAAAAATAATTATTTTTGCATCGCTTTATTCTGCGAGCTATAACTTTTTTATTTTTTCGCTGATGATGCTATCTCTCAGCTCCTTTTTTGCGGGACAAGAGGACGTTTTCAGCGGTACAATGAATATTTATATACGTCTTTTTGATCGCGCTTTATTGCACTTTTTGTTCGGCGGTATGATAATAAATCATTATTTTTTGCTTTATTTTTTATTTTTATTTTTTCAGGGGTTCGCTAAAGGGGTTAACTAATGAGACAGTTGTATAGGGCGGATCGTTACAGACGCTTCGATACCAAATATGTGTGCTTTTATTGTTTTTTTATTTTTTATATTTCCAAAAAATGAATTTATTAAGGAATATTTTTTTTTTAAATTTATTTAGCGATTTTTTTTTTAAATTATTTTTACACTTTTTTTTTAACTTTATTACATTGTCCCAGGGGGGACATAGCTGTCATGTGACAGATCGCTGATCTGTCACATCACAGATCACTGTGACAGATCAGCGATCTGTCACAGGCATACAATTGTGGCCAAAAGTATTGACACCCCTGAAATTTTGTCAGATAATACTCAGTTTCTTCCTGAAAATGATTGCAATCACAAATTCTTTGGTATTATTATCTTCATTTAATTTGTCTTAAATGAAAAACACAAAAGAGAATGAAGTAAAAAGCAAAACATTGATCATTTCACACAAAACTCCAAAAATGGGCCAGACAAAAGTATTGGCACCCTCAGCCTAATACTTGGTTGCACAAACTTTAGCCAAAATAACTGCAACCAACCGCTTCCGGTAACCATCAATGAGTTTCTTACAATGCTCTGCTGGAATTTTAGACCATTCTTCTTTGGCAAACTGCTCCAGGTCCCTGATATTAGAAGGGTGCCTTCTCCAAACTGCCATTTTTAGATCTCTCCACAGGTGTTCTATGGGATTCAGGTCTGGACTCATTGCTGGCCACCTTTGAAGTCTCCAGTGCTTTCTCTCAAACCATTTTCTAGTGCTTTTTGAAGTGTGTTGTGGGTCATTGTCCTGCTGGAAGATCCATGACCTCTGAGGGAGACCAGCTTTCTGACACTGGGCCCTACATTATGCTGCAAAATTTGTTGGTAGTCTTCAGACTTCATAATGCCATCCACACGGTCAAGTAGTCCAGTGCTAGAGGCAGCAAAACAACCCCAAAACATCAGGGAACCTCCGCCATGTTTGACTGTAGGGACCGTGTTTTTTTCTTTGAATGCCTCTTTTTTCTCCTGTAAACTCTATGTTGATGCCTTTGCCCAAAAAGCTCTACTTTTGTCTAACCTGACCAGAGAACATTCTTCCAAAATGTTCTAGGCTTTTTCAGGTAAGTTTTGGCAAACTCCAGCCTGGCTTTTTTATGTCTCGGGGTAAGAAGTGGGGTCTTCCTAGGTCTCCTACCATACAGTCACTTTTCATTCAGACGCTGACGGATAGTACGGGTTGACACTGTTGTACCCTCGGACTGAAGGGCAGCTTGAACTTATTTGGATGTTAGTCGAGGTTCTTTATCCAACATCCGCACAATCTTGCATTGAAATCTCTTGTCAATTTTTCTTTTCCTTCCAAATCTAGGGAGGTTAGCCACAGTGCCATGGGCTTTAAACTTCTTGATGACACTGCGCACGGTAGACACAGGAACATTCAGGTCTTTGGAGATGGACTTGTAGCCTTGAGATTGCTCATACTTCCTCACAATTTGGTTTCTCAAGTCGTCAGACAGTTCTTTGGTCTTCTTTCTTTTTTACATGCTCAATGTGGTACACACAAGGACACAGGACAGAGGTTGAGTCAACTTTAATCCATGTCAACTGGCTGCAAGTGTGATTTAGTTATTGCCAACATCTGTTAGGTGCCACAGGTAAGTTACAGGTGCTGTTAATTACACAAATTAGAGAAGCATCACATGATTTTTCGAACAGTGCCAATACTTTTGTCCACCCTCTTTTTTATGTTTGGTGTGGAATTATATCCAATTTGGCTTTAGGACAATTCTTTTTGAGTTTTTTCATTTAAGACAAGTTAAATGAAGATAATAATAACAAACAATTTGTGTTTGCAATAATTTTCAGGAAGAAAATGAGTATTATCTAACAAAATTGCATGGGTGTTAATACTTTTGGCCACAACTGTAGAATCAGACTTCCTCATGCCTGCGCTTTGCAGGCACTGAGGAAGCCAGCTCCCTGCAGGCCCCTGAAGGTCCCCGTCGCCATCTTGGATCCGGGGACCTGCAGGGAAGGAGCCTCCCACAGCAGTGCTGCACATTGCGCTGTTGTGGGGGGCTCAGGGAAGCACGGAGGGAGCCCCCTCCCTGCCAATGCTTTGCTTTAACCCCGGTACACCGCGATCGTGTTTGATCGCGGTGTGCAAGGGGTTAACGTGTCGGGGGCGGTCCGTGACCCCGTGAGCGCAGCTGATCGCGCTAGACGTACTATCCCGTCCATGGGCATAGGGGCCCAGGTCCCGTGGACGGGATAGTACGTCTGATGTCAGAAAGGGGTTAATAATGTAAAATATTTGATTATACTAGTTTTTCTTACATTAAAAGTGAAATATGAAAAAGCACATTAAAATGATTGAAACAGAAATGAAAATAATACTTATAGTGCCTCAGTCGTGTATATGTTGCTCCAAAACATGGCAGTTCTTAACATACAAATAGCATTGCACTTACTTTTGAGTGCTCGGAGAAGCTGTCTGTCTGTTAGCTTTGCCAAAGAGCAGCACTTGGACTGGATGAACTGAAATGGGGAGCATCTGCCCATTGTTAAAAAAGTACTCCACAAGCTCGTGTCTGCACTGTGTGGCAGTGAGCTCCAGCTGGTGGTGCCGCTGGGCAGTAGCGTAGTGAGCGTGGGGTGTGAAAAGTGGTGTCGTCACCTGTCTGCATTAATGGAATCGTACAGGGGCCAATTAACAACGTGTTTCAAGGAACCCGGAATTGCAATTTCTTATATTGAAAAGGCATATCCATTGGAGTCATAGGAATGCGAGGAATAAGGACATCTTCACCTTTGCAAGGTCCTGCCAAGATTGTTGCTTCTACGATGTTGCTCATTAATGTTTTACTGCAAGCTGCGTGACGTTACAAACTACGTGTTGTTGCAAACCTTTGGCTGGTTGATATTTCGCAACATGACAATTGGCACACCGATTTTCAATTGCAGTAAATGCAGTGGCAACCCTGCAGATCGAGTGAATTCAAAAATTCGGAATGACGAAACAAAATTTGTCGTTGAAGGGGTTGAATTGAATTTTCATAGATTTCGACTTATTTTCATTTAGATTTAATTATTTTGTGTGACATTGCGCTGGAATTGAGCTGTGTCATTTACCATAGTGTTCATTTTGTGAGTATAATTAAATCAAAATGAAATTATATGATGGGACTTACTATAAAATGCCTGTCTGGGTGATCTCCTGTTCATTCCCTTTTTGAAAAAGCAAACGCGAAACCAGTGTCAAAGGGGGTTCACCTGGCTCCTTGGCATTCTTTTACTTACATCATGGGTAAGCGCTTAAATATTTAAAAGGCATGATTTTTCCTCTCTCCAAGTTTTTGTCACTCTTACTGTCTTTGGGGATTTTTCGTTATGAGGATTTTTTTATTATGTGTTTTGATGGCAGCACACTGATTTTAGATACATATCTTTATGAATATACGTGATTGATTCCAATGCATTAATGTTGATGCCTTTTTTACCACCAAGATGATAAGCACTTTGTTTGTATTTGCCTTGGACCCATGTGTTCATACTAGGGTCATAGTTCCTTTTTGTCTGCTTCTTTTGACTTATGTGTGTATTATTATCTTATTAAAGATTTTTTTTATATATTTTTTACAAATTGTGTATTTGAGTTTTTGTGGTTGTTTATATGATTCAGGAGTGCACATTAACAATCCTTTTATTTTTCATGGGTGAATACAGATTATCATTTAAGTTTGTATTTATTTGATTTTTTGGTACCCATTCTGTTCCTGGGAGTGTGATTATATTGTAAATAACATCACTTTGAATCGAATTTCCCTGTAATATCTACATGATTTGGCAAATTCAAATTTTGTCAGATACACTCATCTCTAGTCCTGAGAAATCACTCATAAGTAGGAATGAACGAACGTGCTTGGTGATACTAGGATATGACTTGAGTATCTTGGTGCACAGATATGCTCATTACTCGGCGAACATTGGGTGGTGCTCGATTTAAAACTCGAATCCCTGCTCCATATGTGTTAGGGACGGCGGAAGGCACTAAATATAAAAAAAACTTAAAGTGCGTTCGCCGCCCGGGGTTCACCGTGCAGAAGGTGTCAACACTGCTGCTAGATAATGGCGGACATACAATTCACAGAGACGCCTATGTGTTAAACACAAAAGGCTGAGCCTGTTAACGCCACAGGTCTCAGAGAAGTGCACGGTATCTGGTCACAGGAGCTGAACCCTAGGCAGAGGGTCAGCGTCCGTCTAGACCTACCGTGCGTGCGGCGTCGCTACTGCGGACGCCAAGGGGAGCTGCAGACTGCAGCGCGGCAACAGACACTGCCGCTACTCGACAATGCCCGGAAGCAGGTGCACTGTCGGACGCTAGCACTGCTGATGATGCTGCTGTGGCTTGTGGCTTGCCACTGGCTGGCGCTGACTCTAAAACTAAGTCCCTGTACACACTCGTAATATCAGAGGGAGGGGATCTTAATGAGTCATTCGCAGGTTCATGCATTCATCATCATTCACACAGTAGGCAACTAGAGACTATACTAGCTCATGGCCGAGTGACCATGCGAACCTTTTATAGCCAGGACTTTCCGGAAGCTTCCAGATCCCTGAGATGGACCAATCAGATCAGGAGAAGGACCTGGACATGTGGCTCCCGATCTCCAATGGGAGATCGTCTCGTGAGCATGCTCTGTAGAGCTATGGAGGGACTTAGCCTCTGGAGTGATTTGCTGCTGAGCAGCCTGCATTGCCATTGCTGACCCAAAGGTGGCAGCAATAGCCAGCCCCACAGAGCAGATCAGGGCAGAGTGTCTGGGAAGCTGGGATTGCTGAGCAATGTCCTCTGCGGTCGAAAGATAATGGGAGACCGCAGAATGTGAGGCTCTGGATTCCTGTTGAGCCACTGCAGGAACCCGACGCCTAACAGCATGTTTGGCACCTGTTACACAGCCAATAAGCATGTCATGACTGCCTTTGTGTCACTGTAATGCTGTAGCCATCTTATTTGTGGCATTACTGTGATTGGCTGGCCGTGTGACATCATCAGGGGTTATAAAAGAACTGGCGCCACCTGGATCGGCACATTGACGCCATTGCACAATGCTGTGACACTTCGTATTGGAGGGAGAGAGTGATTGTCCATGCCTGTGTGTGCACAGTATAACGAATCAGAGTTCAGTATTGTTGATAATGATGCTGATGCTAAACCATCATACTAGCAGTAGGGATGAGCGAATAGTGTAGTATTCGGAGTCGCTGTACTCGTTACGAGTACCTCCTGATACTCGTAACGAGTAGCGACTCCAATGTAAGTCTATGGGAAATACGATTAATGGGCTATGTGTGTGTGCTGGGCTGTGCGGGCCTGTGCGGGGACTGTGCTGGGCTTTGCAGGTACTGTGTGGGGAATATGCCAGGCTCTGCGGGACTGTGCTGGGTTTTGCGGGACCATGCTGGGCTGTGTGGGAATGTGCTGGGCTTTGCATGTACTGTGCGAGGACTATGCTGGGCTGTGTGAGACTGTGCTGGGCTGTGCGGAACTGTGCTGGCCTGTGTGCGGGACTGTGCCGGGCTTTACAAGGACTGTGCTGGGCTGTGCGGGACCGTGCTGGGCTTTGCAGGTACTGTGCGAGAACAATGCCGAGCTGTGTGGGACTGTGCTGGGCTATGCTGGGCTGGGCTGTGCGGGCAGTGCCGAATATTGCGAGGTGAGTAGTGAAATACTCGCCAGGATGCGAGTACCGCATTACTCGCCGAGTACCAAATCCTAGCGAGTATACTCGCTCATCCCTAACTAGCAGTCCTTCTAAAGACTAATTGTTTGATTTCCTGTTTGTAGCAAATACATTCTGCATTTAGTATAGGGAGGTAGAGAGAGTTACAGAAGAAGGGACAGTGGCAGAATACAGTCCGTAGACAGGGATTAGGGATGTGCAGTCCCTTTGCAAAATATAAAGCTGCAGCACTTTATTTTTTGTGTGAAAAAAATGAATATATTGTGTGATCCATTGAGAATTAAATGCTTTTGGTACATTTTGATGTTCTGTAACACTCAAAAATAGTGAAATTTTTTTTATGGATTAAATTACTCACCCATAGAGTATTCTGTGGCCTTTTGTTCATTTTTGTGATACCTAACACTCCAAATAAGCATTACAAAATGTTAATACAGCAGAGGAAAACCAGTGCACAAACGTCCAAATATATTAAAATATAAATCTTTATTCAAGACCACAGATAGAATTGGCAATAAATGCATACAACAGTGACACCGAAAGAAAATGGCAGCGTGTAGGAGCACAGTGCACCTATGTCAGATGGTATATAGCAGTCAGGATGTGCAGAGTAATAGATAGAGAGTTAACAAAAGAGGACCCAGGAGAACAGGGGTTAAATATTAAACATTAAGCCAGTGAGAGGCCAGCAAAAGAGTAAGGGAAAACCCGTATGTGGGTCTTTTCCTGGGGCTGTGGGAGAGGGACCTCTTTTTGTCAGACGAGGAGGAGTCAATGTGCCGCGTCCCGTTTTGGACACAGTACATTGATGATATCTTCTTCGTCTGGCAGGGCACGCCCGTCGACCTTAAGCAGCTTATCACCCGTCTCAACAGCAGCGATCGTAATATCCACTTGACTTTTGTGTATAGTGCTGACACCAATTCATTGCTTCATGCAACATCTGGACATCCAGAGCATGTGATCAAAGCTGTTCCTGTCGGCCAATTTTTGCGACTTCGCCGCATCTGCTCTACCGATGATGATTTCTAGACAGGATCTCCTATATAGATCTGAAGTATCTTCAACATCTACTAAGGATCAGGTAGTTAGATTTGTGACTACTTATAATTCAAGATCTGGTTTAGTCCGTGAGGCCCTACAGAGGGCATGGCCGATTCTCCTTATTGACCCGATCATTGGTAAATTTATTACAGAGAAACCATCTCTATGTTTCCGCCGTGCGAGAAATTTAAAAGATCATTTAGTCTCAAGCTTTATGTCGGTAGCCAACTATCTACTTTCTTGGATGGTTTTACTCCTAGGGTGGGTTATACTCCATGTGGCCATTGTGTTGCCTACCCCAAAATTATTCGTAGTAACTCTTTTTGTACTTTTGATGGGAGTAAATCCATCTCCATCAGACAACGGATCACATGTACTACTCGATATGTGATTTACTATGCGACATGTCCCTGTGATTTAATTTATGTTGGCCTAACCACACACACCAACTTAAGGTACGTGTGAGAGAACATGTGTTGGGGATTCAGGCGGCACATGGCCACATGGATTCTTCCACCCTTAGGACTATTCCAATACATTTTAAGGATTATCACAAATGTGACTCCTCTCTACTGAAAGTGAGAGGCATTAAGGCGTTGAATATTGATATTAGGGGTGGTGGTCTATCAAAGAGATTGGGTCAATTAGAGTCAAGGTGGATATGGAGACTTAAGACAGTCCACCCATACGGCCTTAATGAGTGTTTATCTTTTGCTCCATTTCTATAATCATCTGTGAACTGCTGTCATAATAGTGATACTGACAATATTGCATTGTTTTTTAACGTTTGATTTTATTTTTAGTGATTTACCTATTTGATGCTATGGTTCTGCTGTGACGCTATTTTCTACTTCGTGGGATATTTTCTTTCACCTATTTCAAAGAATGAATATCAAAGGCCTTTTTCACGTCTCTGGATCGTGTTTTGATAATGGGAGTATGGATTCAGGATGGTATCACCATCGGTGATGGACTGTTCTTTTATTAATCTGTTGCTTTATGTGTTATCATGCATTCTGTTTTGGATGGGTTCTGGGGTGATTCATGGTATTTTGATATTGGGGTATTTTTGTATGAGCCTGTTATGGCTCTTCTACATATGTGCCTTTAATACTGTTATTATAAATTTTGCGTACTATATTCATGTATGTGCCTGTTATGACTTCTATACATATATATCTGTACCATTGCTTATATACGTAATGTATTTTGTACTTTTGTATGGGCATATAGAATTCCTGCATATAGGCTATTGCAACTTCTTTATACCATTTACCCTCTCTGCCCTGAAATATAATAACTTTCCTATACTTGATATCTGCCCCCACTGACATGTTTACAATAATTGTCCCTTTCACTGCATATGCACTGTATATTTAAAATGTTTTGGTAATTACTGTGCTTATTTAGCTTTGGGCGCTGTTACTCTGCTTATATATATCCCCCCTGTCAATTTTTATACATCTTACTTAGACAGCGCTGGATATATAATCCTTTTTTCTTTTCCCATATCTTTGCCCTCTCCCAACATGGCCGTGGTACTTGTCCTCCCTCTCTGCGCATTCGTGAACCAGCGCGACTTCCTGTTCCTCCTCCCCCTTGTCTCTGTCTAACGTCTGACACCACGGGGCCCCGTGTAGCTGTCAGCGTTGGCGGTGATGATCCAGGGGGGGTGGTGGGGACCGTCTGTGTTCTCCTGCGTTATTAGCCTTGCTGTTTCTCAGCCCCTTATTTATGGCGCTCACACTAGTTCTATGACACGCCCCCTGAGGAAGGAACTATATCCGAAACGCGCGTTGGGGTCTGGCAGCCTGTGGTAGCCCCGTGTTAACCCTTTCTGGTATGTGCTTGAGCTATTATTGTCTATGAGGCCCTAAGGATTCTTGTATGTTTATTCAGTTATAGTCTTGGTGGTAGTCAGCTGGGACTTTTCCCTTACTCTTTTGCTGGCCACTCACTGGTTTGTTTAATATTTAACCCCTGTTCTCCTGGGTCCTCTTTTGTTAACTCTCTATCTATTACTCTGCACATCCTGACTGCTATATACCATCTGACATAGGTGCACTGTGCTCCTACACGCTGCCATTTTCTTTCGGTGTCACTGTTGTATGCATTTATTGCCAATTCTATCTGTGGTCTTGAATAAAGATTTATATTTTAATATATTTGGACGTTTGTGCACTGGTTTTCCTCTGCTGTATTTACATGTTTTCAGTGTGTCCCACACTGTATCACAATGAGTTTTGTTGATTTTTTCTATATACAGTATTACCTTTTACAACTTGTCATATATGATGATACTCAGGTATAGCTCATTTTGTCACCTTTTTGCTATTCATTACAAAATGTTGCTGGGCTAAATTTCTTACTCGTACACTATTCCGTGGTCTGGATACAGTTTTGTGATATATACACTCCAAAAAAAGTGTGTGGACAAATTGCACAATAACTTTTGGGGTCCAATTTCTTCTGTTACCCTTGGGAAAATAAAAAATTAGGGGCAAAATTCATTTTTGCGGAAAAAATATGATTTTTTTTTACGACTCTACATTATAAACTTCTGTAAAGCACTTGGGGGTTCAAAGTACTCACTACACATCTAGATAAGTTCTTTAGGGGGTCTAGTTTCCAAAATGGTGTCACTTGTAGGGTTTTCCATTGTTTAGGTGCATCAGGAACTCTCCAAATGCGACATGGCTTCCAATCCTAATTCCAGCCAATTTTGTGCTGAAAAAGTAAAACGGCGCTTCTTCCCTTCTGAGCTCTGGCATGCGCCCAAACAGTGGTTTACCTGCACATGTGGGGCATAAGCGTACTCAGGACAAATTGCACAACAACTCTTGTGGTCCAATATCTCCTGTTACCCTTGGTAAAATAAAAAATTGGGGGCAAAAAGATCATTTTTGTTTTTTAATTTTTACAGCTCTACTTTATAAACATCTGTGAAGCACTTGTGGGTTTAAAGTGCTCACTACACATCTAGATAAGTTCCTTAGGGGGTCTAGTTTCCAAAATGGTGTCACTTATGGGAGATTTCCACTGTTTAGACACATCAGGGGCTCTCCAAACGCGACATGGTGTCCGATCTTAATTCCAGCCAATTTTGCGCTGAAAAAGTCAAATGGCACTCCTTCCCTTCCGAGCTCTGCCGTGCACCCAAACACTGGTTTACCCCCATATATGGGGTATCAGTGTACTCAGTACAAATTGCACAACAACTTTTGCAGCCTAATTTCTCCTTTTATCCTGGGTAAAATAAAAAAATTGAATCTGAATGAATTATTTTGTGAAAAAAATTAAATGTTCATTTTTTTTTAAACATTCCAAAAATTCCTGTGAAGCACCTGAAGGGTTAATAAACTTTTTAAATGTGGTTATGAGCACCTTCAGGGGTACAGTTTTTAGAATGATGTCAGTTTTGGGTATTTTCTATCATATAGACCCCTCAAAGTAACTTAAAATGTGATGTGGTCCCTAAAAAATTGGTGTTTGTAAAAATGAGAAATCTCCGGTCAACTTTTAACCCTTATAACTTCCTAACAAAAAAAAAATTTTGATTCTAAAATTGTGCTAATCTAAAGTAGACATGTGGGAAATGTTATATATTAAGTATTTTGTGTGAAATATTTATGTGATTGAAAGGCATGAAAATTCAAAGTTGGAAAAATGCAAAATTTGTAAAAAATTTTGCCAAATTTCCATTTTTTTTCACAAATAAACGCAAGCCATATCAAAGACATTTTACCACTCTCATGAAGTATACTATGTCATGAGAAAACATTGTCAGAATCACCAGGATCCATTGAAGCTTTCCAGAGTTATTACCACATAAAGAGACAGAAATGTAAAAATTGGCCTGGTCATTAACATGCAAACCACCCTTGGGGGTAATGGGGTTAATATACGTTTCTAAAACAGCATCTTTTTTGTCTATAGTCAACTAATGAGATAAAGACTCAACTATAGAAATGTCGCTAATTAAATTTGACATTAATCACAGATAGATGGAAAAGTTTTAGTAGTATTATGAAAATGATATGGGTTTATATGTGAATTGAAGCCAGTTCTTATGGAAACAACCCTTGGGTTGTTTGGATAAACCATTATTTGCATCATTTATTTTCCATTTCCTGCCTACATTTCTCCCTTATTTATGTCTCATTAAGTCTCATCAGATTTTGAAAAATGCATGAATAATAACTTTCTTCATTTTAATGTATGATAGAAAATTTTGGTGCTAATGATGAAGCAATAACATTCAGGAAGTCATAAACCATAAAAGTAAGGCACATAACTTTACCAAATGAGAAGTTATAGAATAAATCTAGTTCAATGAATATCATTTCATGTAATTAAATTGAAATAATATATGCCGATGCATACACTTCTGAATTACATTTTACTTGTAATAACAAACAGAATTTGGTTTTATGAAGTTTTGCAATACGAAAGTTAATTTTTTGCTTATATTGTTCATTTTTGATTAATCACCCAGACAAGACATTCATCATTCTAGTGGGTTATAAAAAGAAGGCTTCAAGACCCTTTATAAACTCTGGGAACTTTACTCCTGATGAACATGCATGCATGAACATAGATGACTGCACTGCTACCTTTTAACTGTGAATCATAAGTTGTCATTTGCTTGTTTTGACGGATTGTTCATATAAGTAATGGAATTGTTCAGCTGATCAATTTGAAAAAAAAATGGATTCAATGGGCAATCTTTTAAAAAAATTATCTGTTTCTGGTTGTTTATATAGAGTTAATGTAGTGTTGTAAAGAAATTTTTACCAATTTTTTCCTATCTTTGCTCAAAATCTAAGTAGTCTATAAGATATACAACTTTTAATTCCTTTCAGAATCAACATTTTCTATGGAAAAAACATATTGAAAAAGTGTGTATGATACCAAGTTAAAAAAAAAATTAAAACTGACAAAAAATATCTTTTTTTGAAAAAATATTAAAAAATTGTCATACATACAGTTTAGCCAAAGTGGCATCACATGCCAATAGTGGAAAAGTAATGTATAATACATAGAATAATAAACTCTAACTATGCAGAAGTAATAATATGAATAATGCCACAGTAGCTCAAATGCGCGTGACTCCCCTGAGATTAAGGCTGTAGCACTGAAACGCATTTCAGGGGCCTGGTAACTCATTCTAGCACAGGTACCGTATTTTTCGGACGTTAAGACGCACTTTTTTCCTCCACATTTGGGAGGAAAGTGTGGGTTGAGTCTTATGGTCTGAATGTAACATGTGGGGATGGAGCAGTGGCGGAGCAGAATCGCACTCCTATGAGGCAGGAAAATGTCACCGCTGCAGGAGTCCTGCTTTGGGGAACCAAGTGGTCCCAATGCTTAAATTGAAGGAATATTCATTAGCAGCTTCCCCGCCCACCTGTCAGCCACGAGTAGTGGGTGGGGAGCAGAAAATGAATATCCCTTCACTTAAACACCAGACCCACATGGTTTCCCCAGTGCTGGATTACTGCAGTGGCTGAGGAGATGGTGAACCCGGTGGAGAAGGAGGCGGCAGAAGCAGGGTTCCACAGGAGGGATCGCAGTTGCATACCTGACAGCACAGCGTGGGCTGTGCTGATGCTGAGGGCTCTCGTATAGGACCTGCAGTGAGGTAATGAAGCGATCTGGAGCATCACATGAGAGCACAGAGCCCTCCCTCTTCGTTATGTCACCATGATGTTAATATTAGTACTGCCCAAAAAAGTCTTCGTTAAAGTTTAGACAGCAAAATGCTAATTAACAAGAATTCAATCACAGGTAAGTCTAATTCATTAGACTGCTGTCTAGAAGGCATTTAACTGTAAAAGGGTATTATTTACTGAACAAAATCCATTTTATACTGTCAGCAATGGCACCACTTGGAAGAGAAATGTCACAAGACCCGAGAACGAAAAAAATTGTTTACACAAGGAAGGTGAAGACTAGAAGAAGCTTAGCAAACTTTTACTGGTATAAAAATTTAACAAATATGAAACTGCAACCATTTCACAAAGACATCCAAGTAGACCATAAATATTAACAACTAAACAGGAGTGTCTAGAGATGAGAAGTGTTGAAGAAAATTGACATGAAAGTTCACTGCAGTAAAGTAGAAATCCAAACGAATCTATGAGTGTTTGCCATGACACAGTACAATGCAGAGAAATGGTATACATGGATGTTTCCTAAAGCCCATGCACAAAAATGCTTGCCTGCAATTTGCCAGGCCCATGCTGAAAAATGTGAAGACTACTGGAACTGTATACCCCTAAGTGATGAGACCAAGATAAATGGTTTTGGAATTGATGACTTCAAAACTGTATGACATCACAAAGGTCAGGGGTACATAGAATAAAACAAGGTGGTGGCAGATTACTGATGTGGAGCTGCACTGCACTGAAATCCCCAATGTACTGCTTTATATTGAAAGAGAAGATGCTAACGTCACTCCATGTCCTTGGTATATGCGCACTTTTATAACAAGGCGTTCAAAACAAACATCTAAGGCCACTGTTGCATTTCTGAGAACAGGGCAAAGCTGATTCAGTGGCCAAGTATTCCTCCTGATTTGAACTCAAAAGACCATCTATATAAATGTAATGTCCAGCTCAAACAAAAGAGTGGCCACTCCCTTATTTGCAAAGTGCAAAAACATTATGTTTATATAGCTCCTCATGGCTGGGTGGTCATTAGTCATGGTCTTGATCCTGTTTGGCCCTTTTTCACAGTTACAGTGGGTATGGAAAGTATTCAGACACTCTTTGCTTCATTGCAGCCATTTTGTAAATTCAAAGAAGTTCATTTTTTTCTCATTAATGTACACTCTGCACTCCAACTTGACTTAAAAAACAGAAATGTAGAAATTTTTGCAAATCTATTAAAAAAGAAAAACTGAAATATCACACGGTCATAAGTATTCAGACCCTTTGCTCAGTATTGAGTAAAAGCACCCTTTTGAGCTAGTACAGCCATGAGTCTTTTTGGGAATGATGCAACAAGTTTTGCACACCTGGATTTAGGGATCCTCTGCAACTCTTCCTAGCAGATCCTTTCCAGTTCCGTCAGACTGGATGGTGAACATTGTGGACAGCCATTTTTAGGTCTCTCCAGAGATGCTCAATAGGGTTTAGGTCAGGGCTCTGGCTGGGCCAGTCAAGAATGGTCACAGAGTTGTTCTGAAGCCACCCCTTTGTTATTTTAGCTGTGTGCTTAGGGTCATTGTCTTGTTGGAAGGTGGACCTTCAGCCAAGTCTGTGGTCCAGAGAACTCTGGAAGAGATTTTCATCCGCGATATCTCTGTACATGGCCGCATTCATGTTTCCATCAATTGCAACCAGTCGTACTGTCCCTACAGCTGAAAAACACCCCCATAGCATAATGCTGCCACTACCATGTTTCACTGTTGGGATTGCTTTGGGCAGGTCATGAGCAGTGCCTGGTTTTCTCCACACATACCACTATGAATTATCACCAAAAAGTTCTATCTTCGTCTCATCAGACCAGAGAATCTTATTTCTCATAATCTGGGAGTCCTTCATCTGTTTTTCAGCAAACACTATGCAGGCTTTCATATGTCTAGCACTGAGGAGAGCTTCCGTTGGACCACTCTGCCTTAAAGGCCTGACTCGTGAAGGGCTGCAGTGATAGTTGACTTTGTGGAACTTTCTCCCAACTTCCTAATGCATCTGTGGAGCTTAGCCACAGTGATCTTGGGGTTCTTCTTTACCTCTCCCACCAAGACTCTTCTCCCATGATTGCTCAGTTTGGCTGGACGTCCAGGTCTAGGAAGACTTCTGGTGGTTCCAAACTTCTTCCATTTAAGGACTATGGAGGCAACTGTGCTCTTAGGAACCTTGAGTACTGCAGAAACTTTTTTGTAACCTTGGCCAGATGTGTGCCTTGCCACAATTCTGTCTCTGAGCTCCTTGGCCAGTTTTTATGACCTCATGATTCTCATTTGGTCTGACATGCACTGTGAGCTGTGAGGTCTTATATAGACAGGTGTGTGCCTTTACAAATCAAGTCCTATCACTTTAACTGAACACAGCTAGACTTCAATGAAGGAGTAGAACCATCTCAAGGAGGATCACAAGGAAATAGACAGCATGTGACTTAAATAGGAGTGTCTGAGCAAAGGGTCTGAATACTTATGACCATGTGATATTTTAACTTTTCTTTTTTTAATAAATTTACAAAAATTTCTATATTTCTGTTTTTTTTCAGTTAACATAGGGTGCAGAGTGCACAGTAATGAGAAAAAAAATAAACTTTTTCGAATTTACCATATGACTGCAATGAAACAAAGAGAGAAAAATTTAAAGGGGGTCTAAATACTTTCCGTACCCACTGTATGTCATTTGACATATGGTAGGGCTTTAATAGTAGAAGTTAGGACCATCCCAAATAGGGTTACAGTCATGCAGCTGTTAAGTTTTTGTGATCAAAATTATGTTAACTAAGTACCCTACATTATTTTCATGCACTATTGCTATTTATTTATTTACTGCAGGGAATTTGCTCATTTTGTTTTTATTTTAGGTTTTGACTGTTTAAGTAAAGTTCACAAACAAAATATAAATAGAGATGAGCGGATCGATCCCCAAAAAATCAAGTTCGAGTCAAATTTTCTAAACTTAACAATTTCAAGCAAATTCCAAAATTTTAAGGTTCGATTTGCAAAAAAAAAAAAAAAAAATGCCTGGCCCCAATTCCCACAATGCTGGACCATCACATAACAAGCTAACACTATTTTGCTTAGCCTTGCAGGCTTCCCTATAAAGCTCTGCAGCTTTGACATCTTACGGATTATCACTTTCATGATCCATGCTGGATCAGGACTGATAAAAAGCATAGGTAACCTTTTTTTTTTTCTTAAGCTGTGCTTAAGTAAAAATTTTTTGCCCCCGGTTGCCATTAGGATTATTGCACTGTGGTGTCTTTTGTTCTAAGTTTGCCCCAGTGGTGGTGAGCGTCATTGCACTCTTGCTGCTTTAGTTAAGTGCACATGATTATAATGCAGGTGTGACTGCTCTGGCTCTGCTATAAAAGAGTCACAGGTGTTACAATCAGTGTTGGTAATAGTGTTCATTTCAACCATCCTTGGTGGAGGATGGAGCTGGAGAGCGTTACTATCAACACTGTCTTAGCCCTGGTGTGGAAGGAGTCATAGGGGATTTCTTTGTAGCTCTGACAGAGCTTGGTGGCAGCGATTCAGGAGGAGAGCTGCATTCTGGTGGTGGACTCTGTTTCCAGGAGCTAGAGCAACAGAGTAAAGCTAAGTGGTGTTTCACTGTTTGTGTTTTTCCTTAGTGTGTATTAGTACAGCGGTGGGGCCAGTGCCTGCACCACCCAGCTTCCTAGCAAGGGATAGGTGTAGGGTGTGCTAGGGCGACAGGTTCCTGATCGGCGCCCGGTGCAGAACCGGCATAGGGAACGTTAGGAGCGTTAGGGACACTGACTCAGGGGAGTGCAGGAGGTATCCACATCCCCTTTCCCTATCGCAGGGCCCACCATTGTAACTGTTTCCCCTTTCCCCTTGTCTTGTTGTTTTAGTTACCGGCCTGCGGGCCGTGTCACACAGGACAGCTTTTCGTGCTGCGTTTTGTTGCTTCAGTTACTGGCTTTCGGGTCGCGTCACACAAGACGGGTCATCATGACAATCACACCTTGCACAGTGGTGGTCAGTACCTGGGCCATCACAGATCAGTATTTTCCTGCAGAGCTCAGTTTGGCCAGTAGAGTAATTTCTCATCTCCAAGTCTCTGATTTTTGTAGAGTGTAAACTCTTATGGTTAGCAGGGTCCTCTCTGTTGACTGTAAATTACAAATTCTTATTGTCAGTGGAGTTCTCTCTCTGACCTGTAAAGTGTAAGCTCTTATGGTCAGCGGAGTTCTCATTATCTCTTCTCTCCTTTACTCTTTTGCAAATTTATTAGCTGGGAAACCGCATATTTGGGAAAATTTATTGAAGTCGGTGAATTTGAATAAAAAGATTTTTTCATCTCTAAAAAAGATATAATTTTATATTTGAACAGGCATGAACTTGCCAATGAATAACGTACAGATATGAAAACTAAAGAAGGGGTATAAACATTCTCACTGAGGCAATCAAATAATTTTGTGAAAATTAAATGTATTTACTCCACAAAAGGAAACTATATATAAATTTGTAAAACATTTTACAAGAGAAGAATATCGTGAATACATTATTTGTTCCTGTTGCATTTTTTTTAATTTTGGGGTAGATAGTGGCTAATTGGGAGTCACTGATCTCTAATCTTAAAGCAGTCAGAAGGTAAAGAATAGGTTTAGAATTAAGTCTTATTAAATATGCATAATATTGGTGCATTGTAATTTGTGTGGTTGATGTAAATTACAATAAAAATGGAGAATTTACACAATACGAATCTGTGGCAAATTACTTGCACTTACATAGTAGTAGCATTATTACAAAAAAGCATAGTGGGCCATTTATGTCAAATTATTGCACATAGTTGTTAGATTAAATTCAGAAACAATAAAGTTTGTGTATAAAGCACTAAGAAAGATAAACACATCCATGGAAACAAAAACAGTCTATTACTGAGCATCACATCTCAGCCTCATTAATCAACATAAAAGTGAGGTTACTGTATAATTTAAAGAGCAGCAAATCAATTTCTCTTTTATCTCTTCCAATTAGTTGCTTCCCGGGATTGAAGAAAACACTTTTTCATCAGATACCATGCTAACATCTTTGTCACATCATGTAACCTTTTACTAACATTCACCCACAATTCTGCTTCAAGGACTTTTCCTCCGCATTATACAGAAGGATATAAAGGAAATGTACTCTGGAACTTTCCATGTAGCAGTATTTTTTTGTCTAACAATTCTTTATATTATTATTATAGCACCATTTATTCCATGGCACTTTACATGTGAAAAGGGTATACATAATAAAAGACAAGTATCATAATCATGAACAATACAAGTCACCGACTGGTACAAGAGGAGAGAGAGGACCCTGTCTGTGAGAGCTCACACTCTACAAGAGGTGGGTGAGGATATAATAGGTGAGGGTAGAGCTTGTCGTGCAGCGATATAGTTGAATGAGGGTTACTGCAGGTTGCAGTCTTGTCGGAAGAGGTAGATCTTCAGGTTCCTTTTGAAGGATTTCATGGTAGGTGAGAATCTGATATGTTGAGGTAAAAAGTTCCAGAGTAGGGGGGACGCATGGGAGAAATCTTGTATGTGATTGTGGAAAGAGGAGAATAGAGAAGGAGATCAGAGGTTGCGTGCTGGGAGACTAGGTCACAGATGTATGGAGCAGACAGGTTGTGGATGGCTGTGTAAGTCATGGCTAGGGTTTTGAACTGGAGTCTCTAGGCAATGGGGAGCCAGTGAAGAAATTGGCACAGAGGAGAGGCCAGGGAATAGTGGGTGGACAGTTTGATTAGTCAGTCAGCAGAGTTTAGGATAGATTGGAGGGGTGTCAGAATCTTAGAAGGAAGGCAAAAGAGATTGCTGTATTCAAGTAGATGATGAGGGCATATACTAGTGTTTTTGCAGATCCTTGTTTAAGGAATGTATGGATCTGCAAAATATATTTTTGAGTTGGAGTTGGCAGGAGGTGGAAAGGGTTTGGATATGTGCTTTGAAGAGAGCAGAGCAAACAGTTACCCCAAGGCAGCGAGTTTGCTAATATGATAATAGGTGCAACTTTTTTGGAATTGCAGTGCAGTAATATTATGGACTACAATAAAGGGACCCATACACTTAATGAGAAATTTAAGGCTAAGAGGTATGACTCAGGATTTTTACATCAAGTCTAGACAGATATTAGAAACTTCACCTGAGCTGACCTATTAGAGGAAAAAACTCACAACAAGGAGGGAGCTCCCATGAGGTACATATACCTCTAATTGTATAATACAGCAGTTAACATCTATAAGGAGGGTCTGGATTTTGCTCTGACCCTACGTCATCCGGCCATGGATCCAACATGAAAACATTTTGTGCATCAGTGCAGAAGCTTTCCTCCTCTGGATTCTGTGATTCTTCAAAGCAGACGCCTCTGATGCCTATAGAATACAATGTGTGAACAGCTCCTCAGAATGGCCCATCTGAGGTTCCCCTTGTTCAATTAGGTGTTTGGAAATATTTGACGCAGGGGGAAAAAAAGGGTGATTGAGGTGCCACCTCTGAGGATTGTACTATGTGTGATGTTAAGATGAGGAAGAGGAGGAGAGGCCATTTGATGCAGTGCTTGCCATCTACTGGAGCACATGCTCTTTCTGAGCCTCATCTAGAAAGGCATACCGCTGTGCAGCTGCCAAAGAAAGGGAGTTGAGTAGGCCGGCCAGTTACAGATGTTGTCAGTGGTCATTGGGTAGGATGAGACGGTGTTTGTTCAGTTTAGCTTTCATTCACATTAACACTTAACCCATGTACATGTCGAACATCAAGCCTATTCCCCCTTCCACTATGACCTTGCTTTTTCCCACTTATGTTGTAAGTAGCCTTCCACTCTTGTACCCTGCTGTTTCACAACCTTAGGTCCATAGCTATCAGTCACCTCTCACTAAATGAACAATCACTATTTATTTTCTTAGATAGTGTGCGTGAAAAACACTGTTATACCTAATGATTGTTCAGTGGAAATATAGCCTTCTGATTTTCCACTGAAGCAAAGTTTTAGCACAAATGATTCCGAGTAGCTAATTGGACCTTGTGGCTGCACCAATATAGTAGGCCTAATGATTTTTAGGCTATGTGCCCACGTTAGCGTTTTTAAATGCTCACGAAACTGATCCCCTTCCCAGAAAATGTGCGTCTTTTTTCCCGTACGTTTCTTGCGCGTTTTTTGTGCAAAAGACGCATTTTTTTATGCGTTTTCAGAGAACATTGGGGAAGGCTAAAAATGCTCAGCAATGCGGAAATTATTGGGCATGCTGCATTTTTAGCTGCTAAGTGATTCCCCAGCGTTTAAAAACGCATGCATTGGCACAAAAAGCCAAAGACGCATGCAAACTAATTTGAAGCTTCTTTTAAGCGTTTCTGCAGTGTCTGAGCCAGCACAAACGCTTAAAAAAATGCAACGTGGGCACACAGCCTTATGTGGAAATCTGGCCTTCTGGTTTGCCAGTGAAACACAGTTTTAGCACAAATGATTTGGAGCAGCTAATTGGGCCTCGTGGTTGCACCACTATAGAGTACCTAATGATTTGTAGCAGCTAATGGGGCTTCCAGAGACGGCCACAAAGTTTTTGCACAATCGATGCTGAAAGATCGATTTCACGCAGGATAAGTTCACTTCCAGCACCAGCAGTAGCGCAGGAGCAACCTCTCTGCACTGTGACGCTTAGCAAACGACGTCAGCAAAACAAGATGTCCGCTTTCTATATGGCCAGGGACTTGTGACTTTGGCAACCAATTACAGAAGATTTTTTGTCATGACATTGTGGATGGTTTCTGTGCCCTGATTGGTTGCCAAAATCAACACACATAAGGTTAAGGGAAGAAAAAAGCACGCACCACTACTGTAACCTCTTCACATGCTCCTCTGACCTAGACACATCCCCTCCCCTCATCAAGCTCCCACTTATCATACACTTATCATACAGCAGCACTGTCCTAGCCAAAGTAATACAAAAGCATTAGTGGAAATGCAATGATTTTCATTAACCGTGAACGATTTTTGCCCACTTTGAGCAAAAATTCTTGTGAAAGCGAACACCAATCTGAATGTGCTAAGTTCATAACTAATTTGAGACTGGTAAGCATTTTCCGAACACGTTCACTCATTTCTACTCTTATTCCTTCCCCCTACAACCTCACTCGTCTCATTTTAATTATGGTAAGATATCATGGTTTCTAATACGTCCACTATTGACAAGGGAAGTTTTCCTCTTTGTATAATATCTATACCAGTGATTTTTCCATTAGACTGATGAAACTCAAACAGTATACCGAAACATCTCTTCTTTGTCTGGAAAATAGTATAAATAAAATTTCAACTTTATTGATCACAAATTGAATGCCAAGTTTTCATGTAATTTCATCATACTGACAAACAAAAAATTGAAGAAAAAGAGATCAAAATGTAATTTGTAAGAAAAATGGTACAAATGAAAAAGCCAAATCATCCCACAGAAAACAAGCCCTAATATGGCTCATTCGGCAGAAAAATATAATACACTATATTTATCTAATAGATTTTTTATATATATGAATTCATATACTGTAACTAATTACCCTCTTCTATTGATTAATGTTTATTTATTGATCATGTACTATTTTGTATATTATTCTGTACACACGTAATATAACAGTCTTTGTATGATATGTACTGAAAGGCTTGCACAATATGTTTATTCACTCTCTTTCCCTTTCAATTTGTGCCCGATATATATTAATTGTTTGTGCACCAACATATTCTACCTCTCATTATATCTGGCAAAGAGAAAGTGCGCATGCACTGCCTGACATGCTGGGTGGTTGCAGAGCGGTGGCGTCTCCATATGAGCGACATGCCTGGCCTTTGACCCAGTGGTGTTTGGTCACGTTACGCCTGCCGCGATGTGACTTCCGATGTGCGCTGACGGCGCATGCGCCGTTGTATTGCTCGCCCCAGATCTACTGTATGATACTATAAGTAGCCCAATTGCTCATGGTTATTTTATCCCCCTGACAAAGGATTTTAAATTTCGAAACGCGTGTCAGGGCACGTTCTTGAGACACACCGTGATTCATTGTTTTGGCATCCAGGTTATCTGCCCCTTTACACTGTTTTTTTGCACAACATTGCTAGTGTTTTCTCATTCTGGCCACACAGATGCTTGCACTGGTGCACTTTATCATAATTTTTTATATATAAGATGGTGTCTTATCAATTGATTTTTACTGCACAGCATTGTTGCTGTTTTCCTCACTCTGACTACATATTAGTCAGTACTAACCAAAAACATAAAACAAATATCCTAAAATAAAAAATTAAAAAATAAATTGCAAAAATTGCATGAAGGTAGTAATAATAATAAGGGCATTTAGTAAACATAATTTTGATCAAAAGAATGTACAAGCCATGGCGCCACATCAAGGCAACCCTTGTGGGACAGTAGTAACTCTTGTATTTAAAACCTTTCCATTTGTCAAGTGACATAAATGTGAACGTAAATGTGACGTAATTGTTCACATTTACGTCACTTGACAAGTGTAAAGGTTTTAAATACAAGAGTTAGGACTGTCCCACAAGGGTTGCTGTGACGTGGCGGGATGGCTTGTACATTCTTTTGATCAAAATTATGTTCACTAAATACCATTATTATTATTACTATCTTCATGCAATTTTTGCAATTTATTTTTTAATTTTTTATTTTAGGATATTTGTTTTTGGTTTTCTCTGTGTAAAGGTCATGTGTTTATATGCATTTACATTTTGCATGCACATTAGTTTACTTTTTCAGCTCAGACCCAGTTTCATATTAGTCAGTACAGTTTGCACTGTTGCACATTTTTTACCAGATTTTGTCTAATTAAATTGTTTTTTTTCTGCACAGCGTTTCAGCGGTTTATTTTTCACTCTGGCCATGTATTAGTTAGCACTGTTGCATTTTATTTATGCACTTTATTGAGATCTATCAATTGATAATTTTTTTATTGTGTTTTTTACATCCTTGGCACTTATTTGCCTTGCTCTATTAATTATGCCTTTTATTATAATTTTTTGGCTACCACAGTTTCATCAATTTTGGATTGCCAATATATGTATATATTAATAGTGCCTCCTTTAATTATATATGCGCCTTTTTTGTGCCTCATTTTATCATATTAGGCACATGTATTGATTATTATGTTGTCTTTTGTGTCATGATGCAATAAAAAAATTTTTTACAATTTGATTTTATTACTCTTATTTTATTATTTTTTTATTTGCGTTTGGCCAAACAGTAGTTTCTGATGATATATGGAGCATCACTGCGTTTGAGAGAAATTGCACTAGAAATTGTAGGGTCCAGTTTAACCCTTGAGTGAATTAAAACATTGCGGCTAAACTAAAATTTTTGCGAAAAATCCCCAAGTATTTCGTTTTCACAGCCCAATCTTATAAAATTCTATAATGTACAATATAATGTAGCTTGTGAGTTAAAATTAATTACTTATGGGTTTTAGTATTTCTAATGGGATGACTTTTGGGTATTCCAGATTTGCATTCCATAAATGAAATAGCACTCTTTGCTTTCTAAGTTTTGTCATGTGTCCAAACATTAGTTTTTTTTACCACATATAGGTAATCACTGTATTACTGTGGGGACAAATTGCATAACAACTAATGGAAAGACAGGAAAATATGAATATTTTACATTCTATGTACACTTCCAGAGCTCGTGCTGCCCCTCCCCATCACGTTTGTGTAGTGTCACACTGAGCTTCTCATATGTAGTTCTGTCTCCAATGACTGTGTCCAATAAATTTTATACCAGGCTACTTGCGCTCCAGTAGATGTAGGATCCAAGGCTTCTTATTATCCCAAAAAGTTTTTATTATTTCTCAAGAAAAAGCACATACAACGCGTTTCGACAGTATAAGGGTAAGTTCGCACTTTGCGGATTGTGCTGCGGATTTTTCCGCGCAGATTTGGCAAAATCCGCAGGTCAAAAGACCTGCGTTTTATCTGTGGATTCTCCTGCAGTTTTCCCCTGCGGTTTGACACCTGTCCAATGGAGCAGGTGTAAAACCGCTGCAGATTCCACACAAAGAATTGACTTGCTGCGGATTTGAAACCGCAGCAAATCCGCGTGGAAAAATCCGCAGCATGGGCACTGTGGTTTTCATTTTCCATAGAAAATAAAGGTACTGTACAACGCAGAAGGAACTGCTGCGTTGCCATGTATTGACTATCGCTCCCTTAATAAGATCACTGTTAAATATCAGTACCCATTGCCCCTGATTTCTGATTTATTTTCCAGGGTCAAAAGTGCTTGTTGGTTTACCAAACTTGACCTTAGGGGGGCATATAATCTTATTTGCATCAAGCACGGGGATGAATGGAAGATGGCTTTTAATACTCTGGAGGGACATTTTGAGTACCTGGTGATGCCTTTTGGGCTCACTAATGCCCCTTCCGTCTTCCTGTCTTTTACGAACGATATTTTCCGAGACTTTGTGGATTTTGATAATTTAAATCTGGATGATATTTTGATTTTTTCCAGTGATTGGGATTCTCATGTGGAACATGTTCAGACTGTGTTCCGGATCTTGAGAAAAAATACTCTGTATGTTAAGGGATCGAAATGTCTCTTTGGTGTACAGAGGATTTAGTTTTTGGGATTCATTTTGTCCCTGTCTGCTATTGAAATGGACCTGGCCAAGGTACAGGCCATCTATGATTGGGTTCAGCCCACTTCTCTGAAGGCTCTTCAGAAGTTTTTGGGTTTTTCTAATTTCTATCGTAAATTTATAAGTAATTTTTCTGGTATTGTTAAACCACTGACGGATTTGACCAAAAAAGGCGCTGATGTGGTGAATTGGCCTCCAGAGGCAGTCTCGGCATTTCAGGAGCTTAAGCAGAGATTCACTTCTGCTCCGGTTCTGAAGCAACCTGATGTTTCACTCCCAATTCAGGTGGAGGTAGATGCTGCTGAGATGGGGGAAGGAGCCGTTTTGTCTCAAAGGGATCCGGTAACCTCTAAGATGAATCCCTGTGCCTTCTTTTCTCAAAAATTTTCCCCATCTGAACGTAACTATGACGTGGGGAATCAGGAGTTGTTGGCCATGAAGTGGGCATTTGAAGAATGGAGACATTGGTTGGAGGGAGCTAGACATCAAGTTGTGGTCCTTACCGACCACAAGTATTTGATTTATCTTGAATCAGCCAAGCGCTTGAATCCTAGACAAGCTAGGTGGGCCTTGTTTTTCACGCATTTTAATTTTGTGGTCACCTTTCTTCCTGGCACTAAGAATGTTAAGGCGGACGCCCTTTCTAGGAGTTTCTTTGCGGATTCTCTTGATGTGACCGAGCCTACTACCATTCTAGGTGAGGGTGTGGTTCTTTCCGCCATTTCACCAGATTTGAGACTTGCCCTGGAGGAATTTCAGGAGGACAAACCTGAATGATGCCCTGTGGGGAAATTGTATGTCCCTGACCAGTGGAGGAAAAGAGTGATGGCTGAAATTCATTGCTCTGCGCTGACTGGTCATCTGGGTATTTTTGATACCAGAGATTTGGTGAGTCGGTCTTTTTGGTGGCCTGCCTTATCTCGTGATGTCAGGAATTTTGTGCAGTCCTGTGGGACTTGTTCCAGGTCCAAGTCCTGTTCTCGCTCTAGTGGTTTGTTGATGCCCCTGCTGGTGCCCAGCAGGCCATGGACCCATATTTCAATGGATTTTATTTCTGATCTCCCTGACTCTCATAATGACTGTTATCTGGGTGATTTGTGATAGATTTTCCAAGATGGTCCATCTTGTACCACTCCCGAAGTTGCCATCTTCTTCTGAGTTTGTGCCCCTGTTTTTACAACAGGTGGTTCGGTTGCACGGGATTCCTGAGAACATTGTGTCAGACGGAGGAGTCCAGTTTGTTTCCAAATTTTGGAGGGCTCTTTGTTCTAAACTGGGAATCCAGTTATCTTTCTCCTCTGCATTTCATCCTCAGACCAATGGACAAACTGAGAGAACAAACCAGACTTTGGAATCCTATTTGAGATGTTTCATGTCTGCTGATCAGAATGACTGGGTCTTATTTCTGCCATTTTCCGAATTCGCTCTAAACAATAGAGCTAGTTCCGCCACTTTGATGTCTCTGTTTTTCTGTAATTTTGGTTTTCATCCTCGATTTTCTTCGGGGCAGGTGGAGGCTTCTGCTTGCCCAAGTGTGGATTCTGTGGTGGACAGAATGCAGCAGATTTGGGACCAAGTAGTGGGCAAGTTGTCCCACTCTCAGGAAAAGGCCCAACGGTTTTCCAACCGGCATAGGACCTTTGGTCCCCGGTTCAAAGTGGGTGATATGGTTTGGTTGTCCTCAAAAAAATATTCCGATGAAGGTTGCGTCTCCAAAATTCAAGCCAAGGTTCATTGGACCTTATAAGATTTTGGAAATCCTTAACCCCGTTTCTTTCCATCTGGCTCTTCCAGGTACGTTCAAGATTCATAATGTTTTTCACAAATTATTGTTGAAAAGGTATGTGGAGCCAGTAGTTTCTGTGGCGGCCCCCCTGACCCTGTATTGGTTGAGGGTAATTTGGAGTATGAGGAATATATACAATCGCGCCAAGTGCGCACAGTACCTCTTTGGCGGATGCCAATAGCCACCCAGGGTGGGGAGGAAAGCGCTAGAGTTGTGCACGGCGTCACACTGGCGGTTACTGCTACCTGACACTGTACAAGAGTGCCCTGAGCAGGGAGGCACAATCGGACACTAGAAAGTGCAGAGGACTGGGATGCACTGTGGCGTATAGCTTAGCCACTGATAGGCGCTGGCTCTAAGCAATAAGCCCTAACAACAGACACAACCAAGGGTAGGGGTTTCATAATGAGTTATTCGCAGTAACAAACATCTATCATCATACACACCATAAGCCACAAGAGTTTATACTAGCGCCTGGCCCAGTGGCCATGCGACTCTTTTATAGCAGCGTCTGTCCGGGACCTTCCCAGTGGACCAATCAGAGCAGGAACGGGACCTGCGCAAGTGACCTCCAACCTGCAATGAGAGGTCGTCCCACCGGCATTCTCAGTAGACAAAATACAGGACTTAGTCCCTGGAGCGTCTGCTTGCTGCTGACTCAAACATGGTGTTACAGCAGAGCCTGAAGGAGCAACCAGACTTAGCCTGGGCAAGACGCCTGGACCGACATCTCTGCTGAGCAGGAATCTCTGCGGTTGCAGCGGAATAGGAGACCGCAGAGGACATGGCTTGAGATTCCCTCTGTGCAGTGGGGGAAACTCGACGCCTAACATACTGCAATGATACAATGCAGGTTATTTGGGCTAAACACTGCAATGCTCCACTGCCAGTCGTTTAGCCTCAAAACTGCAATGGTCCACTGTCGAATGTGGCTCCCTGCTCAGGGCACTCTCGTACCACGCCAGGTAGCAGTAACCGCCAGTGCGACACCGTGCGCAACTCTAGCGCTTTCCTCCCCACCCTGGGTGGTTAGTGGCGTCCACCGAAGCGATACTGTGCGCACTTGGCACAATTGTATATATTCCTTCCTTTTGCTGGCAGGTCCGGACCTGAAATGTCTATGTCCGGACCTGGTCAACCTTTATCTGTGCTCGCCCTTTCTGGCACCATGGGAGTGATTCAGAAACACTTCAGGTACAGTTTGCATTTAGTGTGGTCTTGCTTTCAATACATTTAGGAGGCTATAACGGCAAAGCGAATATAAAAAATGAAGAGTAGGACTGCCCTATATGAGAATGACTTGACATGGTGGGGTGGCTCAAAAAATTAATCAATTGTTTGCTAAATGTCTCATTTTGACATACAGTTAGAAATCAATATATGCATGTGCACTTTATGTATTGTGTTCTGACCATAGACAGCGCTAGCTTCTCTCTCTTTTTTATTTGATATTGGTTGTGGTTGACCACCACTGTTGCCGTGCGCGCTGGGATATGCAAGCCATTCTCTCTGTATTCACTGTGATTAATCTAGGCTGCTGTACACACATACAGCAGCCTTGCCTGCTCCAGGCTCTGTTTGATTTTGCACCTGTGTCTGGGCCTGTTTTGCCCTTCATCTGTGGTTGCTGGTCAGGCAGTGTGGAAGTTGGACCTGAAATGTCTATGTCCAGACATGGTCAACCTTTAACTGTGCTCACCCTTTCTGGAGCCATCGGAGTGATTCAGAAGCGCTTCAGGTACAGTTTGCATGTAATCTGGTCTTGCTTTTAATATATTTAGGAAGCCGTAACAGCACAGCGAATATAAAAAACATAGAGTAGGACTGCCCCATATGAGAATGTCTTGATGTGGTGGGGTGGCTCAAAAAACTGATCAATTGTTTGCTAAATGTCTCATTTTGAAATACAGTTAGAAATGAATATGTGCATATGCACTTTATGTATTGCGTGCTGACCATAGGCATCGCTGGCTTCTCTCTCTTTTTATTTGATATTGGTTGTGGTTGACCACCACTGTTGCCGTGTGCACTGGGTTATGCACGCCATTCTCTCTGTATTCACTGTGATTGATCTAGGCTACTGAACACACATACAGCAGCCCTGCCCCAGTGGCTCAAAAAATTGATTAATTGTTTGCTAAATGTCTCATTTTGAAATACAGTTAGAAATCAATATGTGCATATGCACTTTATGCATTGTGTTCTGACCATAGGTAGCGCTGGCTTCTTTATCTTTTTTATTTGATATTGGGGGAGGGAGATGGTTCTATTTTTTTACAGGAGTCATGGGCTTCAATGGAATGGTTGTAAGGTGAGTATAACTGATTTTTATTTTTAAATAAATTTGTAAAACAGGGTGTGGATTTTAATTTCAAATAAAGGACTTTCTTCATGCTGTGTCTTTTTTATAATATGACTATGGGGTTAATAATGGAGAGGCATCTCATAGATTGAGGTCTGATATTGGTAGCCTGGGGGAGGGCAATATCTCTGATCCTTTCACAGGCTATTAATATCAACCCACAGCTGTCTGTTTAGCCTTTGCTAGTTTTATTTTATAGAGGGACCTTACGTAATTTTTACCAGGAAAGGCTAAGCAAACAGCTGTGAGCTGTTATTAATAGCCTGGAAACCTTATGGGGTATTGTCCTTTGTCCCAGATTATTAACATCAGCCCCCAACCATGGGCTTTCCCTCTGCTGGTTATGAAAATTGCGCGATGGCCCACAATGTTTTTTTTTATTTAATTCTTTATTTTACAGAGGGGTTACCCAGCTGCTGCTGAGAACAACTCCCCTGCCTCTCGGATCCAAGCCACAGCTACGATCCCAACCGCTGCTGCGATCCCAGCTGCCACTTGCATCCAGGTTGCCGCTGCGATCCCAAACACCCCGGCTCCTGCTTGGATCCCAGCCGCCACTCGGATCCCAGCTGCTGCTCGGATCCAGGCCGCAGCTGCGATCATGAGGCTGTGAAAGGGGTGTAACGAGGTGGTATAATGAGAGGGGTGTAATGAAGGGGGTATAATGAGGGGGTGTAATGAGAGGGTGTAATGAGAGGAGAGTGATGAGAGGGATGACGCCATTGGACCCCCGCCAGGACCCACTGCCTGACTATACACGCCGGATCCTGCTGCCTGCCCACCCACCTCAAAGCAGTCACAGCCGGCAGGAAAGACCGCGGCTTGAGGCCTGTGCTGGAGATTGGGTGAGGCCACCCTCTGGTGGCACCGAACACCATCTCCAGCACAGGCCGCAATACACCATCTTTCCTGCTGGCTGTGAGAGGGGTGTAATGAGAGGGTGTAATGAGGGGGGAGTAATGAAAGTGATGCCGCCGCCGGACCCCTGCCAGGACCCACTGCCTGACTACACACGCTGAATCACAGCAAAGGCTGCAAAACACAGTCTTTCCTGCCGGATGTGAATGCACAGAAGTGGGTGGGCCGCCACCCCCAGCACCACAAAGCTGCCCCCATCGTGATGTTACTGCCCTCCTGATTCGATAGCATCGGGCACACATCTAGTATATATATATATATATACAGTATATATACAGTATATATTAGTCCATCAAAAAAGAAGGCAGCACAACATGTTGGTTTTCAATAAAGTGTTTTTTTAATAGCCCATATGGCTATGTGTCAATGTAGCAAAGTTTCAGTTCAATAAGTGTGAACCTTTCTCAAGCTTGAGAAAGGTTCACACTTATTGAACCGAAACGTTGCTGCATGGGCACATAGCCATATGGGCTATTAAAAAAACACTTTATTGAAAACCAACATGGTGTGCTGCCGTCTTTTTTGATGGACTATTTGGAGGTTAGGCATGTACCTGGAGGGCCTGCACCTGAAACTTTTTTCTATTTTGTGCTGTTTTTTCAATTTTGTTCTATACAGTATAATATATATATATATATATATATATATTAATTATTTTTATTGCTGCTCTTTGCCACTCATACTCTTAATGTAAACATTAAGCGAAATGTTTTTGTGGAATACCATAAGTGCTGGCTTCTAAGTGGATCTACCCATATCACCATAGAGGGCTTTATTGCCATGCTGCCAGACAGGTGAGTTGATTGCCATTTTTTGTTACTATTGCAATCTTTTAATATGTTCTGCAGGACATGTATCTGCCACTATAAGGTCATAAGATGGGTGTTTGTCTTTGTATAGTGATTTATTTTCCTTAATTTTCTGCTGAGGTTCCCACTATACCCATGATGAGAGTTGGCCACCGTTGTTGTAAACATGTTTACTTGGTTAGGAGTCCACTCAGATTTCCCACTACCCCCACCCTTGTGCTGAACCTATAGCTATGCCTTGCCCTAAAGCGTTGGAGTACAATACAGTAATGTGTTGTACAACTACAGCAGTAAAGAATATGAGCGTTGTAGCCTTCAAATATTAACCCCTCCTCGGCTGAAATTCCCAGGAGTCACAGCTGTATATGACAGCTGACACCCTGTGATATCAGCGCCCGGTTGGTTTTGGAACAGATCAGTACTGATTAACCCCTTAAATTGACCCCTGTCAATCATGACAGCAATATTTAAGAGATTAAAAGGGGGTTAAAAGACCCCTTTGACAGGATCGACCACTTGCAATCATAATTGCGGGTGACAATCATTGCTACGGTACCCTGAGGTCATCTGATAGTCCCGGGGTATGGTGGTCTGTTATATCTCACTAACTCAGAGCCTACCAGGTTATGTCAGTGAGTCAATGACAGTTCTACGGCACTGCAGTACATGAATAATGCAAATGCATGAGTCCAGCAATCAAAGTAAAAAATATTCATGGCCCACAGCGTGACTTAATGAAAAGGTGAAAAAACTTAAATAAAATATGTAAAAAGGTAAAAAAAAAAGCATACAGAAATCGCAATAAACCGTTTCACCACTAAAAATGCATCATTTGTCATAAAATAAACAAAAAAATATACATGATTGATATTGCCGCGCCCGGAATGACCTGATCTATAAAGCTGTCATGTTGTTTTCTCTATAAGGTGAATACCAGAAAAAAAAATAATTCTAAAGAACACGCCAAAAGTGTCACATTTTCATCATGCTGACACACTTCAAATTGAATAAACGCAATCAAAACGTCATATATAAAAAAAACTGGTATTAATGAAAATGACAAATTGTCCCAGAAAAGACAAGCCCCAATATGGCTCTTTAGGCAAAAAAATAAAAAAGTTACAGCTTTCAGAATAAGGCAATGCAAAAAAAAAAATAAAAATCATTTTTTCAAAACATTGTTTTTAGTCTGCAAAAGTAGCAAAACATAAAAAATATATAAACCTGGAATTGCTGTAATGCTTACATCGTTCTCGTACTGATCCGATTAACAAATCTGTTTTATCACTTTTACTGCATTGTGAACGGCGCCAAAAAATAGATAAAAACAATACGTAAATTGCTGGTTTGCTCATTCTGTGTTTGAAAAATCTGAAGAAAAAGCGATGAAAAAACGTTCTGTACTACAAAATGGTGCCAAAAAATCTCCAATTTGCCGCCCCAAAAAATAAGACCCATACTGCCCTGTTCACCAAAAACAGAAAGTTGCAACTCACAGAAAATGGCGACAAAATCACAATTTTTTTTAATAAAAATTAATTTTAACTGTCACAAAACAAACAAAAAAAAACAATCTAAATTTGGTATAGCTGCAATCGCACCAACCTGAAGACTAAAGCCATCGTATCACTTATACCATACCATGAACTGCGTAAATATAAAACGAAGAACTATTCTTGCATTGCTGTCTATTTGTTCATTCTGCCTCACACAATTTGGAATAAGGCTCGGCTCACATTAATCCTGTGCTTTCCACTGATCGCTTGCATTGAGGTTTCTGAATCCATAAAATGGCAATTCAGACAAAAACCTCGATGAAACCACTCACTTATGAGATAGATGGAGTCACTTTGGACCCCGCCTGGCACCTGTTCCAGTGGTTTGACATTATTTTAGGCATCTTTTTTACTGCACAAGTGTAGTTGACCTGACCACAGTTCTGTCCATGCCTAAAAAGATAGATCTCAACGGGACAGAAACCAAACGGACTCTAAAGTGTCTCCATCTGCCTCATTATAGTGAATGGTTCCTTCGGGGATCTAAATTGCATTTTTACACCGAAACCCAGAGGTAAATGCTAAGCATAGAACAGAAGAATGTATACCCAGCCTTAAATTGGAAACAATCAAAAAATGTTTGGCACCCCAAAAATTTTACCAATGAAAATTTAAATTTATCCCACCCAAATCCAGCTACTGTCATCTGTTACTGGAAATATAGGAGTTCACTGGTATGTTACTGGTAGAACAAAGACTTTGGAGAAGTGACATGTCTCTAACACCCCCTTAAATAAAATCCAGTAAAATTTGAGCTCTCAAATCTAAATGACCCCTTCTTCTGAGCCTCACTGTGCCTAAACTGCAGAAAGCGGCCATGAGTTTGGCATTATTGTAGTGGGGAGAGCACAATTAACAATTTACAGGGTGCGTATCGCCAGAAACACAAACTGGGCACAACGTATGGGAGGGTCAACAATGTAAGTGGGCTCTTCCAATTGGGTCACAATGCATGGGCACTAAACAGGCATTTTTTAAAATTCGCCAGAATAAAGCATGGTGTGGATGTAACCCAATAATCACTGCAGCCGTAGATGAATTCAGTGAGAGGTGCAATTTTACAATAGCGTAACTTTTTTTTTATACTGTTCTCACACCTTAGGTGCTTCACAAATGTCACCCATAAACTATTCTTTCAACATCTGTTCTCCAAAAGCCAAATAATGCTCCTGCTTTGACCTGTGGCTTAGGCCTCTTTCACACTTCAGTTTTTTAAAATCAGTCACAATCGGCCTCTCTCTCTCTCTCTCTCTCTCTCCTTCCCGGCCAGCGGTTCCTTTAAATTTCCTCATTTTCAGGATCCGTCTGAAAACGGATCCTGAGCCATCTGTTCACATCAGTGAGAACGGATCCGCTTGTCTGACTTTTTGGCGGATTTGAACTGATGCAAAAACTGAAGTGTGAAAGAGGCCTTATCAGTAATCTCTGATGACATACAGTATCACACCCCTCACATTTTTGTAAATATTTAATTATATTTTTTCTAGAGAAAACACACTTGCTGAAGACATGAAGACTAACGACATAGATTCCTGGAACCATGTCTTCTGATCAGACAAAGATAAACTTTTTGGTTCAGATGGTGTCCCACCAGCTCTGTGATGTCATCAAGGAGGAGTGGAAGAGGATTCCAGTGGCAACCTGTGAAGCTCTAATGAACTCTGTGACCAAAAAGTTAAGGCAGTGTTTGAAAATAGAGGTAGCCACTAGAGTTGAGCAACTTTTGTTTTTTTAGGGTCGAGTTTCGTTTCGTGAAACCCGACTTTTCCAAAAGTCGGGTCGAGCAAGATCGTCCGATTATAGGGAAAAGTCGGGGTCGTCCCGAAACACGAAACCCAATGTAAGTCAATGGGGAATAAAAGTCGGCAGTGAGAGGAGGACAGGAAACACACCTACAGTGCCCATTTGAATGCCAAAAGCATCAATTCTTCTTACTTAAGCTTGTCAACCTTAATTAACTTCATAATACAAGTTACGCACTGAAAAATGGGGGTTATTTGGCTAAAGTTGTGGGGGGGTAGGGCTGGCTCCAGGTTTTCATGTGCCCTGGGAGAAAGAGCGCCCCTTTAACACATACCACAACTCATCATGCTCCAATACGGCAGAGAAATAGCGGTATAGTACAATGAAAAATACTTCACTTTTTACATCTCATGACGAGGCCCATCTATTTCTCCATACAGAATCATTGGTCCCATATAATGTTTGAAACAGTATATGATGAGCTCCACATAATGCTACAGTATATGTTGGTCCCCATGGATGAAGCTCCACTGTCTTATGGGCCCAAATAATGCTCCAAACATAATGGGCCCTATTTCTAATGCTCTAGTGTATAATGGGCCCTGTAAATGCTGCTCCAGTGTCTGATGTCCACCTTTGGAATGTTCCAGTGTATGGTGGGCCCCATCTATCATTCTCCAGAGTATAGTGCTCCCCAAAAATTGCTGTCCCAACATTGAAAACAATCAAATAAGTCTCCTCGCTAGGGAATCCCTGTACTAGTCTGGACTCCTCGTCGTCCCCATCTTCCATCTCACTGCACAGTATTTCAACCTTGCAAGTGCTGTGATCCTGAGCAAGCAGGGGGGGCCCACTCATTGGCGACGGCACTGGCACAGGGCCCCTGATAGTACGGTGGTGTGTCTGATGGCGGGTGGGACGAACCTGCACTTTCATCTGCAGCTTCCTCTTTGTCACCGTGTAAGATGGAACTGTATAAGGGAAGGGTAACCTGAGTTTCATCAGGGTCAGATTCAGGCCGTGTAGCGTGCGAGGGGAATGTAGTGGTCTGGGTCAATGTACCAGCAGATTCATCGAGCAGTGGCTGGGCATCAGTGCACTTGTGTCGCCCCCAGGAGTACGGTCGCCACAGTGGCATTACCTTCCTCCTAGGGAGTGTGATGTCATGCTTGGGAGCAACGAAGGATCTCTCTAGCAGGTTAACTGATTGGGCGGCGTTATTCCCACGAGTCATGACCCTCCAAACAGCGTTCATGAAGGCAAAGTGTTTGTTTTACGTGGGCAGTATGGTTGCAAAGCTGAACCTTAAAGGAATGTCCAGAAGGGCACCACCAGGAGTGGAGCCTACGGTTTAATTCGACTCCACTTGGGAAACCTCAACCATGCCAGCTACAGAAAAGATGCACACATTGCAAGCTTAATTCCGTTAACGAACGAGACTCCGTCATGCCCCGCGGTCCGAGTCCGGCTTACTAGAGGGACACGTGAGGCTCTGGCACATGAGATTGGCCAATAACTGGTGTGTCATGCCCTTACATGTCCGTGGCTGCATGTGCGCTACACTGAAAAGGCCAGCGTTTGTCGCTTACAGGTGCAGATAACCCGCTGAACAACGATAGTGATGGGGATCTGTGATTACAATTATTACCCACGAACGATGATTTCCCAGTAAGTGCAGGTCAACCGCAGTTCCGGAATTAGGCCTAACCGTCATTCCTGAAAAAATTAAAAACTTACGTGTGCAAACCACAGGTGCTGTAGCTTGCTTAACAGCTCGCCAGCCGTTCTCACGCCCAGTATGGATTACACGTGATTGCACAAAGGTGAGAAAGGGTACCGTATCCCCAGATAACATGTATGGATAGCGTACACATTCAAAATATATGTCTATACATCAGGAGGCAGGCTCAGACGGTGTCAGGCACAGTATGGATTTGACGGCCCAGATTACACAGCGGAGGAGCAGGGAGAGGTAAAGATTGCAAATGCTGGGGCCCTGCCCAAGCAAGGGGGGCCCACTCGTGGGCGTCGGTACTGGCACTGGGCCCCTCATAGTACAGCGGTGTGTCTGACGGCGGGTGTGCACCACCACCGTCAGAGACACTTGATTGCACTATGAGGGACCCTGTGCCAGTGCCCGCGCCCAAGAGCCGGCCTACCCACCTGTCCAGGGCAACGGCACTCGCACGGTGTCGTGCGCTAAGTGGTGACCCCGGCGATGGGGGGGGGGCAGCACAGTTAGGGAGTTTTAGAAAGTGGCATATGTTGATGTTGGACATTCAGCTGATGCAAAAGGCGAAATAGGTGAAGTCCCAGGAAGAGGTGGACCAAAGCAAGCCATTTTTCTGTCACCCTATGTGTCATCAGGGGAAGATGGGACAAAATCCTTGGAAACCCATGCATGGTTCATTTTAATGAAGGTTAGATCATCCACATTTTGGGTTGACAGACGGGTCCTTTTTTCTGTCAGGATTGATCCAGCTGCACTGAAGACTCTTTCCGATAGCACACTTGCAGCTGGGCAAGCGAGCTCCTGTAAGGCATATTGGGCCAATTCAGGCCAGGTGTCCAGTTTAGCGGCCCAATAGTCAAAGGGGAATGACCTGTGTGGGAGAACATCGATATGGGAGGAAAAGAAGTTTGTAACCATAGTTGACAACTGCTGTCTCCTGTCACTTTCCATCGATGCAGTATTACCAGTTGTGTGAGCGGTATTTGAAAAATCAGTCCACAACATTGTCATGAAACCCCTGTCTCCAACGCCACTTCTGCTGTGTGCACCACGAACACCTCTGCCAAGCTGTCCCCGGCCCGTACGGCTCGTGTGAGAACCATCACCGCTGCTGTGTGCTGGGAATGCCTCAAGCAACCGATTTACCAGAGTTGCTTGTTTATTAGCCAATATTAGGTCAAGGTTCTCCTGTGGCATGATGTTTTGTAATTTGCCTTTATAGCGTGGATCCAGGATGCTGGCCAACCAGTGGTCGTCATCGTTCATCATTTTGGCAATGCGGGGGTCCCTTTTTAGGATCTGCAAGGCATAATCTGACATGTGGGCCAATGTTCCCGGTGTCAATGATGCACTGCGAGTGCTGGTTGGAGGAGCACTTTCTGGCAAATCCACATCCCTCCAGTCATGCACAAACCCTGTACCAGACCTTGCCACGCCAACATTTTCACTTGCCCCACGAGATGCATCCTCCTCCCCTAAGTAATCATCCCCATCATCCTCCTCCTCCTCTTCTTCCTCCACCTTGTCCAGGAGAGGTCCCTGAGCAGACAATGGCTGAATGTCATCAAGGATTCCCTCCTCCTCTTCCTCCTCATCAACATTGGCTGCAGACGCCTGCTCCTTAAGGTGCGTCAAAGTTTGCATGAGCAGACGCATAAGTGGGATGCTCATGCTTAGGATGGCGTCGTCTGCGCTTACCAGCCGTGTGCATTTCTCAAAACACTGAAGGACTTTACAGAGGTCTTTCAGCTTCGACCACTGCACACCTGTCAACTACATGTCTGCTCTCAAAGTGCCTGGCCGTGTATCCTCCCACAAATGCATTATGGCCTGCCTCTGCTCGCACAGCCGCTCCACCATGTGCAGGGTGGAGTTCCACCTTGTTGCAATGTCGATAATGAGGCGGTGGTTGGGAAGGTGGAGCAATCGCTGCAGCTTCTGCATACGAACGGAGTGTACAGGCGACCGGCGGATGTGCGCGCACAGTCTTCGCACCTTCTGGAGCAGGGCTGTTAACTCCGGATAATTTTTGAGGAAGCACTGCACCACCAGGTTCAAGGTGTGAGCCAAGCAAGGTATGTGGCTGAGTTTTGAAAGGGCTATGGCTGCCACAAAATTACGGCCGTTATCACTAACTACCTTGCCTGCCTCAAGATGTACACTGCCCAGCCATGACTCAGTTTGTCGCTGAAAGTACTCGGCCAGCACCTCGGCGGTGTGTCTGTCGCCCAAACACATCATCTGCAACACAGCCTGCTGACGCTTTCCACTAGCTGCTCGATAGGGGGACACATCGTGTGCAACAGTGGCAGCTGCAGATGGAGTGCTCGTACGATTGCGCTCTGTGGACGAGCTTTCGCTTCTGGAGGAGGAGGAGGAGGAGGGTCGAACGCCTACAGCCAACTGTTTCCTATACCGTGGGCTAGGCAGCACTGTCCCACCACCGCTGTCCCCTGTGGACCCTGCATCCACCACATTAACCCAGTGCGCAGTGATGGACACGTAACGGCCCTGGCCATGCCAACTGGACCATGCATCAGTTGTGAGGTGCACCTTTCCGCTCACTGACTGCTTGAGTGCATGGACAATGCGGTCTTTCACATGATGGTGGAGGGCTGGGATGGCTTTGCGAGAGAAGAAGTGGCGACTGGGTAGGTCATAGCGTGGTACTGCATAGGCCATGAGTTCACGGAAAGCTGTGCTTTCCACCAACCGAAAGGGCATCATCTCAAATGAGATTAGTTTGGCAATGTGGGCGTTCAAACCCAGTGTACACGGATGAGAGACTGAGTACTTTCTTGACCTACTCATAGTGTCTGGGAGGGTGAGCTGGACTTGAGAGCTGCATATGGTGGAAGTAGCAGTCGACAGGGCGGACTGAGAGAGGGTTGATGATGGTGATGGAGTTGGTGTTCTTTCTGATGGCCTAGAATCAGTCTTTCGTTGATATAACAGTGGGATTCCCTGACTGCTGTGGCCTTGCAACGACACCTCAACATTTGCTGCTGTGCTAACCGGTGGGCTTACAGTGAGGGAAACAATGTAGCGTTGCTGACTACCTTCGTTGTGATCAGTTGCACATGTGGCACTTGAGGTTTGGTGTTGTGTCCACGCTTGCAAGTGCATGCTGGTTAAATGTCTAAGCATGCAACTGGTATTCAAATTTTTCAGATTTTTCCCTCGGCTAAAGGTCTTTGCACACTTCTTACAGATAACCTTGGCCTGATCATGAGGATTTTGTTCAAAAAAGTGCCACACTGCACTCTTCCTACTTTGGCAGACATTTTGCGGCCTAGCACGCTGTGATATTTTGACCCTCTGGACAAGCTGTCCAGCAACTCTTTTGATGTTTGGAACCTGTCTTTGGAGTGCTTCGGGCCTGCCAGATAACAGCTGTTGCGATGTCGATGTCTGCTGTGGATGCTCCTCATCTGAGCTATTGGAAGCAGCACCCTCTTCCCCCAATGGATGCCAATCTGGGTCAACAACTGGGTCATCCATCACCTCCTCTTCTGTCATGTGCACCTTCCTCTGTGTCACCGTGTATGGTGGTATAGTGTGCGGGAAGGGGCACCTGAGTCTCATCAGGGTCAGAATCTGGCTCCGTACACTGCGAGGACAATGTAGTGCTCTGAGTGAATGTACCAGCAGAATCATCCATCAGCGGCTGTGCATCAGTGCACTCCATGTCAGATTCATCTTGGCCTGTGTAATTCACCATTTCACTTGATAATCCAGGCATGGTATGTGAAAACAGCTCCATGGAGTAATCAGTAGTATGGCCTGCATCATCCTTCAATCTTGGTTGGGGTGAAGGACACAAGGAAAGGTGTGGTTCATGAACATGAGCCTCCAATGACGACTCAGTGCTTTTACTTTTTACAACTGAAGAAGAGGAGGCGATAGAGCTGGAGGCTGAGTCAGCAATGTAAGACAAAACTTTTTCCTGATGCTCTGGCTTTAAAAGCGGTTTGCCAACTCCTAGAAAACTAAGCGTTCGAGGCCTTATGTAGCCAGACAATGACGCAGGCTCAACACCTCCTGCATTTGGTCCTATTTTGCTCTTGCCACTACCATCAGATCCACCACCAACACCATCATTACCAGCTGCCAACCCCCGCCCAATTCCACGGCCTCTTCCACCAGCCTTCCTCATTTTTGGTAGAAATGTAGACAAAATCCAACAAACTATATAGTAATGTAAAACAAGGTACAAGGTGTCTATAGGACAGGGGAGATTTTTAATTTCTGCAGACACTTGTGGACACTGGACACTTTTGGATTGTGTGAGGCCCACTGAGTATCTGAGCGCTCTGTCACAGGCTCGATGGCAGAGCTGTGACCAAAGTGACTAGAGGATAAGGGAGATTTTTAATTTCTGCACACACTTGTGGACACTGGACACTTATGGATTGTGTGAGGCCCACTGAGTATCTGAGCGCTCTGTCACAGGCTCGATGGCAGAGCTGTGACCAAAGTGACTAGAGGATAAGGGAGATTTTTAATTTCTGCACACACTTGTGGACACTGGACACTTATGGATTGTGTGAGGCCCACTGAGTATCTGAGCGCTCTGTCACAGGCTCGATGGCAGAGCTGTGACCAAAGTGACTAGAGGATAAGGGAGATTTTTAATTTCTGCACACACTTGTGGACACTGGACACTTATGGATTGTGTGAGGCCCACTGAGTATCTGAGCGCTCTGTCACAGGCTCGATGGCAGAGCTGTGACCAAAGTGACTAGAGGATAAGGGAGATTTTTAATTTCTGCACACACTTGTGGACACTGGACACTTATGGATTGTGTGAGGCCCACTGAGTATCTGAGCGCTCTGTCACAGGCTCGATGGCAGAGCTGTGACCAAAGTGACTAGAGGATAAGGGAGATTTTTAATTTCTGCACACACTTGTGGACACTGGACACTTATGGATTGTGTGAGGCCCACTGAGTATCTGAGCGCTCTGTCACAGGCTCGATGGCAGAGCTGTGACCAAAGTGACTAGAGGATAAGGGAGATTTTTAATTTCTGCACACACTTGTGGACACTGGACACTTATGGATTGTGTGAGGCCCACTGAGTATCTGAGCGCTCTGTCACAGGCTCGATGGCAGAGCTGTGACCAAAGTGACTAGAGGATAAGGGAGATTTTTAATTTCTGCACACACTTGTGGACACTGGACACTTATGGATTGTGTGA
Source organism: Dendrobates tinctorius (assembly GCF_039654945.1). Taxonomy (NCBI): domain Eukaryota; kingdom Metazoa; phylum Chordata; class Amphibia; order Anura; family Dendrobatidae; genus Dendrobates; species Dendrobates tinctorius. The sequence continues at coordinate 6,463,044 of NW_027361827.1, read as the reverse complement.
GGCCCACTGAGTATCTGAGCGCTCTGTCACAGGCTCGATGGCAGAGCTGTGACCAAAGTGACTAGAGGATAAGGGAGATTTTTAATTTCTGCACACACTTGTGGACACTGGACACTTATGGATTGTGTGAGGCCCACTGAGTATCTGAGCGCTCTGTCACAGGCTCGATGGCAGAGCTGTGACCAAAGTGACTAGAGTATAAGGGAGATTTTTAATTTCTGCACACACTTGTGGACACTGGACACTTATGGATTGTGTGAGGCCCACTGAGTATCTGAGCGCTCTGTCACAGGCTCGATGGCAGAGCTGTGACCAAAGTGACTAGAGGATAAGGGAGATTTTTAATTTCTGCACACACTTGTGGACACTGGACACTTATGGATTGTGTGAGGTCCACTGAGTATCTGAGCGCTCTGTCATAGACTCGATGGCAGAGCTGTGACCAAAGTGACTAGAGGATAAGGGAGATTTTTAATTTCTGCACACACTTGTGGACACTGGACACTTATGGATTGTGTGAGGCCCACTGAGTATCTGAGCGCTCTGTCACAGGCTCGATGGCAGAGCTGTGACCAAAGTGACTAGAGGATAAGGGAGATTTTTAATTTCTGCACACACTTGTGGACACTGGACACTTATGGATTGTGTGAGGCCCACTGAGTATCTGAGCGCTCTGTCACAGGCTCGATGGCAGAGCTGTGACCAAAGTGACTAGAGGATAAGGGAGATTTTTAATTTCTGCACACACTTGTGGACACTGGACACTTATGGATTGTGTGAGGCCCACTGAGTATCTGAGCGCTCTGTCACAGGCTCGATGGCAGAGCTGTGACCAAAGTGACTAGAGGATAAGGGAGATTTTTAATTTCTGCACACACTTGTGGACACTGGACACTTATGGATTGTGTGAGGCCCACTGAGTATCTGAGCGCTCTGTCACAGGCTCGATGGCAGAGCTGTGACCAAAGTGACTAGAGGATAAGGGAGATTTTTAATTTCTGCACACACTTGTGGACACTGGACACTTATGGATTGTGTGAGGCCCACTGAGTATCTGAGCGCTCTGTCACAGGCTCGATGGCAGAGCTGTGACCAAAGTGACTAGAGGATAAGGGAGATTTTTAATTTCTGCACACACTTGTGGACACTGGACACTTATGGATTGTGTGAGGCCCACTGAGTATCTGAGCGCTCTGTCACAGGCTCGATGGCAGAGCTGTGACCAAAGTGACTAGAGGATAAGGGAGATTTTTAATTTCTGCACACACTTGTGGACACTGGACACTTATGGATTGTGTGAGGCCCACTGAGTATCTGAGCGCTCTGTCACAGGCTCGATGGCAGAGCTGTGACCAAAGTGACTAGAGGATAAGGGAGATTTTTAATTTCTGCACACACTTGTGGACACTGGACACTTATGGATTGTGTGAGGCCCACTGAGTATCTGAGCGCTCTGTCACAGGCTCGATGGCAGAGCTGTGACCAAAGTGACTAGAGGATAAGGGAGATTTTTAATTTCTGCACACACTTGTGGACACTGGACACTTATGGATTGTGTGAGGCCCACTGAGTATCTGAGCGCTCTGTCACAGGCTCGATGGCAGAGCTGTGACCAAAGTGACTAGAGGATAAGGGAGATTTTTAATTTCTGCACACACTTGTGGACACTGGACACTTATGGATTGTGTGAGGCCCACTGAGTATCTGAGCGCTCTGTCATAGACTCGATGGCAGAGCTGTGACCAAAGTGACTAGAGGATAAGGGAGATTTTTAATTTCTGCACACACTTGTGGACACTGGACACTTATGGATTGTGTGAGGCCCACTGAGTATCTGAGCGCTCTGTCACAGGCTCGATGGCAGAGCTGTGACCAAAGTGACTAGAGGATAAGGGAGATTTTTAATTTCTGCACACACTTGTGGACACTGGACACTTATGGATTGTGTGAGGCCCACTGAGTATCTGAGCGCTCTGTCACAGGCTCGATGGCAGAGCTGTGACCAAAGTGACTAGAGGATAAGGGAGATTTTTAATTTCTGCACACACTTGTGGACACTGGACACTTATGGATTGTGTGAGGCCCACTGAGTATCTGAGCGCTCTGTCACAGGCTCGATGGCAGAGCTGTGACCAAAGTGACTAGAGGATAAGGGAGATTTTTAATTTCTGCACACACTTGTGGACACTGGACACTTATGGATTGTGTGAGGCCCACTGAATATCTGAGCGCTATGTCACAGGCAGAAATTGGCAAGTGTATCACAAACTACAAGGTGTATGTAGAATTGGGCAGAATTGGAATCTCCCTAGAGTGCAGGTCTGTAAGAACGGAACATGTCCTCGACTTATTCTCACAGAGTGACTCACTGATAGCTTCACTGTGGCTGTGATAACAGCCGTTACACGGTACTGTGTGAGGAGCGTACACCGCTGTATGGTGTGAAAAAATGCACGCTCAGTACCTCAGCAGGACAAAAAAAAAATTGGGATTGCTTTTAAAAAAGCAGCTTGTGGAGCAGTGGGTAAACAGCAATGCAGGAATGTCAGGAAGCCTTAGAAGGCAGCCCAACAACCAACACCACTGATACACCACTATATAGCCTCCCCTTGCACTGCACAGTGACTGGTGTGTTGTACAGGCAAAATCGCTAGCAGCAGAAGCAGTTTTTTTTTCTTCTTCTCAGCAGGACAAAAAAAAAAAATTGGGATTGCTTTCAAAAAAGCAGTTTGCGGAGCAGTGGGTAAACAGCAATGCAGGAATGTCAGGAAGCCTTAGAAGGCAGCCCAACCACCAACACCACTGATACACCACTATATAGCCTCCCCTTGCACTGCACAGTGACTGGTGTGTTGTACAGGCAAAATCGCTAGCAGCAGAAGCAGTTTTTTTTTCTTCTTCTCAGCAGGACAAAAAAAAAAATTGGGACTGCTTTTAAAAAAGCAGTTTGCGGAGCAGTGGGTAAACAGCAATGCAGGAATGTCAGGAAGCCTTAGAAGGCAGCCCAACAACCAACACCACTGATACACCACAATATAGCCTCCCCTTGCACTGCACACACAGTGACTGGTGTGTTGTGCAGGCCAAATCGCTAGCAGCAGAAGCAGTTTTTGGTGTCTTCTTCCCTGCCTAACGCTCTCCCTACAAAATCAGCAGCAGCAGCAGCTCTCTCTATTCTGAGATCAGCATGAGTAACATGGCGGTCGGCGTGCACGCCCTTTTATACCCCCTGTGATGCCCACCAAAGCAAGCCAATCACTTGCATGCCCTTCTGAAAGATGGTGGTGACCCGTGCCTATGTCATCACGTTGCCCACAGTGTCCGTGGATCCTGATTGGCTGAAAAAGAGCGCAAAACAAACTTTTGAAACGCGACTTTGGCGCGTAAGTCGCCGACCTCGTGGCCGACCTCATCCTAGGGTCGGGTTTCGTTTCATGAAACCCGACTTTGCCAAAAGTTAGCGACTTTTGAATTTTTTCGACCCGTTTCGCTCAACTCTAGTAGCCACACTAAATATTGACAATTTGGGCACATATAGGCCTTTTTCACTTATGGGTGCACTCAGTTTTGTTGCCAGCAGTTTACACATTAATAGCTGTGTGTTGAGTTATTTAGAGGTCACAGCTGTCACAGTTCTATCCCTCAGTGTGTCTGGGATGCAATTATTAGGAACAAAGCTAAAGAAGAAAATAGTGTGTACTAATTGGTCAAGTTCACCCACAAAAATGAATAATTTATAAACTTTATTATTAGTGATGAACGAGTACCGTAATATTCATAATTGCTATACTCGTAACGAGTACTTTGTAAAAATTGCATATTCGTTCTGAATAGCGAATACAATGCTAGTCAATGGGAAGTGCGAGTAATTTTCTGCTGTACTCTACAAAGGGGTCTGGGCGCCTGAGAAAAGGCTGAAATGGATGGGAAAGTGATGAAACAGAATGGGAAGAGCCTGGAGAATATGCCTGCATGCATTTTTGACTCACATATGGTTTCTGGGAATAAAATTGTCGGAGTATTACGCCACTTTTACAGGTACACAAGAATAAATACCAAACCTAGATTTATATTCAATATATATCCCCTATCTCCAATGGCAAATATTAGTTTGGTAGGACCACTCTACATTCAAGACTTGTCCACTGCACAATGTGCATAGGGTTTGTAAAAATTAGCTATATGGGCTGAGTCATGGTTGACACTGGAAGCCAGCATCCCAAGGGCCTCCAATCACAAATAGTAGTTAGGCTGGAGTAGGAATACTGTCCTGGTTTTTCCACTGCACAATGTGCATAGGGTTTGTAAAAATTAGCCATGTGACCTGAGTCATGATTGACGAAGGATGGAAAAGGGGTTTTATGCAAAGGGGTTGACGTTAGCAGTAGCATGAATCAGCATTTATCGTGAACTTAGGTTGGCTTGTGTCATCTGGAGGGATTGTAAACTGAGGATATATCTAGTCCTTGTTGAATTTATTCGGAGGAAGTCTGTCTGCATTTTCCATGGAGAGGCGTGTGCGCCTATCAGTGATGATTGACCCAGCGGAACTGAAAACACGCTCTGATATCACACTAGCAGCATGGCAGACCAGCACCTCCAAGGCGTATAAGGAGAGCTCGGGCCAAGCATTCAGATTGGAAACCCAATAACTAAAGGGAACTGAAGTGTCAGAAAGGACGCATGTATGGTCACTTAAGTACCCCTTGACCATGTTCTGCAACTTCTCCCTCCTTGGCATTGTTACAGGCACAGAGAGCCCTTGCTGTTGTACTGGTTTATTGAAGTAAGGCCGGGATCACACATGTGAAAAACTCGGACGAGTCTCGCATCTTAATACCCAGCACTGCCGCCGACACTTGGGAGTGGAACGTGCGGCTGCATGTACTTCTATGCAGCCGCATGCTCCGCTCCCGAGTGCCGGCGGCAGAGCCGGGTATTAAGATGTGAGACTCGTCCGAATTTCTCACATGTGTGATCCCGGCCTAATAGTACAATACTACAAGCTGTTATCAGCATGATGGTAGAGAGGAGGGCAGCTCAGCCATCCAACCAGGTACAGGGGCGTGCTGAGCTGTCAGTGTGTTGATTGACAACACGACTATCCAATCTGAGACTGAGAGGCGTCAGCTATCTCCAAGTGTTCATTATTCCAGGTGATTGCCATGCTGCTTAACTGAGCTGTTTCTCCAGACCTCTGTCAGACGTACATTTAACAAGTTAGGCTTCTGCTTCCTCTGCCTTGAGTTATGTATGCTTGGTCTATTGCTGCCTGACCTTGGACATCGTTTTAACCATCCGACTGTTTAACCCAGAGGCGTAGCTAGGGTTTTGGTTCAAGGGGCCGAAACTACTAAGTGGGCCCCTAGCCAGGTAACCTTGATTACAACTCGGTGACGCACCCTAATAGTGGATGTAGGAGGTGACTGTGCTGTTACAGAAAATAATCTCTATATAAAGACCAACATGGATATTACCGCCATATGGTCAGTGGTAAATACCAGTCCTGCAGAACATATAAGTGATTACTGCACAGTTATAGTTGGTGACTTACAGCTGACGTTCTTTCTGATGGAATCGTTATTTTTCCCATCTTTTCCATCTGGCCCAGACTGACATGACAATTCCTCCAGCCAGGACTCGGGTACAGAGAATACAACAAAGACACGTTTCACTTCTCATATTCAAGCCCCATCACCATCTATTCACCACATGCACAAACTCCTCATCCTGCTGATACCCCAATGCTGAGCTGCTGCTGCTTTATGTGTCCCTATTACTGCACCTGCAGTGTGGTTCTGTGTGCCCTTTAAATTCTAAAGGAACCATCTAGAAATCAGTGTCCATATTTTGCCCTCTAGAAAGTAATATTGCCCTGTGTGTGCCCCTTTGATAGTCACAGTAACCTGAGTTCCCCTATGACAATAAGCGCCCACTTTACATTTAATAATGTCCCGAGTCTCCCCCCCTGTACAGCTCCCCTATACACAGCATGATGCCCCCTCACTGTATACATAGTGACCCCTTAGTATCCCTCAAACTGTTTGATGGCTCCAACACTGTATGATGGTCCCCTCACTGTAATCTCCACACTGTTTGATGGCCTCCTAGATTGCCTTTATATACAGTAGTATAAAACACTAGATAGTCATCAATATAGTATAATGCAGCCCCCATAGGTAGGCTCTATAGAGTATAATGCAGCCCCCCATAAACAGACTGTAATATAAGGCAGCCCCCCATAAGCAGACTCAATAGTATAATGCAGCCCCCCTTAAGCATACTGTAATGTAAGGCAAGTCATCATATAATAAAATCAGGAAGTCATATTGCCATAAAAAAATACAATTTTTATTAGGTAATATTTAAAATGGTACAATAAACCTTTTTTAAAAAAAAAAATTAAACAATGGGGACAAACAAAGCAAAAAGAACGGCTATTGGAGGAAATGAAAAAGGTCGTATGGTATTCACTAACAAGTGAAATTATATAAATTATCTCACAATGCAAGTAATACGAGTGTACAAATATATCAAGCAGCCAAGAAGCTTGCAAACAAAGTGCAAAAGCGCATAAGAAACCAATAACTAGCTTTACAATGATTATGGTATTATAAAGACATGAAAAAAGCATATACTACATTATATCCAATGATAGCAGCAGCGGTCTAAGCTACAAAGCATTGCTGGGAACTCGAGTCCAGGCTCATGGAAAGAAGACAGGAGGCCGTCGGAAGGTGAGAATAACTTTTTTTTATTTTTTAATATTATTTTTTTACATGCTAGAGGGCCCCGGCAGTGATTGGTCTCAGCTACAGGGCCGCGTTGCTGATTGGTCACGGACAGAGGGCCGCGACGCTGATTGGTCGTGGCTACACGGAAAGGGGAGAGAAGGGACCATGCATTCCAGGAAAGGGGGGTGAGGGGACCATGCATACCAGGATTGGGGAGTGAGGGGACCATGCATACCAGGAAAGGGGGGTGAGGGGACCATGCATACCAGGAAAGGGGGGTGAGGGGACCATGCATACCAGGATTGGGGGGTGAGGGAACCATGCATATCAGGAAAGGGGGGTGAGAGGTCCATGCATACCAGGATTGGGGGGTGTGGGGACCATGCATACCAGGAAAGGAGGGTGTGGGGACCATGCATACCAGGAAAGGAGGGTGTGGGGACCATGCATACCAGGAAAGGGGGGGTGAGGGGACCATGCATACCAGGAAAGATGGGTGAGGGGACCATGCATACCAGGAAAGGGGGGTGAGGGGACCATGCATACCAGGATTGAGGGGTGAGGGGACCATGCATACCAGCAAAGGGGGGTGAGGGGACCATGCATACCAGGAAAGGGGGGTGAGGGGACCATGCATACCAGGATTGGGGGGTGAGGGGACCATGCATGCCAGGATTGGGGGGTGAGGGGACCATGCATACCTGGAAAGGGGGGTGAGGGGGCCATGCATACCAGGAAAGGGGGGTGAGGGGACCATGCATACCAGGATAGGGGGGTATGGGGACCATGCATACCAGGATAGGGGGGTGAGGGGACCATGCATACCAGGATTGGAGGGTGAGGGGACCATGCATACCAGGAAAGGGGGGTGAAGGGACCATGCATACCAGGATTGGGGGGGGAGGGGACCATGCATACCAGGAAAGGGGGGTGAGGGGACCATGCATACCAGGATTGGAGGGTGAGAGGACCATGCATACCAGGAAAGGGGGGTGAAGGGACCATGCATACCAGGATTGGAGGGTGAGAGGACCATGCATACCAGGAAAAGGGAGGTGATGGTGAGCATACATACCAGGATTGGGGTGTGAGAGGACCATGCATACCAGCAAAGGGGGGTGAGGGGACCATGCATACCAAGAAAAGGGGGTGAGGGAACCATGCATACCAGGATAGGGGGGTGAGGGGACCATGCATACCAGGATTTGGGGGTGAGAGGACCATGCATACCAGGATTGGGGGGTGAGGGGACCATGCATACCCCGAAAGGGGGGTAAGAGGACCATGCATTCCAGGAAAGAGGGGTGAGAGGATCATGCATACCAGGATTGGGGGGTGAGAGGACCATGCATACCCTGAAAGGGGAGTAAGAGGACCATGCATACCAGGAAAGAGAGGCAAGAGGACCATGCATACCAGGATTGGGGGGTGAGAGGACCATGCATATGAGGATTGGGGGTGAGAGAACCATAAATATCAAGATTGGGGGGCGCATTATTGCATTAGTATTACCGTATATACTCGAGTATAAGCCGACCCGAGTATAAGCCGACCCCTCTTAATTTTGCCACAAAAAAACTGGGAAAACTTATTGACTCGAGTATAAGTCTAGGGTGGGAAATGCTCCATAGATTATTTCCCCATATGGTGTCCCCAGAAGAAGCTCCATAGATTGTTCCCCCATATGCTGCCCCCATTAGAAGCTCCATAGATTATTCCCCCATATGCTGCCCCATTAGAAGCTCCATATAGTTCCCCCATATACTGCCCCCATAAGCAGCTCCATAGATTATTCCCCCATATACTGCCCCGATAAGAAGCTCCATAGATTGTTCCCCCATATGCTGCCCCCATTAGAAGCTCCTTAAGATTATTCCTCCATGTGCTGCCGCTGCTGCAGCATGTAAAAATAAAAAAATGACATACTCACCTCTCCATCGCTGGGTGTCAGATACTCACCTGTCCTGCGTCCATGGCTGCTCACCGCTATCTGCAACGTCATCAGTCAGTGACGTTCAGACTGCAGGGGGCGCGGCGCGCACTAATCACATCACCGCGCCCTCTGCTGTCTCAAGTCACTGACCGATGACAGACAGAAGCAAGCACCCATAGACGCAGGACAGGTGAGTATCGCTATACTTACCCGTCCTGACGCTGTCTCTTGAGCCCCCAGCTTCTTCGAGCTCTCTCTTCCTGCGTTCTCTCTTCCTGCGTTCAGCGGTCATGTGATACCGCTCATTAAAACTCATGAATATGCGCATATTCATGAGTTTTAATGAGCGGTACCACGTGACCGCTGAAGGCAGGAACAGAGAGCGCAGAGAAGCTGGGAGCTCAAGAGACAGCGTCAGGACAGGTAAGTATGACCTGACACCCCCGCCCCCTCTCCCCCTCCGACCCCCCGGTGTATATGACTCGAATATAAGCCGAGAGGGGGACTTTCAGCCCAAAAAACGGGCTGAAAATCTCGGCTTATATTCGAGTATATACGGTAAATCTTCAAAAATAAACTGCATATATATTCTAGAATACCCGATGCGTTAGAATCGGGCCACCATCTAGTTGGATATAATACAGTATATGCTATTTTCATGTCTTTATAATACCATAATCATTGTAAAGCTAGTTATTGGTTTCTTATGCGCTTTTGCACTTTGTTTCCAAGCTTCTTGGCTGCTTGATATATTTGTACACTCGTATTACTTGCATTGTGTGATAATTTATATCATTTCACTTGTTAGTGCATACCATACGGCTTTTTTTAATTTCCTCCAATAGCCATTCTTTTTGCTTTGTTTGTCCTCATTTTTTATTTATTTTTTTTTTAAAAAAGGTTTATTGTACCATTTTAAAAAATACCGTATTTTTTGGACTATAAGACGCACCGGACCATAAGACGCACCCCTATTTTCAGAAGGAAAATAGGGAAAAAAATAATAATGTGTCAAATGGGGGTCCGTCTTACAGTCCGAATTCAGCTTACCTGGGAAGGGGTCCGGCACAGGTGGAGAAGTAGTCACAGGGGTCATTCAGTGGTCCAGGCTCGTGCCGTGGCGGCGGCTCTGTGCTGGGGCAGCTGCGCTGGGGCTGGGGCAGGTGGGCTGTGCAGGGGCAGCTGTGGCAGGGGCAGCTGTGCTGGGGCAGGGGCAGCTGTGGCAGGGGCAGCTGTGCTGGGGCAGGTGGGCAGGGGCAGCTGTGCTGGGGCAGGGGCAGCTGTGGCATGGGCAGGGGCAGCTGAGGCAGGGGCAGCTGTGCTGGGGCAGGGGCAGCTATGCTGGGGCAGGTGGGCAGGGGCAGCTGTGGCAGGGACAGGTGGGCTCTGCGGTGGTGGCAGCGGGTGGCGCTCTGCGGTGCGGTGGTGGCAGCGGGCTGTGCTCCGGTGCAGGGGCGGCGGCTCCGCCGGCGTTTCTTCGCAGCCCGAAGGCCCCAGCACACCCCTTGCTGGGCACCGCCATGTTGCGGTGGCCTCCGGGAGCATGGACCCCGGCAAGATGGCCGCCGGTCCGGGGACGGTGCATGCGCAGCTTCAGATCTCGTGCCGAGATCTCGGGGGACAAAATTCAAATCTCGGCAACGAGATCTCGTCCCCCGAGATCTCGGGACGAGATCTGAAGCTGCGCATGCGCCGTCCCCGGACCGGCGGCCATCTTGCCGGCGTCCATGCTCCCAGAGGCCACCGCAACATGGCGGCGCCCAGCAAGGGGTGTGCGGGGGCCTCCGGGCTGCGAAGAAATGCCGGCGGAGCCGGCGCCCCTGCACCGGAGCACAGCCCGCTGCCACCACCGCACCACAGAGCGCCGCTCGCTGCCACCACCGCACCGCAGAGCCTCGCCCGCTGCTACCAGCGCACCAGGTACCGTGCATTGCGACCATATGGTCCGAAAAATACGGTACCTAATAAAAATTGTATATTTTTTATGGCAATATGACTTCCTGATTTTCTTATATGATGACTTGATATTTGGAGGTTGCCACAGGTCTAGGCATTTTGCAGCTTTTTTTGTTTGTGTAATGTAAGGCAGCCCCCCCATAGGCAGATTGAAATAGAATGCAGCCCCCCATAGACAGACTGTAATATAATGCAGCCCCAGGCAGACTCTAATATAAGGCAGAGTGTAATGTAAGACAGCACCCCCTATAGGCAGACTGTAATGTAAGGCAGCACCCCCCACCTATAGGCAGACAGTAATGTAAGGCAGCACCCCCCACCTATAGGCAGACAGTAATGTAAGGCAGCACCCCCCACCTATAGGCAGACTGCAATGTAAGGCAACACCCCCCCACCTATAGGCAGACAGTAATGTAAGGCAACCCCCCACCTATTGGCAGGCAGTAATGTAAGGCAGCACCCCCCACACCTATAGGCAGACAGTAATGTAAGGCAGCACACACCCCCCACACCTATAGGCAGACTGAAATGTAAGGCAGCACACTCCCCCACCTATGGGCAGACGGTAATATAATGCACCCCCGTAAAAAAAAATAAATACAATATTAACCTCGCTTCCTCCTGGCTCATGTGACCTACGCTGCTCCCTGCTCTCCCACTCATCCCCTGACATCATCGCGCCCACTGTCAGTGAGAGGGGGATGATGGGAGGAGTGTAACGCTCCTTCTCTCATCATTGCGGTCCGCTGTACCGGCTGGATGCCAATACAGCTGACCCTGTGATGACAGGCGGGGGGGAGCCCACTGCTGGAACCAGGCCTCCCTGCCTGCTCAGGGGCCACATAGCGCGCCGCAGAATGTAACTGTATCGGCGCGCTGTGCACGACGATTCAGTTACAGTAGTGTAGCTCCGGGTGGGCCACCTCAGACCGTGGGGCCCGAGGCCACTACCCCCTCTGCTCCCCCCGGTAGCTACGCTACTGGCTTAACCCCTTCTGCTCTTATCAGTTATCCTCCTGGTATTCTGACCTCGGAATGTTTCCTGACCACGCTTTTGTCTCTTCCTTCTGTTTATGACATACCCTCCTGGCTTCTGACCTTTGACTCCTTGACCATTCAGACTCACAGCTTGGCAGTGAGAAGTGACTAGCGTCACAACACCAAATTTACACTGTTATGCAAACTGTACACTGACTACTTTACATTGTATCAAAGTGTCATATTTTCAGTGTTGTCCCATGAAAATATATAATCAAATATTTACAAAAATGTGATGAGTGTATGAGTGTATTCAATTTTTGGGAGAAATTGAACAATAAATTGTGGGGTCCAGTTCCACCTATCATGTAAATGACACATTTGCAGCAAATAAATATATTACATTTTTACCACTAAAAAATGTTATATTTCTACATCTTAATCTGCGTCTTTGCAGGACAAAATGATGCGGCATGTGGGCTAAGTTATGGTTTAGTCTCTAGAGGGTCTTCTGGCTTTGGCCTAAATTATGGGTTTGTGCTGGAAGTTACCTTGTCAGTAGTAGGCGGCAACATCTCTTGCCTTGTGGGTGCATCAGTGTGGTAGATTGTAGATGACACTGGTACATATGGTAAATGTCTAACACATAGTCAGTAGTGCGATCAACTTGCCTCCCACTTCTCCTGGAAGTAGGCTATACATTGACAAGGTCACTGCCCTCCCATCGTATGTTTGGGACACATTATATCTTCTTACTCAGTTGGAGGTTGCTGCTGTGGAGATTCTTGTCATCTTTGCCTCCAAAGATGTGGAGGCACAGCACTTTACAGCAGTATTCCGCATGACATGGGTCTGGCGGTGGCAAGGCACTATTTAAGCATGAGAGCGACTCAAAGTATGAAAATCTTTGACCTCTTATAATCTAGCTTCCGACCGCACCATTCCACTGAAACTGACCTGACTAAAGTCACTAATAACCTAATAACTGCCAAATCCAAATGTCACTACTCTGTCCTTCTCCTCCTGGTCCTATCATCTGCCTTCGACACAGTGGACCATTTCCTCTTATTACAGATTCCCTCATCTATTGGCATCACAGACTTGGCACTATCTTGGATCTCTTTATACCTAACAGACCAGACATTCAGCCACTCTCACTCACACACAACCTCCTCATCTCGCCCACTATCTGTTGGTGTCCCCCGAGGTTCAGTTCTATTACCCCTGCTTTTCTTTATCTACACCTTTGGCCTGGGACAGCTCATAGAGTCCCACGGCTTCAGTATCACGTCTATGCTGATGACTCACAGATCTACCTCTCTGGACCCGATATCACCTCCTAACCAGAATCCCACAATGTCTGTCGGATATATCATCTTTCTTATCTGCTAGATTTCTATAGCTGAACATGGATAAAACAGCATTCATCATCTTTCCTCCATCTCACTCCACTCAACCGCCCCCACAGACCTACAGTATCTGTTATGATTAGGTAACCGAGCAGGATAGCAGGGGAATAGACTAGGCAACCAGGTAACCAGAGAGGTTGGTAGCTTAGCGGATAGCAGACCCCTAAACTGACAACACAACTAGAATTAGCCATGGGATGTACCTACGATGCCCTAGACGCCTCGGTACAGCCACAGAATTAACTAAGCCTACAGAGAAAAATAGGAAAGCTAAACTGCCCCGGAGTAGTACCCCAAAGGAAAAGATAGCCCCCGAACATATATTGCCGGTGAGACAAGATGACGCACAAAACACAGGCAGAGAATAGAGTAAGCAAATGATGGGGCCAAAACTGTCTAGATAGAACAGGACAGGAAAGGATACTGTCTGCAATCACGCAAAAAACCCTAAGAAAAATATAACACGTCTGATATGCAAAAATACTGAGGCCACACGAGCTTTCCTCCACTAAATCAGAACTTTGGTGTGAACTGGATACTAAAAAGACTGACATACACTGTGGCATATGGAACAGAGTCCAGCACAGGTCCCAGCAGGGAACTAGACTGAACTCACACCAGCTAAGCAAAAATCAGAGACAAGTAAAAATGGATCCAATGCAAAAAAAGATTCAAGAAGACAAATAACTTATCTGAAAGATGCAGGACAGAGCAGGAGACAAGCAGACTTCAAAATATGCTCAGGAAGCAAACCAAATCATCGGCAACAACTGAGGTGATTGACTTCTGTCAGCCAGACCAGCTACATTACCAGCAGCAACCACCAGAGGGAGCCCAAACTCAGAGAACAGGTCAAAAGTGTTCACAACACCTATCCATCAAAAGTCAATGGCTCCCCACTCTTCCCAGTGCCACAAGCTCGCTGCCTCAGGGTAACCATTGATTCTGCTCTTTCCTTTGAACCACACACCCAAGCCCTTTACACTTCCTCCTGACTCCAACTCAAAAATATCACTGGGATCCACACATTCCTCAATCAAGATGTCACAATTCTGTTGTCATGTGTCCCTGGACCAGGGGCTCCTTCCCTGTCCCTCACACTGGGGGCGCCCTACTTCGCCCTGTTCCCCGGATTACTTTTTAATATCATACAAAAATACACACAAAAATAACAGAGGTAAATAACAGAGGTAAACACAGGGGAGTGGAGGATGGGGTTAAACCAAAGTAGGAGACGAAAGGGAATTATCACACTTTTAAAACCTAGCAAAAGTTACAGATAAATCCACCAAACGCCTTCTTCAATAACAACCCCCAACAATCTCCAACCATGCAGCATAAGCTAACTCTGACAATGAGTGCTAGTCAGGGTCCAGATTATATAGGAGATGGGAGTAACTACCAGTGCGGAGAATCTTAACGCAGGATACCTTCCAGGAGCTCTCAATTGAGCCGATTATCCCTGCATTGCTGAAAGAAATTTACACTGTTTAACCGATTCCCGACCTGTGACACAGCGTATGCGTCATGAAAGTCGGTGCCAATCCGACCTATGACGCATACCCTGTGTCATGAATTCAAAGCCCCCCTGCGGGTCGGGTGACCGGGGTCACTGAAAGGTCACCTGACCCGCAGATACAGGGGGCTTTGTAATTCACCACAGGGGGCGTCGCTTCGCCCCCACGTGGCTACGATCGCTCTGATTGGCTGTTAAAAGTGAAACAGCCAATCAGAGCGATAGTAATATTTCATCAATGAAAATTGATGAAATATTACAATCCAGCCATGGCCGATGCTGCTGTAGCATCGGACATGGCTGGAGACACCGATTCGACCCCCCCACCGGTGATCGCCCCCCCGCCACTGAATGACAGCGGCGATCTGCCGCCGCTGTCATCATCTGCCCCCCCTGCCATTCCCTCCGCTCCCTGCCAGCATCCAATAACCCCCTCACCCACTCTCACCGCCCCCGGCACCTTCTAAGTCCCCCCGTCGCTCCCGGTGTCCGGTGGGTCCGGTTCATGGGTGTCGCCATCTTATAAAATGGCGGGCGCATGCGCAGTGCGCCCGCCCGAATCTGCCGACTGCAGATTCCATTATTTCATTTTGATCACTCTCACAGTGATCAAAATGAAATAAAAAGTAAATGAACCCCCCGATTATCACCCTCATAGGTAGGCATAACTAATAAAATAAAGACAATATTTTTATTTTTATTTTTCCATTAGGGTTAGGGTTAGGGTTGGAAAGAGGGTTAGGGTTAGGGTTAGGGTTGGAAAGAGGATTAGGGTTGGAAAGAGGGTTAGGGTTGGAAAGAGGGTTAGGGTTGGAAAGAGGGTTAGGGTTGGAAAGAGGGTTAGGGTTGGAATTAGGGTTAGGGTGGAATTAGGGTTAGGGTTGGAATTACGGTTAGAATTAGGGTTAGGGTTGGAATTAGGGTTAGGGTTAGAATTAGGGTTAGGCTTGTGGTTAGTGTTATGGTTAGTGTTGGGGTTAGGGGTGTGTTGGGGTTAGGGTTATGGATAGGGTTGGGATTAGGGTTAGGGATGTGTTGGGGTTAGGGTTGGAGTTAGAATTGAGGGGTTTCCACTGTATAGGCACATCAGGGGGTCTCCAAACGCGATATGGCACCACCATTGATTCCAGCCAATTTTGCGTTCAAAAAGTCAAACGGTGCTCCCTCCATTTCGAGCCCCGACGTGTGCCCAAACAGTGGTTTACCCCAACATATGGGGTATCAGTGTACTCAGGAAAAATTGCACAATAACTTTTGGGGACTAATTTCTCCTGTTACCCTTGGGAAAAAAAAAATTGGGGGCTAAAAAATTATTTTTGAGGAAAAAAAATGTTTTTTTCATTTTCACGTCTCTGCATTATAAACTTCTGTGAAGCACTTGGGGGTTGAAAGTGCTCACCACACATCTACATAAGTTCCTTGGAAGGTCTAGTTTCCAAAATGGGGTCACTTGTGGGGGGTTCCCACTGTTTAGGCACATCAGGGGCTCTGCAAACGTAATGACGACCGCAGACTATTCCATCAAAGTCTGCATTTCAAAACGTCACTACTTCCATTCCGAGCCCTGACGTGTGCCCAGACAGTGATCCCTCCCCACATATTGGGTACCAGCGTACTCAGGACAAACTGGACAACAACTTCTGGGGTCCAATTTCTCCTGTTACCATTGTGAAAATAAAAAATTGTGGGCTAAAAAATAATTTTTTGAGAAAAAAAAAAAAATTTTATTTTCACGGTTCTGCGTTATAAACTTCTGTGAAGCACTTGGGGGTTCAAAGTGCACACCACACATCTAGATAAGTTCCTTGGGTGGTCTAGTTTCCAAAATGGGGTCACTTGTGGGGGGTTTCCACTGCTTAGGCACATCAGAGGCTCTGCAAACGTAACATGATGCCCGCAGACCATTCGATCAAGTCGGTATTTCAAAACGTCACTACTTCCCGTCCGAGCCCCGACGTGTGCCCAAACAGTGGTTCTTCCCCACATATGGGGTATCAGCGTACTCAGGACAAACTGGACAACAACTTTTGGGGTCCAATTTCTCCTGTTACCCTTGTGAAAATAAAAAATTGCGAGCTAAAAATTCATTTTTTGAGGAAAAAAAAGATTTTTTATTTTCATGGCTCTGCGTTACAATCTTCTGTGAAGCACTTCGGGGTTCAAGGTGCTCACCACACATCTAGACAAGTTCCTTATGGGGTCTAGTTTCCAAAATGGGGTCACTTGTGGGGGGTTTCCACAGTTTAGATACATCAAGGGCTCTGCAAATGTAACATGATGCCCGCAGACCATTCCATCAAAGTCTGCATACCAAAACGTTACTACTTCCCTTCCGAGCCCTGACGTGTGTCCATACAGTGGTCCTCCCCCACATATGGGGTATCAGCGTACTCAGGACAAACTGGACAACAACTTTTGGGATCCAATTTATCCTGTTACCCTTGTGAAAAAAAAAATTGCGTGCTAAAAATCATTTTTTTTGAGGGAAAAAAATTATTTTTTATTTTCACGGCTCTGCGTTATAAACTTCTGTGAAGCACTTGGGGGTTCCAAGGTGCACATCTCACATCTAGATAAGTTCCATGGGGGGTCTAGTTTCCAAAATGGGGTCATTTGTGGGGGGTTTCTACTGTTTAGGCACACAGGGGCTCAGCAAATGTAACATGATGCCCGCAGACCATTCCATCAAAGTCAGCATTTCAAAATGTCACTACTTCCCTGCTGAGCCCCAACGTGTGCCCAAACAGTGGTTCCCCCCCACATATGGGGTACCAGCGTACTCAGGACAAACTGGACAACAACTTATGGGGTCCAATTTATCCTGGTACCCTTGTGAAAATAAAAAATTGCCAACTAAAAAAGTTGTTTTTAGGAAAAAAAAAAGATTTTTTATTTTCACTGCTCTGCATTATAAACTTCTATGAATCACCTGGGGGTTCAAAGTGCTCACTATGCATCTAGATAAGTTCCTTAGGGGGTCTAGTTTCCAAAATGGGGTCATTTGTGGGGGAGCTCTAAAGTTTAGGCACACAGGGGCTCTCCAAACACGACATGGTGTCCGCTAACGATTGGAGCTAATTTTCATTTCAAAAAGCCAAATGGCGCTCATTCCCTTCTGCGCCCTGCCGTGCACCCAAACAGTGGCCCCCCCACATATGAGGTACCAGCGTACTCAGAACAATCTGGACAACAACATTTGTGGTCCAGTTTCTCCTGTTACCCTTGTGAAAATAAAAAATAGCATGCTAAAAAATCATTTTTGAGGAAAAACAAATGATTTTTTATTTTCACTGCTCTATGTTATAAACTTTTGTGAAGCACTTGGGGGTTCAAAGTGCTCACTGCACATCTAGATAAGTTCCTTAAGGGGTCTAGTTTCCAAAATGGTGTCACTTGTGGGGGAGCTCCAATGTTTGGGCACACAGGGGCTCTCCAAATGCGACATGGTGTCCGATAACGATTGGAGCTAATTTTCCATTCAAAAAGTTAAATGGCGCTCCTTCCCTTCTGGGCCCTGCCGTGCACATAAACAGTGGTTTATGACCACATATGAGATATCGGTGTACTCAGGAGAAATTGCCCAACAAATTTTAGGATCCATTTTATCCTGTTGCCCATGTGAAAATGAAAAAACTGAGGCTAAAAGATAATTTTTGTGAAAAAAAAGTACTTTTGTTTTTTTACGGATCAATTTGAGAAGCACCTGGGGGTTCAAAGTTATCACTATGCATCTAGATAAGTTCCTTGGGGGGTCTAGTTTCCAAAATGGGGTCACTTGTGGGGGAGCTCCAGTGTTTAGGCACACAGCGACTCTCCAAACGCGACATGGCAAGCGCTAAATATTCCAGCATATTTTCCATTCAAAAAGTCAAATGGCGCTCCTTCCCTTCTGAGCCCTGCCGTGCGCACAAACAGTGGTTTATGACCACATATGATGTATCGGTGTACTCAGGGGAAATTGCCCAACAAATTTTAGGATCCATTTTATCCTGTTGCCCATGTGAAAATGAAAAAATTGATGCTGAAAGAAAATTTGTGTTGGAAAAATTAAAATGTCCATTTTTTCCTTCCACATTGCTTTAGCTGCTGTGAAACACCTGAAGGGTTAATAATCTTCTTGAATGTGGTTTTGAGTAGCTTGAGGGGTGCAGTTTTTAGAATGGTGTCACTTTTGGGTATTTTCTGCCATATAGACCCCTCAAAGTGACTTCAAATGTGAGGTGGTCCCTAAAAAAAATGGTTTTGTAAATTTTGTTGTAAAAATGAGAAATCACTGGTCAACTTTTAACCCTTATAACTTCCTAACAAAAAAATATTTTGCTTCCAAAATTGTGCTGATGTAAAGTAGACATGTGGGAAATGTTATTTAGTAACTATTTTGTGTCACATAACTCTCTAGTTTAACAGAATAAAAATTCAAAATTTGAAAATTGCGAAATTTTCAAAATTTTCGCCAAATTTCTGATTTTTTCACAAATAAACGCAAAAATTATTGACCTAAATTTACCACTAACATGAAGCCCAATATGTCACGAAAAAACAATCTCAGAATCGCTAGGATGCGTTGAAGCGTTCCAGAGTTATTACCTCATAAAGGGACACTGTTCAGAATTGCAAAAAATGGCCAGGTCATTAAGGTCAAAATAGGCTGGGTCATGAAGGGGGTAATATGAAGGTGAAATGCTTTGAATCATTGCAGGAGTAGGAGAAACGAGATTCTGCTGTCTTATCGTGCAATTTTGTCCTGAGTACGCTGATACCCCATATGTGGGGGTAAACCACTATTTGGGCGCATGGCTGAGCTCGGAAGGGAAGCAGCGCCATTTGACTTTTTTGGCTGGAATTGAGATCGGACACCATGTCGTGTTTGGAAAGCCCCTGATGTGCCAAAACAGTGGAAACCCCCCAATTCTAACTCCAACCCTAACCCCAACACACCCCTAGCCCTAACCCTAGCCCTAACCCTAGCCCTAACCCTAACCCTAACCCTAGCCGTAATGGGTAAATGGAAATAAATACATTTTTTTTTTAATTCTATTATTTTTCCATAACTAAGGGGATGATAACAGGGGGTTTGATTTACTATTTATGGCGGGTTTTTATTTTTGGCAACTGTCGCACACTGAAAAACGCTTTTTATTGTAAAAATAGTTTTTGCATCACCACATTTTGAGAGCTATCATTTTTCCATATTTTGGCCCACCGAATCATGTGAGGACTTATTTTTTGTGGGACGAGTTGACGTTTTTATTATTACCATTTTCGGGCACGTGACAGTTTTTGATCGCTTTTTATTCCGATTTTTGGGACGCAGAATGAACAAAAACCAGCGTTTCATGAATTTCTTTTGGGGGGTGCGTTTACACCGTTCTGCATGCGGAAAATTGATAAAGCAGTTTTATTCTTCGGGTCAGTAAGATTACAGCGATACCTCATTATGTTGGTTTTTATGTTTTGGCGCTTTTATGCAATGAAAACAATTTTATATAAAAAATAATTATTTTTGCTTCGCTTTATTCTGCGAGCTATAACTTTTTTATTTTTTCACTGATGATGCTGTGTTGTGGCTAATTTTTTGTGGGACAAGATGACGTTTTTAGCGGTACCATGGTTATTTATATCCATCTATTTGATTGCGCGTTATTGCACTTTTTGTTCGGCGGTATGATGATAAAGCTTTATTTTTTGCTTCGTTTTTTATTTTTATTTTTTAAGGGGTTCAATAAAGGGGTTAACTAGTGTGACAGTTTTATAGGGTGGGTCATTATGGACGCGGCGATACCAAATATGTCTACTTTTATTTTATTTTTTTATTTTATTTTATTTTCAAAAAATGAATTTATTAGGGAATATATAAATTTTTTTAATTTATTTAGCGATTTTTTTTATAAATTATTTTTACACTTTTTTTAACTTTATTACAATGTCCCAGGGGGGACATAACTGTCATGTGACAGATTGCTGATCTGTCACATCACAGATCGCTGTGACAGATCAGCGATCTGTCACAGGCAGTGCTGCAGGCTGCCTCATGCCGGCGCTTTGCAGGCATGAAGAAGCCGCCTCCCTGCAGGCCCCCGAAGGTCATAGCCGCCATGTTGGATCCGGGGACCTGCAGGGAAGGAGGCCCCAGCAGCAGCGCTGCACAACGCGCTGCTGCGGGGGTCTCAGGGAAGCACGGAGTGAGCCCCCTCCCTCCCGATGCTTCCCTAAACCCTCGTTATACTGCGATCGTGTTTGATCGCAGTGTGCCAGGGGTTAGCATGTCAGGGGCAGTCCATAACCTCCCCTGACACATAGTGCCGGGTGTCAGCTGTGATAATAAGCAGCTGATCGCTGTTGACGTACCATTCCGTCCTTGGGACTTAGGTCCCAGGTCACATGGACGGAATAGTATGTCTAATGTAGGAAAGGGGTTAAAATCTCCTTTGCTATGAAGGATGAAGCGATAGATGCCCAAAGGAAAAGGCGAGAGGCAGTAGTAGAGGCACAAAGGAAAAGGCAGGAAGCAGAGATCGAAGACCAATTGTAAACTCAGGAAGCAGAGATGGAATCCCAATTAAAAATACTCCAAGCAGAAAGGGAATAAGCAACTGACTTTGCTAAACTGAAAATCCTTGAACAAGCACTAGGTCATAATGCTGATATAGATGCCTCATTATTTTGAAATGTAAACAATAACTCTAAAGGAATAAAGTGTGTACATAAAACCCTTAAAAAAATTAAATTTTAATGATAAGCATTAAAAAACACCTACAAAATACCCTATAGTGCACAACAGTACAACATACAGGTCTGAATTATCAGACCAAAAAACTGGAAATAGGGATAACTTAAATTATACCAGCAAATGGATCCAACAGCCAGCAGTTATTCTGTTTTCCCTTCCATATATGAGATTAGTAAAATATTAAACAGGATTACATAGAGAACAACTACAAATACAATGACATATAAAAGATTGGTCATTTGTGGTCAAAATTACTTTGCTAGGTGCATCTCTGACAAGCACCGATTATAAAACCATCTATAATATCTAATTATCTCAATTTCTGGACTCTTAAAATAATCAGTGACCTTAATATGGATGTATTAAAAGACAGTACACAAAATCAGATGCCAAAAAAAATTTAACAACCATAAACATATAAAAAGTACCAAATTCCTTAACTACCACCAAATAGCCTAAAGTTTCATGACATAACTATTACTAAATATCAAAATTAGTAAAAAAAAACTAAATGGTAATGAAATTAGATGCTACTTGTTACTATTCACTGAGATTCAGAGGTTACTTGTTCAACAGAAGAAACACAGTTACCCTTAGTGAAGCAAGCCTGGCAGATCATACAGTATTTGCATGGAACATCTACGTCTTTTGGAGAGTGGGAGAGGTGGTAATTTTTTTCGATCATCTTTGGGATGAAAACTTTTCACCCGGACTTTCAGGCTAGAGGCGATTCCACTCATCTTCAGACGTCTTCAACATAATTCTCCACTCACCAGTTCATTAGCCAATGCTTTCAGGTAAATTCTTCTACGCAGTGGTTCCAGTTCATTGCTGAGGTAAATCATTTGTGAATTGATACCACCAACATTCAACATTGCGAAGAAGATGACCATTTGCCAGCGCTTGGTGTTTTGGCTAAGGTTGTAAATGGCTTCTTGCTCCATGTTGCCTTTTTATCTTTGCCAAAATAATACGTGTTATCTGTATCTTGTTCATCTGTATCAGGCTCCTCACCATCCAGCTCTATTCCTGAATCACTTTTACATTCTTCCACCTCATCTTGAGATGAAATATCACTCTCTTCTCCTAAATCTTCACTCACTGTGGGGTCTCCATCATCCTCATTTAACAACAGATACTTTATTTCTTCAACATGAAGGGGGTTAGATAAATCATATATCTTACTTGCCATTTCAGTAGAGAATATGAAGCAAGAGGGAGAGAGACAGAGTACATGTTATGTTGCAATATGCCTTACAGCCCACCCACTTTTTTCTAAGAAAACCATACTTATTTTCCCAAATTTTGCATTATTCATTCATAAAACAAGCAAAATAAATAATTGTGATGAATGAAAAGAGAAAATACGAAGCTTCAAATATGGGACAAGTTCAGGAGCAGTGAGCCTGAGAAACCACAAAGGTCAGATTTGCTCTCCAGAAGGTCTGAGACAACACTGTGAGATCAGGTTTCAAAGAGCATGTAAAGACATCCCCCCATCCACCTTCTCTATGCCATGGACTTCTATAGCCCCATCCTGGATCTACCCCCATCCATTGCTCTTACAGCCCTCATCCTGGATCTTCCCCCATCCCTCCATCCACCTTCCGTATACCATGGACTTCTATAGAGCCATCCTGGATCTGCCCCCATCCCCCCGTTCACCTTCCCTATGCCATGGACTTCTATAGCCCCATCCTGGATCTGCCCCCATCTATTACTCTTACAACCCTCATCCTGGATCTGCCCCCATCCCCCCCATCCACCTTCCCTATGCCATGGACTTCAATAGCCCCATCCTGGATCTTCCCCCATCCCCCCATCCACCTTCCGTATGCCATGGACTTCTATAGCCCCATCCTGGATCTGCCCCCATCCACCTTTCCTACAGCCTCTACCCAACATCCCTACAGTCCCTATCCCTATTCCCTTTTGTGCACTTGCTTTGGCAAAACTAATGTGTATTTAGACCTGCCAATAAAGCTTCTTTGAATTTGACAGGAAATAACTGGGAGGGGGAGATTTTCTGATAATTGGGAGAGGAGAGAAAAACTAATTGAGTAGTGCCTGTCAGATCAGCTGCGCCTGGCTGGAGTTAAGCAAGATGAAGATTAAGGCTATGTGCCCACGTTGCGTGTTAAAACGCACAGTAAAAACCGGACTCCTTCCCAGAAATTGCGCAGTTTTTTCCGCGCGATTTCACCACGATTCTGTTCGCGATTTTGCCGCGATTTTCTCAAGCACTTTCCAAGCGATTTGAAGCATTGTTTGGAAAGTGATTGACAGGTTGGTCACACTCGTCAAACATAGTGTTTGACAAGTGTGAGCAGCTTTTTACTACTGAAGCTGCCTATGCGGCTTCAATAGTAAAAGATAAAATGTTAAAAATGATTAAAAAAATAAAAAATCGTGGTATATTTACCTTCCGACGTCCCGCGCTGCCATCCCGGGCCACAGCGTTCCCAGTAATGCCTTGCGAGACCTGTGATGACATTGGTCTCGCGTTGCTATAGCGATCTCGCGAGACCGATAGTCACGCGAGACTACGTCATCACAGGATCTTGCTGCAAGGCATTACTGGGAACGCTTAGGCCGGGAATGCAGCGCGGGATGTCGGAAGGTAAATATACCCCGATTTTTTATTTTTTATTCTTTTTTTACAGGGGCATGGTACCCAGGGCCTGGAGGACAGTCTCCTCTCCTCCACACCGTGGGTACCAACCGCACATGAGAGGCTTAACTTCCCACATGGTGGGCATAGCCACATGCGGGAAGTAAGCGATTCTCATGCATTCCTATGGGTGCAGAATCGCGGCAATTCTTTGTGATTCTGCACAAAAGAATGACCATGCTGCAATTTTTTCCGCGATGCGATTCTGCCGCGGAAGAAAGCGCAGCATTAGCACAGCATGTGTGGAATGCCATAGGAATGCATGGGGGGCATTCTGTACTCGATTTTTAAACGTTTTCGCAGCATTTTCACGCCGAAAATCGCGGCAAAAACGCTTAAAATCGCATCGTGGGCACACAGCCTCAATGATCTCTAAAAAGCCTACACTTAAAGATGACACATTTCCTTTTTATTTTAGCCAAAAAATGTATATTTTCATCCCTTACATTTTAAAAATTACAAAAAGGAATATGGGCAAATGCAAACGTTTGGGTACCCTGCCTGATTAGTACCTAATAGCACCCCCTGAAAGTATCACAGCTTGTAAACACTTTTTCTAGCCAAACAAGAGTCTTTTAATTCTTGTTTGAGGGATTTTCATCCATTCTTCCTTAGAAAATTCTTCCAGTTATGTGAGAGTCCTGGGTCTTCCTACATGCACTGTTATTTTGAGGTATAGCCACAGATTTTCAATGATGTTCAGATCAGGGGACTGTGAGGGCCATTGTAAAACCTTCAGCTTCACCTTTTGAGGTAGTCTATTTCAGATTTTGATGTGTGTTTAGGATCATTATCCATTTTAAATTTAATTGAATCCATTCTTCCCTGTACCCATGAAATGTTCCCTGTGCCATTGGCTGCAACTCAACTCCAAAGCACCCCCATGCTTAATGGAGATGTTCTATTCCTGAATTTATGTACCTCTTTTTCTCCACATATACTTGTTTAAATGTCCTTTTGCATACTTCTGATGCTGAATTTTATTGTGAAGACGCAGGAGAGGTTTTCTTCTGATGACCTATCCATGAAGGCCATATTTGTTCAGTTGCCTTTGAACAGTAGAACAATGTACCGCAACTCAGAGTCTGATATTTTTTTCTGACGGTCTTTTGTAGTCAACCAGGGTTCTGATTTGCCTCTCTAGCAATCTTACGAGCAGCTCTCTCTGATATTTTGCTTGGTCTTCCAAACCTTACCTTGATCTCCACTGCTCCTGTTAACTGAAATTATCTAATTACATTTCAAACTGAGGAAAGGACAACTTAAAAATGCTTTGCTATCTTCTTATAGCCTTCTCCCTCTATGTGGACCTTCACCATTATCATATTTGGAATGCTAGGCAGGTACTTAGAAAAACCAATGGTTGCTGTTTTTTGGCACAAGGTTAGAGGATGCAGGGTTTTTATAATGCTGGGAAATTTGCATCAGCTGGCCTTTTCTAATGATGATAGTGAACATCCATAACCCTAACAGGCTAATTAATGTCTGAGTGCACAAATCTCCAAGAGTGCAGAAACATTTGCATTGGCTCATTTTCCTTTTTGTAAATTTTAAAATGTTAAAAATAAAAATATATTTTATGTGTCTTAAGTAGAAAGGAAATATGTCATCTTTAACTTTAGGCTTTTAGAGATAATATCATCTTCAACTCGTTTAACTTTTCAGTATAAAAGTTATTTTAACCAGGAGTACGCAAACTTTTACATGCCACTGTATATGAACTTTTGCACCCTGTTCTTTGCTTAAGAAATTCTCAGGATTTTCTGAACTGAAATGTTGCCACACCTATGGACTAATAAAGTCCTTTTATTTTCTTTTGAAAATGTTGTACTGTCCAATTCTGTGAGTATCTATCTAGCTATCTGTCATTCTGTTGGACCTCTTAGGACTCATACTCACTTGCGAGAGCCTCACATTATACTCATGCGAGTCTCTCACATGAAAACCTGGGACTGTTGCCGGCACTCGGACCGGACATGTATTTCTATGCAGCAGCACGCTCCGGTCCGAGTGCCGGCGGCAGTGCCAGGTTTTCATGCGAGAGAATCGTGCGAGTCTCTCGCAAGTGAGTATGAGCCCTTACATGCATTTATACTATGGTTCTCTGCAACCTCCTATTTTACACAGTCCAGAACAAACAGCCTACAGGACTCTACTGAACATCAGTATGCTTCTGAACTCATACAAAAGCATTAAAAGTTTTCTTCTAACAGATAAGAATCCATTAGAGTAAATTTAACCTGTTGCATTAGAGGCCATATCCTGGAGTATATAACTGCATACAGAAAGGCACACATTAACACTCGGTGTGCCTATCATTCCATGCATCCACCAGTTACTTTTGTATGCATTTTGTCTCCATGATATTTTTGCAATTTATGAAAAACAAACTACACGCTGTAAAAGAAGCTATTTAAAGAACATTTTGTTCTTTTTTTAACAATCCAGAAAGCTGAAGATATAAGTGGACCACTTATATCAGCTACAACTGTTGTTGGCAAACTTTAGCACAAAAATATATATATTCACAAAGTGTGCATTTTTCTGACAATAAAATTGTCAAATCCTTAATGATAGGACTAATGTATGTTGTTCTGAAACCATGTGGGGCAAGTATATTAACATTGCAATTACCCAAAGCTGTGCAGTTACATTGGCATAAGAGTTCTGAAAAGTTCCTGTTGAGGGAAGCACCGCAGGACTGCACTTGTTGCATCTTGTTACGTCTCGCACCAATTTGCTTCCCAGCTTTTATTCATAATATGTGTGATTCTTCAATGCATTGAAGTGTAAGTTTAAATAGATGCTAGATAGATCTTTGACATTTTGATATTTTGTTTCCTGCAAAAATGAATAAATATTTCCAGTCTGATTTTTTTCATCTATTTGCCTTAAACTCTGTGTCCAGAATTCTAGAGGCTGTCCATTCTAGCATGTGTAAAAATGTATTATGCATACCAAAATAAAAAATAACATCTGTTTTGGTGACTTCATTTTTATTTTCTTGTTTCAATAGTGGGAAAAGTAGAAGTAAAGCCGCTTAACGTGAAACCATCATTTTAATTTTTATCTCATAAGTCAATAGTACACATGAAAATAAGCAACTTTGTAATAAATCTTATTGGAGAAATCTGCTTCTTTCTCTGCCAAAATGGATCAGTCATTACGAAAATTCTCAATTCTGAAAGTTCCTGAGCGACATTGAACACCTGAGGGCACGGCAGCGGATAAGGAGCCCAGGGCTGACGGTGAAAAGGACGATACCCGTGGAAAAGGCTCACGCTGACAGCCGTACAGGTTAGAGAAACTATCACGCAATAGAGGGTCGCAGCTTTGTTACAAACAGCAGAGACCTGCACACACAGCGCAGAAGGAAGGTCCCAAACCCCAACCTGGCAGGGTGGATCCCCTGAATGCCTCCAGGCGAGCCGGACTCAATCCAACACCTGTATGTGGTACTCCGGATTGCTGCCACTTGCAAGTAAAAGGTAAAGAAACTGCACCTCTCTGTGTCCTCTTATTTCTCTGCACCCCAATGTTCACCGCCATCTGAACTATTAATCAACTATTAACAGCCCTGGGACCATTGCTCTACTTGTGGAGAGCCATTTCCACCTCAGCTGCGTCGCACCAACAGTCTCAGGGGAACAACACCGCAGCGCTGGTCACCTCTGACCAGAACACCACGGGTGGCGTCACACTTAAATACCACACAACTTTCCCCTATTTCATTACTGAACTCCTCAGGGCCACGGACCAGGTCACCGCCGCCGTGACATCCCCCCATTGAAGTCAACAGGCCCGGTACCGAGTACCCCAAGGCCGTGCGGGGCGCTCCACATGAACGTAGCACATTCGGATTCATGTTCAGTGTCCCGAGCATTTTCCTCAAAGTCGGCAAAATTTGGTCACAGTTCGGTAAATGATCGCGTTTCCACTAATGCTTTTAATTTCACTTTGTCTAGGATAGTGGTGCTGTAAGGTGAGCGGGGAAGGGACTTGTTTGATGAGGGAAGGGGTTATGTATAGGTGAGAGGAGCTGCGGATTGTAATTTTTATTATTTTTTTTCTTTAATAATTTAATGTGTGTACATTCCGGAAGACATTCAGGGCGAAGAAACTATTCTCAACATCATGACACAAGGTCTTCTGTGCGTGGCTACTGAATCACAAGTCCCTATCCATATAAAAAGCAGACATCTTGTTTTGCTGTCTCCATTTTCTCAGTGTCACAGTGCAGAGAAGCCACCCCTGCAACTGCTGCTGCTGAAAGTGAACTTGTGAGCTAGATAGGATCCTGCCCTGTGTGAATTCGATTATCCACCATCTAACTAGATTGTGCTAAAACTGTGTTGCAGTCTCAGGAGGTCTCATTTGCTAATCAAATTCATTTCAGCAAAAACTGTGTTACAGTGAGGAATCAGAAAGCCACATTTCCCCTTAATAATCATTATGCCTAATATAGAGGTTCAGCCAGGAAGGAGGCCAGATCTGCTAATCCAAATAGTTTGTGATAAAACTGTGTTGCATTGAGTAACCAGAAGGACACATTTCCTCTTAAAAATCGTTTGGGCTAATACTCTGGTGCAGGCACCAGGCCTCATTTCATAATATAAATCCTTTGTGCTAATAATGTGTTTCAGGCACCAGACCTCATTTCATAATTGAAATTATTTGGGCTAATACTGTGGTGCAGGCACCAGGCCACATTTCATAACATAAATACTTTGTACTAATAATGTGTTGCAGGCACAAGACCTCATTTTGTAATCAAAATCTTTAGTGCTATTTGTGTAGCCAAGCCTTCAGTCCACATTTCAACATATTAATCTTTTGTGCTAATTATGTGGTCTAGCCATAGTATATCAGCCAATTAATATTGATTATTAATTTTAGTGATGGGTGACTTACAGGTCAGTACCTAGGGTTGTGAAACAGCTGGTTAAAAGATGGGAAGGGTACATAAAACATGAGTGGAAAAAAGCGAGATTGTGGTGAAAGGGAAATAGGCTTGGTGTTAGATGGTACAAGGGTTAAGTGTTAATGTTAATGAAAGGTTAATTGAACAAATAAAGTCTCATCCTATCCAAAGACTAGTGACAACATGTTACTGGATGGGTTATTCAACTCCCTTTCTTTGGCTGCCGCACAGCGGTACACCTTGAAGATGAGTCTCAGAAAGGGTATGTGCTCCAGTAGATGCCAAGCGCTGCATCAAGTGGCTTCTCCTCATCTTTATCCACCTTAACATCACAGACAGCACAATCCTCAGAGGTGGCACCCCAAACACCCTTGTTTCCTCCCACTTCACATATCTCCAAATGCCCAGCTGATTGTGGGGAATCAAAGAAGGGCCATTCTGCACAACAATTCACACATTCTATTCCATTGGCATCAGAGGTCTGCTCCAAAGATTCACAGAATCCAGAGGAAGAAAGCATGTGCATCAATGCCCAAAATGTTTTCATGTTGGATAGGGGGCCAGACAAAGTAGGGCCAGATCAGAATCCAGACTCTCGTCACCAGATGTTAACCCCCAGTGTTAAGAATGGGTCACCGAGGAGAAAAAAACAAAACAAGCTAAGTCACAGAAAACCAGAGAGGTTGGTAACTATGCAGATTGCAGATCCCTGATCTTACCACACAACTAGCGGTAGCCGTGGAGTGTGCCTGTGATGTTCCTAGATGCCTCATCACGGCCGTAGGACTAAATAAGTCTAAAGCAAGAAAAGGGAAAACTAACTGCCCCAGAGCAGACCCCAAAGGAATAGATAGCCCCCACACATGTATTGACGGTGAAACAAGATGAAGGCACAAACACAGGCAGGAAAATAGGCTGAGCAAATGATGGGGCCCAAACTAACTAGACAGGAAAGGAAAGACACTGTCTGCAACCTGCAAAAAACCCTACAAAAATCATGTTCAACCCTTCTGATAGCAAAATTAACCCTGAAGTCACTATACTTCTCCCACTATATCAGCACTCTGAAATATTCTGAGACAGAGCAAAAAGAGACCAAACTAGTAAGGGACAAAAAGCCAATTGGCAAAATACTGATAAATAAGAGTGGAAATTCAGCACAGCCCCCAGCCGGGGCAGGCTGACCACACCAAAAAACTGAATAGACGAACAAAATCAAGTGTGAACATTAGCATAAAAACTTAGCTTTAGATGACTGGAACAGAGCTGAAAACCAAGAGCTGACAAGCCAGAAGGAATCACCAGCAACTGAAAAGGGTGTCAGCTGTCTTAAATCCAATCTGAGACTCCTGAGATTCAATCGTCATCCTCATTCTGAGGTGGCAGATCTCCACCCATCAAATCAGCCTCTCTACCTCCTGTTACCACCAGGGGGAGTCTGGAAGGAGAACTCACAACTGGTGAACCAGAGAATGAACTCACAACACCCAAGGGGTGGAGGTGATCCTGATGAGACTCATAAAAGAGGCACACACGGACTGTACTGTGGTGTCAGGGCAGGAAGAGGAGGAGGGAGACTTTCAGAGTGAGGACTGAGAGAACAGAGAGGATGACAATGAGGTTGTAGTTCCCTCTTGGTATGAACCCAGAGGCACGCAGCTGAGTAACTCAGCAGTGGAAGTGGTGGAGGAGGAAGATGAGGATGTTACATTGATAATTCCTGTTCAGACATGGAGTGATGCAACCACGATAAGCACTACATCCTCAATCACAACTGTGGCTTTGGTGAGCAATGGTCAAAAGTCTGCAGTTCCTGGTACAAATCATGCTTGCACAGTGGGCACAGATGAAAGACCGCTGCACCCTTCTGTACAGTTTCAAAATTGCTACTAAGATGGTTAGCACTGATGATGTCATTATCAACATCACTATTCCATTCATCTATGCTCTAACACACTTTGAATAGTCTACGTGAGGAGGTGGTGGTCCCAGAAAAAGAGGTGGAAGCAGAAGAGGATGCAGAAGCTACTGCAATATCTGTACGTTCTGGACTGTCATCGCACAGGCGGATGCCATGGAAGGAGGGATTACAGTGATCGAGGGGGGCTCATGGTACCACCCAAACTGTTAGTGAAGGTGCAGGAGCCAAGGAACAAATTGAGGAGGACAAGAAGGATGAGGTGATGGACGTGCAATGATCAGTAGAAGAAGAGGAAAATGATCTCCTCTCTTGTCCAATGGATGGAGGAAGCAACCATGAGTGTTACCCCGCCAACCACACACCATGGACTTGAACCTCATGGAAGCACACAACACATGAATGCCTTCTTGCTGCACTATATTCAATATGATGGCTGTATTATTAGGATAAAAAATAGTACTGACTACTGGGTTGCCACTCTGTTAGATCCACCGTACAAGAGTAAATTTAGCCAGATGCTTCACCCTAGGACAGGACGAGTGCATGCTTGTAGACAGTCTTAAGAGTGGTTTTCACCAAGATAGCAGTGAGGCACACAGTGTGCATCGCAGTTCTGGACTTTCAACCCAGGGAACATCAAGGCATCACCACAAAAAACATTAGCAGCAGTGGAAGTGGCATAAGCAATTTCTGTGATTTATATCAAATTTTTTCTAGACCAGCTGGTACACCAACAGAACAGAGTACAAGTATGACACATTGTGAACGACTGGAGAGGATGATGCAGGAGAATCTGGAGGTCAATATGTATGCCATTAGGGGTAATTTGGACATTTTCGCATTTTGTTCTTCAAAAATGGAAGAGTGGCCTGAGCTCACTTGTCACACCTTGGAGGTTTTGTCATGCCCGGCAGCCAGCATTCTCACATAATATGTCTTCAATGCTGCTGGTGGTATCCTTATGGATAAGCGCATTTGGCTGTCACTTGAAAGTGTAGACTGCCTAACTTTCATCAAAATAAACAAGTCATGGATCTCAAATGACTTTTTCACCACAGTTCTAGACTGGCAGACTAGCTGATGGTGTCGTTTTTAGGTTCACGCATTGATGTTGCGTTATTGCAGTCTCTGCCACTTTTGTTGTGGATTCTGTGCCTGCTGTTGCTACTGCTGCTGATGTTACAATAGATTTTTTGAAATGTGGAGACTCCAAGTTGGTGGTCTCTGTCTGGTTGGTTGCCTGTAGTGGAAAGTGTGTCAGTGGCCTATTATACTGTTTCTACTCTGGAAATGTATGCCACTTTAATGGCGTGTGGCAAAATTTTTTAGAAATGTGGAGAATCCAAGTTGGGTCTCTTTCCTGTGTGTTGCTTGTAGTAATAGGACTCCTAGACAGGCAGGCTTGCACTTACTTTCACCCCACTACCTGTGTTACAATGCTTACATTTTTCTACCAATAGTACTTTATTTAACTGATGTTTGCACCATCTGAGTGTGGCTGGGGAAAAACAAAATTGGAGCTGTTGCATGAGGTATCAAAACTTCCAGCAAAGGATTATCACACCACCCCGTTAACCACTATATCTTCACTGAAACTTCAATTCAAAGCTGTAAATGCTGGCCCAGACCCTGATATATCATGCATGGCCCATGGCTGACTGTTTCTGTGCCATTAGCAAATTTCTACTGTGGGTCAATTGATGATGACACTTTTCATTGTGTCTGCCCTTATTTTATCTGTTTGGGAATCTTTTTGTCACTCCTTAAGATGTTGCATATACGTTTGGTTTGGCCTCCCATTGAATCTTATGGAGCTTGGGTACGTTCATCGAACAGTTCAGCGAATATGTTCAGTGAACATCGGGACATTCGACTAACCAAATTGAACCTTGAAAGGTTCGCTCTTCTCTACTCATTAATCCCTTTATGACCTTAAATGTATCCATATGTCCAGGTCGCCTGATACTTACCGATTTTGGACGTATGAATACGGCCAGCCTCTCTGCGCGCGCGATTACCAACAGATGCTGATAGCTGACGCCCACCTCTCAGTGCCAGGAGCAGTCGCTGAACCACTCCCAAAAGTTGTAGAAATACTTTTTAAAAAATCACAAAATATTTAAAAGAAAAATTAAAAATATATTGTACCCATAAATAAATATTATTCTGAAAAAAGCAATTAAACAATAAAGTACACATATTTGGTATCGCTGCGTTTGGAACAACCCGACCTATAAAACTGTCCTACTAGTTAACCCCTTTAATGAACACCATAAAAAAAAACAAATAAAAAGAGAGGAATAAAATGATGCTTTATCATCTACCGCCAAATAAAAAGTGGAATAACTCGCGATCAAAAAGACAAATGTAAATAAAAATGGCATCTATGAAAACGTCATCTTGTTTCGCAAAAAACAAGCTGTAACACAGCTCCATCAGCCAAAAAAATAAAAAGCTCATAGTTCTCAGAATAAAGTGATGCAAAAATAATTATTTTTTCTATAAAATAGTTAGTATTGTGTAAAAGAGCAAAAACATAAAAAACTATATAAATGTAGTGTAATTGCACTGACGTGAAGACTAAATCTCCCTTATCAGTTTTACCATACAGGGAACGGCATGAAAAAAAAAAAAAAAACGATTCCCAAAGGGGTATAATGTCCAAAATGTGGTCACTTTTGGAGGATTCTGCTCTCCTAGCAATTGGGCTGTGTATACGGAGTTTGCAAACTATTATAGAAAATTCTGCACTGTGGGATGCCTTCTGCATAACAGTACTGCTTAGCCATATAGTGAGACTCGGAGAGACAGATTGCTATTTGCAAATGCATAAGCATTTATATAGAATACATCAAGTTGCACAATAAAATAGAATAAATCAGAAATACATTTAGGAATCCATGGATGGGTGGTACAGTTTGAAACTGTTTATGCACAGGCCAGGTTTGTTGGGGCGGGTGTCATATTGAAAAATTGCATCTTTTTTGTGACCTTCCTTTCTTTGCAGGTGGAGGAACCTCTCCTGGGAAATGTTGCACCTTCAGTTCCATGGCCTTCCACTTCCGGACTTCCAAATATTTGGGCCTCAAACACTACCTCCTGAAATTGAAAGAATGTACCTGTCTGGTCTGCATATTGTGATAGCACATAAGTAGTGATGAGCGAGCATACTCAGAAATGCTCGTTACTCGCCGAAGCATCGCTATACCCACGGTACTCAGTGAGTGCCGAGCATTTCCGGGTTTGCTTGGTGGGAATTCGGTTCCCCACCGTGCATGTTTGGTACTCTTTAAAGTGCCAATCAACATGCAGCGATTGTCTGCCATGCACTGTAATGCCCCAGCCATCTTGATTGTGCTATTACAGTGATTGTCTGCCCTCACAGCATCATCAGGTCTATAAGAGACCTTCTGCCACCCTACTCCGGATTCAGGGTAGGGAGAGTTATGAGATAGGGTCAGATTTGTGGGTTTATAGGTTAGTGTGGGTATACCATTACAGAATACACAAATCCAGCTAAAACAACAGTCCTTCAAAGGACTAATTATGAGGTATATAGATTGCAGTGCTAGGTAGACAGGAGAGTGTATGTGGCTATATACATATCAGTGCAAAGCATGCATACACTATATATGGGTATATAGATATTGCATAGCATTAAGAGGGTCTATTCCATTACTATCTGCTGTTGCTGCTGCTGCTGCCTATTACATATATTAACTGTATATACAGTACCTAGCCACAGCATGTTGTGGTGTACCCCCCAGAGGGAAATGTTTGTGGGGTGCAAGGTGCTACGTGGAATAAAATATAATCTGGTGGACTGGAAGGGTCATGGCCCAGAGAATAGGCCCTGGGAACCTGTGGAGATCATCCGTACTCCTCTGCTCATTGCGACTTTTGAGCATATCGAGGCTCAGGGGGGAGGGGGCCCTAGGAGGAAGGGTAATGTTAGGCGTCGGGTTTCTTCCTCTGCACAGGAGGAATCCCGAGCCTTGCCTTCTGCGGTTTCTCATCCAGTTTCGACCTCAGAGGAGGCTGCTCAGCAGAGACATCGATCCCGGCGTCTTGCTCAGGCTAGTGCTGTCAGGTTGGATGCTGCTGACACCTCTGGTTCAACTATAGCAACCCGCAATAGCCAGCAGCGAGCAGCTCTTGGGACTAATAGCCCCGTCACACATAGCGACTCACCAGCGATCCCGACAATGATATGACCTTGTCAGGATCGCTGGTGTGTCGCTACATGATCGCTGGTGAGCTGCCAAACAGGCAGCTTCACCAGCGATCAGGACAGCGACACGTGGGTAACAAGCGCCGCATGTCCCTGCACCAGCGCGCTAGTAACCAAGGTACACATCGGGTTTCTAAGCGCCGCCCATGATCGCTGATCAGCGATCGCTAATGATCGCTGGTGAGCTGCCAAACAGGCAGCTTCACCAGCGATAAGGACAGCGACACGTGGGTAACAAGCGATGCACGTCCCTGCACCAGCGCGCTGGTAGAAAAGGTAAACATCGGGTTTCTAAGCGCCGCCCGGCACTTAGAAACCCAATGTTTACCTTGGTTACCAGCTCCAGCTCGCTGATCGCTGGTCTCCCGCATGCTACACTCAGCGATGCCATTCCTCCTAATTATGGCCAGCATCTGCGCGTCCCCGTGCCCATGCCAGTGTCATCCACCGACTCTAAGGTGGCAGACTGGGTGGTGGAGGCACATTACATTTGGGATCGCACTCAAGATGCCATCCGTGCCTCCAAGGAGAGAATGAGGTCTTCCGCTGATACACACCGGTGTCCCACTCTGATCTTTGCCCCCCGCGACTTAGTGAGGCTCTCTGCCCATAACATCAAGTCCGCTAAGTTCGTGCCTCGCTATATGGGTCCCTTCCAAATCCTCGAACAGGTCAATCCAGTGGTCTAGCGCCTGGCCCTTCCTTCATGCCTTGGTATCACCGACACGTGCCACGTCTCCCTTATTAAGCCCGTCCACATGTCCCGGTTTTCCGAGTCATCTTCCGGGACATTGGGCTTGTCCTCAGACGAGTATGAGGTGAATGCCAGTGTGTGGTGTAGGGTGGTACGTGGCAAAAAGTACTATCTGGTGGACTGGAAGGGTCATGGTCCAGAGGATAGGACTTGGGAACCTGTGGAGTACATCCATACCCCTCTGCTCTTCGTGGCCTTTGAGCATAGTGAGGCTCAGAGGGGAGGGGGCCCTAGGAGGGGGGTAATGTTAGGCATCAGGTTTCTCCCTCTGCACAGGAAGAATCCCGAGCCTTGTCTCCTGCGGTCTCTCATTCTCTCCCGACCGCAGAGGAGGCTGCTCAGCAGAGGCATCGATCCCGATGTCTTGCTCAGGCTAGCACTGTCGGTTTGGTTGCTGCTGCCACCCCTGGTCCAGCTATAGCAATCCATACTAGCCAGCAGCGAGCAGCTCCTGGGACTAAGTCCTTCTTTCGGTCCACTGAGCATGCCAGTGGGATGACCGCTCATTGGAGGTTGGAGGTCACATGCTCAGGTCCTGTTGCTGCTCCGATTGGACCACTAGAAAGGTCCCGGAAGGTTGCAACTATCAAAGCCATACATGGCCGCCCAGCTATGCGCTAGTATAGAATTATGTACTTGTGTGTGTGATGATGGATGCATGTTTCTAGTGACTGACTCATTATACATCCCCTCCCTTTGGTTGTGCATGTAATAGAGTTATCGGAGTTAGAGTCAGCACCTAGTAGTGGCATTGCCTTTGCGCCACAGTGCACCCAGGTCTTCAAAAGTGTTAGCGCCAGATCGTCCCTTCCTGCACAAGGCACAAGTGTACCGCATGTACAGCAGTGTCAGTCAGAGCAGCGCCGTGTGCAGTTAGTGCGATTTCCAGACCTAAGCTTTGGCTGGTTCGTGGCGTCCACCAGAGCCGCACTGTATGCACTTCGTGCGGTTAACCTTTAGTTGCTCTTCCTGGCACCGCAGTTGTGGCGCCGAGCACTAGTGGGTCTAGAGGGACTCTGTCCTGTTGTTCTTGGAGCAGGGTCCTGTGAAGAAGACACTAGCGCTCACCTTGCGGTATTGCGGCTCTGTGAAGCAACAGGGTTTGCCTTTTACATACCGGGTAAGGTTAACCCGTGTGTGTGCTGCAAACACACCTTATTATTACCTTCATGCTTTTTGGTGCGTTTCGCAGCCCTAACAGCATGTGACTGAATTTCCTATTTTTCCTGTGTCTGTGTATGAGAGAAGCAGCCTGCTGTAGATGCTGCACAGATAGAGACACACAAATGATTTATTCCTGATCTATTAAGCTTATCATATATTGTTCCTATTTTCTCCTGATTAAAGAAGTTCTGTTATCACACGCTTGGAGAGTATCCTGAATAATCTGCTACCAACAAATGACCACTTCTTTGAGAGGGCTGGCTCAGTATCCAAACCAGATTTACTGTGATGTACAGTACAGCATAATCCACTTCTCTATATATTATTTATGGTGTTATGGCCATCTCATTTTAATGATCATTCTTCTTTTCAATGCAATTTTGGCTGGTTGCCCCAAAGAGGTATGGCTGTAGCTACTGTTAAACTGTAAAGCTTGAAGACAGCACCATCAGGTTATGTCATGCAGGAAAAACTGTGGACTACGAGTAATTCTGAGCAGACTAATTTTGTAGATGGAAACTTTTACTGCACATACTATGTTGTTATTATTTTCCACTTTAGATTGGTTTATATTTATGATTTGGTTGCACAATCTCTAATTTGATATCCTGCTGGGAGTTGTTATGACAAGATAATTATACTGTAAGTATAGAATAATTTTTCAATTGATATTTATTTAGATATGTACCACACAGACGCTCATTTAGATGTTTGCTGACAGACACAATCATTACTAGGTGTAGAAATTTAACAGAGCTAAGCTTTTATTAGTTAAAGGAAATATGTTTAGAGGAATTTGTACTCTAAACTAATGGTGTGGCTGAATAGGCACTGTTACTCTGAGTAAGCAACACATTTGGTGTAGACATCCACATTGCTATTGCAGAGAAATATGATGCTTAACCCCTTCACCCCCAAGGGTGGTTTGCACGTTCATGACCGGGCCAATTTTTACAATTCTGACCACTGTACATTTATGAGGTCATAACTCTGGAATGCTTCCATGGATCCCGGTGATTCTGACAATGTTTTCTAGTGACATATTGTACTTCATGTTAGTGGTAAAATTTCATTCAAATAACTTGCGTTTATTTGTGAGAAAAATGGAAATTTGGCGAAAATTTTGAAAATTTCGCAATTTTCCAACTTTAAATTTTTATGCCCTTAAATCACAGAGATACGGCACACAAAAAACTTGATAACTAACATTTCCCACATGTTTACTTTACATCAGCACAATTTTGGAACCAAAATTTTTTTTTGTTAGGAAGTTATAAGGGTTAAAAGTTGACCAGCGATTTCTCATTTTTACAACACCATTTTATTTTTAGGACCACATCACATTTGAAGCCACTTTGAGGGGTCTATATGATAGAAAATACCCTAAAGTGACACCATTCTAAAAACTGCACCCCTTAAAGTGCTCAAAACCACATTCAAGAAGTTTATTAACCCTTTAGGTGCG
This sequence comes from Dendrobates tinctorius, assembly GCF_039654945.1. Taxonomy (NCBI): domain Eukaryota; kingdom Metazoa; phylum Chordata; class Amphibia; order Anura; family Dendrobatidae; genus Dendrobates; species Dendrobates tinctorius. The sequence goes on along the minus strand of NW_027361827.1, from coordinate 6,424,661 downwards.
TCACAGGAATTTTTTTGAATATTTAAAAAAAAATGAACATCTAACTTTTTTTCATAAAAAAAATACTTCAGGTTCAATTTTTTTTATTTTACCAAGGGTAACAGGAGAAATTGGACTGCAAAAGATATTGTGCAATTTGTCCTGAGTACGCAGATACCTGATATGTGGGGGGGAACGACTGTTTCGGTGCATGGCAGAGCTCAGAATGGAAGGAGCGCCGTTTGACTTTTTCAATGCAAAATTGGCTGGAATTCAGATTGGACGCCATGTCACGTTTGGAGAGTCCCTGATGTACCTAAACAGTGGAAACCCCCTACAAGTGACCCCATTTTGGAAACTAGACCCCCCAAGGAACTTATCTAGATATGTGGTGAGAACTTTGAACCCACAAGGGCTTTACAGAAGTTTATAACGTACAGCGGTACAATTAAAAAATCATATTTTTTCCACAAAAATGATCTTTTCACCCCAATTTTTATTTTCCCAAGGGTAACAGGACCCAAAAAGTTATTGTGCAATTTGTCCTGAGTATGCTGATACCCCACATGTGGGGGAAAACCACTATTTGGGCGCATGGCAGAGCTCGGAAGGGAAGCAGCGCCATTTGACGTTTTTGGCTGGAATTGAGATCGGACACCATGTCGCGTTTGGAAAACTCCTGATGTACCAAAACAGTGGAAACCCCCCACAAATGACACCATTTTGGAAACTAGACCCCCTAAGGAACTTATCTAGATGTGTGGTGAGAACTTTGAACCCCCATGGGCTTCACAGAAGTTTATAACATAAAGCCATACAATTAAAAAATCATTTTTTTTCCACAAAAATGATCTTTTCATCCTCAATTCTTATTTTTCCAAGGGTAACAGGACCCTAAAAGTTATTGTGCAATTTGTCCTGAGTACGCTGATACCCCACATGTGGGGGTAAACCACTATTTGGGCGCATGGCAGAGCTCGGAAGGGAAGCAGCGCCATTTGACGTTTTTGGCTGGAATTGAGATCGGACACCATAACGCGTTTGGAAAACCCCTGATGTACCAAAACAGTGGAAACCCCCCACAAATGACACCATTTTGGAAACTAGACCCCCTAAGGAACTTATCTAGATGTGTGGTGAGAACTTTGAACCCCCATGGGCTTCACAGAAGTTTATAACATAAAGGCATACAATTAAAAAATCATATTTTTTCCACAAAAATGATCTTTTCACCCTCAATTCTTATTTTTCCAAGGGTAACAGGACCCAAAAAGTTATTGTGCAATTTGTCCTGAGTACGCTGATACCCCACATGTGGGGGTAAACCACTATTTGGGCGCATGGCAGAGCTCGGAAGGGAAGCAGCGCCATTTGACGTTTTTGGCTGGAATTGAGATCGGACACCATGTCGCGTTTGGAAAACCCCTGATGTACCAAAACAGTGGAAACCCCCCACAAATGACACCATTTTGGAAACTAGACCCCCTAAGGAACTTATCTAGATGTGTGGTGAGAACTTTGAACCCCCATGGGCTTCACAGAAGTTTATAACATAAAGCCATACAATTAAAAAATCATTTTTTTTCCACAAAAATGATCTTTTCACCCTCAATTCTTATTTTTCCAAGGGTAACAGGACCGTAAAAGTTATTGTGCAATTTGTCCTGAGTACGCTGATACCCCACATGTCGGGGTAAACCACTATTTGGGCGCATGGCAGAGCTCGGAAGGGAAGCAGCGCCATTTGACGTTTTTGGCTGGAATTGAGATCGGACACCATGTCGCGTTTGGAAAACTCCTGATGTACCAAAACAGTGGAAACCCCCCACAAATGACACCATTTTGGAAACTAGACCCCCTAAGGAACTTATCTAGATGTGTGGTGAGCACTTTGACCCCCCCAGTGCTTCACAGATGTTTATAATGCCCGGGCGTGAAAATAAAAAATTCGCATTTTTTCCACAAACATGATCTTTTAGTCACCATTTTTTTATTTTCCCAAGGGTACCAGGAGAAATTGGACCCCAAAAGTTGTTGTCCAATTTGTCCTGAGTATGCTGATACCCCATATGTGGGAGAAAACTACTGTATGGGCACACGTCGGGGCTCGGAAGGGAAGTAGTGACGTTTTGGAATGCAGACTTTGATGGAATGGTCTGCGGGTGTCATGTTGCCTTTGGAGAGCCCCTAATGTACCTAAACAGTGGAAACCCCCCACAAATGACACCATTTTGGAAACTAGACCCCCCAAGGAACTTATCTAGATGTGTGGTGAGCACTTTCAACCCCCCAGTGCTTCACAGAAGTTTATAACGCCCGGGCGTGAAAATAAAAAATTCGTATTTTTTCCACAAACATGATCTTTTAGTCACCATTTTTTTATTTTCCCAAGGGTACCAGGAGAAATTGGACCCCAAAAGTTGTTGTCCAATTTGTCCTGAGTATGCTGATACCCCATATGTGGGAGAAAACTACTGTATGGGCACACGTCGGGGCTCGGAAGGGAAGTAGTGACGTTTTGGAATGCAGACTTTGATGGAATGGTCTGCGGGTGTCATGTTGCCTTTGGAGAGCCCCTAATGTACCTAAACAGTGGAAACCCCCCACAAATGACCCCATTTTGAAAACTAGACCCACTAAGGAACTTATCTAGATGTGAGGTGAGCACGTTGAACCCCCCAGTGCTTCACAGAAGTTTATAATGCCAGGGCATGAAAATAAAAAAATCGTATTTTTTCCAGAAACATGATCAATTAGTCCCCAATTTTTTCATTTTCCCAAGTGTAACAGGAGAAATTGGACCCCCAAAAGTTGTTGTCCAATTTGGCCTGAGTACGCTGACACCCCATATGTGGGAGATAACTACTGTATGGACACACGTCGGGGCTCGGAAGGGAAGCAGTGACGTTTTGGAATGCAGACTTTGATGGAATGGTCTGCGGGTGTCATGTGCGTTTGGAGAGCCCCTGATGTACCTAAACTATTGAAACTCCCCACAAGTGACCCCATTTTGGACACTAGACCCCCCACGGAACTTATCTAGATGTGTGGTGAGCACTTTGAACCCCCAAGTGCTTCACAGAAGTTTATAACACTCGGACGTGAAAATAAAAAAAAATTTTTCCACAAAAATGATATTTTTGCCCCCAATTTTTTATTTTCCTAAGGGTAACAGGAGAAATTGGACCCCAAAAATTGTTTTGCAATTTGTCCTGAGTAGGTTGATACCCTACATGTGGGGTAAAACACTGTTTGGGCGCATGGCAGAGCTTGGAAGGGAAGGAGCAACATTTGACTTTTTCAACTCAGAATTGGCTGGAATTGAGATCAGACGCCATGTTGCATTTGGAGAGCCCCTGATGTGCCCAAACAGTGGAAACCCCCCAATTATAACTCCAACCCTAACCCCAACACACCCCTAACCCTAATCTGAGCCCTAACCCTAGCCCTAACCCTAGCCCTAACCCTAGCCCTAACCCTAGCCCTAACCCTAGCCCTAACCCTAACCCTAGCCCTAACCCTAGCCCTATCCCTAACCCTAACGGGAAAATGGAGATAAATACTTTTTTTTTAATTTTATTATTTTTCCCTAACTAAGGGGGTCATGATGGTGGGTTTGATTTACTATTTATGGCGGTTTTTATATTTGGCAGCTGTCGCACGCTAAAAGACGCTTTTTATTGTAAAAATAGTTTTTGCATCAACACATATTGAGAGCTATAATTTTTCCGAATTTTGACCCACTGAGTCATGTGAGGTCTTATTTTTTGCGGGACGAGTTGACGTTTTTATTGGTACCATTTTCGGGTACGTGACGTTTTTTGATCGCTTTTTATTCCTATTTTTGGGACACAGAATGAACAAAAACCAGCGTTTCATGAATTTCTTTTGGGGGGGTGCGTTTACACCGTTCCGCGTGCGGTAAAATTGATAAAGCAGTTTTATTCTTCGGGTCAGTACGGTTACAGCGATACCTCATTTATGTCATTTTTTTATGTTTTTGTCGGTTTTATGCAATGAAAACTATTTTATATAAAAAATAATTATTTTTGCATCGCTTTATTCTGCGAGCTATAACTTTTTTATTTTTTCGCTGATGATGCTGTGTGGCAGCTTGTTTTTTGCGGGACAAGATGACGTTTTAAGCGGTACCATGGATATTTATATGCATCTTTTTGATCGCGCATTATTACACTTTTTGTTTGGCGGTATGATAATAAATCATTATTTTTTTGCTTCGTTTTTTATTTTTATTTTTTAAGGCGTTCGCTAAAGGGGTTAACTAATGGGACAGTTTTATAGGGCGGGTCATTGCGGACGCGGCGATACCTAATATGTGTACTTTTATTGTTTTTTTTTTATTATTTCCAAAAAATGGATTTATTGGGGGAATATTTTTTTTTTTTTCTAATTTATTTGGCGATTTTTTTTTTAAATTATTTTAACACTTTTTTTTTTTTTTTACTTTATTAAATAGTCCCAGGTGGGACATCACTGTCCTGTGACAGATTGCTGATCTGTCACATAACAGATCACTGTGACAGATCAGCGATCTGACACAGGCACTGCAGAAGGCTTCCTCATGCCTGCGCTTTGCAGGCACTGAGGAAGCCAGCTTCCTCAGGCCCCCGAAGGCCCCCGTCGCCATCTTGGATTCGGGGGCCTGGAGGAAAGGAGCCCCCCGCAGCAGCGCTGCACATTGCGCTGCCGTGGGGGGCTCAGGGAAGCATGGAGGGAGCCCCCTCCCTGCCGATGCTTCCCTTTAACCCCCGGTACACCGCGATCATGTTTGATCGCGGTGTGCAAGGGGTTAACGTGTCGGGGGCGGTCCGTGACCGCCCCTGACACATTGTGCCGGGTGTCAGCTGTGATAATCAGCTGACACCCGGCCGCGATCAGCGGCGCTCACCACGTGGGCGCCGCTGATCGCGCTAGACGTACTATCCCGTCCATGGGCATAGGGGCCCGGGTCCCATGGACGGGATAGTACGTCTCATGTCAGGAAGGGGTTAAAGAGAATCTGTCAGACAATTTCGTTGTAGCATACTAATGATATTGTAAGATGATGCTTGGGCTGCCCTTTCAGGATATGTCATTTTTATTTCTCTACATGGCCCTCTTGTCTTGCTGTATGGCCCGGACAAATATATTGTCTTACGACGGCAAGTCAAACATATGCAAATGATAAATGCCTTGCATTTGATATTCACCCATTCCCCACCTATAATCCCGTCCACCCCTCTGCCATTGTCACTGATTAGCCCAGTTTGTTTAGGCTTAATGAATATTCACCCCCTTGCCCATCCATAATCCCACTCATCCCTCCTGGCCGGCATCACAGATTGAGTCAGACTGCCGTATGCCCAAGGATCACATCGCAATGCTCGGGCTGACCGTCTGCTCTCCTGACATGAGCGTGACAACATGATAACTATGCAGCTCCCTCCTGCATGTGATTGACAAAAGTCAAAATAAACAAAAACTGCCCAGTGCCTCCTAATAAAATGAAACAGCTGTGTGTGTTAAGATGCAGTTAAAACATATATTAAATTAATTAACCCCTTAACGACCGCCGATACGCCTTTTAATGGCGACAGTTAAGGGTGCTTAAACCACAGCGCCATTTTTAATGGTGTATTACCAAGTTTTTAACACTAAGGTTCGGATACGGCTTTAAAGAAGGCTACTGCTTGCGATATAATGCAATTTTATTTCAATGTACAAAATTAAAGGAATAGTATGATTGGATAGCATGATTGCGTACACTTTTGTATATTTTAAGATACAAAGGTTAAGTACATATAAAGAATGAATACATATAATGATTAAGTATATATAAAGATTAACTATATACAGTATACTCACATCATCAATCACCAAGAGGCTTTTAAACATCATTCGTCTGGAATATCAGAGAAGCAACACCAAGACAGAGTCCCCTGGAAGATTCACAACACTGCACGGGCATCCCCACTTATGCAGGTATCAACACTGTATATGTGTACAGGTATCCAGTTTTGCTTCTGTCTAAGGCTACTTTCACACTTGCATTTTTTTGTGGTGCGTTTTTTGGTCAATGGGGAATGAAAGTCTGCATTGAGAGGATGAATGCAATCCGCTCAATGCCGACTTTTATTTCCCATTAACTAACATTGTGGTAGGGTTTTGAACGAAACTCGACTTTTTTTTGCCCGAGTTTCACCAGTTTGTGTTTCATGAAACCAGATCCTAGTCGGTCAACTCTAGTTAGTATACTAGGCCTTGGTATTTAACATATGAAGTGTATTTTACCCATCAGTGGATTCAACACACACGTAATAAGAGTATGTTGTTAATTACAAGGTATATCAATAATCCCCCTTGCCTAGTATCACAATAAGTGAAATGAGGATGGTAAAAACAGCCAATCCTCAAAACACTTTTTATGACACCTTGCAAAGTTTAAGGCGCATTGTGTGTACGGCGCAGTGTGTGTAAGCGACGCCAAAAACATTAATCAAACTTTGTTATGGTGAACCAGAAATTTAAATTTATTTTTAACAAAAAAAATTATAAAAAACTTTATTTTTTCTGCGTTGGGGGTCAGATGGTGGCAAGTTGGGGGTGTGCAGTGAAGATGAACAGCTTATAGTCGATGAAGGTGTTCTAGGGGAAGGGGCAACAAAACTTGTGGGGGAATGGAGTCCAGTTATGGGAATGGAATTAGACACACTAGGAGGAGAGGACAGAGGTTCAGCTACAGTGGTCCTAACTGTTTGTCTCCTTAAACTGGCCTGCCTGTACCTACTTGGGCCCAATGCCCGCCTTGATTGTTGGCGCTGCCTGGAACTTTGGGCAAATAAGGAATGTGGGTCCCCAGTCTGCTGCTGTGGCTGCTGCTGTGCCTGCTGCTGTGCTTGCTGCTGCTGCTGTGGCTGCTGCTGATGCTGTGGCTGCTGTTGATGCTGTGGTGGTGGTGGCAGTGCTCGTCCTTGCAGGAGGACTGGTGGCGGCAGTGATGGTCCAGGTTTGCGGAGTGGTGGTGGCAGGGCTACTACATGTTGTAGTGTTTGCGGCAGGGCTGTTTCACGTTTGAGGAGTGGTTACTGTGGCTGTGGTCCAAGCATGCATGGGGGTGATGGTGGTGCTCCAGAAAGGAGCAGCGCTTGCCATGGTGGTGTCGGTGAAGTGACCAGCAGCACTTAGACTTGTGATGGTATAATGGTGGGTGTCCTGGCTTTGAATAGAGGTGTCCATGCAGTGGTATGCAGCACAAGTCGGTAGTGAGGTGAAGCGAGTCAATGGTGGCACAGTTGGAAATGACACCATGACTGCTGCCCATACCGATTATGCTGCATAGCCTGCAAGAAAGCATTGTTGCAGGCCTGCAGCACACTCAGCTGTTGCTCAGGACTAAGGTGTTCCGCCATGCCCTTTTCAATCTTACTAAAAAAATGGTGCGCTGGTCTGTTGAGGTCGGCCTCCAGACGGTCAAGGCGCTGTTCGACAGAATGGAAGCGGTGTTCCATGTGGTTAAAACCACGTTCCATGAGTGAAAAACGACTTTCCATTCTGTCTGACAGCGACTTGAGGCTGGCATTAAAGGCCTTGCTCAAGTGCATAACCTCTGGCAAGACATTCCTGTCCAAGGCCCTCTGACGCTGGCGGGTAGTGCCCGCATAACCAGTGGCAGAGACCTGGGACAGGGGAATACCTGCTGGACCAGCTTCCTGGTCACCAGCTGTCTGTGTGGCTGACCTGCAAGGTGCTTCCTGGCTGTCGGATGGCTGGGACGGGTCAGAGGACGTCCAATGAAGGAAGGCTCCAGGGCCAGGTTGCAGGGTGCTGCTCCAGGTGCTGTGGAAGAAAGGAAAATCATTACTATCATGCCTTTACAAGAAGCATCAGATGTGGATTAGAAAAACACAGATTAATAAAAATAAAAACCCAAAAATTATAATACTTACGATCTGGTGGCAAGGACCGGTCTTAGGAACTGCAACGCTTGATAGTACCTGTGTCTTGTGCTTGTCCTTGACGCTGAACCACTGCAAACCTGGCCCTCAGCACAAACATCACTGTTGAAGCAGTCCTTGATCGAGCGCCAACGTGTTCGGACTTTGTCCGCTGTTGGAAAAACGAACAAGCAACATTTAACAATTGTGTTTGATGCACGACATATGCTATCACTAAACCCAATAGTGCCATCACGAATAAGAGTCAATGCGGCACAATACAGCAATACAATACACAAAGCAGTCACTGTTGAGCCAGATGACACTGTTGGGTTTCCTGCTAGAATATATCTAGCACGAAACCCAACAGTGCCATGAAGGACAATAGTCACTGCGGCACAAGACAGCAATACAATACCCAAAGCAGTCACTGTTGAGCCAGATGACACTGTTGGGTTTCCTGCTAGAATATATCTAGCACGAAACCCAACAGTGCCATCAAGGACAATAGTCATTGCGGCACAAGATAGCAATACAATACCCAAAGCAGTCACTGTTGAGCCAGGTGACACTGTTGGGTTTCATGCTAGAATATATCTAGCATGAAACCCAACAGTTCCGTCAAGGACAATAGTCACTGCGGCACAAGACAGCAATACAATACCCAAAGCAGTCACTGTTGAGCCAGATGACACTGTTGGGTTTCCTGCTAGAATATATCTAGCACGAAACCCAACAGTGCCATCAAGGACAATAGTCACTGCGGCATAATAGCAGGGAAATACTTACTAAACACCTTTTTGGAGGATGCAGTGGTGCTGTCCCAGCCATCCATCAACGCTGCGGCCACCTCATTCCATAGCTGCCGTTTCACCACATTGTCCTTGAACAGCCGATCACAGCTGTCCCACAACGGAGCACGCTCCTGGACCAGGCGGTTAAGGTGCTTATTATCCAGGTAGACGTCTTCATCCTGTTGTGGAACCTAGACAAAACACATTCATTAGAATATTCGAATTTTGTGTGAATAAAAAGTTACAAAAAAGATCCAGAAAAGAGGAAAAATAGAAGATAAAAAATAAAGAACATTACAAATCATTTGATACTTACATTCCGTATCACCACCGGGACTTGGCTTGGCTGCTCATGCCGCTCGCCCTCACTAGTCACGTCCGCTGAAGATGACGGTGTCTGAAAAAAAAACAACAAACGTTAAAGATTTTGAGAAGCAGCAGATATACTTACCAAATGCACGAAAATAATCACCTCACGGTCTGCTTGCGCCAGTTCCTGCCGGGATGGTGAATATTCCGATTCCGAAGACATACTGCATGTAAAAATAATACAAAGCATTAGTGCATATACAATTTAAAAGGACAGGCATACATTTTTAGATGCAATAATACTCACATTCTTACCTCTGAAGCTGGAATTGAAAATGGGGTCTTCTTTTGCAGTCTTTCTGCTCTCCAGGCTGTCTCTATAGTTAAGGTACAGTGCTGGCAGACACCTCCTTTTATATAGACATGAAGTTTTTTTAGGTGGGGATTTTTATAACTAGTCTAACCAATGGACACCAAAAAAACGCATGCGCAAAAAAACGCATACATGCGCATGCCAATGCGCATGTATGTGCACCCATAGACCATAATGGTAATTTTTTGCGCAAAACGTGTGCATACGTGCGCATGCGTTTTTTTAAGCGGTTGGGCGGACCAAAAAATGCAACATGTAGCGTCTGGAAAGTAAGGACGCACACCATAAAAAAACGCAGCGCACGAAAAACGCATACGTGCGCATGCCAACACGCACGTATGTGCACCCATGTTAAATATAGGGGAAAACCGCATGCGCACGTATGTGCAAAAACGCAGCGCAAAAAAGCGCAAATGTGAAACCAGCCTTAGCACATAAATTTGCCAATTCATGTGAGACCTTCAACCACAACAAGATGACACTTCTCTGATGGGTCCTATCATCAAAAACATGCCTCTCTTGTGCTATAAGTCTATAGTGTGAATGGGCAAACATGCCTCTCCTGTGTTACAAACCTGCACATTTAAGTCAGCTGGTAGGAACCAGAGTTGATTATAAACACCCTTCATCTTTTTATTACAGTTTACTCAGCAATTATGATAGATTTTGTGTTTGCATATATGATAGTCTCTACAGAGTCCTACTGCATTCCTCCTTTTTGCAAGTTATATATTTATTACAGTAGGCATCTGTTCACACTATAAGGAGGATGCTGGTCAGGTTTTTTGTTCTATGCAGTTATCTATTGGTGGTTGCTACTGCCTTCTTTCTGACTCTGCACCCTACCCATCACCCCAAGGGTGTTTATAATTAACTGTCTGAACAGCATCCCCACCTTCATCATCAGACGTTAAAGGGAATCTGTCACCCCATTTTTCGACTATTAGGTGCCGGCACCGCCATCAGGGGCTTATCTACAGCATTTTGTAATGCTGTAGATGAGCCCCCGATGTAACCTGAAAGATAAGAATAATGAGTTATATTATACTCACCCAGGGGCGGTCCGAGTCCGATTTTGGTCACATGGGTGTAGCGGTGCGTTCCGGCGCCTCCCACCTTCTAATGGTGATGTCGTCTTCTTTGCTTCCCATCATGGCTCCTGCGCAGGCGCACTCTGCTCTGCCCTGTTGAGGGCAGAGCAGAGTACTGCAGTGCGCAGGCGCTGGACCAGGTCAGAGAGGTCCGACGCCTGCACGCTGCAGTACTTTACTCTGCCCTCAACAGTACAGGAATGCTGCAGATAAGCCACTGATAGTGATGCCGGCACCTGATAGTCGAAAAATGGGGTGACAGATTCCCTTTAACCCCTAAGGGGAGGTGATCCTGATGACACTCAGATTGCTGAGGCTCACGCGGACTGTACTGTGTTGTCAGGGCAAGAATAGGAGGAGGGTGACTCCAGTGGCGAGCAATGGGATAACACACAGGATCATGATGAGGTGTTAGATCCTAGTTGGTGTGAACATAGAGGCAAACATCTGAGTAGGTAATCTGAGGAGGAAAACGAGGAGGTTTTCTTGCGCTGTATGTCACAGACACATAGTGAGGCAGCCACGACAAGTGATGCATCCTCAGCCAAAACTGTGCCTGTGCCCAGCAGTGTCCGTGTGTCTGCAGCTCACAGGGGTGGCAAGGGTTGCCTAACCTGGGCCTTTTTTTGACATTGCAAAGGCTGAACGAATTTGCATAATCTGCCAACTTTGCAAAAAAAGTCGAGGTAAAAAGTGCAATAATTTGTCTACTACAGTACATGTATGAAATGAACCTTCACATGCACAATCAACTTGTCTTACTGTGGGAATCACACTGCACAAAATGCAGCCAAGCATCAAGCGCATCTGCTGATTCTTCCTCCTCCTCTGTTACCTTGCTAACTATTGAAACGCAGGTCTTTGACTGCAAAACCTTGGGGTCTTTACCTGCTCATGTCACTGCTTCCAGTCAGTTTGCCACCACCACCACCACCACCCTGTCTTCCACATGGTCAAGTCTCAGTAGCCATGAGTCTGGACTGCATATTCCTCACCCTGATCCTCCTTCCTCCCAACATGCTCAGTGCCCAGAGACAAGTGAGCCCACACTTGGACACTCTGAAGAGCTGTTCACTTTTCCATTTATAGATTCGGGCCTCTCGCCCGGTCCACTTGAAGCGGGACAAGAGGAGATGGCATGTAGTGAAGACCAAATATTTGAGCAGCCACGGTCACACGAAGGCGACTATGGGAATATATCACAAGAGGTGGACAATGATGAGACACAATTGCCAGAAAGTCAGAGGAGGGCAAGGGTGCGCAGAAATGGAAGACAAGGTGGTGGATGATATAGTAACTGACCCAACCTGGCAGAAGGACATGTAGAGTGAGGACAGCAGCACACTGGGGGAGGGAGGCGTAGCACTCCAAAAGGCAGGAAGAAGCAGTGTGGTGGCCGTAACACCAACACGATGGAAGTTGCCAGTACAACTGTTAGGTCTTCCCAAATCTGGTAGTTTTTTAAAGACTCTGATGATAACCTCAAAATGGACATTTGCGCTACCTGCCAGGCCAGTGTCAGCAGGGATAGCAAAACTACCAGCCTGACCACCATCAGCATGATCAGGCACATGGCAGCAAAGCATCTGACTTTGTAGGCCGAACCCCAGGGTCCAGGAACACTGTGGGTGACACCATTGCTTCTTCCACTGTTGTGTGTGCAAGCCAACCCCCTGTCCATGGTGCATGCGAAGATACCTCCTGCCCTGCACCTGTCTTTACACATACTCAACTTGCACGATCAGAATGTCTCAGCGCAGCGTTCAGTTTTCCATACCCCAGTCATTGGAATGCAAGCGCAAATACACAGTCAACACCCCTCAGGCCAAGCTACTAAATTCACACATTTCGTGACTGCTTGCTCTCAAAATGTTGCCTTTTAGGTTCATGGAGACAGAAATTTTCCCAAACTGATGGTGGCAGCTGTCCCTAGATACTCGGTCCCCTGCCACCACTATTTCTCCCGGTGTGCCGTCCCCGCATTACACAAGCACGTGTCCCACAACATACAACACTAGCCGTGCCCTCAACAATGCAGTTACTGGGAAAGTCCACCTAACCACGGACACGTGGACAAGTGCTTGCTTGCACGGACAGTACATCTCATTGATGGCACACTGGGTTGACATAATGGAAGTCGGGACCCATTCAGACCTTGGAATGGAACACTTCCTCCCGACGCTGAGGATTGCGTGCCCTAGATCAATCAGGGTTGCCCCTACAGTCTAAAGCTCCTGCACCTCCTACACCTCCTCCTCCTCTTCTTCAGCCTCTATCTCCAAAATGACCACATCAGTCACAACCTGGAAGCACTGCAACACTGTCTCAGTCAAATAGCAACAGACTGCTGAAGCTAATATGCTTAGGTGAAAAACCGCACAATGCTAAAGAGTTGTGGACAGCTCTTAAAGAGCAGGCAGATCTGCGGCTGACATGGCTGAACCTACAGCCAGGCATGATCGTGTGTGACAATCGCCAGGACCTTGTGGCAGCTCTGAGGCAAGGCAAGCTCACACATGTACCATGCCTCGCCCATGTGTTTAACCTTGTGGTTCAGCGGTTTGTCAAAACCTAACCGAAGATGCCGGATTTGCTTGTGAAAGTACACCGCCTGTGTGCCCATTTTAGAAAGATAGCTACAGCTTCTGCCACCTTTATTGTGCTTCAGCAGCATTTGCAGCTTCCGGCTCACTTACTGTTGTGTAATGTTTCCATGTGTTGGTACTCTACACTGCAGATGTTGGAAAGGACTTGTGAGCAGAAGAGGGCAGTTGTTGACTACCAGCATCAACAAAGCCATCAGTATTCAGTTCAGGCTCCACACATAAGACGTAAGGAGTGGACATGGATGTCACACAAATGTATCATCCTCCAAAACTTTGAGAACTCCACCATGATGGTGAGCGGCGATGGCATCATAATGAGCATCAACATCCCACTTCTCTCTCTTCTGAAACGCTCTCTGCTCATAATCAAAGAGGATGCATTGCTGGCGGAGCACAATGAGATGGAGGAAGGAACCATACAGGGTGATTGCACACAGCCCAGCCTCATCTCATCCCAACGTAGATTGGGTGACAATGAGGAAGAGGAGGAAGAACAGGAGCTAGTTTCATTCACTATAGGCGGTACTATGAGCACAACTGTCTTACCGTCTGTTCAGCGTGGATGCGTGGATGGCCTGAGGACAGGGAGGAGGAGGAGAGAATGGTCAGTCATACTCTTGGTGAATACATGGAAGTCATGCCTAATAGCAGTCTGGCACGCATGGCTGAGTTTATGTTACGCTGCATTTCCCGTGACCTTTGCATTCTCAACATTTAGGGTGACAGTCATTACTGGTTGGTGACACTTCTAGACCCATTCTACAATGAGAACTTTCCAACTCTAATTCCTGAGACAGGTCTACTAAAATGGGGCAGAATTATTTTAAAAACTCCCATCTGAAAATGCTGGTGGCAGAGGTCACAGTTCTTTGGACAACCAAGGAGTACAGGCGAGAGAGCCACAACTCAAATCCAGCTGAGGCAGGTGAGCACTGTCAAATTTCTGGAAGAATTTTCTCAGACCCTCTCATCGCACAGGCCCTGAGGCGAGAGGTACCCTCACAAGGAGTGCAAAGTTTAAGAAGATGCTGAGGGAGTAACTTGCTGAGTATAGCAATGTCCTCTGTGATTCCTCTGTGCCTTATAATTATTGAGTATCCAAGCTGGAAACGTGGCATGAACTGGCTCTCTATGCCTTGGAGGTCCTGGCCTGCCCTGTTGCTAGCGTTTTAGCGTTTTGTCAGAGTAGGTTTTTAGTGCCGCTGGTGGAATTACAACTGATACGTGCATCCACCTGTCATCTGAAAATGCTGACAGGCTGACTCTTATAAAAACTAACAAGGGCTGGATTAGGCCAGACTTCTCTACACCACCAAATGATAGCAGCGTAGCATTAACTCAAATCCAGTGTCTTTTTTTGGGAGGTCTATTCCCATGTACCTCTTCACAACCACACATGAATATATGCTTCTTGATTTTGGCTATTTGCTGTTGCCCTCCTCCTTCTCCACATCCTCATCATCCACCACCACTATGTCACCAGGGTGACTGTGGTCCGTGATGCAACACTGACATAATTTTTTTAAAGGATATTTATGATGCCTGTAACAAAAATTTTTATACAGTATGCTCATGTATAACCCCAGGGGTAAATGTTTGTCACCCCATAAACTTAGTGTATGGGCATTACAAGTATAGGAGACATTCTCCTTTCAAATGGGAATATTTTTTAATGAGGCCCTCCTCCACGTCTCTACCAAGGTGCATTGTAGTGCCTTCAAATTTTTGGCAGCTCTTGCATTCACTGCATAGGCAAACACTATTGGAAACCCGCTCCTTTCTAATAGGAACATTTTGTTATGAGACCCTCCTCCACGTCTCTAACAAGGGGCATTGTAGTGCCTCTAAATTTTTGGCAGCCCTTGCATTCACTGCATAGGCAAACACTATGGGAGACCTGCTCCTTTCTTATGGGAACATTTTGTTATAAGGCCCTCCTCCACATCTCTACCAAGGGCAATGTAGTGCCTCCAAATTTTTGGCAGCTGTAGCATTCACTGCATAGGCAAACGTTATGGGAATACCAACTTCGCCAAGGGGTATTGGGGTGCGTCTAAATTTTGTACAGGGCAGGCCTTGTGTTCAATGCATAGGCAAACAGTATGGGAGTACCAACTTTCTAATAATGCGAATATTGATTTCAGGAGACCCTCCAGTATGTCTCTTCAAAGGGGTATTGGGGTGTGTCTAAATTTGGGGCAGGCCTTGCATTCTCTGCATAGGCAAACAGTATGGGAGCATCAACTTCATAATAATGGAAACATTGCTTTCAGTAGGCCCTCCTGTACGTCTGCTCAAAGGGTTATTGGGGTGCGTCAAAATTTGGAGAAGGCCTTGCATTCACTGCATAGGCAAACACTATGGGAGACCCGCTCCTTTCTTATGGGAACATTTTGTTATAAGGCCCTCCTCCACGTCACTACCAAGGGCAATGTAGTGCCTACAAATTTTTGGCAGCTGTAGCATTCACTGCATAGGCAAACGTTATGGGAATACCAACTTCGCCAAGGGGTATTGGGGTGCGTCTAAATTTTGTACAGGGCAGGCCTTGTGTTCAATGCATAGGCAAACAGTATGGGAGTACCAACTTCCTAATAATGCAAATACTGATTTCAGGAGACCCTCCAGTATGTCTCTTCAAAGGGGTATTGGGGTGTGTCTAAATTTGGGGCAGGCCTTGCATTCACTGCATGGGTAAACAGTATGGGAGTATCAACTTCATAATAATGGAAACATCGCTTTCAGTAGGCCCTCCTGTAGGTCTGCTCAAAGGGTTATTGGGGTGCGTCAAAATTTGGAGAAGGCCTTGCATTCACTGCATAGGCAAACGGTATGGGAGTACCAACTTAGTAATAATGGGAACATTGCTTTCAGGTGGCCCTCCTGTACATCTCTTCAAATGGGTATTGGGGTGCGTCTAAATTTGGTTCAGGACTGGCCTTGCATTCAATGCATAGGCAAACAGTATGGGAGTACCAACTTCTTAATAATGGGAGCATTGCTTTCAGGTGGCCCTCCTGTTCATCTCCTCAAAGGGTTATTGGGATGATTCCAAATTTGGGGGAGGTGTTGCACTCATTGTATAGGCAAACAGTGTGGGAGTGCCAACTTCATATTAATGGGAACATTGCTTTCAGGAGGCCCTCATGTTCAAAGGGTTATTGGGGTGCATCAAAATTCGGGGCAGGCCTTGAATTCAAGCATTGGCAAACAGTATGGGAGTAACAATTTCCTAATAATGGGAGCATTGCTTTCAGGTGGTCCTCCTGTACGTCTCTTCCAAGGGGTATTGGGGTTCATCTAAATTTGGTGCAGGGAAGGCCTTGCATT
This sequence comes from Dendrobates tinctorius, assembly GCF_039654945.1. Classification (NCBI taxonomy): domain Eukaryota; kingdom Metazoa; phylum Chordata; class Amphibia; order Anura; family Dendrobatidae; genus Dendrobates; species Dendrobates tinctorius. The sequence continues at coordinate 6,408,245 of NW_027361827.1, read as the reverse complement.
CAATGCATAGTCAAACAGTATGGGAGTGCCAACTTAATAATAAAGGGAACATTGCTTTCAGGAGGCCCTCATGTTGAAAGGGTTATTTGGGTGCGTCAAAATTTGGGGCAGGCATTGAATTCACTGCATTGGCAAACAGTATGGAAGTACCAACTTCCTAATAATGGGAACAATGCTTTCAGGTGGCCCTCGTGTACATCTCTTCAAAGAGGTATTGGGGTGCGTCTAAATTTGGTGCAAAGTAGGCCTTGCATTCAATGCATAGTCAAACAGTATGGGGGTGCCAAATTCCTAGTAATGGGAGCATTGTTTTCAGATAGCCCTCCTGTACATCTCTTCAAAGGGGTATTGGGGTGCATTTAAATTTGGTACAGGACAGGCCTTGCATTCAATGCACAGGTAAACAGTATGGGAGTACCAACTTCCTAATAATTGGAGCATTGCTTTGAGGTGGCCCTCCTATACGTCTCTTCAAAGGATTATTGGGGTGCGTCCAAATTTGATGCAGGTTTTGCTTTCACTGCATAGGTAAACAGTATGGGAGTACTAACTGCCTATTAATAGGACCATTGCTTTCAGGAGGCCCTCATGTATGTATTTTCAAAGGGTTATTGGGGTGCATCAAAATTTGGGGCAGGCCTTGAATTCACTGCATAGGCAAACAGAATGGGAGTACCAAATTCCTAATAATGAGAACATTGCTTTCAGGTGGTCCTCCAATATTTCTCTTCAAATGGCTATTGGGGTGCGTCTAAATTTGGTGCAGGCGATGCATTCACTGCATAGGCAAACAGTATGGGAGTACCAACTTCCTAATAATGGGAACATTGCTTTCAGGTGGCCATCCTGGTATGTCTCTTCTGACATGCTACTGTAGTGCAGTATAGGGCAACCTCCACCGGGGGTGCTGGTGGGGGAAGAGAGGTTGCACATGGCAAAGTAAAACTGAGCAGCAGCACAAGCGCTACCAGGTGGCGAAAGAGTAATCAGACAAGCCGAGTCAGTAACAGTCAGGAGCAGAAGTGCCAGAGTTCACAGCAGTTCACGTGGTCAGAAACAAGCCAGGGGGTCAGAAACGGTCGGAAGCAGATAAGACAAAGACAGAAGACAGAAGCAGGTCCAAATGCAAGCCAAGTCAAAACCAGAGAGTCAACAAACTTACAGGGAAACACTGAGTTAGGACAGACAGAGGGAATAAACAGACAAAGGACAAATCAGGGATCATAGCAGGGCAAATCAGGACATACCAGAGTCAGATACACACACTGAAGGCAGAACTATAACTTATAAATATATATATATATATATATATTTCTCTGATGTTAAGTCCTCGTTTCTTTAAATGTGAACAGTGCTTATAGGGTGTCCATCTGCTGGATTAGGTGTAGTGGAAGAACTTTCGGTCCCTATTATACAATTTCTACTGTGGTAAAATTGATGCCACTTTTATGGTTTAAGGCCCTCATTTCTTTAAATGTGAACACTCCTTGTAGGGTGTCCATCTGCTGGATTGGGAGCAGTGAAAAACCTGTTGGTCCCTTGTATACTATGGTGAAATTGATGCCACTTTGGTGGCATCTGCCAATAATTTTAGGAAATGTGAACACTCCTGGTTGAGTGTACATCTGCTGGACTGGGTGTAGTGAAAGAACTGCTGGTCCCTATTATACTATTTCTACCATGGTGAAATTGATGCCACTTCTGTGGTGTAAGTTTCTAATTTCTTTAAATGTGAACACTCCTGGTAGGGTGTCCATCTGCAAACTGGATGTAGTGAAAGACCTGTTGGTCCCTATTATACTATTTCTACTGTGGTGAAAGTAATGCCACTCCTGTGGTGTAAGGCCCTCGTTTCTTTAAATGTGAATACTACTTGTTGAGTGACCATCTGCTGGATTGGGTTTAGTGGAAGACCTGTCGGTCCCTATTATAATATTCATACTCTGGTGAAATTGATGACACTTCTATGGTGTAAGGCCCTTGTTCTGCCTTCTTCCACGTATGACGCTGTGTGGATTCCAACATACGGCTTAACCTTTCATCCACTCCCAGAAACAAGACTGTATGGTTGCTTAAGTCTATTATTTATTGGGATGGTATGGACAACTATGGGAGATGATAACAGACGGATAATTCAGCAGATTGTTGTACAAATTGCGGATGATTCAGGTAAAAACTACAAAAGACAGATAATACAGCATATCAGTACTAGTAGAACGCATACAATACACGAATACTGACAGGTAATAGCAATGCAGGTATTATTACAACAGTAGCGATGATACAGGATGCTGCTATCATGCATTATATAAGAGCTGATCAATATAACATTCACAGCAGCAAATGGGAAAGAAATATCTAACACAACTTGTGGCTGCCAGCTTTACATTCACTGAACAGAGGAAGCATAACTAGAGGATGCTTATAACAAACATGCAGTGAAATAACATCACAGGAGCTGAGCATGCAATGCAAACATCATAGGGGGCTGCATTATGACTTCTAACACAGATGCATAACTCATAATTGCATTATCCTTACCAGAATCCGCTTGTTATAGCAATGGTTTTGCAAAGAGCTGAGCTAAACACATGTGGGCTGCTCCGGAGGCGCTGGAGAATGTTACATGTTGTTGACCAAGGCTAGAAGAAGGGGTGGTTCAGAAAAATTAACCATTCGGGGAACAGAAAATTCCAAACACAGGAATAAAAGAAGAAGGGCAACTTATGACACCTAATGGCGACAGCTGGAACAGTACTTAAAAATATCTAGCTGCACAACATGGGCAGAACACTCTCTGCTTGGCATCAATGAATGCCACTATTTTGCTCTTTTGGGGATTATAACAGTGCAAGTTCAGTAACTGGCCTGAGAAAACAGGTTGTTCTCCCCAAGTTTGCTCACTTTCACCTCTACTTTGTGCACGTTCCCATCTTTGCTGGGAAGAGGCTTGGTGACTAGGCCAAGTGGCCATTCATTTTGATGTGATTAACTGTCCTTGACAAGTACCATATTCTCCGAGTGGAGCTCTCGGGACACAGGTTTTCTGCGTAAGTAGCATTGCCGGAGTAAGGACAGTCGGGTGTCCAGAATCGCTGGAGAGTGCTGACAGTGGCCTGGCGTTCAAGATAGCTGATATCTCAGTCAAGAAACTCTCAAGTGTGAGTCTGGTGTTCGGTTGCAAGAAGACAGAGTCCTGTATCTTGAGTGCTATGACTGTCTTTCTCTCCTAGGAACCTCCCATGTACAAAGAGTGTGGCAGATTGTAAGTCTAGGTGCATCCTTGCTCACCTAGGTACCTTTCAACATTAGTGATGTCCAAATTGGAAGGGATTTGGAGTTCTCTTGCCGCTCCAATGAAATCCGTACCTCTGTCGGAGCGAATACGCTTCACAGGGCCTCTGATTGCAGTGAAGTTTCTAAACGCATTTATGAAACTTGAAGTGTCCATAGACTCGATTACTTCGATATGAACAGCTCTGATGGACAGACAAGTGAATAAAACTGCCCAACACTTTGCTTCAGTATTGGCTTTCCTACTGCGTCGAGTAGCCACGGACCAAGGACCGAATACGTCTAATCCAACATTGGTGAAGGGGGGTTCCGTATTGAGTCTGTCAGATGGAAGATTGGCCATCTTCAGATTTTGGAATGAGCCACAGAGTTTGGGACACATAACACAGTTGAAGATGAGTTTGCTCATGCTTCTCTTTGTGCCGTGCCCAGATTCCCTTCGGTGCATAAATGTCTTTGGTGTCTCACTAAGTCATGATGATGCTGCATGAGCAGGGTTGTGAAGTTATGACGTCAAGGGATCATTACCAGGTGTTTCTCTGAAATTTCTACCTCGACTTCTTGAAGACGGCCACCGACTCTCAGCAGCCTGTCTTGAACAACAATTGGGTCGAGTTTCTTTAGCACGCTGTTTCCAGGAATAGGTTGTCCCTTGTTGACGTTGTCTATTTCTCTAGGGTAGGTTTCCTTTTGTACAACACAAAGTATTGTAGCCTTGGCTCTCTCCAGGTTGAGGGCGGTAAACGCATGCTTGCAGTGATACCATCCTTTACAGGATCCCTGACTTGCAGGTGATGCTGACTTGCAGAACAGGGCCACATGAAGTAGACAGGCTATGGCTCGAACAAGTGACTTCCAGGTTGAGAACCTGCTGATATTCCAGATGATGGTTTAAAAACCTTGTATGCAGAGCAGACACTTGAGGACGGAGCTCTTCGTCGGCATCTGGATCCACTAGTTCAAAAGTATCAGGCCTGTGGGGCATCAAACGGTACAAGGAAGCAGGGCATGTGAACCATCTGGTGTCCTTAAGATGACTTGGGGCAACAGATCTAGTTGCATGGTCCGCAGGATGGAGGTGAGTAGGCATATAGTGCCACTGATTAGGGAAGGTGGATCTTCTTATCCTCAGTACCCGGTTGCTGTCGTAGACATAAAAGCATCGAGTTTCGTTGCAGATGTATCCTAGTACCACCTTGCTGTTAGTGTAGAACTCTGCGTCTTTGATCTCCAGATTCATAGCATCTGCGATAAGCTCGGCCAAATCGACTGCGAGGACAGCAGTACAGAGTTCCAGTGTGGGTATTGTGTGTTCACGGAGTGGTGCCAGTTTAGTTCTGCTCATCACAAACCCGATGTGGCTCTGTTCATCCATGTCTATGGTTTTGAGGTATGCTACTGCTGCGATTGCTTTGACTGATGTGTCACAGAATATACAAAGTCTTTGTTTCTTGACTTCTGTGGATGGCACAGGAGCATACGGTCGTTTCACACGAAGGTCGGTCAAGGCCTCGAGAGAACTCCTCCACTCTTCCCACAGTTCTGTCTTTTCTGGTGGAAGTGGATCATCCCAATCAGACGTGTCTTGGGTGAAGTCTCTTAGCATCATTTTCCCTTGGATAGTTACTGGAGCTATGAATCCTAGGGGGTCGTGTAGACTATTCACAAAAGAGAGGACTCCTCTGCGTGTGAAGGGTTTTTCCTCCTTGCTGATCTGGAAGGTGAAGGCATCCATCTTAAGATCCCAAAGCAATCCAAGGCTCCGCTGCATTTGAAGGGAGTCAATGCTTAGGTCTAGGTCCTTTAGATCACTGGAATAGTTTTGAGAGGGAAAGGCTTCCATTAACTCTTGGCTGTTGGAGGAAATCTTGTGTAACCTTAGGTTAGACTGGGCGAGCATTTCTTGAGCCCTTTTTAGTAGACTGATTGCAGCCTCATTTGTCAGTGTTGACTTCAAACAGTCGTTTACGTAAAAGTCCTTTTCTACAAAGGATCTGGCATCTGACCCATACTTTCCTTCGCCCTCTTTGGTGGACTTTCGCAGGCCATAGATACTGACTGCTGGGGAAGGGCTGTGTAACATCGGCAGTTGTACCCGCCGCCGTTCCACCAGCACTGGGCCCCGCCGCTGCGTCCTCTTACCTGGCCGCATCCTTTCGCACTGCTTCCTGCTCACGCACGCTCTCACCTCCTCCTTCCTCCCGGTCAGCTGCGGCCCCGCACATGCGCCTTAGGCCGCGGGCGCGCACCCTTCAGATTTCTTAACCCTGCGGGGGGCGGCTTCTGGATCACGGTCAGCCAATCACCTTCTGGCAGGGGATATATCAGGCGTCTCCCATAATGGGAGGATGCCTGGTTATCATGTGCTTTACCCTGCGCTAATCTGGCCACCTTTAGCTAGTCTATAGTCTTTTCCTCAGTCTCGTGATTTCTCCTGTCCCTGCCTTCACTGTGTTCTATTACCTGCCTTCCTGCCTGTCATCCGTTCTGCCTAGTCCCTGTTCCTCAGCCTATGTCCCCTCTGGTCTCCGTTTCAGTTCCGTCCTCCAGTGCCTGCCCCGTTCCCTGTCAAGTTCTCCTGTCTGCTGTCTGTCTGTCGTCATAGTTGTTCCTGGTGCTAAACCGCTCCTTGCCTCTCTCCGCGCTTAGTGCACAGAGTCCTGTACCTTGGTCCCTGTCTGGTATCCCGGTCCTGCCTGTAGCCACTCCGGTCCTTCGAGCCGCCCCTCTTGGTTCCAGCTATCGCAGTGTCTGACCCCCGCGGGCCTGCCCCTAACGGTCCCTGTATAGGGGTCGGTTTCACCTGGCGTGCTCGTCCCGGGGGCCTCAGTTCCGTGACCCAGAGGGTCCACTCTCAGACGCTGCCAATCCCTGAAGCATCACAGTATAACCAGGCCATGGACCCCGCTGGTGCCGCGGCCGCTACGCAAAAGGAATTGCTTTTCCTATGCGAAAACCAGACCAGGAAAATGTCCTTCATGAAATCCATGGACACCCAGCTTTCCGCCCTTCAAACCGCCGACCCAGGGAATGCTCCCCTGTTAGCAGGTCTCCAGCAGGAGCTCACGCAGCAGCGCGATGCCCAATCCCACATCTTAAGTTACATGGCGTCTGACGATGATCGACTACTTTGCCTGCAGTCCTCTGCGGCCGCCTCTATCCAACCCCGGGATCCAGCATCTCACCCACCACCTCGCCTGGGAAAGCCTCCCATGTATAGCGGGGATCCCAAGCTATGCTGGAGTTTCTTGAACCAGTGCAGACTGCACCTTGAGATTCTACCCCAGCAATACCCCTCAGATCGAGCCAAAGTGGCGATTATAGTGTCCCACCTTGAGGGGGAGGCTTTGGCCTGGGTGAATCCTTTGTGGGAGAGGGACGATCCTGTGGTTTCCAGTATCCAGAATTTTCTGGATGTGTTCCCCAAGGTATTTGATGAGCCTGGACGGTTGGCTTCCGCTACTGAGGCTCTTTTTAACCTCCATCATGGTTCCCTTACCGTAGGACAGTACGCCATCCGCTTCCGGACACTGTCTTCGGAACTTGGGTGGAATAATGAGGCCCTGGTTGGAGCCTTCTGGAGAGGTCTCTCTGGCAAAATAAAGGACGAGCTTGCTGGTTGGGACACCACCACCCTGGAGGACCTCATATCCATGGCCACCTGTATAGATCTCCAGTTTCTGGAACGTTCTTGCGAATCAGCTAGGGAAAAAAGACCCTTTAGGCTGTATCAAGCTCCCATTCCACGTTCCTCCGCACCCTCTGCTAGTACCGCTCCTGAGCCCATGCAGATAGATCGAATAAGATTGTCTGAGCAACGGCGCAGGGATAGAATGACACAAGGCCTCTGTCTGTATTGCGGCGGAGCCAACCATTTTCTGCGGACCTGTCCTCAGAGACCGGGAAACACTTCCACCTAGGCCAGGTAAGAGAGGTCTCTCTAGGTGACCCTAATTCCTCTCTGCCCCTTACCAGTTCAACTCTAATTATTCTAGGTCGGGAGCGTATATCTGTGGAGGCGTATATGGACTCGGGTGCGGCTAGTAATTTCATTCGGCTAGAAGAAGTTGACAAGTTCCAAATTCTGGTGGTTACCCTGGAAAACCCGCGTGCGATCACTTCTGTGGATGGCATACCGTTACCTGTGCTCATCACCATGGTTACTGCCGAAGTGGAGCTACAAGTTGGAGCTCTTCACCTGGAGAAAATAGCTTTTTATGTCCTGCCTAATTTGTCCCACGCCGTTCTCCGTCCTTGGATTACCCTGGCTCAGGTTGCACGAGCCAGTTCTTGACTGGCGCTCAGGGTAGTTTCTGCGCTGGGGTCATTCCTGCCATGAACGCTGTCTGCTGTCGACTGTCCGTCCCTGTCCGCTACAGGGGCCAGCCAATCTTCCGGGACTTCCCGCACCTTATCACGTGTATGCCGACGTCTTCAGTAAGAAGGAGGCGGATTCCCTGCCGCCGCACCAGTTCTATGACTGCCCAATTGATTTGATTCCGGGAGCCACCCCTCCCAGGGGGAGAACGTATCCACTGTCTCCAGCAGAGACCTCGGCTATGACAGAGTACATTCGGGAGAACTTGGCCTAGGGTTTCATTCGGAAATCATCTTCCCCTACAGGCGTGGGTTTTTTCTTTGTCCGTAAGAAAGATGGATCCCTCCGGCCATGTATTGACTATCGAGACCTGAACAATATCACCGCTAAAAATCGGTATCCTCTTTCGCTAATCCCAGAACTCTGACTGGCTGAGGGGAGCCCGGGTCTTTACCAAATTGGATCTACGAGGAGCCTATAATTTAATCCAAATCCGCGCTGGGGACGAGTGGAAGACGGCTTTCAATACTCGGGATGGCCATTGTAAATATTTGGTCATGCCGTTTGGACTCTGCAATGCCCCGGCAGTGTTCCAGGAATTCATTAACAAGGTTTTTTGTGATTTGCTGTACTCGTGTGTTGTGGTGTACTTAGATGACATCCTCATCTTTTCACCCATTCTATCCTCTCATCGGAGAAATGTTTGCCTGGTCCTGCAACGCCTTCGGGAGAATCCTCTCTATGCTAAATTAGAGAAATGCCTGTTTGAGCAAACCTCGTTGCCTTTCTTGGGTTACATAATCACGGATTCCGGGCTGAAGATGGATCCCGAGAAGCTCTCTGCCGTACTCAAATGGCCTCGTCCTGTTGGAGTGAAAGCCATCCAGTGCTTCCTAGGATTTGCCAATTAGTACAGGCAGTTAGTTCCTCACTTCTCCTCAGTGACCAAGCCCATCACGGTCCTGACCCAAAAAGGAACTAAATTGAACATCTGGTCTCCTGAGGCTGAAGACGCCTTTCTTGCCCTGAAACGCTCCTTTGCGTCAGCACCAATCTTACATCGCCCTGTAGCCAGTAGGCCCTTCGTCCTACAGGTGGATGCCTCCTCCACCGGAGCTGGGGCATTTTTTTCCCAGTGGGCATCATCTGGGCATCTGGTTCCCTGTGAGGTTTTTTCTAAGTCCTTTTCCCCTGCTGAGTGCAACTATTCAATCGGAGATCAGGAGTTGCTCGCTATAAAGATGGCTCTGGAAGAATGGCGGTATCTGCTCGAAGGGGCAGTTCACCCCTTTACTATCTTTACTGACCACAAGAACTTAGCCTATCTTCAGTCTGCCCAAAGACTCAATTCCAGGCAAGCCAGATGGTCTCTTTATTTTTCTCACTTCAACTTCAAGCTCCATTTTCAACCCGAGGATAGGAACACCAAGGCGGATGCACTCTACAGTTCTTTGCACTCGCCTGAAATGGAGGAGGTCCCATCATATATCATCGAGCCTGTGAAAGTTATCACCGTGGCTCCTGTGAGCCTCTCCACCCTTCCGCCAGGCAGAACCTTTGTTCCACAGAGCAAAAGACTGGGGGTGCTACGCTGGGGGCACTCATCCAAAATTGCAGGACACGTCGGAACCAAAAATACCCTCTTGCTTCTCTCTCGCTACTATTGGTGGCCCTCTCTTCGCCAGGACATGAGGGATTATGTAGCTTCCTGTACTACTTGTGCTCAGAACAAGGTGCCGAGGAGCCTGCCTTCTGGTCTTCTTCACCAGTTACCTTTTCCAGAAGCTCCTTGGCGCAAATCGCCATGGATTTCACGACAGACCTGCCTCGCTCTTCTGGGTGTACGACTAGTGGTAGTAGATCACTTCTCCAAGATGGCCCATTTCATCCCATTGCCCGGTTTGCCTTCGGCTCCTGAGTTGGCCGAGATCTTCATCCATCAGATCTTCAAACTGCATGGTCTCCCTCAACGGATTGTGTCTGATCGAGGAGTCCAGTTTACCTCTCGATTCTGGAGAGTTCTCTGTTGGCTTATGGGTACATCTCTGGACTTCTCCTCTGCCTACCACCCTCAGACCAATGGGCAAGTGGAACGGATCAATCAAGTTCTGACGTCCTACCTACGTCACTTTTCCAACACCCATCGAGACAACTGGGTCTCACTTCTTCCTTGGGCAGAATTTTCCCATAATAATCATCCTAATGAGTCCACCTCCAAGTCTCCGCTTTTTGTGGTCTCAGGCCAGAACCCTGGCATCCTGCTGCCCATTTCCACGTCTTCGGGTGTTCCTGCGGCAGATGCTCTCGCCTCTGAGTTTTTGCAAGTCTGGAAAGAGACCAGGGAGGCTCTCATGAACTCCAGTGCCAGGATAAAGAAACATGCAGACAAAAGACGGAGGGACCTTCCACCATACCATCCTGGCGACAAAGTGTGGCTTTCAACCAAGCATATCCGCCTGAAAGTACATCCATACAAGTTGAGCCCCCGTCACATAGGGCCTTTTGAAGTACTTGGACGCATCAACGACGTGGCATACATATTGAGATTGCCGCCTTCACAGTCCCTAATGCCTTCCATGTCTCGCTCCTTAAACCTGTTGTCCTCAATCGATTTCGCCCTGCTCCAATTGCTTCCTCTCAGCCAATTGGGGCTGATAACGTCTTTGAAGTAAAAGATATTCTGGCCATGAAAAGAGTCAGGGGAAGAACCTTCTTCCTTATCGATTGGAAGGGATTTGGTCCCGAGGAGAGGTCCTGGGAGCCTCGGGAGAATGTAAATGCCCCACGTATTCTGAAAAAGTTTTTAGGCAATCTCAGAAGGGAGAGATGTAAGGAGGGGGGTACTGTAAAGTCGGCGGCCGTGCCCGCCGCCATTCCACCAGCACCGGGCCCCGCCGCTGCGTCCTCTTACCCAGCCGCATCCTGTCGCAATGCTTCCTGCTCACGCGCGTTCCCACCTCCTCCTTCCTCCCGGACAGCTGCGGCCCCGCACATACGCCTTAGGCCGTGGGCGCGCGCCCTTCAGATTTCTTAACACTGTGGTGGGCGGCTTCTGGATCACAGTCAGCCAATCACCTGCTGGCAGGGGATATATCAGGCGTCTCCTTTAATGGGAGGACCCCTGGCTATCATGTGCTTTACCCTGCGCTAATCTGGCCACCTATAGCTAGTCTATAGTCTTTTCCTCAGTCTCATGAATCCTCCTGTCCCTGCCTTCGTTGTCTCTGCCACTGTGTTCTATTACCTGCCTTCCTGCCTGTCATCCATTCTGCCAGGTCCCTGTTCCTCAGTCTATGTCCCCACTGGTCTCCGTCTCAGTTCCATCCTCCAGTGCCTGCCCCGTTCCCTGTCCAGTTCTCCTGTCTGCTGTCTGTCTGTCGTCATAGTTGTTCCTGGTGCTAAACCGCTTCGTGCCTCTCTCCGCGCTTAGTGCACAGAGTCCTGTACCTTGGTCCCTGTCTGGTATCCTGGGGGCCTCAGTTCCGCGACCCAGAGGGTCCACTCTCGGACGCTGCCAATCCCTGAAGCGTCACAGGCTGTTTCCGAAGATGTGTTCCCTCATCCGGTATTCTGTGATGTCTTTGTCTGGATTGTTGTCACGCTACCAAAAGAACCTCAAGTTGTTTCTGTGTTCCTATTTGACCAGAAAACAGTGGAACATCTGTTGTATGTCAGCCATGAATGCCACCGTATCTCTGCGGAAAGAGAGCAGTACCTCCAGAAGTCTGTTGTTGAGGTCTGGACCCAACAGTAGGATGTCATTTAATGAAACATCTTCACATTTGGTGCTTGAGTCAAATACCACTCGTATCTGACCTGGCTTCTTAGGATGGTATACTCCGAACATGGGCAGGTACCAAAACTCCTCTGAGGGCCGAAGTGCAGGTGCAATCTCTGCCTGGTTATTTTGGAATATCTTCCCCATGAAAGTAAAGAAGTGTTCCTTCTTCTCAGGTGACTTCTGAAGCTTGTGCTTGAGGGAGATGAATCGGCTGTAGATCAGTTCCCTGTGTTGGGTAGGCGCCTTCTCTGAGGCCGAAATGGTAGAGGCGCGACCCAACTGTTTGATTCATCTTTGACTGTCTATCCATGATGTCCAGGAACATCCTATCTTCTATGGACATTGCTACCTTGTCATCCTCCTTTATCCTGTGGAAGACCATACATCTCATGTGGTCTCGTTCACCTTCACAGGCGTGGTCTTTGTTGGTAGGTGCTGAGAAAGGGCAAGGTAGTGGAGCGCTGTTTGGCAATTCCTTTACCAGCAGACTATTGTGACATGGCCGGAAGAGAGATAAATGTCCATTTTCTAGTGTGCTGGTAAGCATACTGTTGACTGAGACCGGCTTGTGTGCTCCTCCTAGACAGACGTCTCCTATGATGACCCATCCAAGTTCGTGCCTTTGTGCGTACGGAGTGTTCCTGGAGCTGTTTATATATTCTCAAGCCTTGTGGACTTGTAGTATATCTCTTCCCAGAAGTAGAGCTATTGGGGTTCCTGGATCCCTTTCAGGTATCAGGTGGGCTATACGCTTTAGATGGGGGTGATGTGTCGCCACCTCCCGTGAAGGTATCGCTGACCTGTTGTCAGGAATCTGGTTGCACTCCAGGATGGTCGGTAGCGATAGGCAGGTTTGGCCATCTATGGACTCCACTTTGTATTCGCTTGCTTTTCTCCCTGCCATCTCAACGGTACCTGAACAAGTTCTCAGGGTGTAGGGAGAACCAGGGCCTACAATGCTGAAGTTGTCAAAGAAGATGGACCTGGCTAGAGACCTGTTACTTTGGTCATCCAGGATTGCATATATCATGAAGGCTTTGTTTTTGCGGCCTGCAGAATAGACTCGAACAAGGCAGATTTTAGAACAGGACCTTCCTCCTGTTAGTCCCCTACATATTTCCATACATTGAGAGCTGACAACAGGTGTGTATTCGTCAGTGTCCTTCTGCTTCTCATCATGTTCCTCTGCTTGCGACAACACTCGTAGAGGTGATCCAGGGTGCATGGCTGTATTGTGATCCGTGCTGCTGCATTCTGCACATTTCATGCTAGCTTCGCAGTTCCTGGCGAAGTGAGAGGTTGGGGCACAACATTTGAAACAGATGTTCTCTTTGAGGAAACCTTTGCGATCCTCTAAAGACTTCTCCCTGAAGGCTCTGCATTTTAGTAGAGGATGTGGTTTCTTGTGTAGAGGACAATTTTTACTGAGTAACTGAGGCTTTCTCTCGTATGGAGGGGTTTTATTCACCTTAAGAGGAGGGCCTGTGGAAACAATGTTAGTTTTGTGGACTGCCACGGGTGTCCTACTGGCTTTGGCACCGGAGGTAGTGGAACATGACAGAGTAAAGTCAAAACTAGGGTCATATCTAATCCTAGATTGTTTGGTGACAAAATCAACAAATACAATGAAAGGAGGGAATGATACGCTTTTCTTGTAAATTGTAAGCAAGTTTCAGTGTCTAAGAATGCCAATCCGGGCAAGTCTCCTTTCTGCTGGGCAACCTGCAATTCATTCAATAAATCTCTCAGTTCTCTAAGCTTTAGATAACCTTTAGGTCCTATCTTAGGAAAATCATCAATTCTTTTATATAAAGCATTCTCTATGACTTCTACTGTCCCATAGCATTCATCAAGTCTTTCTCACACTTTATGTAGGGCTGTGCGAGGATGCTTTACATTAATATCTCTAAGTCTTTTGGCATGCTTGACTGACTCACTTCTGAGCCACTTTACCAGGAGATCTAACTCCTCACTACAAGAAAGGTCCAGACCATGAATGGCATTCCGGAACGAGGATCGCCATGACCGATAGTTCTCGGGTTTATCAGTGAACTTTACAAGTCCCTTTGTAAACAGTTCTTGGCGGGCAAGGAACTTTGCAAGGTCCATGGTGGCTCGGTCAGTGTTTGCATGAGCTGGTGTGTAAGGCCGGGGTCACACTAACCGAAGTAAAATACGGTCCGTAGTTTACATGCGTAATACGGATGAATGACCCCTAAATTCTGCTCCGTATGTCTTCCGTAAGCAAGGTGTGGTCGCATATTTTGCGCATGTCAGCATCCGTATGGAATCCGTATGGAATCCGTATTGCGAGATTTTCTTGCAGCCTTGCAAAATGGACATTTAACGGTTTTGAGGCCTGCAAACTATTTAAATCATTAGCCTGCACCCTATTTATTGCCTCAGGAACAGGTGGCAGCCTCCATTCTGTCCATTTGTGACCTTGCCTTCACTAGGTGTGGTGTTGTATGTGCAACATGGCAGACAGTCTGACTTTCAACACAACTGAGCAGGTTCTCCTCAACTGGCTTTTGTCACGCCGCTTTGGTCAACCATACCCAGTGATAGTGGATCCGCGGAGGAGGAGACGCATGTGGGTCCAACCACTTTTGAGGCAACGACTCACAAGAGGTCATTTTCACCGCCTCTATTCTTCTCTGCGGGAGCATCCTGCAAAATTCTACCAATACTGTCGCATGAGCCTTGCAACATTTGATCGACTCTTGGAGACAGTGCGCCCTGGGATAACCTTTCAGGACACAAGAATGCGCAAAGCTATATCTGCAGAGGAGCAGCTTCTACTCACATTACTGTATGTACTACACAACCACATTCTCTATGTTGATGATGTGTTGCCCAAAGTATGTATTTTTTGCTTCATGGACTAATTTTAATGCCCTCATCTTATTCCAGATATGTTGAAACTTACAGACCAGAATGTTATGTGTAATATGTACTGAATATAACTTAGTCATTGTGCAGCAAAATATGTGTGTGTTATTAGATGTGAATTCATAAAAAGTTTTGTATGTATGTACCTTTTTTTGTTTAATTTCTGCCTTCTAAAAGGTTCCTTTTGTGTTGTTCTTCAGCTTCCTGTCCACTGGCCTGTCTTATGCCGCCCTCCACCTTGAGTTTCTGATTGGAAGATCTACCATTTCTGGCATAGTCAGGTCGACATGTAGTCAAATATGGTCAAGACTACATCAACTCATCATGCCCGAGCCCAGGATGGAAGACTGGTTGAGGATATCAAGGGACTTTGAGGAGGAATGCCAGTTTCCTAATTGTATTGGTGCCCTTGATGGCAAACATATCCGGGTGCGTAAGCCGCCAAACTCTGGCTCCCAATTCTTCAATTATAAACAATACTTTTCTGTTGTATTGTTGGCTCTGGCCGACCCTCAACACAAGTTTATAATTGTTGACATTGGGGCCTATGGAAGGACGGGAGACTCTCAAGTCTTCAATACTTCCATTATGACTCGGCGGCTATGCACCAACCAGTTGGATCTACCACTACCACGCCAACTACCAGGCTCCACTCAAGAATCTGTCCCTTATGTCCTTGTGGCAGATGAGGCTTTTCAGTTAACGCACAATGTCATGAGGCCATATCCCCGGCGCAACCTTGACCACAGGCGCAGAATTTTTAACTTGCGCCTATCACGTGCTCGGTGACTGGTGGAGTGTTCCTTTAATGAAGTAGTTAAAGCCTGTGTGGTTCTTCATAACTTCACCAGGATACATGATTGTTCCTCCTCTGGTGGTGTTGTGCATGGGTTGGCCAATGTGCGTAGGGCGAGACCACCTATCAACCCTCAACGTAGACCGCTCTCTGGCCTCAAAGTGCGTGATATTTTCACAAATTACTTTATGTCACCTGAGGGGGAAACGTCTTGGCAAGAGCATGCTGTATCTATGTTATAATTTTTTGGTTTATGTGTGTCTAAATATATATATTTCTACCCCTTCTGATTCTATGACTGTTTAATTGCATTGGTAAGCGTATGTTAGTTTGCTGACACTGCTGACATAAAATGTAGTAGCCAAATGTTTACTTGACCCTTTTTTTTGTTGTTGTATTATTATTATTTCCTTATAAGAACTGTGGCAATGTGGAAAATTGGTGTTTTTGCAGATATGAACATTTTTCACAAACAATTTTTCACACATACAAAAACAAAAATACAACATAATGCAATACCAACTTTGCTACATTATAAATTTTGGTAATTTGGGGAAGGAGAAGGCGGAAAACGAGCCTGTGGTTGCTGCTGGCTACTTTTCCCAACATCGCCCTGTGTGGGAGCATACTGTTGCCCATGATGGGGGTATTGTACTGCCTCCTGAATTGGGCTTGCTACTGGCCAGAGTGATATGGAACAGGGGCATCTTGTTGGCTCGTGTCTCATACCCACCGATATAGCCATGTCGTCCCCAACCAGGTTGGGACCAGCCTCCAACACTGGGTGGGAAAAAGTGGCCATATTGGTGGGGTTGGCTAGAGGCAGACATATGTTGCTGGTGTTGTAAAGGTTGGGTAGGGGAAGGAAGGGGGTGAGGTGTAGGCCCACGTATTTGAGGATCCTCAGAGCCTGCTTGAGCAAGCATCTGTGTGGGTGGTCTAAGGCGCATTAGATTTCTGGGTGAAAGCTGCCATCTCTCCAGATATTCAAACAACTCATATTGAGTATTGGGGGGTGTGCTTGCATCAAGCAGGATCTGAAAACATCCTCGAATACGGAGCCTCACCTCATGGGAAAGGGCACGAAGATAAAGGGCCAGGCTATGTGAGTATGCCTCCTCGCCATCATCTGTATTCACTCTAGCCAGATAGTTGAGGACCCCTGTGTCCACATTGGTCCGGGTATCTTGGGCAGGGATCTGGCGCCTTCTTCGTCCTTGCCAGGATGGTCCAGCAGGCTGTGGGGAGCCCCGGATCTGGGCAGTTGGGCTGCTGCTCATGTTGCCTTGCTCCTCCAGTATGGCTGATGGTGCAGCAGCAGACGGTCCTGGTGGTGGGGTTTGTGTCGCTGGTACTGGGTTCTCCTGAGAGGATTCTTCACCCATGCTTCTTGTAGGGGGAGAAGATGGGCCAGCCACCTCATCCCCTACAGGATCAATGATGGGCTCTGTATCTGAGCCCGTTCCTCTCTCCGCAAGGTTGGACTGAGTTCTGTTATGAAATAGAACAGAGCCAAAAATAAATCAATATTTTTGGCCCTGTAAAGTATCTGTGTAATGTGGTGTGAGGTATCTACTTACGGTCTCAGATCCAGAATAGGGGCGAGGAAGGAGAAGCGGTCATAATAGATGTATTTCCTCTTTATGTACCCCGCACCACCACTCCTGGACCGCTGCTGATGTTCCCGCCTGTATTGGTCGCGGATGCTGCGCCACCGTCTCATCACATCATCCACTGCAATGTGACAGGAAATATTATCAATTTCACATATTTGATATGTCAAATTTGCTACCAGTAGCCTAGGCATGTGACCTTCGGGGTGTGCTTTCTACCCAGGAGGCATATCTAATTGGCCCATCCAGCCCAGATACACAGGGTCACAATAGTTCATGTATCAAGTAACTACACTTAATAACTTGGTTGGCTAGGAGGATGAGGAGCTTGTGGCCTGTGCCAAATGATGGCAGTGTAAAACCATGGGTCACATCAAAATCTACCCGCCTCATGAGGAAAAAAGTGCAAGCACAGGAAGGGGGGTGGCCGATTCTATATGCATCTTTTGATGTGAGGTATTTTTAAACAGTTTTTGGGTTGTACTTACTCAGTTTCTGCTGCTCCTCACGTGGCCGATCACCAAAATCATGGAACATCTGGTGACATATGCACCTCCATGACGCCTCCTTTTTTGCCCGGTTGGCATAATGGGCATCACGTTGGTCCCAGAGTTCTGGCCGCTCCTGCACTAATACAATAAGCATCTCCACATTGAGGAAATATGGCACCATGACGCTGCTGTACTCCGTGGAGGAGTACTTCCTGGATGTCTGGTGCGCTTTTTGAGCTCATTTGCATGTGTAGGCTTCCTGATGATGGATTGGCCCATTTCCTGTCACCAGCCAAAAGACCTGCGTATTTCTCGCAAGTCACACGTGTGGTCCGTGTGTAATCCGTATTTTTTGCGCACCCATAGACTTGCATTGGCATACTACGGGCGTAGTGCGCTGACAATCGCAGCAATACGGACGAGAAATATACGGCTGTTGGGAGCAAACCCATAGAGAATCATTGGTCCGTGTGTAATGCATGCTTTTAACGCCTCTCACTCGTCCGTATTCTTCTCTAGTGTGACCCTGGCCTAATAGTCATGTCTAGTATGTGGTGCATCACCATACCTGTCAGACGCTTCTGATTCTGGATACTCTGTGTGGTACCTTGTCGGTGAACGCAGGATGGGAGCTGTACCTTCTTCTCAGTGGAACGGTAGCTGTGGTCGACATCTCTGTGCTGCACGTCTCCTCGCCTATGGTAGTGAAGCTCAGGGTTGGATCGCTGGTAATCGGCATGGGCTGATCAATATGATGCTTCAGGGCTGTCATCCATTCCGGAATGTTGATGGACATACTCTGCGATGCGCTGCACTGGATCTTGCTGCTCTAAATCTGGTCTGAGAATGTTGCTGTGTCTCTCATAATTAGGATCTTTCATAGCTTCCAAATACTCTGCTTTAGCTATTGCAGCAGCTGTCTCTTTGTCTGCAGCAAGTCTTTCTAGTTCTGCCTGCAGGTGTGCAGTTTCGGTCTCTCTCTCTGCTTGCAGACATGCGGTTTCGGCTTGCAGACGTGCGCTTTCAGCCTCTCTCTCCTCCTGTAAAAGTGCGGTTTCAGCTTGCAGACGTGCTGTTTCGGCTTGCAGACGTGAGGTTTTGGCCTCTCTCTCTGCTTGCAGACATACGGTTTCTGCTTGCAGACGTGCGGCTTCCATCTCTCTCACTTCCTGCAAACATGCGGTTTCTGCATCTTGATTTGCTTGTCTCAGCTTTAGATGCATCTCTCGATCGGCGAAGGAGGATCTTGCTTTGGCTGCCTCAGCCTCAGCGAGTGACGGCAACTAACTCTGCTAATGACGATCTGCTGGAGCTTGCTCGTGACCTCGTTTTGAGTGAGGATGTGCTTTTCCGAGACATTGTGCGTTTAGCTGAGTACTGCTGAGTATATTGGAGGAAAACAGTCTATGTATGGTGGGCGTCCGCGTGGCGGGAAAGATGCAGCACTTCTTGGCGGGCTTCAGTAGCATTCTGTGGCTGTATGGCGGCTGCTGTGATACCTGAATGCAGAGCAGTGTGGGTGTTAGCGGTCCCGTACAGTCTATGCAATCACTGCGTGCGACCAGCGGATTCTGTTTTTACTGAGCCCTGGGCTCTTGTCTCTGCTGCTGTTTGGCAGCTGCTGTAGTACCCGTATGCGGAACAGTTTGGGTGGTAGCGGTGCCGTATAGGCCTGGGTAACCACTGCCTGCGACCAGCGGTTCCGTTTTTACTTAGCCCTGTGCTCTTGTCTCTGCGGCTGTGTGGTGGCTGCTGTAATACCAGTATGTGGAACAGTTTGGGTGATAACGGTCCCATCTAGCCTGGGTAACCACTGCGTCCGACCGGTGGTCTGGTTTTACTGTTCTGCCTTCTTCGACGTATGACGCTGTGTGGATTCCAGCATACGGCTTAACCTTTCATCCACTCCAAGAAACAAAACTGTATGGGTGCTTATGTCTATTATTTATTGGGATGGTATGGACAACGATGGGAGATGATAACAGATGGATAATTCAACAGATTGTTGTACAAAATGTGGATGATTCAGGTAAAAACTACAAAAGACAGATAATACAGCATATCAGTACTAGTAGAACGCATACAATACACAAATACTGACAGGTAATAGCAATGCAGGTATTATTACAACAGTAGCAATGATACAGGATGCTGCTATCATGCATTATATAAGAGCTGAGCAATATAACATTCACAGCAGCAAAGGGGAAAGAAATATCTTGCACAACTAGTGGCTGCCAGCTTTACACTCACTGAACAGAGGATGCATAACTAGAGAATGCTTATAACAAACGTGCAGTGAAATAACATCACAGGAGCTGAGCATGCATTGCAAACATCATAGGGGGCTGCATTATGGCTTCTAACACAGATGCATACCTCATAATTTCATTATCCTTACCGGAATCCGCTTGTTATAGCAATGGCTTTGCGAAGAACTGAGCTAAACACATGTGGGCTGCTCAGGAGATGCTGGAGAATAGTTGCATGTTGTTGACCAAGGCTAGAAGAAGTTCTGAACAATTAACCATTCGGGGGAACAGAAAATTCCAAACACAGGAATAAATGGAATGGAGAAGGGCAACTTATGACACCTAATGGCGATAGCTGGAACAGCACTTAAAAATATCTAGCTGCACAAAATGGGCAGAACAGTCCTCATTTCTTTATATGTGAATACTACTTGTCGGGTGTCCATCTGCAGGATTGGGTTTAGTGGAAGACCTGTCAGTCCCTATTATAATATTTATACTCTGGTGAAATTGCTGCCACTTCTGTGGTGTAAGGCTCTCATTTCTTTAAATATTAACACTCCTTGTAGAGTGTCCATCTGCTTGATTGGGTGTAGTGAAAGACCTCTCGGTCCCTATTATATTATTTCTACTGTGGTGAAATTGATGCCACTTCTGCGGTGAAAGGCCCTTATTTCTTTAAATGTCAACACTCCTTTTTGGGTGTCCATCTGCTGGATTGAGTTTAATGGAAGATCAGTCGGTCCCTATTATACTATTTCTACTGTGGTGAAATTGATGCCATTTCTGCTGTGTCTGCCATTAATTTTTGGAAATGTGAGCACTCATGGTTGGGTGTTCATCTGCTGGATTGATTGTAGTGGAAGATCAGTCGGTCCCTATTATACTATTTCTACTGTGGTGAAATTGATGCCACTTTGGGGGTGTCTGCCAATAATTTTTGGAAACTTGAACACTCTTGGATGGGGGTCCATCTGTTGGATTGGGTGTAGAGAAAGACCTGTCGGTCCCTATTATACTATTTCTACTGTGGTGTAATTTATGCCACTTCTGTGGTGAGAGGCCCTCATTTCTTTAAATGTGAACACTCCTTGTTGGGTGTCCATCTTCTGGATTGGGTTTAGTGGAAGACCTGTCGGTCCCTGTTATACTATTTCTACTGTGGTGAATTTAATGCCACTTCTGAGGTGTCTGCCAATAATTTTTGGAAATGTGAACACTCTTTGTTGGGTGTCCATCTGCTGGTTTGGGTTTAGTGGAAGACCTGTCAGTCCCTATTGTACTATTTATACTGTGTTGAAATTGATGCCACTTTGGTGGTGTCTGCCAATAATTATTGGAAGACAATGACTGTGCTTTATGCAGCAGCGCATCCAGGCTGGGATAGTGACAGAGAAAATGCCGTACCACAAGTTTGAGGACATGAGTCATGCAAGGCACAGGTGTAATTTTTCCTCAGCCTAGGGCCGCCACCAGGTTTGCACAGTTATCGCACACATCTTCCCTGTGTCATGGTCCTGTCTAGAATTTATTTTCTACTGTCCTCTCTCTGGAACTTGGCCTCGTTCTGGAGCTTGCTGGTCTATTTCAGTCCATCATAGCCTGCTGACCAGTGTTAGTGATAACTCAAGCTTCAAGGTTAGAGCCTCTGACCCTTGTACCTTGGTGATCCTCCTGCCTTTGACTTGTATCATCGTGTATGACCTGGACTGATCTCTGACCCCGTCTCTTGGTATTCATCTCTGCTGCTACGTTCTCTGTCTGGCTTGTGATTCCCTGGCTTGTACCCCAACCACGTCTTCAATCTCATGTTTTTGGGCCCTGTGCTCATGTTTGGCTTTGATCCTCGGCTTTGTATTTTGACTACTTGTTTAGCTGCTATGTCTGGTACATCTGCTAATGATCCTTTCTGACTCGGTACGTCTGACCATTCTCTCATTACCTGTGACACCTGTGCGGTTTCTCAGTGTTGCTACGCTTAGTGTTTAACCTCTCTTCCCTCACCTGCTCCCCCTGGTGGAGGTTTTACTACACCCTGGCTCTTTGGTGAAGACAGCCATTGCTCTAACTCGTCTTAGATAGCTGTCCACACACTTGATCTGTGTGACTACGATCTACAAAGCTTATTAATTTGAACACTGCCTGATTGCAGTTAGCCATTGCTGTGTAGTACAAAGGTTGAGGGGATTCTATTTGCAATATTGGAATGCATGTCTGATTAAGGGAGTGATTGAGGGAGAGGTGGGGGCCCTAGAGGAGGTGGAGGCGCCAGAATCAGTGGAGGAAGTGTTAGATACAAAGGTTTGTCCTGTAAGCCTTGGAGATTCCAAGATTTATGGAGCAGCCCCTTGACCACCTGCTCTCATAGCCAACAGAGTCACCGAGTGCCCAGTCAGTGAGATTTAACGCCCCTGTCCATGTTTGCTCATCCATGTGTCAGTGGTGAAATGCACAATGGCAAACAGGTGATGTTGTCTGTGACATGCTGGTTTAGCGCAGGCACATCTTTCTTACAGAAGTAATGTTGACTGAGCAATTGGTACTGGGAGACTGCAACAGCCATCATCTTTCTAAAACCATCTGTATTCACCAGGCATAATGGCAGCATTTCCATGGTCAACAGATTGAAAATGGTGGCGTTCAATCTCTTAGCTTTGTTTTGTGCAGGAGGAAACTTTGTTTTACAGTAGCACAACTGTGAGACCGAGGGCTAGCTGCTGTGCGGGGAGAGGGTGGAATATTTAGAACAGGACAAACTGATGGACTGTAAGTGAGATGTAGGCAGAGATGTTTTGTTGAATTGATAAAGATGTGATGTGCTTGATGACACAAAAGCAGCAGCCATGTCTACTTCCATAACAGCTGACTGGCTCTCACTGACCCCAACTGTGGTGGGTAAACAATTGCAGTTTCTGCGGCCGGAGACCTGAGAGTGAACACTTGGAAAGGTGACGGAGGATGAAGAAGCTGCAGGTGAGGTTGATGAAACAGCCGGTGGTTGACGAGGCCTGCAAGTCAGAATTTTAGTACAGTGAGATTCTCACAGTAAGGCACGTTGATTGCGCATGTTCATGCATGTAATTGTCAAATTATTGCAATGTTTGTTTTTTCTGAGTTTGTTTTGCAAATTTGGGAGATAATGTAAGTTAGGTCAGCCTTTGTGGTCTCAAAAAAGGCCCAGACTAGGCAACTTATGCTGCCCATGTGAACTGTACTCTCACGACTGGTGCTGGCCACAGCTAGAGTTGGGGCTGAGTATGCAGTGCTTGCCATGGTTGCATTACTTCTTTATGTGGGAAGCTGCAACATAACCTCCTCATCTTCATCTTCCTCCACCTCCTCTGCTGAGCTACTCAGCTACGTACCTCTGGGTTCACACCAAGTGGGATCTACAACCTAATTGTCATCCTCTCTTTCCCACATTCCTCACCCTGAGAGTCACCCTCTTCCTCTTCTTGCCCTGACACCACAGTGCAGTCTGCATGCGACTCTGTTATCTGAGTCTCATCAGGACCACTTCCACCTTGCCTAATTAAAATCTGTGGATGAAGGTCTTGATTCTGTTCAGACCCTACTTTGTCCAGCCCCGGTTCCATTAAGAAAATATTTTTGGGTATCGGTGAAGAAGCTTTCCTTCTCTGGATTCTGTGAGTCTTTGGAGCAGACCTCTGATGCTCATGTAAAAAATGTGTATACAGCTTTTCAGAATGTCCCATCTATGATTCCCCCAGTCAGTTGGGCATTTGGAAACTTGTGATGCGGGGGCAAACAATGGTGATTTGGGTGCCACCTCTGAGGACTGTACTATGTGTGATGTTAAGGTGTAGGAAGAGGAGGAGAAGCCACTTGATGCAGTGCTTGCAATCCTCTGGATAACATGCTCTTTCTAGGCCTCACCTACACAGTGGACCGCTGTGCGGTTGCCAAAGAAAGGGAGTGGAGTAGCCCATCTGGTAACAGATGTTGTCAGTGGTCTTTGGATAGGACAAGACAATGGTTGTTCAGTTGAGCTTTCATTAACATTAACACCTAACCCATGCGCACATCAAACACCAAGACTATGCGCACTATTCCCCCATTCGCTACGACCTCACTTATCACTCATGTTGCATGCAAGTTTTCTACTTTTATAACCTGCTGTTTCACAACCTTAGGGCTCATACTCACTGGCAAGAAATACGGAGGAGTGTTATTCAATAGGTGACATCTCATTTGCGATTTTTTTCTCAGTCGAAATCAGACTGAGAAAAAAATCGCAGCATGCTGCGTACTATGGCGATTCTTGGAGGAGACTCGCCAATACAAGTCAATGGATGCGAGAAAAAAATCGGACTGCACTCGCACCATGCGACTGCTGTTTGATTTATACGTACCGGTGTCCTTTGAAAAGCCAGCAATTCATGTCCAGCTACTGTAAATTCACACTGACAGCTCATAAAACACTAGATATATACACATAGAATGCATACATATATATTTATACACATGTCAGTGACACACACATTCAGTATATATATATATATATACACTCACTGGCCACTTTATTAGGTACACCATGCTAGTAACGGGTTGGACCCCCTTTTGCCTTCAGAACTGCCTCAATTCTTCGTGGCAGAGATTCAACAAGGTGCTGGAAGCATTCCTCAGAGATTTTGGACCATATTGACATGATGGCATCACACAGTTGGCGCAGATTTGTCGGCTGCACATCCCTGATGCGAATCTCCCGTTCCACCACATCCCAAAGATGCTCTATTGGATTGAGATCTGGTGACTGAGGAGGCCATTTGAGTACAGTGAACTCATTGTCATGTTCAAGAAACCAATCTGAGATGATTCGAGCTTTATGACATGGCGCATTATCCTGCTGAAAGTAGCCATCAGATGTTGGGTACATTGTGGTCATAAAGGGATGGACATGGTCAGCAACAATACTCAGGTAGGCTGTGGCGTTGCAACGATGCTCAATTGGTACCAAGGGGCCCAAAGAGTGCCAAGAAAAAATTCCCCACACCATGACACCACCACCACCAGCCTGAACCGTTGATACAAGGCAGGATGGATCCATGCTTTCATGTTGTTTACGCCAAATTCTGACCCTACCATCCGAATGTCGCAGCAGAAATCGAGACTCATCAGACCAGGCAACGTTTTTCCAATCTTCTACTGTCCAATTTCGATGAGCTTGTGCAAATTGTAGCCTCAGTTTCCTGTTCTTAGCTGAGAGGAGTGGTACCCGGTGTGGTCTTCTGCTGCTGTAGCCCATCTGCCTCAAAGTTCGACGCACTGTGCGTTCAGAGATGCTCTTCTGCCTACCTTGGTTGTAACGGGTGGCAATTTGAGTCACTGTTGCCTTTCTATCAGCTCGAACCAGTCTGCCCATTCTCCTCTGACCTCTGGCATCAACAAGGCATTTCCGGCCACAGAACTGCCGCTCACTGGATTTTTTTTCTTTTTCGGACCATTCTCTGTAAACCCTAGAGATGGTTGTGCGTGAAAATCCCAGTAGATCAGCAGTTTCTGAAATACTCAGACCAGCCCTTCTGGCACCAACAATCATGCCACGTTCAAAGGCACTCAAATCACCTTTCTTCCCCATACTGATGCTCGGTTTGAACTGCAGGAGATTGTCTTGACCATGTCTACATGCCTAAATGCACTGAGTTGCCGCCATGTGATTGGCAGATTAGAAATTAAGTCTTAACACACAGTTGGACAGGTGTACCTAATAAAGTGGCCAGTGAGTGTATATATATATATATATATATATATATATTATAAATCAAGAAAAAAGGGCAGCACTACCAAAATAATACAGCAGGTGCAAAACCTATTCAGCAGTGTCCAAACAGCCAAAATGACAAAAGGAAAAAAAAAAGGCAGCACTCAAATTAAATGTGAAAAAAGTGGATACTTTACTGATCCTCAGATGGCAACGTTTCAACGGTGATAAAGACGGGTCACCGTTGAAATGTTGCCATCTGAGGATCAGTGAAGTATCCACTTTCTTCACATTTAATTTGAGTGCTGCCTAATTTTTTCCTTTTAGATATATATATATATATATATATATATATGCACTGCTCAAAAAAATAAAGGGAACACTTAAGCAACAGAATATAACTCCAACTAAATCAAACTTCTGCGAAATCAAACTGTCCACTTAGGAAGCAACACTGATTGACAATCAATTTCACATGCTGTTGTGCAAATGGAATAGACAACAGATGGAAATTATTGGCAATTATCAAGACACCCTCAATAAAGCAGTGGTTCTGCAGGTGGGGACCACAGAACACATCTCAGTACCAAAGCTTTCTGGCTTTTGGTCACTTTTGAATGTTGATTGTGCTTTCACACTCATGGTAGCATGAGACGAACTCTACAACCTACACAAGTGGCTCAGGTAGTGCAGCTCACCCAGGATGGCACATCAATGCGAGCTGTGGCAAGAAGGTTTGCTGTGTCTGTCAGCATAGTGTCAAGAAGCTGGAGGTGCTACCAGGAGACAGGCCAGTACACCAGAAGATGTAGAGGGGGGCAGTAGGAGGGCAAAAACTCAGCAGCAGGACCACTACCTCCGCCCTTGTGCAAGGAGGAACAGGAGGAGCACTGCAAAATGACCCCCAGCAAGCCACAAAGGTGCATGTGTCTGCACAAATGGTTAGAAACCGACTCCATGAGGATGTCTATTAATTGCGTACAGTGTAGAAATAGTATTACTATTTGTGAACTTATCTTTCTTACTGTATTCTTCAGTGTTTAAAGTTAGCTTTCATTAAATATGCGTGTAAAAGTCTCAGTAATTTAAAAAGGCTAATTAGCAATGGAATCACTAGAGAGATGTCAAGCAGTTGTAAGAAGGAAGTAAAATCTTTTGAACTTTTAGTAACATACTAAATGTATTGTTGTCACTTACCCAGCTAATTACATTATGTGACCTTGTTACAAGATAAGGATACAGAAGACTTAACTTATAGAATCCATTGCTGATATTGTAAACTTTCACCATACCTTGTGCCCATGGTTTAACGTGTCTTGTTACAAGTTACATGAAAAATCAGACCGGTAGAAATTGTAGTTATATTACAGATTTTTTTTTACATTTTCCTGCAATCTTCATTAGACCTTGCTGTATTGGAGATAATTATATGCTGACAGTACAGCTTTACTTGAGGAATAACAGTAATGAAATAGTTGTAAAATCCAAAAGAACTCATTAGTGTGCTATAAACTGCTAACAATGGCCTTAAAGGGAGTCTGTCACTCCCAAAACTGAAATTAAACCATTTACAAATTCATATAGGGCAGAGATTGGGAACCTCAGGCCCACAGGCCGTTTACAGACCTCTATGACCTTTCCTCCAGCAGATTCCAAGGGACCGCGGTGACTGGACCAGCAGCTGTATTTTGATGGCTACCAGCCTTTTAATTTCTTCTTGATTTGTGAGTATGGGTACATTGTTCATTACTGAACGCTCTGGTGCGTGCAATTTTTGTTTACATCCTGACACCAATGACATACTTTGTGGGTGGAGTTAGCACAAAAACGTTATGGCCCCCGAAGGATGGTATAAATATCCAAATGGCCTTTAGTAGAAACAAGGTTCCCCACCCCTGATATAGGGTAAATGAGCCCTTATAAAAATTACCGTATATACTCGCGTTTAAGGCTGGTTTCACACTTGCATTTTTTGCACTGCATTTTTGCGCATACATGCGCATGCGTTTTTTTCCTATACTTAACATGCGTGCGCATAGTCATGCGTTTGTACGCGCATATGTTTTTTGTAGTGTGCTCCCAGGCGCACAAAATGCATCCTGTAGCATTTTTTATGCGTCCGACCTGTCTCAAAAAAATGCATGCACATGCAATGCGCACAAAATTCACCCAAAAACACATTATAGTCTATGGGAGCGCTGATGTGCGCATTGTCATGCGCACGTCAGCGCAAAAAAACGCATGCATTTTTTGTAAAAAACCTTGCCAAAAAACCAATAAAATGCATAAAAACGCATGATGCGTTTTTTATGCACGTTTGCACCGAGCACGCAACGCAGCGCAGAAAAACCACAAGTGTGAAAGTAGCCTAAGCCAAGATTTTCAGCCCATTTTTGGGGGCTGAACGCCCCCCTCTCGGCTTATACGCAAGTCATATACCAGGGGATCGGGAGGGAGGGCGGGGGTTTCAGGTCATACTTACCCCCTCCTGGCACGGTCTCTGCAGCACCCATGCTTCTCCCGGTCTCAGGCTCCTTCAGAGACCGCGCCAGGAGGGGTCAAGTATAAGCTATATTCACTTGTCCCCGGTCCATGGCTGTGCGCTACTCTGTCCTCTCCTTCTCCACGTCCTCTGTCTGTGATGTTCAGGTCAGAGGGCGCGGTGACATAGTTAGTGCATGTTGCGCCCTCTACCTGAACGTCACTGACAGGATGCGGAGGAGGAGAGGACAGAGCAGTGCACGGTCATGGAGCGGCGATTGGTAAATATCGCCAGTACTGGGGTCCTGAGCCAGCAGTGACATCAGAACCTGTCACCGCCTGCTCAGGACACCGGCACCTAGCCGGTGAGTATGAGTATGAGTGAGAGGTGAGTATGTCATTTTTTTCTTATTTGCAGCGGCAGCAGCAGCATTATATGGAGCAGCATATGGGGGCATAAACTATGGAGGAGCATATGGGGGCATAATTATGGAGCAGCATATGCTGTAGATAAGCCCCTGATGTCAGTGCCGGCAGCTCATATTCGAAAAAAGGGGTTACAGTTTCCCTTTAAATAGTTAAACAGCTACCATAGCAACTAGTGGCTATCACTGCTGTTAAGAGCACATGCAGCTCCTGAGCCTGCTCCACACATGTGCACCCTAGCCATAACGTACTTACAAAGTAGAGTTGAAGAAGGTGTTAAGCTTAATTTTTAAACAACTACAATTAGCACCTGGGATACTCTGGTAGGATTAAAGAGAGTAATTAGTAAACTGAAAAAGCACTCCTAATACATTCTAGTGGTAAATCGTGATTACAGGTCTTCTTCAAGGAGGATTTGTTTTGTTAACCCCTTAGTGAGAGAGCCAATTTGGTACATAATGGCCAAGCCAGGTTGTAGCTCTGGAATGCTTCAATGGATCCCACTGGTCCCAATGATTCTAAGATTTTTTTTTGTGACATATTGTAATTCATGTTAGTAGTAAAATTTGTTCAATATGACTTGCGTTTATTTATGAAACTTTTCAAACTTTTACTTTCTGTGCCATTAAATCATAGAGTCACATCGCACAAATTACTAATAAATAACATTTCACACATGTCTACTTTACATCAGCACAATTTTGGAACCATTTTTTTTGTTAGGACGTTATAAGAGTTAAAAGTTGACCAGCCTTTTTCCATTTTTCCAAAATTTACAAAACCATTTTTTTAGGGACCACCTCACATTTGAAATGCGTTTGGATGGGTCAATATAACAGAAAATACGCAAAAGTGACACCATTTTAAAAACTGCACCCCTCAAGGTGCTCAAAACCATATTCAAGAAGTTTATTAACCATTCAGGTGCTTCACAAGAACTAAAGCAATGTGGAAGGAAAAAATGAACATTTGACTTTTTTCCACAAAATGTTTAATTTAGAACCAATTTTTTTTTACTTCCACGAGGTTATCAGGAGAAAATCGACCACAAAATTTGTTGTGCAATTTGTCCTTAGTTCGCCAATACCCCAAATGTAGGGGATAGCCACTGTTTGGGCGCATGACAGGGCTCAGAAGGGAGGGAGCACCGTTTGACTTTTTGAACGCAAAATTAGCTGGAATCAATGGCGGGCACATGTCACGTTTGGAGACCCCCTGATGTACCCAAACAGTGGAAACCCCCTAATTCTAACTTCAACCCTAACACAACCCAAACTCCAACCTTAACTCTAGTCAAGCCCTAACCCTAGCCCAACCCTAACCCTATCTATAACCACAACTATTACCCCAATCCTAACCCTATCTCTAACCCCAACCCTAACAATAGCCCTAACCCTAATGGAAAAATGGAAATTAATATATTTTTTTATTTTATTATTTTTACCTTACTAAGGGGGTGATAAAGGGAGGATTGGTTTACTATTTTTTTTTATTTTGATCACTGTGATAGGGTCTATTACACTGATCAAAATGAACCAATGGGAAAATTTTCTTATTGTTACCGATGACGGCCGGCAGATCTCAACGAGTGCATTTTGCATGTGCCCGCCATTTTCTTCCCAAAATAAGACGCTGACGGACAGTGAATATCACTGGGGCATGCAGAAGAGTCCAGACATACCGGAGGTACCGGAGGACCCCACTTCTCTCTCCTCTGATGTGCTAGATAACAACAGAGGAGAAATTAAATGGTAAATTTGAATTTTTTTGCGGTCGCCGTTATTCCGTGAATAACAGTGATCGCAACACTGGGGTCGGTAAAAACCGACCTGAATCATGTTCTCCAGGGTCTCAGCTATCCCCAGTAGCTGAGACCCAGGAGAATTTCCAACACTGGAGGGTGCTATTCTCTTATTTCTCAGCGCTGTTAAAAAGCGGCACTGAAAAATAAGTAACCATAACTGCTGCTGTTAATAGGTAGCAACAGTGATCCCATAAATGAAACAATGGTGTGGAGATAAGGAATAACCCTGCTCCAACACCATACACATAAGCTCAATAACTGATTAGGCGAACCAGGAGAAACAAAAGAGCATGCAATCAAATGGTTATAGAAAAATATATCAAAATTCTTTATTAAATAGTAACAATACAAATCACAATGAGGTGCTCATGAATAAGTGTGAACAGTAAATCCCAAGGGTTAACCCCTCAACCACCCCAAGATGGAAAACCCGGCAAGTAATAACATACAGGATAGCACAAATTCTATCATATATCCTAATCTGTCAGTAACCAGAAACCGAATCATTATAAGTCAGTGGCTAGATAGTAATTTAGTGCTGCCCGTTAGGAAAACGTGATGGCGGTACATCACAAAAAATTCCCATAAAGGTTAAAAGGAACCATGTGGTAGCTTACCAGGAAGGGAAGGTAGAGGAGAGCCCAGCAGTGGGACCCCCGACGCGCGTTTCGCGGCGTCCCCCGCCGCTTTATCAAGGAGGAGATTTAATAAAGAATTTTGATATATTTTTCTATAACCATTTGATTGCATGCTCTTTTGTTTCTCCTGCTGTTAATAGGTGTATCAGTGGTCATTAAGAGGTTAATTTTGTTATAGTAATTCAGTAAATGTGTAGACACTCAAAAAGAAAAAAACTTAGTAATGTACTCTATCAGAGAAAGATGCTTCTTTCTTTCCTTATGAGCCAAGTCTTTACCCCATACCTCCAGAAATCGCCATTCACATTCAAAAACACATGGAGTGGGAAAGAGAGAGTGTCATAATGAGAGAGCGGTAGAGAGATGTTTATGTTGCTTGCTAATACAGTATGTGTTGTATTTCACCATGGAATAACATTCACAGATACATTGCTCAGTACTGCTGTATAATGTCCTCCATGCTGCTCTTACATAGAGGAGAGTGAGAACCCCTTTAGCTTTTATGAGATTTCTAGTTCAAAGACAACTGAGATTCAGATGGAGCATTCAGAGGAGAAAGTTGGTGAATAATGCAGGATACAAGTTATATAATGGGCAAAAATAGTCTTTCCTAGTGTGCACACATTACTGGTTGTTCTGAAAAGAGCACACTATCAGTGCTGGCATCAGCCCCTGCATGGTCAGGGCTCCCAGCTGGGAACTGTGATATTTATAATTACTTGTGTGCACACAGATCAGATAAGATTTACAATGTGTGAAAATGAGAAGTTTAATAAGCACATTTTATGTGCATATCTCATATATAGTGTGTACACAGTGCGTGTTATATGTATATGAGTAGAGTGTACATACAGATGTGGTAGAAAGTGTTTATCGTAAAGGTGACGAAAGAACATTTCAGTCCTAGATCCACCCATTCTTGCAAGCTGTACTCTTAGCTATGAGAATATTTTTCTCACATGCATTATAACCTCAAAAGAGACAGTGTCATGCTGTGATGGTCTTCATTAAGGAAGGGGAGCCTCAAACTGTGTCTTGAACTGGGACCCTAAGGGTATGTTTTGGGCGCTGTGTACTGCCGCAGCGTCCAATCCGCAGCATCCAGATGTTACAGCATAGTGGAGGGGATTATATGAAATCCCATCTACACTATGCGTGCAAAAACGCAGGTGGCAGACCTGCGTACCCGGACATGCGACCCGTCTATCTCGGCCACAGCATGTCTATTTATCTTGCAGAGACGTACAGTTTCCGCAAGATAAATAACACAGTCTAATGTATAGGATGCGGTGATTCCGCATGGTTCAATGAACACATGCGAAATCACCACGTGTACAGTCCTGACCGTGGACACATACTCTAACTATCCCTGTCCCAGGGGTACTCTTGAAGATAGAGACTTAAGTCTCTGACCTTACTACGCTTCTGATGAACCCTGATCTGTCCCCTCCCACACCCCAAGAGGAAAGGGACAGGAATGTAAGGTAAACAAGACACAAAGACAAAACAGGAATAACAGAAAACCTATAGAAAAGCAGAAACCAACAATAGGGTGGAGGATAGGGACAGGGAGGAATAAACTTAATGGGAACGTGGACCAGGAGATAAACACACATGTACTACAGCAAACCACAGAACACTTCTACAAACTCTACCCCAAACACAGCTTTAGCACACAGCAGAGGAAAAATAATCTTTCACTGACATTGACAAGAAAGATCTGACCAGTTTATGTAGGAAGAGGTAATGACCAGATTAGAAGGAGTTGAAATGGAGCTGCATGTTTCTGACAAGCATAGAAAGGGTTGTTAACCTCTTCAGCACCAGAAGAAACTAAATCCATTAAATATGAGACACAAATCATGCCATCTCTAAAGAAGACCTCGATTCATTACTCGACGTGACTGTCTAACTCCAGGTCTTCCAATGTGACCTGACACCCTTATGAAAGCCAGAATCATTATGTTCTCTGAAAGTTTATGAAAACATTTACACGGCATGAAACATTTACAATTTAACCCCTTCATGACCCAGCCTATTTTGACCTTAATGACCTGGCCAATTTTTGCAATTCTGACAAGCGTCCATTTCTGAGGTAATAGCTCAGGAACGCTTCAATGGATCCTAGCGATTCTGAGATTTTTTTGTGACATATTGAGCCTCATGTTAGTGGTTAGGTTAGGTCAATAATTTTTGCGTTTATATGTGAAAAAAATCAGAAATTTGGTGAAAATTTTGAAAATTTCACAATTTTCAAATTTTGAATTTTTATTCTGTTAAACCAGAGTGTTATGTGACAGAAAATAGTTAATAATTATAAGGGTTAAAAGTTGACCAGCGATTTCTCATTTTTACAACAAAATTTACAAAACCATTTTTTTTAGGGACCACCTCACATTTGAAGTCAGTTTGAGGAGTATATATGGCTGAAAAAAAACAAAAATGACACTATTCTAAAAACTGCACCCCTCAAGCTACTCAAAACTACATTCAGTGTAGATTATTAACCCTTCAGGTGCTTCACAGAAGCAGAAGCAACGTGGAAGGAAAAAATGAACATTTAACTTTTTAGTCACAAAAATGATCTTTAAGGAACAATTTTTTATTTTCCCAAGGGTAAAAGGAGAAAGTGAACCCCAAAAGTTGTCCAATTTGTCCTGAGTACGCTGAAACTGCATACAGTATGTGGGGGGAACCACTGTTTGGGCGCGCGGCAGGACTCGGAAGGGAAGGAGCGTCATTTGACTTTTTGAATGGAAAATTAGCTCCAATCATTAGCGGACAGGATGTCGCGTTTGGAGAGTTTCTGTGTGCCTAAACTTTGGAGCTACCCCACAAGTGACCCCATTTTGGAAACTAGACCCCCTAAGGAACTTATCTAGATGCATAGTGAGCACTTTGAACCCCCAGATGCTTCACAAATTGATCTGTAAAAATGAAAAAGTTCTTTTTTTTTTCACAAACATTTTCTTTTAGCCTCAATTTTTTCATTTTCACATGGGCATCAGGATAAAATGGATCCTAAAATTTGTTGGACAATTTCTCCTGAGTACACCGATACCTCATATGTCGTCATAAACCACTGTTTGGGTGCATGGCAGGGCTTGGAAGGGAAGGAGCGCCATCTGACTTTTTGAATGGAAAATTAGCTCCAATCATTAGCAGATACCATGTTGTGTCGTGTATCATGTAATTGCATGCAATTGTAAAAATAAAACTGCAATTCTGCCATTATTTTTTGGGTTTTGATTTTACAGAGTTCATTGCTCAATAAAAATGATGGAATTTTCAGGCCTCTCACACTGTGCCAGACTTCTGAGTGTCATCGGAGTGTTCTATGCATGCCTGTCCTGATGACACGACGCATTTGCATGCCTGTGCCGAACTGGAAGTCAGACACAATGCAAAAGAGCTGAATTGTTCAACACAAGAGGCCAGGGATTAGAAGAAGTGATGAGGACCAAATTGGTGGCAGTGAATAGTGGAAGAACCAGAGATATGGGTGGAGGGCAAATATACATTTTTTAAAAAAATTTTAATGTTATGTTTATATGCTCTTCTTGGGTCTGGAGAGAGATCCAGAGCATAATAAGTATCAATACTTTTTGAAGTTAATTTCCCAGTAAAAAAAACCGTGCACGAACAGGAAATTTTGAATTGTGCCTGATCTGCTCATCTCTAGTCTTCTCCAATATACATTCACATAGTAAGTCACTCTGATAGTGAATTCTATCTTAGTTGTCCCTTTGTGATCAATCTGCAGTTCTAAGCTTCCTTCATGAATGGGCCAAATTCTTGTATATTTTTCTGGCAAGTAATGATAGGGAATGGTTGTTTCCTTGAACTGATAGATAAATCTTCTATGTATAAATGGCTGCTTTTACATTCACTATCATATAGATAATTTAGCTGAAATTACAGGTGGATATATTTTAAAAGATGTGTGGTGAACTGAGTTATAAATTACATGATTTCAGAGAATATTTTATTGCTGCCCCTAGACTTAATAGAAAGAGTCTAATTGTGTATTTCACAAAAAGGTTTTTTTCGATTGTAGAGTCTTCCAAAAAAGACGAGTGCATTATGCATAAGAGCACAGGTCAAACATACAAGTATTCTTTCCTTAAATGCCAGATAGATAAAGGACTCAGTTTAATTCTCTAGTAACCATTTAAACTCAGTTTTATATGCTCACATAAAATAATAATAGTCAAAATAATAAGAAAACATGGCCACTTTTAATCACCTTTAAAATTCTGGTGAGTTAAATGTATGCTAGTACAGATAAAATAAAATGATGAATCAGCAAAGTCAGCAATACATAAAGCCCCATGTCTCCATATTCCAGAAAACTATGGTACTGACATGGCTGTTTGGCAGTACAGTGTGTCCGTAAAGTCATGGTGCTCTTTTGACCAGTCACTAGAAAGCAACAAAAAATTATAGAAATGTGAAATCTGCTCCAAATAAAAGAAAAAGTCTCCCAGTTTCATTCCTATTCAGTGCAGTTTGATGTGGGCTCCATTTGTTGTCCTACACACATCCAAACAATAGTGACATTGTTGCCACACACGGGTAAGGATATCTGGTGTAACTGATTGAATAACGTCTGTGATTCTCTGTTAAGTGATTAATGTCGTTGATACGTTCAATGTACAAATGTTGCTTCACATAACCCCAAAAGTAAAAGTCTAAGGGCGTCAGATCCGGGGATCACGTATACATTCCTGTGACAGCTCAAAAGTGCACCATGACTTTTCGGACACACTGTATTTGGCACTGGTCACAGGAGATCCAGTACATAGTGGGCAGGCAGCATAATAATCACATATTTAAAAAAATTTTAACCCCTTCGCCACAAAGCCGAAGCGGTGACGGACTGCTCCCGGCACTTTAACCACCAGAACACTGTGATCAAACATGATCGCAGCGGTTCGGGAGCAAGCAGAGGAGCTGTCAGCTCTGACAGCCCGTTTGCCTTTGGATCGGAGACCCCTCGGCATGACTC
The DNA here is from genome assembly GCF_039654945.1 of Dendrobates tinctorius. Lineage (NCBI taxonomy): Eukaryota > Metazoa > Chordata > Amphibia > Anura > Dendrobatidae > Dendrobates > Dendrobates tinctorius. The sequence goes on along the minus strand of NW_027361827.1, from coordinate 6,372,729 downwards.
AGGGTCCCGATCGCTCCCATGGCAACCTGCTTCCATGGCCAGAGCTCAGAGACTTCATGTCATGTGCAGTGCATGTCAGGAAGTCTCTGATGTCAGAGTGCACAGAGTGCAGCGCTGACAGCTTAAATGGAATGCAGATCTGCATGCCATATAAGCAATCAGCCTGACAAAATGAGTGTCCCATGGTGGGACACAGTGTAAAAGATAGAATCAAATAAAAAAATTAAATCATTGTAAAAATATTAAAAAAATAAAAAATAATAATTAAAAAATCGATATTTATTTTTTCATTAAATCAACATTTGAATAAAAAAAATCAAAACTATACAATTACACATATTTGGTATCACCACATCCGTAATGACCCGATCTAGAAAATTTTCCCACTAGTTAACCCCTTTAGTGAACACCATTAAAAAACAAGGCAAAAAATGCTTTATCATCATACCGCCGAACAAAAAGTGGAATTGCATGCATTCAAAAGGAAGGATATAAAAAAAGTGGTACCGCTGAAAACGGCATCTTGTCCTTTATTACCCCCTTAGTTAGGGAAAAATAATAAAATAAAAAAATTATTTTATTATTTTTACCTAACTATGGAGGTGATAAAGGGGGTTTGATTTACTATTTTTTATTTTGATCACTGGGATAGGATTTATCACAGTGATCAAAATGAGCAAATAGGAAAAATTTCCTATTGTCAGGTGCCAGCCAGGGATGATCCAGGGACACCGGAGGTACAGGGGGAACTCGGGGGACCCCATTTCTCTCTCCTCTGATGTGCTACATCATGTCAGAGGAGAGAGAAATTAAATTGGAAATCTGACTTTTTTTGTGGTCACCATTATTCCGTGAATAACGATGTTCACAACACTGCGGTCGGTAAAAAACAACCCGAATCATGTTCTCCGAGTCTTAGCTACCCCCAGTAGCCGAGACTCCACAGAATTTCCAACACTGGGGGGCGCTATAACCTTATTTCTCAGCGCCATTAAAAAGTGGCGCTGAGGAATAAGTACTCTTAACTGCCGCAGTTAAAAGGCATATCAATGGTCGTTAAGGGGTTAGCTCTTCTAACATCATAATAAAATAAAATGACATTTTAAAAATGATTAAGGCCGGTTTCACATTAGCGCTTTTTAAGCGCACGCACGGCCAGGGGTAGCTCCGCCCCCGAGCCGGCTCTCTGCCCGGCGTGCCCGCCCCTTGCTTGTAGCGCCGCCTACTAGCGGACAGCGGCGCCTGCGATCGGCGCACCCTATCTTTAGCATAGGGTGCGCAGATCGTGCGCAGGCCGTGCACTAGTTGCGCTTTGACCTGCGCTGCGCACTTTTGACGGTGCGCCGTGCACGCCAAAATCAAACTTTTCGGATTTTGGCGCGCACGGCGCACCGTCAAAAGTGCGCAGCGCAGGTCAAAGCGCAACTAGCGCACGGCCTGCGCACGATCTGCGCACCCTATGCTAAAGATAGGGTGCGCCGATCGCAGGCGCCGCTGTCCGCTAGTAGGCGGCGCTACAAGCAAGGGGCGGGCACACCGGGCAGAGAGCCGGCTCGGGGGCGGAGCTACCCCCGGCCGTGCGTGCGCTTAAAAAGCGCTAATGTGAAACCGGCCTAACATGTAAAGTAAACATGAAGGAAATGTTATTTATTAATTACTTTACACAGCATGACTAACTGGTTTACGGATATAAAGATTCTGAAAACTGCAAATTTTTCTAAATGTTTGCCAAATTCCAAATATGTTAAAGAGATCCAGAGTTATTACCACATGAAGTGATACTGGTCAGATTTCTATGATTTGGCCTGTTCATTAAAGTTAAGTTTAAAATTGGCTCTATCACTAAAGGTGTCACACATGTGGAATGTGTACCCACAGTGCCACAGGCAGGGCATACCTAGGAGCAGCATAGCTAAGCAGCTACCTGTTGTTTGCTAGAGCTCTTGATGGTGGAGTTAGAATTAAGCTGCACTTAGCCACCAGGTACTACTCGTAGGTAGACCCCGGTCAGCAGCTGCTGACCCCAGAGGTCAAGATAGCAGACAAGGACGTGAGTTTGGAGTCACTGTCAGGACACAACTTGGATACTGGAACAGGCTCCGACAATATGGACTCTGGGATGCTAACCAGAACAAACACTGGAGCTGGTTCAAGTACCTACAGAACGGTTTCAGGTTCAGATGCCTATAGAGAAGCTTCAGGTTCAGGATACACCAGAGTGGTGTCAGGTATCACCAGATCTCCTTAAAGTATAGGTACCGCCAGAGCAGTGGCAGGCTCAGTTACCGCTGGAGCAGCTACAGGGTTCAGGTACAGATGGAGTTGTGTCAAGATCAGTTACCTCCCCCAGAGGGCCCTGTAGGTTTGGATTTCTTTATTCCTTAATAATAAAGACCTTCATTTAAAAGCTGCATTTTGTTCTTACTTGTGTTATCTTTGTCCAATATTTAAATTTGCTTGGTGACCTGAAACATTTAAGTGTGACAAACATGCAAAAGAATAGGAAATCAGGAAGGGGGCAAGCACTTTTTCACACGACTGTATATATCTATTCTATTCTGAAGGTTCGAGCTGTGAATTTACTGGACTTGGTTGATGAAACGCCAGCTTTCCTTTGAGATGTGTGCGTAAAAATCAGGCCATCCGATTTTTTTCTCGCTCGCATTGACTTGCATTGGCGAGTGTGATCCGATTCGCGCATCCAATCGCAGCATGCTGAGATTTTTTTCCTCATTCCAATTCAAGCTGAGAAAACAAATCACTGATGAGCACTGACTCATTTAATAACAATGATCAGAGTACAATGTGATGTTTTCTTGCATTGCACTTTTTCGTATTATACGTCAGTGTGAGCGAGCCCTTAGGCTGATGGGAGGAGTGTACAGTCACATATGGAGGCACTCACAACCTCCAATAATATTCTACAAAACCCCCCTCAAATAACTGACCAGCACCTCTGAACAGAATAAAGAATGTGTGAACAGGTGCAAGCTGCTATTTTATGACATTAAATATATGAAATTTGAATTGCATTACTTCTATATAGAATATAGTTATAAAATGAAGGTACATAGTGCACAAATTGATCAATTCATGAGAACCTACCAGTCAACAAGTCATACCTTTCTGTGATGGGACCATAGACCTGATATTTACCGCACTTGCCTCTCCTGGACTAGACACCTACACTTTATAAAACAATTGACCTACGGATTTACATCAATGGATAACCCAGAGAAGAGATATGTATACATATTATATTTAGTGTTGTAGATATATATCTACTTGTGGTATCTTTTTAGGGGTTGGGTGGGTTTCTATTTAATTTAATTATTTGTCTTGTATTTTTATTAATTTTTCTTTTTTCTTGATTACAGTATTTAGATTTTGCTCCTTTTCTGAGGGATATTGTGGGTATCCTGGGGGATTCCTGATTTTCATCTCTAATGAAGAAAAATTGTTTAGGAGCATGCCTATAATATTGTGAAATGGACTTTACAATTTCTTTAATTTATGGAGGAATACTATTCTGAGCAAGCTTAGAATATTGTGAAATTGAATTATGTATAAAAAATGTATGCACTTTATCACTTTATATTAGATATTATGTATTTTAGATAGGAGTACTAATTTTATTAGGGCTTTGATATCTAGTTTGTATTAAATGGTTTTTCAATACAATCATAGTAACATAGTTTTGAAGGCTGAAGGAAGACCTTATGTCCATCTAGTTCAGCCTAATTTTAGTGCAGCTGTTCTGCATTGTTGATCCTGGGGAAGGCAAAAAAACCCACAGAGTAGAAGCCAATTTTCTCCATAGGGAAAAAAAATTCCTTCCCCTAAGCTGGGTCAACCATCTACCTATAATATTCTGTTATTCGTAACCTTCTATACTGTTACTCACAAGAAAAGCATCCATTCCTTTCTTAAATTCATTCAGTGAGTTGGCCATCACCACTTCCTCAGGAAGAGAATTCCAGAGCCTCACTGCTCTTTCTGTGAAGAACCCTCTTCTATGCTGGTGCAGAAATTGTCTTTCCTCCAAACGAAGAGAATGCCCCCTTGTTCTTGTCACAGTCCTTGGTACAAACAGTTCATTGGAGAGATCTCTGTATTGCCCTCTGATATACTTGTACATATATATTAGGTCTCCTCTAAGTCTTCTCTTTTCTAGAGTAAATAGATCTAATTTTGATAACCTTTCTGGGTATTGTAGTGAACCAACTTCATTTATCATTTTAGTAGCCCGCCTTTGAACCCTTTCAAGTTCAGTAATGTCTTTCTTGAGCACCGGCGTCCAAAATTGCACACAATACTCCAAGTGTGGTCTGTCGAGTGATTTGTACAGATGGAGAATTATGTTTTCATCTCGTGTCCCCAGACCTCTTCTAATGCATCCCATGACCCTATTTACTTTGGTGGCAGCTGCCTGACACTGGGCACTCCAATTTAGCTTCTTATTGGCTAAGATGCCTAAGTCTTTTTCCATGTCTGATTTCCCCAGCAGTTTCCGATTTAGTAAGTAATTATAGCATCTGTTTCTCCTTCCCATGTGCATAACCTTACACTTATCTGTGTTAAACCTCATTTGCCATTTTTCAGCCCAATTCTCCAATTTACTCAAATCTGTCTGTAGTTGCAAACTGTCCTCCTTTGTGTTGACTACCTTACATAGTTTTGTATCATCTGCAAATACTGATATTTTACTGTCTAAGCCATCCACTAGATCATTAATAAATATATTAAATAGTAGGGAGCCCAACATAGAACCCTGTGGTACCCCACTAGTAACCCTGGCCCAATCTGAGTATGCACCATTAATAACCACTCTTTGTTTTCTATCACTAAGCCAGCTACCTACCCATCTACACACATTTTCCCCTAGCCCAAACTTTCTCATCTTACTTACCAATCTTTTATGTGGGACAGTGTCAAATGCTCTAGAGAAGTCGAGATAAATGACATCCAATGATTCTCCTTGGTCCATTTGAGAGCTTACATCCTCATAGAAGCTGGTCAGGTTAGTTTGACAGGAGAGATCCTTCATAAATCCATGTTGATATGGAGTTAAACATTTATTAACATTGAGATATTCCATAATGGTATCCCTTAGAAACCCTTCAAAAATTTTACCCACAACAGATGTTAAGCTTACCGGCCTATAGTTTCCAGGTTCCCTTTTACATCCCTTCTTGAATATTGGTACCACATTTTCTTGCCGCCAATCAAAAGGAACAGACCCTGTTTCTATACAGTCGTTAAATATAAGAAATAGAGGCCTGTCTAGCACATTACTTAACTCCCTTAATACACGAGGGTGAAAGCCATCAGGGCCTGGTGATTTGTCAATTTTAATCTTACTAAGGCGGTTCTGCTCTTCTTCCTGGGTTAGGCAGGTAATACTTAATGGTAAGTTTACATTATCACTCTGCATTTCCCCTGGCAAATCCTTTTCCTGTGTGAACACTGTTGAGAAAAAAGTATTTAAAACATTTGCGTTTCCCACATCGCTCTCTATGATTTCACCCTCATTGTTCTTTAATGGGCCGACACCATCAATTTTCATCTTTTTACTGTTTATATAATTAAAGAATAGTTTGGAGTTTGTTTTACTTTCCTTAGCAATGAGTCTCTCAGTTTCCACTTTTGCTAAATGTATTTGTTTTTGACACATTTTATTTTTTTCTCTATAACTTTTTAATGCTTCTTCATTGCCTTCTTGTTTTAGCTTCTTAAATGCTGTGTTCTTGTTATTTATTGCCATTTTTACATCCTTATTTAGCCACATTGGTGTTCTCCTGTTCCTAGCCCTTTTATTTCTGTACGGTATGGCGAGCTCGCAGTGGGTGTGTAAAACTGATTTAAATATTTCCCAATTATTTTCTGTGCTCCTATTTTTGAGGACATTCGAAATGGATTTTTGTGAAATTCTTATATTATGCACTTTGTCACTTTGCACATATGTTACTTATATAATGATATTTTATATCATGATTTGGATGTTCACCACTGCATATTTATATTATGTATAATAATAATAAATTGATCATTGATTATGGTCACTATTTTCACTTGTGCACTCCCTTTCTTATTTTTTATTTTTTTCCTTCACTTTCACTTCCCCTTTTTTTAATCTTTATCATTATTGGCACTTTATATTATTTACTTTAACTTTATTAATTATTATTGGCACTTTATATTATTTATTCCTTTTTGGCAGTTATTGAGAATCTGAATAGTGAATACAGCCCATTTAATATGTGCACATTTCCACTTTACATTGCAAATGGCTATTACTCCGCTATTTGACAGTGCGCCTGCGTTGGATCGGTTGCGCTGTGCATTTCCGGACGCGCTCCATCATTGAGCCTCATGCATTCCAGCGTGCGGTTCAATGGAGCGTGTCACCGGAAGTGATCATTTTTCAGGCTGCGTGGATCCGCGCATGATGTCAGAACGGCGATACTTTATCACTTCCCCTATTTAGATAATTCTCTCTGATTGGTGCTTTGGGCTATTTAATCACTTGCCACCCACAAATCAGACATGCCCCTGGAAGAAGCTAGTGCGAAATGTGCGTTGGGATGGAGGAGGTCACGCCAGTTACAGTCACCACGGTCCTGCCTATTGAGGTAATCCAGTGCTTTGGTTCTTGGCACTTCTATTTACTCTCTATATACTTTTTCTAGGATATTTATCCAGATTTATGGTGTTACATACTTTAATGTAGGTACATTGATAGGAATTGTCATATTTATAGGTATGCTATAATTGGGATTTAGGTATATTTGGTATTGAAAATATATGATTTGGTTACTTTTTCCTGTTGTCATAATGCTTATGTGTATAGAGATGCAACCTGGCAGCCTGTATAGTTCACTGCTGTAATTGGACACTTTATATCTGCTTTTGGTGACTGTGAAAACTATGGCATTGTTTACCTCCCACTGGGCATTTTTGTTATTTTAAAATTGTATTTTAATATATCTTAATAAAAATTGTTTTTTTAATTATATGCTGTATCTCTTCTCTCGGTTATCCATTGATGTAAATCCGTAGGTTGTTAGTTTGATTCGTGTCTTGAAGTGCCAGTTCCTTTGATTTGGTTTATGGACAAATTTTGAAATAATTATAACCTGCACATTTATGCTGTGTGCACATGATGCACATTTGGTTCGTTTTTGTTGCTTTTTTCTGCATGGACAAAACATGAAGCAAAACCTGATGCCAGCAAAGTGAGTGAGAAACCTGACATGTCATGCAAAGTATTTTTGACTTGTAAATTTGGTTCAGAAAATAATCATCTGCATGTCAATTCTCTGTGTGTTTTTGCCCTGCGGTTTTTACCATTCACTTCATTCAAATCAACCAAAAATGGAGAGCAAAAAAGCATCAAAATCAGGGCAAAAGTGCGCCAAAAACGTACATTTTTGCAGCTGTATGTTACCTGCAAAGATATGCAGAAATTTTACTCAACGTGTGCACATACCCTTAAAGAGCCAGTTTGATCCAGTACTTATTAAAAATAGCCTGAGGTTACGTTCCCACGATAAGCTTTTGGTGAACTTTTGCTGTTGTAGAACTTCTGCACCATTTCTGCTACTCTTATTTAAATTAGGTTACTTTCATTCTTTCACTGCGTTTTTGTATGAGTTTTTTTAACCTCTACATGACCTTGGATTTTCTGTTTTTGCGTTTTCTTTTTAACTCTTATTTTTCTAACAACATGGTCATGTCAGGGCTTATTTTTTTGTGAGAGTAGTAGTTCTTTTGAACGACATCATTACTTTTCACTTACTGTATAGTGTACTGGAAAAATGGGAAAAAATTTCCAAGTGCCGTGAAATTGCAAAAAAATTGTATTCCCACATTTGTGTGGTTTTTTTTTTTGGTTTTTTTTTTACCATGCTCACTAAATGCTAAAACTGATCAGCCATTATGATTCTCCAGGTCAGTTTGAGTACTCAGATACCAAACATGTATGTTTTTTGTTTAAGTGGTGAGAAAAAACCTCCAACATTTGTAAGGAAAAAAAAGGCACCATTTTCCGAGACACATAGCATCTCCATTTTTTGGTATCTGAGGCTTATTAATGGATTATTTTTTGGGCACCAAGCTGACCTTTTTGATTGATACCACTTTGGGGTAGGTATGATGTTTTGATCGCCTGTTAATGCATTTAATTGCAGCGTTGCGGCATCCAAGAAACACAAATTTAGCATTTTGATTTTTTCTTGCTACACCGTTTACCGATAGGATTAATTTATTTCATATTTTGATATATAGGACATTCCTGAGCACAGCAATACAAAACGTGTAATATTTTTCTAATTAGTTTATTTTGAATTGGGCAAAAGGTAAGCGATTTAAACCTTTATATTTTTTTATTTTTATATTTTTTAAAACCTTTTTTTACTTTTATTTGCTTCAATATTCTCCTTCGGAGCTGCGATCATTGAATCACTTGTGCTAAACATAGCAGGGCTTCAGCTACATGCCGGCATTCGTAAGAGATCTGCAATGACAAGCTTGGGGGTCTTCTGCAAACCCCTGGCTGTCATGCCAACTCAATGGCGCCGCATGATCATGTGATGGGGCTCCGAAGACTGTGTCTTATGACGCACTTCCGATGCGCTTGAGTTAAATGACACTGTCAGTCAATGTTAATATCTGTGGGTGGATTGCGTCTGCGACTTTAAGGGCTCATACTCATTTGCGAGAAAAACGGACGAGTGCAATCCGAGAAAAAATCGGATTGCACTCTGACCAATGTTATTCAATAGGTGACTTCTCATCTGCAATTTTTTTCTCAGCTGAATTCGGACTGAGAAAAAAATTGCAGCATGCTGCAATTTACTTGCGTATCTCAGATGAGACTCGCAAATACAAGTCAATGGATGTGAGTAAAAAATTGCACAGCACTTGCACCATGCGTATGCCGTCCATTTTTTTTATTGCAAAAAAAAGGGGGGAGACAAAAGCGCAATAGGGTCTTATCCACGTTACAAAGGACAGTATATCTTGAAATATGCTTACCTTGTTAGGATGAGATAAGAGCGTGTAGGTAACGGCTGCAGCAGATCCACAGGTCTTCAGTGACCAGAAGAAATGATAAATCCAAAGGGAGTTCGTAGCTATATTCCGCGCTGCCGCTTTAGACAAATTCCAGGAGAATGCTGTATGATTGCAGTGGTTTTATTCTACGCGTTTCAGGGGTCTCATGCCCCCTTCATCAGGAAATACCACCTGGTGGTATCTCCTGATGAAGGGGGCATGAGACCCCTGAAACGCGTAGAATAAAACCACTGCAATCATACAGCATTCTCCTGGAATTTGTCTAAAGCGGCAGCGCGGAATATAGCTACGAACTCCCTTTGGATTTATCAGTCCATTTTTTTTACAGATACCTTACCGTTCTGTGGAATAGAACACTGTAAATGATCCTGTAAATGATTGTAAAATAATAGTTCCAAAGAAAAAAGTGCATTGCATACGGATTGCACACGTATGTTCCATTTAAAAAAATCGCATGCCACTCGCCTTTTACTCGCATGACCCTCGTCCGTTTTTTTGGTCCTAATATCGGAAATTGTTTTTCACACATATGGGTATGAGCCCTTAGAGGCACATGCAAGCTGATTAAATCAGCTGTCATGTGACGAGAGAGATCCAGGCTCAGCACCGCAGCCCGTATTAAAGGAGAGTAAACAACCTTGGACCTAACTATACGTCCAAGATCGTCAAGGGGTTAACTTACTTTTTTATTGCAATTTGGATGCTGCATTCTTTTACCTCTTTTTTTGTACGTCATGTACGTCATGATTTAAATAAAGCTGCTTAGTTTTTGATACTTCCTGTTTTTCTCCATTGAGAAAAATTTATTGATATATTTAGGTGATGACTAAGTGCATTTTTGATGCGTTTCTGCCCTGCCACGGAAATGCACTAAGGCCGGGGTCACACTAGAGAGGAATACGGACGAGTGTGAGGCGTTAAAAGCACGCATTACACACGGACGAATGATTCTCTATGGGTCAGCTCCCAACAGCCGTATAATTCTCGCCCGTATTCTACGGACCGTGCCAATCGCAGCATGCTGCGATTGTCAGCGTACTACGCCTGTAGTACGCCAATGCAAGTCTATGTGTGCGCAAAAAATACGGATTACACACGGACCGCACATCTGACTTGCGAGAAATGCGCAGGTCTTTTGGCTGGTGACAGGAAATGGGCCAATCCATCATCAGGAAGCTTAGACATGCAAATGAGCTCAAAAAGTGCTCCAGACATCCAGGAAGTACGACTCCATTGAGTACATCAGCGTCATGGCGCCATATTTTCTGAAAGTGGAGATGTTGATTGTGTTAGTGCAGGAGCGGCCAGAACTCAGGGACCAACGTGATGCCCATTATGCCAACTGGGCAAGAAAGGAGGCGTCATGGAGGCGCATATGTCGCCAGATGTTCCATGATTTTGGTGATCGCCCACGTGAGGAGCAGCAGCAACTGAGTAAGTACAACCCAAAAACTGTTTAAAAATACCTCACATCAAAAAATGCATAAAGAATCAGCCCCCCCCCTTCCTGTGCTTGTACTTTTTTCCTCATGAGGCGGGTAGATTTTGATGTGACCCATGGCCACAAGCTCCTCATCCTCCTAGCCAACCAAGTTATTAAGTGTAGTTACTTGATACCTGAACTATTGTGACCCTGTGTATCTGGCCTGGATGGCCCAATTAGATATGCCTCCCTGGGTAGAAAGCATACCCCAGAAGGCCACATGCCTAGGCTACTGGTAGCAAATTTGACCTATCAAATATGTGAAATTGCGAATATTTCCTGTCACATTGCAGTGGAAGATGTGATGAGACAATGGCACAGCATGCACGACCAATACAGGAGGGAATATCAGCAGCGGTCCAGGAGTGGTGATGCGGGCCACCTAAAGAGGAAATACATCTATTATGACCGCCTCTCCTTCCTCGCCCCTATTCTGGATCTGAGACCGTAAGTAGATACCTCACACCACATTACACACATATTTTACAGGGTCAAAAATATTGATTTATTTTTGGCTCTGTTCTATTTCATAACAGAACTCAGTCCAACCTTACGGAGAGAGGAATTGGCTCAGATACAGAGCCCATCATTGATCCTGTAGGGGATGAGGTGGCTGGCTGTTGACATCTGCAAAAAGGCCAATTTGGCCCATTGCACATTTCTGATATGGCAAGAATATGTTTCACTTTAAAAAAAAAAGGTAAAAGTAAACATTTGTCTACTACATTTTACGTCTCTGTCTCAATTCTAAAAAACCATGTCAGCATAATAACATACGCTTACCAATGCAATTCAACAGTCATAGAATCAGAAGGGGAAGAAATATATATATTTAGACACACAGAAACCAAAATATTATAACATAGACACAGCATGCTCTTGCCAAGAATTTTCCCCCTCAGGTGACTTAAAGTAATTTGTGAAAATATCACGCACTTTGAGGCCAGAGAGCGGTCTACATTAAGGGTTGATAGGTGGTCTCGCCCTACGCACATTGTCCAACGCACGCACAACACCAGCAGAGGAGGAACAATCATGTATCCTGGTGAAGTTATGAAGAACCACACAGGCTTTAACTATTTCATTAACATTTTGTTCACTCAGCTGAATGGCAGACTGGAGTACCCGCCATTTGGCACAAAGAATGCCAAAGGAACACTCCACCAGTCACCGAGCACGTGATAGGCGCAAGTTAAAATTCTGCGCCGGTGGTCAAGGTTGCGCCGGGGATATGGCCTCATGAGTCATGACGTTGCGCGTTAACTGAAGCACCTCAACTGCCACAAGGACATAAGGGACAGATTATTGAGTGGAGTCTGGTAGCTGGCGTGGTGGTGGAAGATCCAACTGGTTGGTGCGTAGCCGCCGAGTCATAATGGAAGCATTGAAGACTCTAGAGTCTCCCGTCCTTCCATTGGCCCCAATGTCTCCAATTATAAACTTTTATTGAGGGTCGACCAGAGCCAACAATACAACAGAAAAGTATTGTTTTTTGGGAGCCAGATTTCGGCGGCTTACGCACCCGGATATGTTTGCCATCAAGGGCACCAATACAATTAGGAAACTGGCATTCCTCCTCAAAGTCCCTTGATATCCTCAACCAGTCTTCCATCCTGGGCTCGGGCATGATGAGTTGATGTAGTCTTGACCATATTTGACTACATGTCGACCTGACTATGCCAGAAATGGTAGATCTTCCAATCAGAAACTCAAGGTGGAGGGCGGCATAAGACAGGCCAGTGGACAGGAAGCTGAAGAACAACACAAAAGGAACCTTTTAGAAGGCAGAAATTAAACAAAAAAAAGGTACATACATACAAAACTTTTTATGAATTCACATCTAATAACACACACATATTTTGCTGCACAATGACTAAGTGATATTCAGTACATATTACACATAACATTCTGGTCTGTAAGTTTCAACATATCTGGAATAAGATGAGGGCATTACAATTAGTCCATGAAGCAATTAATACATACTTTGGGCAACACATCATCAACATAGAGAATGTGGTTGTGTAGTACATACCGTAATGTGAGTAGAAGTCGCTCCTCTGCAGATATAGCTTTGCGCATCCTTGTGTCCTGAAAGGTTATCCCAGGGCGCACTGTCTCCAAGAGTCGATCAAATGTTGCAAGGCTCAGGCGACAGTATTGGTAGAATTTTGCAGGATGCTCCCGCAGAGAAGAATAGAGGCGGTGAAAATGACCTTTTGTGAGTCGTTGCCTCAAAAGTGGATGGACCCACATGCGTCTCCTCCTCCGCGGATCCACTATCACTGGGTATGGTTGACCAAAGCGGCGTGACAAAAGCCAGTTGAAGAGAAACTGCTCAGTTGTGTTGAAACTCAGACTGTCTGCCATGTTGCACATACAACACCAACACACCTAGTGAAGGCAAGGTCACAAATGGACAGAATGGAGGCAGCCACCTGTTCCTGAGGTAATAAATAGGGTGCAGGCTAATGATTTAAATAGTTAGCAGGCCTCAAAACCTTTAAATGTCCATTTTGCAAGCCTGCGAGAAAATCTCGCAATACGGATTCCATACGGATTCCATACGGATTACATATGGATGCTGACTTGCGTAAAATACGCCACCACACCTTGCTTACGGATGACATACGGAGCACTATTTAGGGGTCATTCATCCGCATTACACATGTAAACTACGGACCGTATTTTGCGTCGGTTAGTGTGACCCCGGCCTAAAAACACTTTTGTTTTTTACCTGCAGAATTTCTGCATCTAATGCAAGTATATGGTGAAAATCGGCACAGAAAACTTAACGCACCAGCAAGAGAAGCTGACATTTTGCGGATATGAAACATGCACCCTAGGTCAGTTTACATTGAGTAAAAGAAAAGCATAGTAGGGATGAGATTTGTAAAAATCCCATCCACTTTGCTGGAACAGTAAGACGCTGAATTTTTGAAGCATCAAAACTATGCAGCGTCAAAAACTCACAAAAGGCTCAATGTGGGAATGTAGCCTTAGGCTTTTGTTTCTTTAGTAGTAAATATATTTTTATACCCTGGCACTGAAATTCAAAGGACTCTTGTTACACCCTTGACAGCAAGATGCTATTGTTATATTTTAGTTGTACTTAAATCTATTAGTATTTTGACACAATATTATTATTAATAATAAAAATAAACATAATAAACATAATAATAATAATAATGATCATTCTCATCATTATAATCATAGACAATTTATGATGATTATTATTTTAGGAACTACTAAACAAATATACTGTATCAATATATCCTGAATGTATGGAATGAAAATAGGTTTGCAAAAAATAATATTCTTTCTAGATATACAATAACAGAGTGGGACAGATAAAAATCAATTAAAATTGATTTATTATGCAAGGGTCATTTAGTATCTCATGCAGAATTATTGCTTTTAAAAAAAACTTTTCAGCTTCCTTAAAACCAAAGTATACAAATGATGTGCTACTGGAAATGTTTCACTCTTTAAGTTGACGAAATGTACAATATGTACAAAAGGCCAATCTGACAAAGAAATGATGAAGTCCTTAACTTAGAATATTGGTTTATTTGTGTAAAATAACAAAGCACTAGAGAAGAAAAATGAAATGAGCTCTGAACACAATTAAATCTGGCAAAAATCATTTTCCAATTATTCTAATAAGCTATATTTTTAATAAGCTCATTAGAAGTTTATTTTGTTTTTAACCATGTATATTAAAATAGGTCATGAAAAGTATTTGAAATTAGTTAGTGTCTTGGAGCAAAATGATTTTTCTAAACCAATTACACTTGCAGATTTTCTATTAATACAGTAGTATAAAGTCCTTAGTTTAATTCTGTATACTAGGTGAAAGACTTCATACCAATGTGCATCAATCAGATTTATGTATATAGGGATGAGGGTCCTTCCAAAGAGAGTAAATGGATTCCTTTTCTCCAATAATTCATAATAAACGGTCTCCAATAGTAGAGTTGAGTGAAATGGGTCGGTCAAATTCAAAAGTCACCGACTTTAGCTAAAGTCGGGTTTCGCTGATCGAAACCCGACCATAGCGTGAGGTCGGCCATGAGGTCGCCGACCCGAGCGCCAAAGTCGCGTTTCAAATAATGCCTCCAGCGCCTTTTCTCAGCCAATGATGGAGGACGCACACTGTGGGAAAAGCGATGACATGGGCATCGGCCACCACCATCTTAGAGAAGGGCATTGAAGTGATTGGCTGGCTTTGTGTGGCGTCACAGGGGCTATAAAAGGCCGTGACCACCAACCACCATCTTACTTCTGCCGATCTTAGAATAGGGAGAGGTGCTGCTGCTGATTCTGACGGGGAAGAAGAAAAAAAAATAGCTTCTGCTGATAGCGCTTTTCACTGTACAGTTAGTGTGCAGTGAAAGGGGAGGATTTTTGTTGTGTGCAGCAGCGCTGGTGGTGATTAGGCTGCCTTTTAAGGCTACCTGATAGCTGCATTGCTGTATGCACACTGCTGTTCAAACTGCTTTTTTCAAAGCACTCCAACTTTTATTATTTTGTTCAGGTCAGTTACCGGGCGTTCATTTTTTCACACACCGTATAGCGGTGCACGCTCCTCACACACTACCGTGTACCGGCTGTTATCATGGACAAATACAAGCTATCTGTGTGTGACTATGGAAAAACAAACAGAGGAGATTTTCCTTTTTTCCAGACCTACACCATATAGAGCTGTCCGCTTTTCAAACAGTTTCGTATATCTGCTGTTTGATTATGGTCAAAACTATACAGAGAGAGCATGTGTCACTCCGTATAAAAATAGACGGAGATTTAAAATTTTCCATACATACACCATATAGCAGTGTACGCTCCTCACACACTACCCTTTTTTCACACACCGTATAGCGGTGTATGCTCCTCACACGCTACCGTGTACCGGCTGTTATCATAGACAAATACAAGCTATCTGTGTGTGACTCTGGAAAAACAAACAGAGGAGATATTCCATTTTTCCAGACCTACACCGTAAAGAGCTGTCCGCAACCGTGTACCGGCTGTTATCATAGACAAATACAAGCTATCTGTGTGTGACTGGAAAAACAAACAGAGGAGATATTCCATTTTTCCAGACCTACACCGTATAGAGCTGTCCGCTTTTCAAACAGTTTTGCATATCTGCTGTTTGATGACGGTCAAAACTATACAGAGACAGCGTGTGTTACTCCGTATAAAATTAGATGGAGATTTACAATTTTCCTTACAGACACCGTACAGAGCTGTCCGATTCTCAAATAGTATTGTATATCTGCTGTTCGCATTATGGTCACATCTATACAGAGTCAGCGTGTGTGTGTGACACTCTGTAAATACATATACGGACATTTCCATTTCTCCATACACCGTATTGAGCTGTCCAATTCTCCAACAGTATTGTATATCTGCAGTTTGCATTACAGTCACATCTATACAGAATCAGAGTGTGTGTGACACTCTGTAAATACATATACGGAGATTGTTAGTTACACAAAAAACGTATACAGCTGTACACTTCTGATACAGTACCGTATATCTGCTTGTTGGATTACGGTCAAATACATACTGGGAGAGCGTCTGTGACTAACAAAATATATAAGTAGATTTAATTTTTTTAATACACCTTACACAGCTGGACGCTCCTCATACAGTACCATCTCTCTGCTGGTATTTTTGGTACATTTTCCCAAACATGAGGAAGTATGGTGGAAGAGGCTGCGGACGTGGGCAGGGGAGCGTGGCTGGTACTGATGGTGGTGGTTCATCGGCTGATTCTGGCAAAAGCACAATAGCAGCTAAGGCAGGAGGTGTTGAGCCTGCGCCATCATCTGGCCCAAGAAGGCCTGTAAGGTTCCCTTTTCTTGGAGTAGGAAAACCGCTTTTAAAGCCGGAGCATCAGGAACAGGTTTTGGCGTACATTGCCGAAACATCCACCAGCTCTATTGCCTCCTCTTCTGAACGTTCAAAACCTGCAAGCACGGAGTCATCAGTGCAGGGTTATGGTCACGAAAAACACCTTTCCTTGTCTCCTTCACCCCCACCAAAAGTTAAGGATGCAGCAGCCCACACTTCAGATTACTCTATGGAACTCTTTTCACATACCATGCCTGGGTTATCCAGTCAAATCCTGAATTCCCCAGTCCAAGATGAATCTGACATGGAGTGCACTGATGCACAGCCACTGCTAGATGACTCTGCTGGTACATTGACCCAGAGCACTACATTGCCCTCGCAGTCTACTGAGCCAGAATCTGACCCTGATGAAACTCAGGTGCCACTTCCCGCATACTATACCACCTTACACGGTGACACAGAGGAAGGTAAAGAGGAAGGTACAGATAACTTTGAAGAGGAGGTGATGGATGACCCAGTTCTTGACCCAGATTGACATCCATTGGGGGTGGAGGGCGGCGCTGGTAATCGTTTAGATAAGGAGAAGGATCCACAGCAGGCATTGACATCGCAGCAGCGGTTATTTGGCAGGCCCGTAGCTGTCCAAAAACGTGGACCAAAAACTAAAAGAGTTGCAGGACAGCTTTGCCAGACAGTCAACTTAGCACAGAGTGCAAGGCCAGAAAATGAATACCATAGTAGGAAGAGTGCAGTGTGGCACTTCTTTGTCCAAAATCCTACTGATGAGGCAAAGGTTACCTGTAAGAAGTGCAGAAGGACCTTTAGCCGAGGTAAACAACTCAGAAATTTGAATACCAGTTGTATGCTTAGACATTTAACTAACATGCACTTGCAAGCGTGGACGGACTACAAAACCTCAGGTAGTACATGTGTACCTGCTCCGACTGAAGGTAGCCAGCAACGCTCCATCGCTTCCCCCACTGTAAGACCACTGCCACCTTTAAGCACACCACCAGCACTAAATGTTGACGTTTCGTCCCAAGGCCAAAGCACTCAGGGAATCACAATGGTTTTGCAACACAACACTGAATCTAGGCCATCACCACCAATACCATCACCAACCCCCTCTCATTCCGTCCGGTCCACCGCTACTTCCCCCATATGCAGCTCTC
The DNA here is from genome assembly GCF_039654945.1 of Dendrobates tinctorius. Classification (NCBI taxonomy): domain Eukaryota; kingdom Metazoa; phylum Chordata; class Amphibia; order Anura; family Dendrobatidae; genus Dendrobates; species Dendrobates tinctorius. The sequence goes on along the minus strand of NW_027361827.1, from coordinate 6,355,143 downwards.
CAGTCCAGCTCACCCTACCAGACACTCTGAGTAGGACAAGAAAGTACTCATCCTCTCATCAGCGTACACTGTGTTTGAACGCCTACATTGCCAAACTGATCTCATTTGAGATGATGCCCTATCGCTTGGTTGAAAGTGAAGCTTTCCGCGAGCACATGGCCTACGCAGTCACACAGCTATGACCTACCTAGTCAGCACTTCTTTTCTCGAAAAGCCATCCCAGCCCTCCACCTGAATGTGAATGATTGCATTGTCCATGCACTCATGCAATCTGTGAGTGGAAAGGTGCACCTCACAACAGATGCATGGTCAAGTAGGCATGGCCAGGGCAGTTATGTGTCCATCACTGCACACTGGGTTAATATGGTGGATGCAGGCTACACAGGGGACAGCGGCGGTGGAACAGTGCTGCTTATCCCACGGTAAAGGAAACAGTTGGCTGTAGGCTTTCGACCCTCCTCCGCCTCCATAATCGAAAGATCGTCCACAGAGCGCAGTCGCACAAGCACTCCATCTGCAGCTGGCAGTGTTTCACACGAGGTGTCCCACTATCGAACAGCTAGTGGTAAGCATCAGCAGGCTGTGTTAAAGATGATGTCTTTGGGTGAAAACAGACACACCGCGGAAGTTCTGGCCGACTACTTGCAGCGACAAACTGAGTAATGGCTTGGCAGTCTACATCTTGCGCCAGGCAAGGTAGTCAGTGATAACAGCCATAATTTTGTGGCAGCCATAGCCCTTGCAAAACTCACACACATACCTTGCAGCCTGGCTCACACTTTGAACCTGGTGGTGCAGTGCTTCCTTAATAATTATCCAGAGTTAACATCCCTGCTCCATAAGGTGCAAAGACTGTGCTCGCAAATCCGTCACTCGGCCGTACACTTTAGTCATATGCAGAAGCGATTGCTCCACCTCCCCAAGCACCGCCTAATCATAGACGTTGCAACAAGGTGGAACTCTACCCTGCACATGGTTGAGAGGCTGTGCGAACAGAGGCAGGCTGTAATGCATTTGTGGGAGGATACACGGGCAGGCAGTTTGAGGGAAGACATGGAATTGTCGGGTGTGCAGTGGTCAAAGCTGAAAGACCTCTGTAAAGTCCTTCAGTGTTTTGAGAAATGCACATGGCTGGTAAGCGCAGACGACGCCATCATAAGCATGAGCATCCCACTTATGCGTCTGCTCATGCAAAGTTTGACGCACATTAAGGATCTGGCGTCTGCAGCAGAGGAGGAACAGGAGGAGGATGAGGAGGAGGGAAGCCTTGCTGACAGTCAGCCATTGTCTGGTCGGGGAACTGTCCTGGACGAGGTGGAAGAAGAAGAGGAAGAGGAGGAGGATGAGGGGGATGATTATTTTGGGCAGGAGGATGATTCTCAGGGGGCAAGAGAAAATGTTGGTGTTCCAAGGTCAGGTACAGGGTTTGTGCGTGACTGTAGGGATGTGGATTTGCCGGAAAGTGCTCCTCCTCCCAGCAGTGGTAGTGCATTATTGACACCTGGAACACTGGCCCACATATGCATTTATGCCTTGCGGATCCTAAAAAAGGACCCCGCATTGCCAAAATGATGAAGGTTGATGACTCCTCGATCCACGCTACAAAGGCAAATTACACAACATCATGCCACAGGAGAACCTAAAGATAATATTGGCTAACAAACAAGCAACTCTGGTAAACCGTTTGTTTGAGGCTTTCCCAGCACACAGCAGAAGTGCTGATTCTCCCACGAGCAGTAGTGGGAACAATGGATGAGGTGTTCGTGGTGCACACAGCCTAAGTGGCGTTGGAGACAGGGGTTTCATGACCATGTTGTGGAATGATTTCTCAAGTACCGCTCACACAACTGCTAATACTGCATCGATTCAAAGTGACAGGAGACAGCAGTTGTCAACTATGGCTACAAACTACTCCTCCCATATCAATGTTCTCCCTCACAGGTCTTTCCCCTTTGACTATTGGGCCTCTAAACTGGACACCTGGCCTGAATTGGCACAATATGCCTTACAGGAGCTCGCTTGCCCTGCTGCTAGTGTGTTATCTGAAAGAGTCTTCAGTGCTGCTGGATCAATCCTGACAGAAAAAAGGACCAGTCTGTCGACCCAAAATGTTGATGATCTAACCTTCTTTAAAATGAACCATGCATGGGTTTCAAAGGATTTTGTCCCACCTTCCCCTGATGACACATAGGTTGCCAGAAAACTGCCTCGCTTTTGTCCTCCTCTTCCTCGGACTTGCCCAATTCCGTCATTTGCAGCTGCTGAATGTCCAGTCTACACATCAACATATGCCATTTTCTAAACCTCTTTAACTGGGCTGCCCACCCCCCCAAGGGCTGGGGTCAATACTTGGCACACCTGGGCAAGTGCCGTTGCTCTGAACAGGTGGATGGGCCCACTGATGGCCGACGGCACTGGCACAGGGCCCCTCATAGTACAATACAGTGTCTCTGATGGTGGGGGGCCCACTCACCGTCAGACACACCAGTGTACTATGAGGGGCCCTGTGCCAGTACCGTCAACCACGAGTGTGCCCCCCCGCTTGGTCATGGCCACAGCACTTGCAAGTTGCAATACTTACCTCTCCCTGCTCCACCGCTGTGCAATCTGGGCAGTTAAATCCTTCACAGGGACGGCCACTAGAAATTTGGTGCATTGATCGATGATGGTTAAGATGTAGCTATGGCCTGTCCTGCTGGCCTCTACCTTCAGATGATCAATGGCTACCATTTGTAGTGGACTTCAACATACAAGCGGATGCAGTGGTGCTTTATGATCACCTTTCACAGTTGTGATAGTCACAGACGTGTGACATTCCTGCCACCATTTTTCAATGTCTCCTCTCATGCCAATCCAATAGAAACGCCTACGGCCTGTGACTTCTGTCTTTTGCACTCCAAAATGACCAGACACATCATGATAGGCAGTGAGGACCATGTCTATATCTCTCCCTGTAATCACAATTTGATGGAAACGAGTAACGGTGATGTGATCCTCGCTACTGCGATAAAGCAATCCTTTCTTCTCAAAGAACTGTTTTCACTGTCTCCACAGACACAGTAATTGAGGGTCTGCATCGCCTCTGCAACATCTACTGGGAGGTTTTCCCCCGATGAGTAATTCCCAAATTTCTGCAAACACTCGACTTTCCATCTGTACTTGTATCCATGTAGTTTGCAGTAGCGGAGAGTCTGGACTGGCTTACTGAGATTGAAATATATATGAAGATTTAAAAGTACCACAACACTGTATACTGGTGTATGCTTAGAATACCTTTCCCTTTTTCTACTTTTTAAATTCTGGTATAATACATACTGAGCCTGTGAGTGTCTGTGTCTGACTCCGGAAGTATAGACGGAAATCTACAATTACCCCTAGACTGGATACACCTGGTATGTGCTGATACAGTACCTTTGTTCAAAATTTTTTATTACGGTATCATCTATAGTGAGTGAGCATGTGTGGTTTACACCTTCTATATACACTCACTGGCCACTTTATTAGGTACACCTGTCCAACTGTGTGTTAAGACTTAATTTCTAATCAGCCAATCACATGGCGGCAACTCAGTGCATTTAGGCATGTAGACATGGTCAAGACAATCTCCTGCAGTTCAAACCGAGCATCAGTATGGGGAAGAAAGGTGATTTGAGTGCCTTTGAACGTGGCATGATTGTTGGTGCCAGAAGGGCTGGTCTGAGTTTTTCAGAAACTGCTGATCTACTGGGATTTTCACGCACAACCATCTCTAGGGTTTACAGAGAATGGTCCGAAAAAGAAAAAAAAAACAGTGAGCGGCAGTTCTGTGGCCGGAAATGCCATGTTGATGCCAGAGGTCAGAGGAGAATGGGCAGACTGGTTCGAGCTGATAGAAAGGCAACAGTGACTCAAATTGCCACCCGTTACAACCAAGGTAGGCAGAAGAGCATCTCTGAACGCACAGTGCGTCGAACTTTGAGGCAGATGGGCTACAGCAGCAGAAGACCACACTGGGTACCACTCCTCTCAGCTAAGAACAGGAAACTGAGGCTACAATTTGCACAAGCTCATCGAAATTGGACAGTAGAAGATTGGAAAAACGTTGCCTGGTCTGATGAGTCTCGATTTCTGCTGCGACATTCGGATGGTAGGGTCAGAATTTGGCGTAAACAACATGAAAGCATGGATCCATCCTGCCTTGTATCAACGGTTCAGGCTGGTGGTGGTGGTGTCATGGTGTGGGGAATTTTTTCTGGGCACTCTTTGGGCCCCTTGGTACCAATTGAGCATCGTTGCAACGCCACAGCCTACCTGAGTATTGTTGCTGACCATGTCCATCCCTTTATGACCACAATGTACCCAACATCTGATGGCTACTTTCAGCAGGATAATGCGCCATGTCATAAAGCTCGAATCATCTCAGATTGGTTTCTTGAACATGACAATGAGTTTACTGTACTCAAATGGCCTCCTCAGTCACCAGATCTCAATCCAATAGAGCATCTTTGGGATGTGGTGGAACGGGAGATTCGCATCAGGGATGTGCAGCCGACAAATCTGCGCCAACTGTGTGATGCCATCATGTCAATATGGTCCAAAATCTCTGAGGAATGCTTCCAGCACCTTGTTGAATCTCTGCCACGAAGAATTGAGGCAGTTCTGAAGGCAAAAGGGGGTCCAACCCGTTACTAGCATGGTGTACCTAATAAAGTGGCCAGTGAGTGTATACGGTGAATCAGAGATACCAATTTTTACCCTATACTTGATACAGCTTGTATCTTGTTATACAGTACCGTTGTTCGACATTTAGTATTACGGTCAAATCCATACTGAGTAAGCATCTGAGAGTGACTACGGGACTATGTATATGGAGATTTCAATTGTACTCTATAATATATGTACTTGCTATCTTGTTATCCAGTACCTTTTTTACAACATTTTTTATTATGGTCAAACCCAGACTGAGTGAGCGTCTGAGGGTGACTCCAGAAATATGTACCGAGATTTCATATTTGGCCAACACTGTATACAGCTGTATGCTTCTGATACAGTAACCTTTTTTGCTATTTAGATTCTAGTGTAATCCATAATGAAGCCTGTGAACGTCTGTCTGTTATTCCGGAAATATATTTGGAGATTTAAGATTACCCCAACACTGTATACAGCTGTACGCTTGTGTTACATTACCCATTTACAGCTTTTCATATTCTTGTGTAATCCATACTGGGCCTGAGAGCATTTGTGTCTGCCTCCTGAAATATATACGGAGATTCAGAATGTTTACACTATACTATATATACTTTGTATCTGGTGATACTGTACCCTTTTTCAACTCTTTATTTTATTGTGTAATCCATACACAGCCTGTGAGCGTCTGTGTATGACTCATGAAATATATACGGAGATTTACTGTTATCTCTAGACTGTATAGAGCTGTAAGTTTTTGATACAGTACCATATATCTGCTGGTATTTTGGATCCATTTTCCAAAACATGAGGAAGTATGGTGGAAGAGGATGCGGACGTGGGCGTGGGGGGCCACCTGTTACTGATAGTGGTGGTGGTGCATCTTCTGGTAGTGCCAAAAACACAATAGCAGCTAAGGCAGGAGGTGTTGAGCCTACTTCATGGTGTAGCTCTGGAAGGCCTGTAAGGCTCCCTTTCCTGAGAGTAGGTAGACTGCTTTTAAAGCCGGAGCATCAGGAACTGTTTTTTGCTTACATTGCTGAAACAGCCTCCAGCTCTATCGCCTCCTCTTCTGAAGTTACAAAAAATGCAAGCACTGAGTCGTCAGTGCAGGCTTCTGGTCAGGAGCAACCACTTTCCTTGTGTCCTTCACCCTCACCAAAAGTGAAGGATGCGGCAGCACACACTTCAGATTACTCCATGGAGCTCTTCTCACATACCATGCCTGGTTTCATTAAAAATGGGGCCCATCATATACTGGAGCATTCTAAATGGGGCAGATCAGGCACTGGAGCAGCATCTACGGGGCACATAATACACTGGAGCATTAGAAATCGGTCCCATTATATATGGAGCATTATTTGGGCCCATAACACACTGGAGCATCGTCCATGGGGACCATCATATACTGTAGCATTATGTGGAGCTCAGCATATACTGTATGAAACATTAAATGTGACCAATTATTCTGTATGGAGAAATATATGGGGCTCATTATTCTGTATGGCGCACAATGTGGTGGCCATAATACTGTATGGAGTAATATACTGCCCTTTTTTGAGCTATTGTACAATTTAAAATAGATTAGTCATGTCATGTAAGCAGTGAAGTATTTGTCATTACACTATACCTATATTTCTGTACCGTATCGGAGCATCATGAGTTGTAGTATGTGTTAAAGGGGCACACTGACACTCTTTGGCCCAGGGCACACGAAAACCTGGAGCCAGCCCTACCCCCCCCCCACAAAACCCCCAGTTTTCAATGCGTAACTATTATTATGAAGTAAATTAAGGTTGACAAGCTTCAGTAATAAGAATTGATGTTTTTGGCATTGAAATGGGCACTGTAGGTGTGTTTACTGTCCTCCACTCCCTGACGACTTTGCTTCCCCATTGACTTGCATTGGGTTTGGTGTTTCAGTCGGCCTCCGACTTTTCCCTATAGTCGGCCGATTTCGTTCGACCCGACTTTTGCGAAAGTCAGGTTTCATGAAACCCAACTCAACCCTAAAAATGGCAAAGTCGCTCATCTCTATCCAATAGGGATGAGTGAACGTGCTCAGTGATACTTGGATGTCACTTGAGTATCTGAGTGCTCGGATATTCTCGGCACTTGATGAGTATTGGCTGGTGCTTAGATGTAATGCTCGATTCCCCACCCTATATGATTGGCGCCTGTTACGCAAGGAATGAGCACTCTAATGCTTTAGCCATCTTGGTAGTGGCATTACTGTGATTGGCTGGCCGCATTATGTCATCGGAAGTTATCAAAGAACAGTTGCCGCCATGCTTGGCTCGCTGACACCATTGCACAGTTCAGGGACAGTCCTGATTGTAGGGAGAGCAGTAAGTCAGGCCTCTGTGCACACAGTTTAACTAATCAGAGTTATCTAGTGTTGATACTGGTGCTGATGTTGAACTATCATACTAGCAGTCCTTCTAAGGGCTAATCCTGTGCTTTGCCGTTTTGTATCAGACAATTCTGCATTCAGCCTAAGGACAGTTGCAGAAGCAGACAAAGTAGTAGAATAGAGCCTCTAGGCAGGATTAGGGCTTTGCAGTCATACAGTTTAGCTGGCTTAGTATTACATTATGTAGTATATAAAACTCAAAACAATGTAACCTTTTTTTTACAGATTGATTAGTCATCCATAGACTTTAACACACTTCTTAGGGTGGTTTCACATTAGCGCTTTTTAAGCGCACGCACGGCCGGGGGTAGCTCCGCCCCTGAGCCGGCTCTCTGCCCGGCGTGCCCGCCCCTTGCTTGTAGCGCCGCCTCCTAGCGCACAGCGGAGCCTGCGATCGGCGCACCCTATCTTTAGCATAGGGTGCGCAGATCGTGCGCAGGCCGTGCGCTAGTTGCGCTTTGACCTGCGCTGCGCACTTTTGACGGTGCGCCGTGCGCGCCAAAATCCAAAAAGTTTGATTTTGGCGCGCACGGCGCACCGTCAAAAGTGCGCAGCGCAGGTCAAAGCGCAACTAGCGCACGGCCTGCGCACGATCTGCGCACCCTATGCTAAAGATAGGGTGCGCCGATCGCAGGCGCCGCTGTGCGCTAGGAGGCGGCGCTACAAGCAAGGGGCGGGCACGCCGGGCAGAGAGCTGGCTCGGGGGCGGAGCTACCCCCGGCCGTGCGTGCGCTTAAAAAGCGCTAATGTGAAACCACCCTTAGTGTTACACTATGGTGGTATATAAAATGACAAAAAACAGTTTAAAATTTTATTGCTGATTCAATTAGTCATTCATAGACTTTAATGCATTGCTTAGTGTCACATTTTAGTGGCAACTAAAACTACAAAAAAATTCAAAACATTTTTGTAGATTTAATTATTCTTTTATAGAGTTTAACATGGCTAGTCTTATATAAAGGTGGTATATAAAACTACAAAAAAACTATCACAAATTTTTTCTGGATTCGGATAGTCATACATAGAGTTTAACATGGTTAGTGTTACTGGTTAATATCACATTATGGTGGTATATAAAACGAGAAAAAAGTACAACTTTTTTCTGGATTAAATCATTCATCCATACAATTTAACGTGGTTGGTAGTACATTACAGTGGTATATAAAAATGCCAAAAAACATTCACATTTTCTTTCTGGATTCAATTAATTATCTATACAGAAACACAGAAAAAAAACAGTAAAACAAATGAATAAAAAGAGTCTACTGTAAAAAAGTAACAGTGAACAGCAAGTGCTAGTAAAAAGATAACTAAACAGGGTATTTGGTTGATGTGTTTTTTGCAAAAAATGTATACTAAGCCGCTCTACCAAACGCCAAGGTAACGCAATATCAGAGAAGTCCCTAACTGATGTATTTAAAAACCTGAACATGTGTATAGTGTTACGCGTCAGATTTCTGGCTCTGCACAGGAGGAATCCAGAGCCGTACATTCAGCAGTCTCCCATTCCGCTCCAACCGCTCAGCAATCACGGTGAGTCAGGCGTGCTGCTCAGACTCATTCTGTGAGCCTGGATATTGCTGCCACATCTGGTGCAGCAATGGTAGCGCAACCTGCTCCGCAGGGAACCGCTCCAGAGGCTAAGTCCTCATGCTGTGCTACTGGGCATGCCCGCAACTTGACCTCTAACTGGAGAGCAGGGGTCACGTGCTCAGGTCCTGCGTCAGATCTGATTGGTCTATTTCAGGGTACTGGAAGGTCCCGGAAGTGCATGGCTATAAAAAACCTGCATGGCGGCTCGGCCATGCGCTAGTGTAGCATGTCATGCTGAGTGTGAATGGTGATGGATGCATGTTCTGGTGACTGACTTATTAAGAAACCCCTTCCCTCTGATAATACGAATGGTGACAGAGTGTTGGTGATAGTCAGCTCCCATTATTGACGAATCAAGCGCCACTGTGCTTCCTGCAATGCACACTAGCGTCCGACAGTGACCGGTCTTCCGGCGCCGTCATCTTGCGGCTGTAGTTATTGCCACGCTGCGGTAGCAGCGTCTTTTGGCGGTTGCAGTTGCAACGCCACCCGCTGGTTATGCTGTGAGGCTAACAGGGCCAGCACCTTTGTATTGTTTTTCTGTAAGGCGACTGTGTCTGAGCAGAGCCGCTCTTAGTGTTCGGGTGACGTTAACCCGAGCGCATTACTACACCTTGTGGAGTATCTGCCATTGTCCAGCAGCGGCCTTATCATCAACCGCACGGTGGACCCCGGGCGGCAAACGTACCTCCTATTATTTATATCTGGTGTGTTCCGCCGACCCTAACATTACACTAGCACCAGGGTCTGGCTGGTAATGGCAGACGTGCAGCAGTTGCAGCGCTATATTCGGCAGCTGGAGAGCAGGTTGGCGGCTATTGAGAGCGCCAATTCAGCTGCGAATACTGTGCTAGCTGCCGCTCAGACGGTCGCTGAGGCTGTCTCACGTGTGCCCGCACTTTTGCCCACGCCGACAATTGCTCGCCTCCCGCTTCCCGACAAGTCTTCGGGTGACAGCGCCACCTGTAGGGGATTCGTGAGCCAGTGCTCAATTCAGCTCGAGTTACTGGCTGCACGGTTTCCTACAGAGCGGGCTAAGGTGGGCTTAATTGTGTCACTCTTGTCTGGCCGGGCATTACAGTGGGCTACACCGTTGTAGGAACGTGATGATCCTGTGGTTCAGGGTGCTGCTCAGTTCCTCACAGCCCTGAGGCAGGTCTTTTTGGGGCCACGGATCACGCACGACACCTCCCTGCAATTGCTATCCCTAACACAGGGCTCACTCTCGGTCAGCCATTATGCTGTGTCCGGACACTGGCTTCCGAGTTAGAGTGGCCGGACAAAGCTTTAGTCCTAGTGTTTTGGAGAGGGTTAGCTGAGCACGTTAAAGATGCTCTAGCTACCAGAGAGGTTCCCACAAGTCTGGAGGAATTGATTGCCATCTCCACCCGCATTGACCTCCGGTTTACGGAGCGCGGGTTGGAACGGGCACAATCGAGACGTAAGGTTCACTTGGCTCCCACATTCACTGAGCCGCTAACATACCCCGCACAGGAGCTTTTACCCTCCAAACCTATGGAGGTGTCTCGCACCGGCTCAAAGCCACGGCCGATGCGAAGCTCTGTACATTGCTATCAGTGCCGACAGTTTGGTCATCCGGCTAGCACGTGTCCTCTGCGGGCGAAAAAACGTCCACGTCCAGTGGCCGTAGGTGGTGGGCAGTCCAATATGAAACCTTTCTCACCCAAACCGGTATTCCGGGGCATCTTAGACAGTGGGTCCTCCACCTGGGAGGCAGAGGTTACCATGGATTCCGGGGCAGAGGGGAACTTTATGTCTTCTACCTTCACCCAGAAACACGCCATTCCCCTGGTACTATTACCACTGCCTCTGACCATCTGGGTGGTTAACTGAGCACCGTTACCCTCTCAGGTGACCCATCAGACAGCTCCACTTGGGCTCTTTATCTCACCCTCTCATCGTGAGACTCTGTCCCTGCTCATTTTGCCCGATGGCATCGATCAGGTGCTTCTCGGGGTTCCCTGGCTCCGTTGCTACTCTCCTCATATCGAGTGGGCGACAGGGAAGATACTCACCTGGAGCAAGGACTGTGAGGGAAGGTGTTTGAGGGGCAGTCTTCAGGTGTCCTCCACTGAAGTGCCTGTGGATCTCTCCGCGCTACCTAAACCCTACCACCAGTACGCGGACGTCTTCTCCAAAAAATCTGCGGAGACGCTCCCGCCGCACCATCCATACGATTATCTGATAGACTTCATGCCAAGCACAGAACCTCCTATTGGCTGTGTGTATCCACTATCACTCCCCGAGACTGAAGCTATGTCACAATATATCCGGGAGAACCTGACTAGGGGTTTTATTAGAAAGTCGGTGTCGCCGGCTGGTGCAGGGTTCGTCTTCGTTCAGAAGAAGAGCGGAGAGTTACGTCCCTGCATTGACTACAGAGGTCTCAATGCCATAACTGTAAAAAATAAATACCCTCTTCCGCTGATCTCTGAACTGTTTGACAGGTTGCGAGGGGCCCAGATCTTTACGAAACTAGATCTACGGGGGGCATACAACCTGATCCGCATTCGCGAAGGAGACGAGTGGAAGACAACCTTTAATACCAGGGATGGCCACTCTGAATATCTGGGCATGCCCTTCGGCCTTTGCAATGCGCCTGCTGTCTTCCAGTATTTTGTCAACGACGTCTTCCGCGACATGCTCTCTACCTCGGTGGTGGTCTATCTGGATGACATTCTCATCTTTTTGCCAGATTTGGCCACTCTCCGAAGAGACGTCTGCAGGGTCTTCGACCGTCTACGGGCGAACTCCCTTTTCGCCCAGCTGGAAAAGTGCCAGTTTGAGCAGGCGTCCTTGCCATTCCTGGGCTACATCATTGTGGCCCAGGGGTTGGCTATGGATCCTGCCAAACTGCAAGCGGTAATGGATTGGCAAGAACCTCATTCACTCAAAGCGGTGCAGCGCTTTTTAGGGTTCGTCAATTATTACCGCCAGTTTATACCTCATTTTTCCATACTGGTTGCTCCTTTGGTTGCTCTCATGAAGAAAGGAGCTAACCCTAATGCTGAGCCTCGGTTAATCCTCCCGCCGGAGAGTTTTATGACCATGGCTCCAGTGGCTCTCGAGTCAGTGTCACCAGGTAAGACCTTGGTGCCTCCTCAGCTACGGCCGGAGGTCCTTGCCTGGGCACATGCCTCCAGGGTGGGTGGTCATTTTGGTAATAAACGGACCACTGAACTCCTGGCAAGGTCATATTGGTGGCCACTAGAGTTGAGCGAAACGGGTCGAAAAAATTCAAAAGTTGCCGACTTTTGGCAAAGTCGGGTTTCATGAAACGAAACCCGACCCTAGGATGAGGTCGGCCACGAGGTCGGCGACTTACGCTCCAAAGTCGCGTTTCAAAAGTTTGTTTTGCGCTCTTTTTCAGCCAATCAGGATCCACGGACACTGTGGGCAACGTGATGACATAGGCACGGGTCACCACCATCTTTCAGAAGGGCATGCAAGTGATTGGCTTGCTTTGGTGGGCGTCACAGGGGGTATAAAAGGGCGTGCACGCCGACCGCCATCTTACTTCTGCCGATCTTAGCATAGGGAGAGGTTGCTGCTGATTCTGTAGGGAGAGCGTTAGACAGGGAAGAAGACAGAAAAACTGCTTCTGCTGCTAGCGATTTGGCCTGCACAACACACCAGTCACTGTGTGTGCAGTGCAAGGGGAGGCTATATAGTGGTGTATCAGTGGGGTTGGTTGTTGGGCTGCCTTCTAAGGCTTCCTGACAGGCTGGCATTGCTGTTTACCCACTGCTCCGCAAACTGCTTTTTTAAAAGCAATCCAATCTCCCTTATCCTCTAGTCACTTTGGTCACAGCTGCGCCATCGAGCCTGTCACATAGCGCTCAGATATTCATTGGGCCTCAAACTGCTTTTTTAAAAGCAAGCCCAATTTTTTTTTTTTTGTCCTGCTGAGAAGAAAAAAAAACTGCTTCTGCTGCTGATAGCAATATGGCCTGCACAACACACCAGTCACTGTGTGTGCAGTGCAAGGGGAGGCTATATTGTGGTGTATCAGTAGTGTTGGTTGTTGGGCTGCCTTTTAAGGCTTCCTGACAGGCTGGCATTGCTGTTTACCCACTGCTCTGCAAACTGCTTTTTTAAAAGCAATCCAATCTCCCTTATCCTCTAGTCACTTTGGTCACAGCTGTGCCATCGAGCCTGTCACATAGCGCTCAGATATTCATTGGGCCTCACACAATCCAAAAGTGTCCAGTGTCCAAAAGTGTGTGCAGAGATTCAAAATCTCCCTTATCCTCTAGTCACTTAGGTCACAGCTGTGCCATCGAGCCTGTCACATAGCGCTCAGATATTCATTGGGCCTCACACAATCCAAAAGTGTCCAGTGTCCAAAAGTGTGTGCAGAGATTCAAAATCTCACTTATCCTCTAGTCACTTAGGTCACAGCTGTGCCATCGAGCCTGTCACATAGCGCTCAGATATCAGTGGGCCTCACACAATCCAAAAGTGTCCAGTGTCCAAAAGTGTGTGCAGAGATTCAAAATCTCACTTATCCTCTAGTCACTTAGGTCACAGCTGTGCCATCGAGCCTGTCACATAGCGCTCAGATATCAGTGGGCCTCACACAATCCAAAAGTGTCCAGTGTCCAAAAGTGTGTGCAGAGATTCAAAATCTCACTTATCCTCTAGACACTTAGGTCACAGCTGTGCCATCGAGCCTGTCACATAGCGCTCAGATATCAGTGGGCCTCACACAATCCAAAAGTGTCCAGTGTCCAAAAGTGTGTGCAGAGATTCAAAATCTCACTTATCCTCTAGTCACTTAGGTCACAGCTGTGCCATCGAGCCTGTCACATAGCGCTCAGATATCAGTGGGCCTCACACAATCCAAAAGTGTCCAGTGTCCAAAAGTGTGTGCAGAGATTCAAAATCTCACTTATCCTCTATTCACTTAGGTCACAGCTGTGCCATCGAGCCTGTCACATAGCGCTCAGATATTCATTGGGCCTCACACAATCCAAAAGTGTCCAGTGTCCAAAAGTGTGTGCAGAGATTCAAAATCTCACTTATCCTCTAGTCACTTAGGTCACAGCTGTGCCATCGAGCCTGTCACATAGTGCTCAGATATTCATTGGGCCTCACACAATCCAAAAGTGTCCAGTGTCCAAAAGTGTGTGCAGAGATTCAAAATCTCCCTTATCCTCTAGTCACTTAGGTCACAGCTGTGCCATCGAGCCTGTCACATAGCGCTCAGATATTCATTGGGCCTCACACAATCCAAAAGTGTCCAGTGTCCAAAAGTGTGTGGAGAGATTCAAAATCTCACTTATCCTCTAGTCACTTAGGTCACAGCTGTGCCATCGAGCCTGTCACATAGCGCTCAGATATCAGTGGGCCTCACACAATCCAAAAGTGTCCAGTGTCCAAAAGTGTGTGCAGAGATTCAAAATCTCACTTATCCTCTAGTCACTTAGGTCACAGCTGTGCCATCGAGCCTGTCACATAGCGCTCAGATATCAGTGGGCCTCACACAATTCAAAAGTGTCCAGTGTCCAAAAGTGTGTGCAGAGATTCAAAATCTCACTTATCCTCTAGTCACTTAGGTCACAGCTGTGCCATCGAGCCTGTCACATAGCGCTCAGATATCAGTGGGCCACCACACAATCCAAAAGTGTCCAGTGTCCAAAAGTGTGTGCAGAGATTCAAAATCTCACTTATCCTCTAGTCACTTAGGTCACAGCTGTGCCATCGAGCCTGTCACATAGCGCTCAGATATCAGTGGGCCTCACACAATCCAAAAGTGTCCAGTGTCCAAAAGTGTGTGCAGAGATTCAAAATCTCACTTATCCTCTAGTCACTTAGGTCACAGCTGTGCCATCGAGCCTGTCTCATAGTGCTCAGATATTCATTGGGCCTCACACAATCCAAAAGTGTCCAGTGTCCAAAAGTGTGTGCAGAGATTCAAAATCTCACTTATCCTCTAGTCACTTAGGTCACAGCTGTGCCATCGAGCCTGTCACATAGCGCTCAGATATTCATTGGGCCTCACACAATCCAAAAGTGTCCAGTGTCCAAAAGTGTGTGCAGAAATTCAAAATCTCCCCTGTCCTATAGACACCTTGTACCTTGTTTTACATACTATATAGTTTGTTGGATTTTGTCTACATTTCTACCAAAAATGAGGAAGGCTGGTGGAAGAGGCCGTGGAATTGGCGGGGGTTGGCAGCTGGTAATGATGGTGTTGGTGGTGGATCTGATGGTAGTGGCAAGAGCAAAATAGGACCGAATGCAGGAGGTGTTGAGCCTGCGTCATCGTCTGGCTACATAAGGCCTCGAACGCTTAGTTTTCTAGGAATTGGCAAACCGCTTTTAAAGCCAGAGCATCAGGAAAAAGTTTTGTCTTACATTGCTGACTCAGCCTCCAGCTCTATCGCCTCCTCTTCTTCAGTTGTAAAAAGTAAAAGCACTGAGTCGTCATTGGAGGCTCATGTTCATGAACCACACCTTTCCTTGTGTCCTTCACCCCAACCAAGATTGAAGGATGACGCAGGCCATACTACTGATTACTCCATGGAGCTGTTTTCACATACCATGCCTGGATTATCAAGTCAAATGGTGAATTACCCAGGCCAAGATGAATCTGACATGGAGTGCACTGATGCACAGCCGCTGATGGATGATTCTGCTGGTACATTCACTCAGAGCACTACATTGTCCTCGCAGTGTACAGAGCCAGATTCTGACCCTGATGAGACTCAGGTGCCCCTTCCCGCACACTATACCACCATACACGGTGACACAGAGGAAGGTGCACATGACATTGAAGAGGAGGTGATGGATGACCCAGTTGTTGACCCAGATTGGCATCCATTGGGGGAAGAGGGTGCTGCTTCCAATAGCTCAGATGAGGAGCATCCACAGCAGACATCGACATCGCAACAGCTGTTATCTGGCAGGCCCGGAGCACTCCAAAGACAGGTTCCAAACATCAAAAGAGTTGCTGGACAGCTTGTCCAGAGGGTCAAAAGATCACAGCGTGCTAGGCTGCAAAATGTCTGCCAAAGTAGGAAGAGTGCAGTGTGGCAGTTTTTTGAACAAAATCCTCATGATCAGGCCAAGGTTATCTGTAAGAAGTGCGCAAAGACCTTTAGCCGAGGGAAAAATCTGAAAAATTTGAATACCAGTTGCATGCTTAGACATTTAACCAGCATGCACTTGCAAGCGTGGACACAACACCAAACCTCAAGTGCCACATGTGCAACTGATCACAACGAAGGTAGTCAGCAACGCTACATTGTTTCCCCCACTGTAAGCCCACCGGTTAGCACAGCAGCAAATGTTGAGGTGTCGTTGCAAGGCCACAGCAGTCAGGGAATCCCACTGTTATATCAACGAAAGACTGATTCTAGGCCATCAGAAAGAACACCAACTCCATCACCATCATCAACCCTCTCTCAGTCCGCCCTGTCCACCGCTACTTCCACCATATGCAGCTCTCAAGTCCAGCTCACCCTCCCAGACACTATGAGTAGGTCAAGAAAGTACTCAGTCTCTCATCCGCGTACACTGGGTTTGAACGCCCACATTGCCAAACTAATCTCGTTTGAGATGATGCCCTTTCGGTTGGTGGAAAGCACAGCTTTCCGCGAACTCATGGCCTATGCAGTACCACGCTATGACCTACCCAGTCGCCACTTCTTCTCTCGCAAAGCCATCCCAGCCCTCCACCATCATGTGAAAGACCGCATTGTCCATGCACTCAAGCAGTCAGTGAGCGGAAAGGTGCACCTCACTACTGATGCATGGTCAGTCGGCATGGCCAGGGCCGTTACGTGTCCATCACTGCGCACTGGGTTAATGTGGTGGATGCAGGGTCCACAGGGGACAGCGGTGGTGGGACAGTGCTGCCTAGCCCACGGTATAGGAAACAGTTGGCTGTAGGCGTTCCACCCTCCTCCTCCTCCTCCTCCTCTTCCTCCAGAAGCGAAAGCTCGTCCACAGAGCGCAATCGTACGAGCACTCCATCTGTAGCTGCCACTGTTGCACACGATGTGTCCCCCTATCGAGCAGCTAGTGGAAAGCGTCAGCAGGCTGTGTTGCAGATGATGTGTTTGGGCGACAGACATACCGCCGAGGTGCTGGCCGAGTACTTGAAGCGACAAACTGAGTCATGGCTGGGCAGTGTACATCTTGAGGCAGGCAAGGTAGTTAGTGATAACGGCCGTAATTTTGTGGCAGCCATAGCCCTTTCAAAACTCAGCCACATACCTTGCTTGGCTCACACCTTGAACCTGGTGGTGCAGTGCTTCCTCAAAAATTATCCGGAGTTAACAGCCCTGCTCCAGAAGGTGCGAAGACTGTGCGCGCACATCCGCCGGTCGCCTGTACACTCCGTTCGTATGCAGAAGCTGCAGCGATTGCTCCACCTTCCCAACCACCGCCTCATTATCGACATTGCAACAAGGTGGAACTCCACCCTGCACATGGTGGAGCGGCTGTGCGAGCAGAGGCAGGCCATAATGCATTTGTGGGAGGATACACGGCCAGGCACTTTGAGAGCAGACATGGAGTTGACAGGTGTGCAGTGGTCGAAGCTGAAAGACCTCTGTAAAGTCCTTCAGTGTTTTGAGGAATGCACACGGCTGGTAAGCGCAGACGACGCCATCCTAAGCATGAGCATCCCACTTATGCGTCTGCTCATGCAAACTTTGACGCACCTTAAGGAGCAGGCGTCTGCAGCCAATGTTGATGAGGAGGAAGAGGAGGAGGGAATCCTTGATGACATTCAGCCATTGTCTGCTCAGGGACCTCTCCTGGACGAGGTGGAGGAAGAAGAGGAGGAGGAGGATGATGATGGGTATGATTACTTAGGGGAGGAGGATGCATCTCGTGGGGCAAGTGAAAATGTTGGCGTGGCAAGGTCTGGTACAGGGTTTGTGCGTGACTGGAGGGATGTGGATTTGCCAGAAAGTGCTCCTCCAACCAGCACTCGCAGTGCATCATTGACACCGGGAACATTGGCCCACATGTCAGATTATGCCTTGCGGATCCTAAAAAGGGACCCCCGCATTGCCAAAATGATGAACGATGACGACTACTGGTTGGCCAGCATCCTGGATCCACGCTATAAAGGCAAATTACAAAACATCATGCCACAGGAGAACCTTGACCTAATATTGGCTAATAAACAAGCAACTCTGGTAAATCGGTTGCTTGAGGCATTCCCCGCACACAGCAGCGGTGATGGTTCTCACACGAGCCGTACGGGCCGGGGGCAGCTTGGCAGAGGTGTTCGTGGTGCACACAGCAGAAGTGGCGTTGGAGACAGGGGTTTCATGACAATGTTGTGGACTGATTTTTCAAATACCGCTCACACAACTGGTAATACTGCATCGATGGAAAGTGACAGGAGACAGCAGTTGTCAACCATGGTTACAAACTACTTTTCCTCCCATATCGATGTTCTCCCACACAGGTCATTCCCCTTTGACTATTGGGCAGCTAAAC
Organism: Dendrobates tinctorius; assembly: GCF_039654945.1. Taxonomy (NCBI): domain Eukaryota; kingdom Metazoa; phylum Chordata; class Amphibia; order Anura; family Dendrobatidae; genus Dendrobates; species Dendrobates tinctorius. Next base: position 6,336,989 of record NW_027361827.1, on the reverse strand, counting down.
TGGACACCTGGCCTGAATTGGCCCAATATGCCTTACAGGAGCTCGCTTGCCCAGCTGCAAGTGTGCTATCGGAAAGAGTCTTCAGTGCAGCTGGATCAATCCTGACAGAAAAAAGGACCCGTCTGTCAAGCCAAAATGTGGATGATCTAACCTTCATTAAAATGAACCATGCATGGGTTTCCAAGGATTTTGTCCCACCTTCCCCTGATGACACATAGGGTGACAGAAAAATGGCTTGCTTTGGTCCACCTCTTCCTGGGACTTGACCTATTTCGCCTTTTGCATCAGCTGAATGTCCAACATCAACATATGCCACTTTCTAAAACTCCCTAACTGTGCTGCCCCCCCCATGGCCGGGGTCACCACCTAGCGCACGACACCGTGCGAGTGCCGTTGCCCTGGACAGGTGGGTAGGCCGACTCTTGGGCGCGGGCACTGGCACAGGGTCCCTCATAGTGCAATCAAGTGTCTCTGACGGTGGTGGTGCACACCCGCCGTCAGACACAACGCTGTACTATGAGGGGCCCAGTGCCAGTACCGACGCCCACGAGTGGGCCCCCCTTGCTTGGGCAGGGCCCCAGCATTTGCAATCTTTACCTCTCCCTGCTCCTCCGCTGTGTAATCTGGGCCGTCAAATCCATACTGTGCCTGACACCGTCTGAGCCTGCCTCCTGAGACATATATTTTGAATGTGTACGCTATCCATACATGTTATCCGGGGATACGGTACCCTTTCTAACCTTTGTGCAATCACGTGCAATCCATACTGGGCCTAACACCGTCTGAGCCTGCCTCCTGAGACATATATTTTGAATGTGTACGCTATCCATACATGTTATCCGGGGATACGGTACCCTTTCTAACCTTTGTGCAATCACGTGCAATCCATACTGGGCCTAACACCGTCTGAGCCTGCCTCCTGAGACATATATTTTGAATGTGTACGCTATCCATACATGTTATCCGGGGATACGGTACCCTTTCTAACCTTTGTGCAATCATGTGCAATCCATACTGGGCCTAACACCGTCTGAGCCTGCCTCCTGAGACATATATTTTGAATGTGTATGCTATCCATACATGTTATCCGGGGATACGGTACCCTTTCTAACCTTTGTGCAATCACGTGCAATCCATACTGGGCCTAACACCGTCTGAGCCTGCCTCCTGAGACATATATTTTGAATGTGTACGCTATCCATACATGTTATCCGGGGATACGGTACCCTTTCTAACCTTTGTGCATTCACGTGCAATCCATACTGGGCCTAACACCGTCTGAGCCTGCCTCCTGAGACATATATTTTGAATGTGTACGCTATCCATACATGTTATCCTGTGATACGGTACCCTTTCTAACCTTTGTGCAATCACGTGCAATCCATACTGGGCCTAACACCGTCTGAGCCTGCCTCCTGAGACATATATTTTGAATGTGTACGCTATCCATACATGTTATCCGGGGATACGGTACCCTTTCTAACCTTTGTGCAATCACGTGCAATCCATACTGGGCCTAACACCGTCTGAGCCTGCCTCCTGAGACATATATTTTGAATGTGTACGCTATCCATACATGTTATCCGGGGATACGGTACCTTTTCTAACCTTTGTGCAATCACGTGCAATCCATACTGGGCCTAACACCGTCTGAGCCTGCCTCCTGAGACATATATCTTGAATGTGTACGCTATCCATACATGTTATCCGGGGATACGGTACCCTTTCTAACCTTTGTGCAATCACGTGCAATCCATACTGGGCCTAACACCGTCTGAGCCTGCCTCCTGAGACATATATTTTGAATGTGTACGCTATCCATACATGTTATCTGGGGATACGGTACCCTTTCTAACCTTTGTGCAATCACGTGTAATCCATACTGGGCGTGAGAACGGCTGGCGAGCTGTTAAGCAAGCTACAGCACCTGTGGTTTGCACACGTAAGTTTTTCATTTTTTCAGGAATGACGGTTAGGCCTAATTCCGGAACTGCAGTTGACCTGCACTTACTGGGAAATCATTGTTCGCGGGTAATAATTGTAATCAGTGATCCCCATCACTAACGTTGTTCAGCGGGTTATCTGCACCTGTAAGCGACAAACGCTGGCCTTTTCAGTGTAGCGCACATGCAGCCACGGACATGTAAGGGCATGACACACCAGTTATTGGCCAATCTCATGTTCCAGAGCCTCACGTGTCCCTCTAGTAAGCCGGACTCGGACCGCGGGGCATGACGGAGTCTCGTTCGTTAACGGAATTAAGCTTGCAATGTGTGCATCTGTTCTGTAGCTGGCATGGTTGAGGTTTCCCAGGTGGAGTCGAATTTAACCGTAGGCTCCACTCCTGGTGGTGCCCTTCTGGACATTCCTTTAAGGTTCAGCTTTGCAACCATACTGCCCACGTAAAACAAACAATTTGCCTTCATGAACGCTGTTTGGAGGGTCATGACTCGTGGGAATAACGCCGCCCAATCAGTTAACCTGCTAGAGAGATCCTTCGTTGCTCCCAAGCATGACATCACACTCCCTAGGAGGAAGGTAATGCCACTGTGGCGACCGTACTCCTGGGGGCGACACAAGTGCACTGATGCCCAGCCACTGCTCGATGAATCTGCTGGTACATTGACCCAGACCACTACATTCCCCTCGCACGCTACACGGCCTGAATCTGACCCTGATGAAACTCAGGTTATCCTTCCCATATACAGTTCCATCTTACACGGTGACAAAGAGGAAGCTGCAGATGAAAGTGCAGGTTCGGCCCACCCGCCATCAGACACACCACCGTACTATCAGGGGCCCTGTGCCAGTGCCGTCGCCAACGAGTGGGCCCCCCCTGCTTGCTCAGGATCACAGCACTTGCAAGGTTGAAATACTGTGCAGTGAGATGGAAGATGGGGACGACGAGGAGTCCAGACTAGTACAGGGATTCCCTAGTGAGGAGACTTATTTGATTGTTTTCAATGTTGGGACAGCAATTTTTGGGGAGCACGTTACTCTGGAGAATGATAGATGGGGCCCACCATACACTGGAACATTCCATAGGTGGACATCAGACACTGGAGCAGCATTTACAGGGCCCATTATACACTAGAGCATTAGAAATGGGGCCCATTATGTTTGGAGCATTATTTGGGCCATTAAGACAGTGGAGCTTCATCCATGGGGACCAACATATACTGTAGCATTATGTGGAGCTCATCATATACTGTTTCAAACATTATATGGGACCAATGATTCTGTATGGAGAAATAGATGGGCCTCGTCATGAGATGTAAAAAGTGAAGTATTTTTCATTGTACTATACCGCTATTTCTCTGCCGTATCGGAGCATGATGAGTTTTGGTATGTGTTAAAGGAGCGCGCTTTCGCCCAGGGCACATGAAAACCTGGAGCCAGCCCCCCCCCCACAACTTTAGCCAAATAACCCCCATTTTTCAGTGCGTAACTTGTATTATGAAGTTAATTAAGGTTGACAAGCTTAAGTAAGAAGAATTGATGCTTTTGGCATTCAAATGGGCACTGTAGGTGTGTTTCCTGTCCTCCTCTCACTGCCGACTTTTATTCCCCATTGACTTACATTGGGTTTCGTGTTTCGGGACGACCCCGACTTTTCCTTATAATCGGACGATCTTGCTCGACCCGACTTTTGGAAAAGTCGGGTTTCACGAAACGAAACGCGACCCTAAAAAAACAAAAGTCGCTCAACTCTAGTGGCCACATATGGTTTGAGATGTTAAGGAATATGTGCAAGCATGCATCTCGTGTGCTCGGAACAGACCCTCTAGACAGAGGCCAGCAGGGCTGCTGTATCCCCTGCCAGTGGCGGATAGACCTTGGGAGATGGTTGGCATGGATTTCGTGGTTGGCCTGCCCAAGTCTGGTGGCAGTTCGGTCGTCTAGGTGGTCACCGACCATTTTTCCAAAATGGTGCATTTGGTGCCACTCACATGGTTGCCTTCTGCTCATGGTCTTGCCACTTTGTTCATCAAGCACGTATTCCGCCTACATGGCATGCCGGACAAAATCGTTAGTGATCGAGGTCCCCAGTTCGCATCTCGGTTTTGGAGGGAGCTCTGCAGCTTACTCAGCATCGAGCTAAATCTGTCCTCCGCTCACCATCCCGAGACGAACAGATTGGTCGAGAGAGCCAATCAGACCTTGGTCACCTACCTACGGCATTTTGTTTTTGCCAGGCAGAATGACTGGGCATCCTTGCTACCATGGGCCGAATTTGCCCTAAACAATGCGGTGGCTGATTCCACTGGTCAGACGCCTTTTCTCCTAAACTACGGCCAACATCCACGCGTCCCAGTCCCGATGCCAGTGTCCTCCACTGACTCCAGTGTGGCAGACTGGGCAGTGGAGGCCCGGGACATTTGGGATCGCACTCAGGATGCTATCCGTGCTTCTAAGGAAAGGATGAGGGCGTCCGCCGACACGCATCGGCGACCCGCTCCAAGCTTCTCCCCTGGCGACATGGTGTGGCTCTCCACCCGAAATATCAAACTGCGGGTCGAGTCCCCCAAGTTCGCGCCGCGTTACATTGGACCATTCAAGGTCCTCGAGCGAATTAGCTTGGTGGTCTATCGCCTGGCTCTTCCTCCACATTTAGCCATTTCGGACGTATTTCATGTGTCCCTCCTCAAACCATTTCACATGGTCCGCTTTTCTGAGTCATCGGCCGGGTCGTCAGACGAGTTTGAGGTTAATGCCATCGTAGGGCGCAGGTTTGTCCGTGGCAACAAATTTTATTTAGCGGATTGGAAGAGTCATGGGCCCGAGGCTCGAACCTGGGAGCAGGTGGAAAACATCCACGCACCGCTCCTGATCGTGGCCTTTGAGCGCAGTGAGGGGGCAATGTAAGGCGTCGGATTTCTGGCTCTGCACAGCAGGAATCCAGAGCTGTACATTCAGCGGTCTCCCATTCCACTCCGACCGCTCAGGGCCCTGCTCAGCAATCACGGCGAGCCAGGTGTGCTGCTCAGACTTGTTCTATGAGCCTGGATGTTGCTGCCACCTCTGGTGCAGCAATGGTAGCGCAACCTGCTCCACAGGAAGCCGCTCCAGAGGCTAAGTCCTCGTGCCGTGCTACTGGGCATGCCCGCAACTTGACCTCTAACTGGAGAGCAGGGGTCACATGCTCAAGTCCTGCGTCGGATCTGATTGGTCTCTTCCAGGGTACTGGAAGGTGCCGGAAGCGCATGGCTATAAAAAGCCTGCATGGCGGCTTGGCCATGCGTTAGTGTAGCATATCATGCTGAGTGTGAATGGTGATGGATGCATGTTCTGGTGACTGACTTATTAAGAAACCCCTTCCCTCTGATAATACGAATGGTGACAGAGCGTTGGTGATAGCTCCCATTACTGGCGAACCAAGCGCCACTGTGCTTCCTGCACTGCACACTAGCGTCCGACGGTGACCGGCCTTCCCGGCACTGTCGTCTAGCAGCTGTAGTTATTGCCACACTGTGGTAGCAGCGTCTTTTGGCGGTTGCGGTTGCAACACCACCCTGTTATAATTGAGTCACCGAGGAGGAAAAAACAAAACACAAGCTCAGCCCAGAAAATCAGAGAGGTTGGAAACTAGCGGATTGCAGACCCCTGATCCTATCACACAACTAGCAGTAGCCATGGAGTGTTTCTACGGTGATCCTAGACACCTCGTCACAGCCAGAGATCTACACAAGCCTAAAGAGAGAAAAGAGAAAAACTGACTGCCCCAGAGCAGACCCCAAAGCAATAGGCAGCCCCCAACATATAATGACGGTGAAGCAAGATGAAAACACTAACACAGAGAGAAAGATAGGTTGAGCAAACGATGGGGCCCAAGCTAACTAAAAAGGACAGGACAGAAAAGCTGCTGTCTGCAATCCGAGAAAACCATGCCAAAAAATACTACCAACACAACTGATAAGCAAAAAGGACCCTGAAGTCACTAGACTTCAAACCCTATATCAGCACTCAGAATATTCTGGAAGCAGAGAAAAAGAGAACACTGATCAAGGAAAAAGAATCCAGCACACCCCCGGCCGGGGATGGCTGAACTCAAAAAACAAGGTAAACAAAACCAAAACTAATAAGTTCAATAGCAGAGCAAAAACTTATCTTTGGGAAGTAGGAATCAGACTGGTCTCCAAGAATCCAGCAGAGAAATCACCAGCGACTCAGAAGGGCGCCGGCTGCCTTATATCCAGTCTGTAGTTCCCGTTACCCAGTCACGCTCCACCTGATCAGGTGTTTGGTTTCTTTCATCCAAATCATCCTCACTACCTTCCTTCACCAGAAGAGGGAGATCCTCGGACACAAAAGATGAATGAACAGATGAGCTCACAACAGTACCTCCCCCTTGAAGAGGGGTCACCGAACCCTCATCCAAGCCCCCAGGCCGATCAGGATGAGCCCGATGAAAAGCATGCACCAATCTTTCGGCACGAATATCAGAGGCAGAGACCCAGGAATTTTCCTCCTGACCATAACCCTTCCACTTAACCAAATACTGGAGTCTCCGTCTAGCCAGATGGGAATCCAGTATCTTCTCTACCTCATATTCCATGTTACCTTCAAACAACACAGGGTCAGGAGGTGCCGCCATAGGAACCACTGGTTCAACAAACCTCTTCAACAAGGACTTATGAAACACTTTATGAATCTTAAATGTGACAGGAAGAGCCAACCGAAAAGAGACCGGATTAATAATCTCCAAAATCTTGTAAGGTCCAATAAATCTAGGTTTAAACTTTGGAGAAGCCACTTTCATAGAGATATTATTTGATGACAACCAGACCATATCACCCACCTTAAACCGGGGACCAATGGTCCTATGCCGGTTAGAAAACCGCTGGGTCTTTTCATGGGAAAGAGACAACTTATCCACAACTTGGTCCCAAATCTGCTGCATTCTTTCCACCACAGTGTCAACCCCTAGACAGGCAGAAGACTCCACCTGCCCTGAAGAAAATCGAGGATGAAACCCAAAGTTACAGAAAAAGGGTGACATCAAAGTGGCAGAACTAGCTCTATTATTTAAAGCAAATTTGAACAAAAAGGGTGATGAACTTAATAAATTCAATACTTAATAGAGCACTATAATGAAATATAATAAAATAAAATCCGAGTTGGAACACCCCTCAGAAACTATGGATGGCATAGGGGGAGAATTACCTTCGTCAGGGGGAGAAGATACTAATAGCCGGCACTTCCATTTATAGTGAAGTCAATATCGGGTGGGCCACAGAACGGCGCATGCGCCGCGACCCGGAAGACACATCGCGCGCGGCGTCACATGACAAAACACTGCCGGGTAAACCCGGCGTGTCAGGGCATGGAGAGACGCCGTCACCATGTGAACCACCGGCGCCTAGGCGGCGCACGCGCACAAGGGCCCATCCAGGAAGAAAGTAAGAGGAAATGTAAATGCAGCGATAGCTGCCAGAGGACCGCTTGTCCAGCATAACACCACAATATGTATGTGGGATCCAATAGAAAAAAGAATAAAATGAGAAATAAAAATAATAAATAAAGATAAGTGAATAAACAATGCTAAGGGAATAAACAATTCACATATAGCATGTAGAGATGACACTAATTGTGACAACTATTTAATAAAAAAAAAAAAGAGAAAAGTGTATAGTACATAAAATAATGTGAAAACAATGCTAAAACATAATAATGGGGAAATAGGAGAAGTATATAAGAAAAATATATATATATATATCTCTCCATATATACTACAAAACTCAAAATATATCACCATTGCAAGATAAATTAGTCTAAATAGTGCTAAAAAGAGGTGCACAAATTCACATAGTAATATGTATCTAGATATAATTAATACTCCGAGTGCACCATTGTTACAAGATAATAAATGTGTACAGTGCGGAAAAAGAAGAAGATAACATATTATACATAATATTATATATATATGTATATTGCTAGAAAAGTATATTTCTATATCCATCCACATTCAGTATCATGATGTATACGAGAAGATCTTGTCACTGTTTCCTCTTTCTCTGAAATATGCGGTCCATAAGAATACAAAGTGCCGACCAAAGGATCTAAAATAAATACAAACGGAATTAAAAAAGTACAAGGGTATTTTATAAAAACGGAATAAAAGATAAACTCTCATTCAGACCCAGTGGGGACACAGTATTCAGTGTCCAGATCCACTGGGTTTCTAATTGTGCAAGACGCTTGCTGACATTGCCTCCCCTAGCCCCCTTACAAATCATGTCAATGCCAGACACTTTTAGTGAAGTAGGATCACAATTGTGATAGATTTTAAAGTGCCTTGGCAAGGTTTTAAGGGAAGCAATGTACTCAACCTCTCTCGCTGCCTTTATGCCTAAAACGTGCTCACGAACCCTCACCTTGAGCTGGCGGGTGGTGAGGCCCACATAGATGAGGGAACATGGGCACGTGGCATAATAGACTACAGCGGTAGATGAACAGGTGATGGATTGTTTGATGTTAAAAATGCACGAACCATCTGAGCTTGCAAAAGTGCAGGCCCTGGCAATGTTGCAACAAGCAACACAAGAGCCGCAAGGTTTGCATCCTGCGGGTCGTGTGTGATGAGACGTAAGATTGTTGACTGGTTTGGAAATGTAATGGCTTTTCACTAACAAGTCACCAAGGTTGGGTGATCTACGAAAGGCAATATTAGGACAGTCGCCAATATTTTTAGAGATTATCGGGTCATTTTTTAAAAAAGGCCAACATTTTTTCAAAAGAAATCTCATTTGTTCGTTCTGACCATTAAACGTAGTGATAAACCTAACCACTTCCTTGGATTCGGATCTGTTCATATTCGTATAAAGTGCATTGTGACGTGACGTATGCTTGGCTCTATTAAAGGCTCTCTTTAATGATCGTCTGCTATAGCCACGTTCAAGGAATCTTTCCTTTAAAAGATCAGCCTGTTTGAAAAAGTCGGTGTCTGTAGAGCAAATGCGTCTTAAACGCAAGAATTGTCCAATGGGTATTGAATTAATAAGCGTACGAGGGTGGGAAGATGAAGCATGGAGAAGGGCATTGACGGAGGTGTCTTTTCTAAATAAATCCGTCTGAAGACGATTGTCAAAGTCCCTCATAACCAGAACATCAAGGAATTCGATGGTTTTAAAGTCACTGCGATATGTAAGATGCACATTGATGTTGTTAGAATTCAATACATCAATGAAATCAGGCAACATACCGATGGGATCCTGCCAAATAAAAAATATGTCGTCAATGTAGCGTGTCCAAAAGGGGACACGCTCCATCTGTTCAACTTGACCAGAAAAGAATAAGTCCCTTTCCCACAGACCCAGGAACAGGTTGGCATATGATGGGGCAAAAGAAGCACCCATGGCTGTTCCCTGGGTCTGTAGGAAAAAGGACTCCTTGAAGATAAAAAAAATTGTGTGATAAAGCAAATTCTAATAAATTGATGAAAAATATAATAAAAGCTCGTGAAAACGAAGAATGCTGTAAAAAATATGAAACAGCCGCTATCCCATCGGTGTGCCTGATGCTAGTGTATAAAGATTCTACATCACATGTGACCAAGAAGGAATTTTCATCAATGTGTAAACCATCAACTTTCTTGAGGAAATCATTAGTATCTCTGGTGTAAGACGGGAGGGCAGTAACAAATGGTTGTAGAATGTAATCTATGTACTTGTTTACATTTTCTAAAAAGTTACCCCTCCCTGATATAATGGGCCTACCAGGTGGTATCTCTCTGCTCTTGTGTATTTTAGGCAATAGGTAAAGGGTGGGAATGGTCGGTTCATGGACCTGCAAAGCCAAAAAAAGATCATTGGTAATGATGCTATCTTCCTTAGCGTCATTTAATAGTGCTTTTAATTCAGACTGAAATTTTAAAAGAGGATTGAACGTCAACCTCTTATAGCAATCCAAATTATTTAACTGGCGAAATGCCTCGGCTTCATACATGTCCTTGGGCCAAACCACCACATTCCCACCCTTATCCGCTGGCTTAAACACTATATCTTGGATACCTGACAATCTCTTCAGACAATTTCTCTCCACTCTATTCAAGTTATCCACATGACTGTATGACGGAATTTTTTGAAATTCACTACTCACAATTTTGACAAAAGTATCTATATTCGGGCATGAAGATAGTGGAGGGAACTTAATAGATGATTTCTTAATGACACCAGGGACCTCACCTTCATTAGTATTATGTTCTCTTGCTAATTTTTCGAGATCAGTTATTGCCTTCTGTTCCGCCTCTGTTGGAAAAAGTTTAAAATTATCTGAATTACGAAATATACGCTTAAATAGCAATCTCCTGGCAAAGAGATGTAAATCTTTAACTGCAGTGAAGCAGTCAAAGTTTGCCGTAGGGCAAAACATAAGCCCTCTGCATAATATATCAATTTCCAAAGGTGAGAAAGTATAAGTACTCAAATTAATTACCTTCAGACGACTAGAGTTCAAGTCCGGAGAATAGTTTCTCTTATTTGGGAGAAAACGTAAATTTCTTTTCCTCTTAGGAGTAACAATAGATGCAACAGAGGCAGAAGAGGAGGCAACAGAAATATCGCTAATTGATGGATGAGAAACAACAGAGACGGAGCGTTCTCTGTTCGGGTTATCACTCATTTGTCTTTTCCAATGGTAGATTTTACCTAAGGATAGATCCATCTGATCCCTAGTCAGTTTATTAGTATGTTTCCGCTGTATATCCTTTACCAATGTCTCTAGATCTTTATCAAGATCATCAATGAGTGTACCAAACTGTTCTGAGGACAGGGTAGACTTTGCTTTAACAAACAGGTCATCCAGTTCCTTATCCACGTTGGTAATTAATTTGGTATTTAACCCAACCAAGAGCTCCATCAATTTCCATGAGGACTCATTACATGTATTCTCCCAAGAGACCACAAATTCATCATCTGTTACTACGAAGGTCGGAGTCACCCGTACCCTCAAACCTCTTGGTATCAATTGTTTCTGTATATAATTTTGCAAAAATGCTTTAGTCCACCAAATTCTAGTACGCTTAAAAAGCAACTTTTTAATAGATCTAAATAGAGAGTCAAAAGTCAAACCATCCGTATTGGATACGGTTGTTGCACCTAAATTGCCAAATACATTGTTCACTTGACCCTGCCAGGATTACTCCCTGGTCTTGAAATCCATATCAGAGAGTACCACAGCCTGTGCAAAACACAGAAAATATAAATTAAAACAAAAAGGGTGATGAACTTAATAAATTCAATACTTAATAGAGCACTATAATGAAATATAATAAAATAAAATCCGAGTTGGAATACCCCTCAGAAACTATGGATGGCAGACCATCCGGTAGAGAGTGACTATACACACTGAATATGGGGGAAGAAAAACCGGCAAGGTGACAGGTGAAAATAAATAAAATATATGCAACAAAGTGTGGTTATAATTAAAATACCCTTTATTAAAATATGGGTATACACATAAAACAATTAAAAGAAAGACATAACAGGCATGTACACGGTGTCATAATATAATATGTTGTAGCATGAGGCTTAATATATAACCATGTAAAAATATAGAAACAAGCTCAATAATAAACAGGTAATAGTTGTATATTTTTATATGGACCCCAAAGATAAAATGGTGAAAAAAATGCAAAGAAAAAATATATATAGTGAAGTATAAAATATATATGAATGTTGTGTAAATAATAATATACAAATGAAGTGACACAACAATAGTCAATATAAAATAAAAATGGTGAAGACGCACATAATCTAACCAAAAGTGTGCAGAAGAAACCACACTGAATGTGTGGAAACCACAAAATAAAAATCAGGGGATGAACAACTACCTGGTGAGCTGTATAATGTGCCTGGTGACGCGCCCCGACGCGCGTTTCGGAATGAATTACCTTCGTCAGGGGGAGAAGATACTAATAGCCGGCACTTCCATTTATAGTAAAGTCAATATCGGGTGGGCCACAGAACGGCGCATGCGCCGCCGCCGCGACCCGGAAGACACATCGCGCGCGGCGTCACATGACAAAACACTGCCGGGTAAACCCGGCGTGTCAGGGCATGGAGAGACGCCGTCGCCATGTGAACCACCGGCGCCTAGGCGGCGCACGCGCACAAGGGCCCATCCAGGAAGAAAGTAAGAGGAAATGTAAATGCAGCGATAGCTGCAAGAGGACCGCTTGTCCAGCATAACACCACAATATGTATGTGGGATCCAATAGAAAAAAGAATAAAATGAGAAATAAAAATAATAAATAAAGATAAGTGAATAAACAATGCTAAGGGAATAAACAATTCACATATAGCATGTAGAGATGACACTAATTGTGACAACTATTTAATAAAAAAAAAAAAGAGAAAAGTGTATAGTACATAAAATAATGTGAAAACAATGCTAAAACATAATAATGGGGAAATAGGAGAAGTATATAAGAAAAATATATATATATATATCTCCATATATACTACAAAACTCAAAATATATCACCATTGCAAGATAAATTAATCTAAATAGTGCTAAAAAGAGGTGCACAAATTCACATGGTAATATGTATCTAGATATAATTAACACTCCGAGTGCACCATTGTTACAAGATAATAAATGTGTACAGTGCGGAAAAAGAAGAAGATAACATATTATACATAATATTATATATATATGTATATTGCTAGAAAAGTATATTTCTATTTATTATTTTTATTTCTCATTTTATTCTTTTTTCTATTGGATCCCACATACATATTGTAGTGTTATGCTGGACAAGCGGTCCTCTTGCAGCTATCGCTGCATTTACATTTCCTCTTACTTTCTTCCTGGATGGGCCCTTGTGCGCGTGCGCCGCCTAGGCGCCGGTGGTTCACATGGCGACGGCGTCTCTCCATGCCCTGACACGCCGGGTTTACCCGGCAGTGTTTTGTCATGTGACGCCGCGCGCGATGTGTCTTCCGGGTCGCGGCGGCGGCGCATGCGCCGTTCTGTGGCCCACCCGATATTGACTTCACTATAAATGGAAGTGCCGGCTATTAGTATCTTCTCCCCCTGACGAAGGTAATTCATTCCGAAACGCGCGTCGGGGCGCGTCACCAGGCACATTATACAGCTCACCAGGTAGTTGTTCATCCCCTGATTTTTATTTTGTGGTTTCCACACATTCAGTGTGGTTTCTTCTGCACACTTTTGGTTAGATTATGTGCGTCTTCACCATTTTTATTTTATATTGACTATTGTTGTGTCACTTCATTTGTATATTATTATTTACACAACATTCATATATATTTTATACTTCACTATATATATTTTTTCTTTGCATTTTTTTCACCATTTTATCTTTGGGGTCCATATAAAAATATACAACTATTACCTGTTTATTATTGAGCTTGTTTCTATATTTTTACATGGTTATATATTAAGCCTCATGCTACAACATATTATATTATGACACCGTGTACATGCCTGGTATGTCTTTCTTTTAATTGTTTTATGTGTATACCCATATTTTAATAAAGAGTATTTTAATTATAACCACACTTTGTTGCATATATTTTATTTATTTTCACCTGTCACCTTGCCGGTTTTTCTTCCCCCATATTCAGTGTGTATAGTCACTATTTAAAGCAAATTTGGCCAAGTGTAAAAATGAGACCCAATCATCCTGATCACCAGATATAAAACATCTCAAATAAGCCTCCAAAGTCTGGTTTGTTCTCTCCATCTGCCCATTGGTCTGAGGGTGAAATGCAGAGAAGGACAACTGAATTCCCAACTTGGAACAAAAGGTCCTCCAGAATCTAGAGACAAACTGAACTCCTCTGTCCGATACAATGTTCTCAGGAATCCCGTGCAAGCGAACCACCTGTTGCAAAAACAAGGGCACCAACTCTGAGGAAGATAGAAACTTAGGGAGTGGTACAAGATGGAAAATCTTAGAGAATCTATCACAAATCACCCAGATAACAGTCATCCTCTGAGAGACAGACAGATCAGAAATAAAATCCATTGAAATATGGGTCCATGGCCTCCTGGGCACCAGCAAAGGTATCAACAACCCACTAGAATGAGAACAAGGCTTAGATCGGGAGCAAGTCCCACAGGACTGCACAAAATTTCTGACATCACGAGACAAGGCAGGCCACCAAAAAGACCGACTCACCAAATCTCTAGTACCAAAAATACCTGGATGACCAGCAAACGCGGAGCAATGAACCTCAGACATCACTTTCCTCCTCCACTGGTCAGGAACATATAACCTACCACTTGGACAACGCTCAGGCTTATCCTCCTGAAACTTCTCCAGAGCACATCTCAAATCAGGCGAGATGGCAGAAAGAAATGGAAGTGAGACATCGGGTTGTCGCAAAACCGGAGAAGAAGTGAACCTCCGCTTCAGCTCCTGAAAAGAAGAAACAGCCTCTGGAGACCAATTCAGCAAATCAGCGCCCTTCTTAGTTAAATCAGTCAATGGATTGGCAATAACAGAAAAATTGGCTATAAACTAATGATAAAAATTAGCAAAACCCAAAAACTTCTGGAGAGCTTTCAAAGAAGTGGGCTGCACCCAATCATAAATGGCCTGTACCTTGGCCGGGTCCATTTCAATAGTTAACGGAGACAAAATAAATCCCAAAAATGAAATCCTCTGTACACCAAAAAGACATTTCGATCCCTTAACATACAGGGAGTTTTCCCTCAAAATCCGGAACACAGTCCGAACATGTTCCACATGAGAGTTCCAATCCCTGGAAAAGATCAAAATATCATCCAAATAGATGATCAGAAACTTATCCACAAAGTCCCGAAAAATATCATTCATGAAGCACTGGTAGACAGAAGGGGCGTTAGTGAGCCCAAAAGGCATCACCAGGTACTCAAAATGTCCCTCCGGAGTATTAAACGCTGTCTTCCATTCATCCCCATGCTTAATGCAAATAAGATTATACGCCCCCTGAGGTCAAGCTTGGTAAATCAGCAAGCACCTTCAACTCTAGAAAATAAGACAGAAATCAGGGGTAACGGATACTGATATTTAACAGTAATTTTGTTAAGGTAGCGATAGTCAATACAGAGCCTTAATTAACCATCCTTCTTGGCCACAAAGAAAAACCCAGCACCCAAGGGTGAAGAGGATGGTCTAATATGACCCTTCTCCAACGACTCCTTAAAATAAGAACGCATAGCCTCATGTTCGGGTGCAGATAAATTAAAAAGTCGACCCTTGGGAAATTTACACCCCGGACTCAGCTCAATTGCACAGTCATAACTCCTATGAGGAGGCAAAGATGCAGACTTACTCTCACTAAACACATCATAAAAATCAGCCAAATAGTCAGGAACCTCATGCGACTGGGGAGAGGTGGCGAAAACATGAGTGTCACTAAGAGCACACCGACAACCCCAACTCACCACAGACACAGATTTCCAATCCAAAACTGGGTTATGGATTTGCAACCAGGGGAACCCCAGCACGATGGTATCATGCAAATTATGCAACACCAAAAATCTGCAATTTTCTTGATGGTCTGGGGCGACCCGCATTACCACCTGGGTCCAAAACTGAGGTTTATTCTTCGCCAAAGGAGTAGCATCAATACCCCTCAAAGGAATAGGCGTCCGCAGGGGTGTCATAGGGAATCCACAACGTTTAGCAAAATCTAAATCCATTACGTTCAAGGCCGCTCCTGAATCCACAAAGGCTTTAGCAGAAAATGTGGACAGGGAGCAGATCAGAGTAATTGCCAGAAGAAACTTAGGTTGTACACCACCTACAGCAAATGTGTGTGCAAAATGTTTCTCTCGTTTAGGGCAGACAGAAATAATGTGAGAGGCATCTCCACAGAAAAAACATAGCTTATTACGTCTTCTAAACTCCTGATGTTGCGCCCTAGACAAAACTCTATCGCATTGCATAGATTCAGACATTTGTTCAACAGGTGGCAGCGTTTCCCGTATAATTTTACGTTCACGTAAATGCTGATCAACCTGAATGGCTAATGACATAGAATCGTCAAGACAGAGGGAACAGGAAATCCCACCATAGTATCTTTTACAGTTTCCGACAAACCATTCCGAAAGAGAGCTGCCAAGGCACCATCATTCCAAGTGGTGAGGATCGCCCACTTTCATAATTTTTGACAGTACAGTTCTGCAGAATCTTGACCCTGGCTCAATGCCAACAGGGTCTTTTCAGCTTGATCAATAGCATTAGGTTCATCATACAACAACCCCAAGGCCTGAAAAAATACGTCCACATTAGCTAGAATAGGATCATCTGGTACTAAAGAAAACGCCCAATCCTGGGGATCGCCGCGTAGCAAGGAGATGACAATTTTAACCTGCTGCGCAGAGCTCCCCAATGAGTTAGGCTTCAAGGCAAGAAATAATTTACAATTATTCTTAAAATTCAAAAATTTAGACCGATCCCCAAAAAACACATCAGGAGTGGGGATTTTTGGTTCAGCAGCATGTGAATGAGCAAGATAGGTGGAAATTCCTTGCACTTCAGAAGCAAGCTGCTCCACACGATCAGACAATTGCTTAAACTCCATCAGAAAAAAAAAATATTCCTCCTACGGCCTCAGAGAAAAAGAGGAAAAAATATACACAAAAAAATAAAATTCTGACACCACTTTTTTTTATTTTTAAACAATTCCTTCCTGCTTTTGAGTATCCTAGAATCTGCGGTATGGCTGGTGATTCTGTTATGATTGAGTCACCGAGGAGGAAAAAACAAAACACAAGCTCAGCCCAGAAAATCAGAGAGGTTGGAAACTAGTGGATTGCAGACCCCTGATCCTATCACACAACTAGCAGTAGCCGTGGAGTGTTCCTACGGTGATCCTAGACACCTCATCACAGCCGGAGATCTACACAAGCCTAAAGAGAGAAAAGAGAAAAACTGACTGCCCCAGAGCAGACCCCAAAGCAATAGGTAGCCCCCAACATATAATGACGGTGAAGCAAGATGAAACACTAACACAGATAGAAAGATAGGTTGAGGAAACGATGGGGCCCAAGCTAACTAAAAAGGACAGGACAGAAAAGCTGCTGTCTGCAATCCGAGAAAACCATGCCAAAAAATACTACCAACACAACTGATAAGAAAAAAGGACCCTGAAGTCACTAGACTTCCAACCCTATATCAGCACTCAGAATATTCTGGAAGCAGAGCAAACGAGAACACTGATCAAGGAAAAAGAATCCAGCCCACCCCCGGCCGGGGATGGCTGAACTCAAAAAGCAAGGTAAACAAAACCAAAACTAATAAGTTCAATAGCAGAGCAAAAACTTATCTTTGGGAAGCAGGAATCAGACTGGTCTCCAAGAATCCAGCAGAGAAATCACCAGCAACTCAGAAGGGCGTCGGCTGCCTTATATCCAGTCTGTAGTTCCCGTTACCCAGTCACGATCCACCTGATCAGGTGTTTGGTTTCTTTCATCCAAATCATCCTCACTACCTTCCTTCACCTGAAGAGGGAGATCCTCGGACACAAAAGATGAATGAACAGATGAGCTCACAACACCACCCGCTGGTTATCCTGTGAGGCTAACAGGGCCAGCGCCTTTGTTTTGTTTTTCTGTAAGGCGACTCTGTGTCTGAGCAGAGCCACTCTTAGCGTTCGGGCGAACGCACCTCCTTTTATTTATATCTGGTGCATTCAGGACCCTAACATATAGTGCCTATATGAGCAGGATTCAGACAGGTAATGTCCGATGTGGACATGCTGTAGAAGATGGCTTTTATGTGCATGGCCCAAAAGGGAGGGGAGAAAACCTCCCTAATCTTGCATAAACAAGAAAGAAATTGAATATAAACACGTGGGCCATGCACACAGTGAACAAATCTGTAGGACAGTGTTCACACCACCAGAAGACTGAAACACAGAAAAACACAGTAAAACAAACGTATAAAAATACTCTCCTGTAAAGAAGTTACCATCAACAGCAAGTGCTAGCAAAAAGATAACAAAACAGGGTATTTGTTTGATATGAAGTCATCTATACAGTTTAGCGTTACATTACTATGGCATGTAAAGCTCAAAAAAGTTCAATTTTTTTTCTGAATTTAATTAGTCATCCATAGACTAACTCATTGCTTAGTGATAGATTGTGGTGGCATATAAAACTCTAAAAAAAGTTCAAACATTTTTGTGGATTCAAATAATCATTAATAGACTTGAACTCACTGCTTAATGTTATAATACTGTGGTATACAAAACTGTCAAAAAACTTTCCACATTTTTTCTGGATTAAATTAGTCATCCATACTGTAGACTAACACATTGCTTAGTGTTACATTATAGTGGTATATAAAAGTCCAAAAATATTCACAATTTGTTTATGGATTCAATTAGTCATCCATACAGTTTAATATGAGCTGTGTAAAATTACGGTAGTTTAAAATGTTTATAAACTGCTTGGCCTGCTACAGTTGACCAATTTTTTGGTTACAAAAATTGACTGTTTTCATCCATATAGTTTAACCTGCTTTGTGTAAAATTACAGTGGTTTAAAATTTTGAAAAACCACCTGGCCTGCTAGATTTGATCAAATATTTTGTTCTTTAAAAAAGTTTAGTTTCAATTAATAAAGGAAACTTGATTTCCAGAGACATAGCAATTAGAAAATGTGTAAGGCTTGCGGTAAAGGACGGAGAAGTAGAAGTGCTGAAGGTAGTCCATGCAGTCACCGAGGAGAGGACATGGGGCAGTTGCAACTGTGCCTATTGAAGGAGCACAAGAAACACGCCCATGCATGACACTTAGCTTCCTGTTCCACTTTGCAGGGAGGCATGGGACAACACTTCTGAAGCCAAACAAGTGCAAAGAGGTGATTGTATAGCAGACAATGCTTCCAGCATGCTTGCCTGCACCACCCAGTCTTACACATTGTCCAATCTCACCAGCCAACAGTCTGGATCACTTAAAGGGAATCTGTCACCCTTTTTTTGGCCTTTCACCTGCCGGCATAGACATCGGGGGCTTATCTACAGCATTCTGCAATGCTTGAGATAAGCCTCTGATGTAACCTGAAAGAGAAGAGAGACACGTTATATTATACTCACGGAGATGGGCGGTCCGGTCCGATGGGTGTCGCCGTCCCGTCCGGCACCTCCCTTCTTCATGCGATGACGTCTTCTTCTCCTGTCCTGTAATGGCTCCAGCGCAGGCGCACTGCTCTGCCCTGTTGAGGGCAGAGCAGAGTCCAGCAGTGCGCAGGCGTCGGGAGAGGTCTGGCGCCTGTGCACTGGAGAATTCTGCTCTGCCCTCAACAGGGCAGAGCAATGCGCCGGAGCCGGAGCCATTTCTGGATGGAAGAGGACGTCATCGCATGAAGAAGGGAGGTGCCGGACTGGACCACAACACCCATCGGACCGGACCGCCCACATCCGTGAGTATAATATAACGTGTTTTTCTTCTCTTTCAGGTTACATTGGAGGCTTATCTACAGCATTACAGAATGCTGTAGATAAGCCCCCGATGTCTATGCCGGCAGCTAATAGGGGAAAAAAAGTGTGACAGATTCCCTTTAATGCTCACTCTGATCTTCCTTTCTCCCACCATGTTGAATCCCAGGAAACCAGTGCCACACTAGTACAATGCGAGGAGCTCTTTACAACATCATTTCTTGATTGTAGCCTCTCACCCTACATGCTTAAAGAGGAACAGGAGGAGATGGTTACAAGAAGATAATGGTGGCGAATGGCAAATTTTGTCTGAGGGAACAGATGATGATGGGACACAGTTACCGATAAGTCAAGTTGTTGTTAACCCCTTTACCCCCAAGGGTGGTTTGCACGTTCATGACCAGGCCAATTTTTGCAATTCTGACCACTGTCCCTTTATGAGGTAGTAACTCTGAAATGCTTCAATGGATCCCACTGATTGTGACATTGTTTTCTTGTGACATATTGTACTTCATGTTAGTGGTAAAATTTCATTCATATAACTTGCATTTATTTGTGAAAAAAATGGAAATTTGGCAAAAATTTTGAAAAACATTTAACATATGTTTACTTTACATCAGCACAATTTTGGAACCAAATTTTTTTTGTTAGGAAGTTATAAGGGTTAAAAGTTGACCAGTGATTTCTCATTTTTGCACATTTTATTTTTAAGGACCACATCACATTTGAATCCACTTTGAGGGGTCTATATGATAGAAAATAAACAAAAATTGACACCATTCTAAAAACCTCACTCCTCAAGGTGCTCAAAACCACATTCAAGAAGTTTATTAACCCTTCAGGTGCTTCACAGGAATTTTTTGAATGTTTAAAAAAAATGAACATTTAACTTTTTTCACAAAAAAATTATTCAGGTCCATTTTTTTATTTTACCAAGGGTAACAGGAGAAATTGGACTGCAAAAGTTATTGTACAATTTGTACTGAGTACGATGATTCCTGACATGTGGGGGGAACCACTGTTTTGGCGCATGGCAGAGCTCAGAAGGGAAGGCGCGCCGTTTGACTTTTTCAATGCAAAATTGGCTGGAATTCAGATCGGGCACAATGTCACGTTTGGAGAGCCCCTGATGTACTTAAACAGTGGAAACACCCAAAAGTGACCCCATTTTGGATACTAGACCCCCCAAAGAACTTATCTAGATATGTGGTGAGAGCTTTGAACCCACAAGGGCTTCACAGAAGATTATAACGTACAGCCACACAATTAAAAAATCATATTTTTTCCACAAAAATGATCTTTTCACCAATTGTTATTTTCCCAAAGGTAACAGGACCCTAAAAGTTATTGTGCAATTTGTCCTGAGTACGCTAATACCCCATGTGTGGGTGTAAACGACTCTTTGGGCGCATGGCAGAGCTCGGAAGACAAGCAGCGCCATTTGACTTTTTTGGCTGGAATTGAGATCGGACACCATGTTGCGTTTGGAAAGCCCCTGATGTGCCAAAACAGTGAAAACCCCCCACAAATAGCACGATTTTGGAAACTAGACCCCCCAAGGAACTTATCTAGATGTGTGGTGAGAACTTTGAACCCCCAAGGGCTTCACAGATGTTTATAACTCCCGGGCGTGAAAATAAAAAATCATATTTTTTCCACAAACATGATCCTTTTTGTCCCCAATTTTTTTATTTTCCCAAGGGTAGCAGGAGAAATTGGACCCGAAATGTTGTTGTCCAATTTGTCCTGAGTATGCTGATACCCCATATGTGGGAGAAAACTACTGTATGGGGACACGATGGGGCTCGGAAGGGAAGTAGTGACATTTTGGAATGCAGACTTTGATGGAATGGCCTGCGGGTGTCATGTCGCATTTGGAGAGGCTCTGATGTGCCTAAACTGTTGAAACTCCCCACAAGTGACCCCATTTTGGAAACTAGACCCCCCACGGAACTTATCTAGATGTGTGGTGGTGAGCACTTTGAACCCCCATGTGTTTCACAGAAGTTTATAACGCCCGGGCGTGAAAATAAAAAAAATCATATTTTTTTTCCACAAAAATGATATTTTTGCCCCCAATTTTTTATTTTCCTAAGGGTAACAGGAGAAATTGGACCCCAAAAGTTGTTTTGCAATTTGTCCTGAGTAGGCTGATACCCCATATGTGGGGGTAAAACACTGTCTTGGCGCATGGCAGAGCTTGGTAGGGAAGGAGCACCATTTGACTTTTTCAACGCAGAATTGGCTGGAATTGAGATCAGACGCCATGTAGCGTTTGGAGAGCACCTGATGTGCCCAAACAGTGGAAACCCCCCAATTCTAACTCCAACCCTAACCCCAACACACCCCTATCCCTAATCTCAGCCCTAACCCTAGCCCTAACCCTAATGTAAAAATGGAAATAAATACATTTTTTAATTTTATTATTTTCCCCTAACTAAGGGGGTGATAAAGGAGGGTTTAATTTACTATTTATAGCGGGTTTTTAGGTTTGGCAGCTGTCATATGCTAAAAGACGCTTTTTATTGTAAAAATAGTTTTTGCATCACCACATTTTGGGAGCTATAATTTTTCCATATTTTGACCCACCGAGTCATGTGAGGTCTTGTTTCTTGCAGGACGAGTTGACGTTTTTATTGGTACCATATTAGGGCACATGACATTTTTTGATCGCTTTTTATTCTGATTTTTGGGATGCAGAATGAACAAAAGCCACATTTCAAGAATTTCTTTTGGGGGGTGCGTTTACACCGTTCCGCGTGTGGTAAAATTGATACGGCAGTTTTATTCTTCGGGTCAGTACGATTACAGCTTTACCTCATTTATGTCGTTTTTTTATGTTTTGGCGCTTTTACGCAATGAAAACAATTTTATATATAAAATTATTATTTTTGTATCGCTTTATTCTGTGAGCTGTAACTTTTTAATTTTTTGCTGATGATGCTGGGTGGTGACTCATTTTTTGCGGGACAAGATTATGTTTTCAGTGGTACCATGGTTATTTAGATCCGTATTTTTGATCGCGTGTTATTGCACTTTTTGTTCGGCGGTATGATAATAGAGCATTATTTTTTATTTTGTTTTTTAAGGGGTTCGCTAAAGGGTTTAACTAATGGGACAGTTTTATAGGACGGGTCGTTAAGGATACTAAATATGTGTACTTTTATTGTTTTTTTTTTATTTCCAAAAAATGAATTTATTAGGGAAAATTATTTTTTTAAATTTATTTAGTGATTTTTTAAAAATTAGTTTTACATTTTTTTCTTTTTTAACTTTATTACACTGTCCCAGGGGGGACATCACTGTCATGTGTGAGATCGCTGGACAGATCAGCGATCTAACACAGGCACTGCAGCAGGGTTCCTCATGCCTGCACTCTGCAGGCAGTGAAGAAGCCTGCTCCCTGCAGGCCCCCGAAGGTCTCCGCCGCTATATTGGATCCGGGGACATGCAGGGAGGGAGCCCCCTCCCTGCCGATGCTTCCCTAAACTCCCGGTACACTGCGATCGTGTTTGATCGCAGTGTGTCAGGGGTTAACGTGCACATAGTGCCAGGTGTCAGCTGTGATAATCAGTTGACACCCGGCCACGATCAGCGGCGCTCCCCCGTGAGTGCCGCTGATCGCTATGACATAATATCCCGTCCATGGGCATAGGGTCCCGGGTCCCATAGACGGGATAGTATGTTAGATGTCAGGAAGGGGTTAAGTCACCAAGTTAAGAGGACCAGGGTGCGGCGGTGAAAGACAAGGTGGTTGATAATGAAGTCACCAACCGAATAATTGAAGCTGGCATGCAGAGCAAGACCAGCAGCATTGAGAGGGAAGGATCAGCAGCACCACAAAAGGCAGGAAGACACAGTGGGGCGATAAGAGGGAGAAAGCAGACAATTATTCCGCATATCACCGAAACTAGTGAATTTCTCCATCAAAGAGTTAGTTGTTCCCCAGTCTGGGACTTTTTTAAAGAGAGTTCTGAAACAAACAAAATGGCCATTTGCAACCCGTGCCATGCCAAGATCATCAGGGATCTGACCACTAAAAGCCTAGCCATCCAAGCATGATCAGGCACATGTCTTTTAAGCAGTTGATTAGGTGGGCAGAACACATGCAATCACTATTAGCGCCAGCGGGTGACACCACTGTCTGTGCTTGGTGCTTCCTAATTACCGTGTCCTTCACACTAGGGCAGATGCAACTTTCCTTGCACATTCTGAGGCACTATCCTCATGCATCTCCAAAAACTTGTCTCAGCACAGCCTTGTGCTATCCCTTTCCCAGGTCTTGGAACAAAAAAGAAAGTTTCCAGCCACCCACCCGCGCTAAATGGGCAAATTTCTAGATGGCCTGCTGTTGTGAATTCACTTTCTGGCCTACCTCTGGTTACTAGTGAAGGTAGTGGAGCTGGTTATATTGACAGAGGGGTCACAAGTTCTCTTTCTGGGCTCCCTCTGGTGGTTACTGGAGGTAATGGAGCTGATCTAATTAACAGACACTTTCCACCTGATGATGAGGAGGACGATTGGCGATCTGGAGTTTCTGACTGGATTTAAGACAGCTGACTCCCTCTATCCCTGCTGGTGATTTTTTCCTGCCTCTTGAGGTCTTAGTTTCCAGCTCAGTCCCTGCATGCTCAGCTAAGTGTTCTTTTGCTATTGTTCACATTTGATCTGGTTTTGTCTATTTCGGTTTGGTGTGGTCAGCCAGCTCCGGCTGGGGCTGTGCTGAATCTCCATCCATATGTTACTGCTTGTGCCAGTTTGTTTTTGTCCCTTATTAGATTGGTCTCTTTTTGCTCTGCTTTCAGAATATACCAGAGTGCTGATATAGTGGGCGAAGTCGTGCGACTTCAGTATTTTTCTATCAGACTTGTTGGACATTTTTTGCAGGGTTTTTTGCGTGATTGCAGACAGTGTCTTTCCTTTCCTGTTCTGGCTAGTTAGTGTGGGCCCCATCGTTTGCTCAGTCTATTTTCCCACCTGCGTTTTTGTTTTCACCTTGTCTCACCGATAATATAAGTTTGGAGGCTATCTATTCCTTTGGGGTCTGCTCTGGGGCAGTTTACATTTCCCCTTTCTTGCTTTAGGCTTATTTAGCTCTCCGACTGTGTTGAGGTGTCTAGGATCATCGTAGGTATGCTCCACGGCTACTGCTAGTTGTGTGGATAGGATCAGGGGTCTGCAATCCGCTTAGTAACCAACCTCTCTGATTTTCTGTGGTTTAGCTTGGTTTTGCTCTCCTCCTCGGTGACCCAATCATAACAGAATCACCAGCCTAAACCGCAGATTCTAGGGTACTCAAAAGCAGGAAAGAATTGTAAAAAAAATTGTCAGAATTTTTTTTTTACAGTTGTGGCCAAAGTATTGACACCCCTGCAATTCTGTCAGATAACACTCAGTTTCTTCCTGAAAATGACTGAAAACACAAATTCTTTGTTATTATTATTTTCATTTAATTTGTCTTAAATGAAAAACACAAAAGAGAATGAAACAAAAAGCAAAACATTGATCATTTCACACAAAACTCCAAAAATGGGCCAGACAAAAGTATTGGCACCCTCAGCCTAATACTTGGTTGCACAACCTTTAGCCAAAATAACTGCAACCAACCGCTTCCGGTAACCATCAATGAGTTTCTTACAATGCTCTGCTGGAATTTTAGTCCATTCTTCTTTGGCAAACTGCTCCAGGTCCCTGATATTTGAAGGGTGCCTTCTCCAAACTGCCATTTTTAGATCTCTCCACAGGTGTTCTATGGGATTCAAGTCTGGACTCATTGCTGGCCACCTTAGAAGTCTCCAGTGCTTTCTCTCAAACCATTTTCTAGTGCTTTTTGAAGTGTGTTTTGGGTCATTGTCCTGCTGGAAGACCCATGACCTCTGAGGGAGACCCAGCTTTCTCACACTGGGCGCTACATTATGCTGCAAAATTTGTTGGTAGTCTTCTGACTTCATAATGCCATGCACACGGTCAAGCAGTCCAGTGCCAGAGGCAGCAAAGCAACCCCAAAACATCAGGGAACCTCAGCCATGTTAGACTGTAGGGACCGTGTTCTTTTCTTTGAATGCCTCTTTTTTCTCCTGTAAACTCTATGTTGATGCATTTGCCCAAAAAGCTCTACTTTTGTCTCATCTGACCAGAGAACATTCTTCCAAAACGCTTTAGGCTTTTCAGGTAAGTTTTGGCAAACTCCAGCCTGGCTTTTTTATGTCTCGGGGTAAGAAGTGGGGGTCTTCCTGGGTCTCCTACCATACAGTCCCCTTTCATTCAGACGCCGATGGATAGTACGGGTTGACACTGTTGTACCCTCGGACTGCAAGGCAGCTTGAACTTGTTTGGATGTTAGTCGAGGTTCTTTATCCAACATCCACACAATCTTGCGTTGAAATCTCTTGTCAATTTTTCTTTTCTGTCCACATCTAGGGAGGTTAGCCACAGTGCCATGGGCTTTAAACTTCTTGATGACACTGCGCACGGTAGACACAGGAACATTCAGGTCTTTGGAGACGGACTTGTAGCCTTGAGATTGCTCATGCTTCCTCACAATTTGGTTTCTCAAGTCCTGAGAAAGTTCTTTAGTCTTCTTTCTTTTCTCCATGCTCAATGTGGTACACACAAGCACACAGGTTGAGTCAACTTTAATCCATGTCAACTGGCTGCAAGTGTGATTTATTTATTGCCAACACCTGTTAGGTGCCACAGGTAAGTTACAGGTGCTGTTAATTACACAAATTAGAGAAGCATCACATGATTTTTTGAACAGTGCCAATACTTTTGTCCACCCTCTTTTTTATGTTTGGTGTGGAATTATATCCAATTTGGCTTTAGGACAATTCTATTTGTGTTTTTTCATTTAAGACAAATTAAATGAAGATAATAATACCAAAGATTTGTGTTTGCAATAATTTTCAGGAAGAAACTGAGCATTATCTGACAGAATTGCAGGGGTGTCAATACTTTTGGCCACAACTGTATATATATTTTTTCCTCTTTTTCTCTGGGGCCGTAGGTGGATTTTTTTTCTTTAATGGAGAATAAGCAATTGTCTGATCGTGTTGAGCAGCTCGCTGCTGAAGTGCGGGGAATTTCCACCTATCTCGCTCAATCATCTGCTATTGAACCCAAAATCCCTACTCTTGATGTGTTTTCCGGGGATCGGTCTAAATTTTTGAATTTTAAGAATAACTGTAAACTATTTCTTGCCTTGAAGCTTAACTCATCAGGGAGCTCTGTGCAGCAGGTTAAAATTGTCATCTCCTTGCTGCATGGTGATCCCCAGGATTGGGCTTTTTCTCTGACACCTGGAGATCCTATTCTGACTAATGTGGACGCATTTTTTCAAGCCTTGAGGTTGTTGCATGATGAACCTAATGCTATTGATCAAGCTGAGAAAACCTTATTGACATTGAACCAGGGTCAGGATTCTGCAGAGTTACACTGTCAAAAATTCCGAAAGTGGGCGGTCCTTACTACATGGAATGACGATTCCCTAGCATCTCTCTTTCGGAAGGGTTTGGCAGAAACTGTTAAAGATGTTATGGTGGGATTTCCTGTTCCCTCTTGTCTTGATGATTCTATGTCATTAACCATTCAAGCTGATCGGCGTTTACGTGAACGTAAAACTACACGAGAGGCTTTGCCACCTTTTGAACGAACGTCTGAACCCATGCATTGTGATAGGGTTTTGTCTAGGGCGCAATGTCAGGAGTTTAGAAGGCGTAATAAGCTGTGTTTTTTTCTGTGGAGATGCCTCTCATACTATTTCTGTCTGCCCTAAATGAGAAAAACATTTTGCGCACACATTTGCTGTGGGCAGTATACAACCTAAGTTCCTTTTGGCAATTACTCTGAACTTTTTGTCTACATTTTACGCTAAGGCTTTAGTAGATTCAGGAGCAGCTTTGAATCTGATGGATTTAAATTTTGCTAAACGTTGTAGTTTTACCATGATACCCCTGCGGACTCCTATCCCTTTGAGGGGTAATTGATGCTACTCCTTTGGCGGAGAATAAACCCCAGTTTTGGACCCAGGTGATAATGCGGGTCGCTCAGGACCATCAGGAGAATTGTAAATTTTTGGTGTTGCACAATTTGCATGATACTATTGTTCTGAATTTTACCTGGTTGCAAACTCATAATCCTGTTTTGGTTTGGAAATCTGTGTCTGTGGTGAGTTGGGGTTGTCAGTGTGTTCTTAGTGACACTCCTGTTTTCTCCACCTCTCCCCAGTCTCAGGATATTCCTGATTATTTGGCTGATTTTTCTGATGTATTTAGTGAGAGTAAGGCTGCGTCTTTGCCTCCTCATAGGAGTTATGACTGTTCAATTGAGTTAATAACAGGGTGTAAATTTCCCAAGGGTCGGCTTTTCAACTTATCGGTACCCGAACATAATGCTATGCGATGTTATAGCAAGGAGTCGCTTGAAAAGGGTTATATTAGACCATCCTCTTCACCTTTAGGAGCTGGCTTTTTTTTTTGTGGCCAAGAAAGATAGTCAATACAAGGCCATAATGAACCATCGTTCCCTTAACAAAATGACTGTTAAATATCAGTACCCGTTACCCCTGATTTCTGATTTATTTTCCAAAGTTAAAAGTGCCTGCTGGTTTACCAAGCTTGACCTCAGGGGGGCGTATAATCTTATTCGCATCAAGCACGGGGATGAATGTTAGACAGCGTTTAATACACCTGAAGGACATTTTGAGTACCTGGTGATGCCTTTTGGGCTCACTAATGCCCCTTCTGTCTTCCAATCTTTTATGAACGATATTTTCCGGCACTTTGTGGATAAGTTTTCGATCATTTATCTGGATGATATTTTGATTTTTTCCAGTGATTGGGATTCTCATGTGGAATATGTCCGGACGGTGTTCCGGATTCTGAGGGAAAAATTCCTGTATGTTAAGAGATCGAAGTGCCTCTTTGGTGTACAGAGGATTTCATTTTTGGGATTCATTTTGTCCCTGTGGGCTATTGAAATATATATAAATATATAAATATAATATATATATAAATATATATAATATATAAATATATATATATAATATATATATATATATATTTATATATTATATTTATATATTTATATATATATATATTTCAATAGCCCACAGGGAAATAGCCCATATATATTTAGCTCTGGCTGGGATAGCACGCGTGCGGGCTCACGCGTGCAACAGATATTAAGTGCAACAGGATCAAGTGTTTTGCAGTTAGACAATGCATTGAAGCTGATGTTCCTCTCTTCTCTTCTTCACACAGGTATTTCATTCCATCATCCATGTATGCTGTCTGACAAGTGTGAACTGCATCATATATTGCCAGATATTTTTATGGTATTTCATTCCATCATCCATGTATGCTGTCTGACAAGTGTGAACTGCATCATATATTGCCAGATATTTTTATGGTATTTCATTCCATCATCCATGTATGCTGTTTGACAAGTGTGAACTGCATCATATATTGCCAGATATTTTTATGGTATTTCATTCCATCACTCCTGTGGTGGGTCTTTATTTTTATCTATTTGGTTTCTGCTTTGAAGTGTAGAAAGGTTTTTTTTTTCCCCTTTCTCTGTTTGATGGCCTTGTCCAGCGTTAGTTATTTACCCTGCATAGTAATGCCTGCTCTGGCCTTATGCTAATTGGTTAATTACTGATTGTGGCCTTTTGGTGGCTGAAGCTAGCAGACATTTCATTTCATATATATTTAGCTCTGGCTGGGATAGCACGCGTGCGGGCTCATGCGTGCAACAGATATTAAGTGCAACAGGATCAAGTGTTTTGCAGTTAGACAATGCAGTTGGACAGGGCAGAAGACAGGTAAGGTGCATAAGTTTTTCATGCACGCTTGCTTCTTGGTCAGTCGTACTACATATGCATTGATCATATCAACCTGCTGCTTATTTGTCTTCACTTCTGCTTTTTAACAACTCGCCTGCCCTTTTACACATTCTGTGCACTCTCTGCATATGCACCCCTCCCTTTTCCCCTCTCCCATGTTTAACTCTGAGGCTCTATTGACATTTCTTACCCACACCAAACCATCCAAAGCCTCCATGCAGCACTCAAAACGTTCATACAAATCATCCCACCACCTGCTTTTTCTGTTTTTTCTCCTTTTAATAGTTATAAAGAAGGGGGGAAGTGGAAACCACTAATAAATGACTATAGATCCGATATAAAAATATATATCTTTATTAGGAAACATAAACAGATCCCAGACAAAACAGTGCTCGATAGTGCATTAAAATGATCCACGTACCATGGGAAACATAGCAGACCTCCCTAAGAGACTTAAATAATATAGTCCAAAAGGACACTGAAATCTCCCCACATAGATAGGCATACAAGATTAACATTATATCATAACATCTTGGATGTTCATTTACAAACCTACCAGCCCTACTCACATTATTGCTCTCCCCTAAGACTAATAGTCAGAGAACCGCTAAAATAATAAAGGGAAGATGTCACTATATATCTGCCCCACCAAATGGTTAGACAAATGCCTCAGTGACGAAGGAGGAGCTTCCAAAACGCGCGTCGGGGCACACGCGCAGACCCCCTGGGACTTCTCTCTACCGCCCGGTACTGGTAATTATTACCGTTTTTCCGCTATATGCGTTTCTGCTTGATAGTGTGTACCAACCACTGAGGCATTTGTCTAACCATTTGGTGGGGCAGATATATAGTGACATCTTCCCTTTATTATTTTAGCGGTTCTCTGACTATTAGTCTTAGGGGAGAGCAATAATGTGAGTAGGGCTGGTAGGTTTGTAAATGAACATCCAAGATGTTATGATATAATGTTAATCTTGTATGCCTATCTATGTGGGGAGATTTCAGTGTCCTTTTGGACTATATTATTTAAGTCTCTTAGGGAGGTCTGCTATGTTTCCCATGGTACGTGGATCATTTTAATGCACTATCGAGCACTGTTTTGTCTGGGATCTGTTTATGTGTCCTAATAAAGATATATATTTTTATATCGGATCTATAGTCGTTTATTAGTGGTTTCCACTCCCCCCCTTCTTTATAGTTGTCTTTAGCGACGGATCTACATTTAGGTCTTACACAACAGAGGAGGCATCTAGGTGTAATTTATTATGCCAGGAATATGTCCTCCTAGTCTGATTGTGTTTATGAGTACTCTATTTTATTTCCTTTTAATAGTTGCAGGTGACATCTCCCCCAACCCTGGGCCTCCCTCCACCAGCATACGTTACTCTTCTCCAGCTGCATATAGAAACCCTGCTAATCTTATTAACATTCAGTGCATGCCTTCTCCTCTCACTTTCCAATGTGCTCTCTGGAATGCACGGTCTGTGTGTAACAAATTGACTTACATTCACGATCTTTTTCTCTCTAATTCCCTTAACCTTCTGGCTATTACAGAAACCTGGATCCAGCATTCAGACACCACCGCTGCTGCCGCTCTCTCGTTTGGTGGGCTGAAATTTTCACATACCCCCAGACCTGAGAACAGACAGGGTGGAGGTGTTGGTTTGCTCCTTTCATCACAATGTGCTTTCCAGGTCATCCCCTTTGTCTTCCCTTCTTTTGAGGTCCATGCCGTCAGACTCTACACCCCTTTCTCCATGCAAGTGGCGGTGGTGTATCGTCCTCCCGGCCCCTCCCATCAGTTCCTGGATCATTTTGCCACTTGGCTTCCACATTTTCTCTCCTGTGACATCCCTACCCTCATCATGGGAGATTTCAACATCCCCATTGCTCTTCCCCTCTCCCCATCTGCTACTCACCTTTTATCTCTAACCTCCTCATTTGGCCTTTCGCAGCTTACTAATTCTCCAACGCATGAAGACGGAAACTCCCTCGACTTGGTCTTCTCTCGGCTTTGTGCAGTGGATGATTTTGCAAACTCCCCTCTCCCGCTCTCTGACCACAATCTTCTTTCATTCTCTATAAAGAACTGCCAGGCTGCTCAGGTCACCCCCACTGTCCAGACTTATAGAAACATACAGGCCATTAACACCCAGAAACTTCTGAAGAACTTGCAGTCTTCATTGGCCCCTATCTCCTCCCTCTCATGTCCTGATTCTGCATTGAAGCATTACAATGAAACACTTCAAAGTGCCCTGGATGAATTTGCACCCCCTATAAATAGAACACCAC
Source organism: Dendrobates tinctorius (assembly GCF_039654945.1). Lineage (NCBI taxonomy): Eukaryota > Metazoa > Chordata > Amphibia > Anura > Dendrobatidae > Dendrobates > Dendrobates tinctorius. Next base: position 6,305,457 of record NW_027361827.1, on the reverse strand, counting down.
AACACAGAAGGCGACAACCCTGGCACACGGTGCAAACACGTTTCCTGCAGTGGTGCTCCAGGTGCGCCGAACGTCTGTGGAGAAAATCCAATCTACACGAAGATTTCATCCATTTTAAGTTTATGCTTAGAACATACAACACTGCCCTTCACCTCTCCAAACAAACCTATTTCAACACCCTCATCACCTCACTGTCCAACAACCCGAAACGTCTCTTTGACACTTTTCATTCTCTACTCAATCCAAGAGTACAGGCCCCAACCACGGAGCTCCGAGCTGACGATCTGGCCAATTACTTCAAAGAAAAAATTGACCAGATCCGACAGGAAATTATCTCCAAATCCCCTCATACCATGCACTGTCCTCCCTCCCCCACTGCATCTAACTCACTCTCTGATTTTGAACCAGTCACAGAAGAAGAAGTAAGCAGGCTCCTTGAATCTTCTCGCCCAACTACTTGCACCAGTGACCCATTTCCGTCACATCTCCTCCAGTCCCTTTCCCCTGCTGTCACCCCTCACCTAACTAAAATATTTAACCTCTCTCTCTCTTCTGGTATTTTTCCCTCCTCATTTAAGCATGCCATCATACATCCACTACTTAAAAAACCATCCCTCGACCAAAACTGTGCCGCTAACTATAGACCTGTCTCTAATCTTCCCTTCATCTCTAAACTCCTGGAACGCCTGGTCCACTCCCGTCTTATCCGCTATCTCTCAGAAAACTCTGTTCTCGACCCTCTCCAATCCGGTTTCCGCTCTTTACACTCCACCGAAACTGCCCTCACTAAAGTCTCTAATGATCTGCTAACAGCTAAATCAAATGGTCATTACTCCATGCTAATTCTCTTGGATCTCTCTGCAGCATTCGACACTGTGGATCATCAGCTCCTCCTCACTATGCTCCATTCCATTGGCCTCAAGGATACCGTTCTCTCCTGGTTCTCCTCCTATCTCTCCGACCGCTCCTTTACTGTTTCCTTTGCCGGTTCCTCCTCCTCTTACCTTCCCCTTACTGTTGGGGTTCCTCAAGGATCGGTTCTAGGCCCCCTCCTCTTCTCCTTGTACACTGCCCCTATTGGTCAAACAATCAGTAGATTTGGTTTCCAGTACCATCTCTATGCTGATGACACCCAATTATACGCTTCTTCTCCTGACATCACGCTAGCCTTTCTAGAAAACACTGGCGATTGTCTAAACGCTGTGTCTAATATCATGTCCTCGCTATATCTGAAACTGAACCTGTCAAAGACTGAACTCCTGGTGTTTCCTCCCGCTACTAATGTACCTATACCCGACATTGCTATTTCTGTGTGTGGTTCCACTATTACTCCCCAGCAACATGCCCGCTGTCTTGGGGTCATACTTGATTCCGAGCTTTCCTTTGCCCCCCACATTCGATCACTGGCTCGCTCTTGTCATCTGCACCTCAAAAACATTTCTAGAATTCGACCTTTTCTTACTTTTGACTCTGCAAAAACTCTTACTGTTTCTCTTATTCATTCTCGTCTCGACTATTGTAACTCTCTTCTAATCGGTCTCCCACTTACCAAACTCTCCCCTCTCCAATCTGTCTTGAATGCTGCAGCCAGGATCATATTCCTCACCAATCGTTACACCGATGCCTCTACCTTGTGCCAGTCATTACACTGGCTACCCATCCACTCCAGAATTCAGTATAAACTTATTACCCTCACCCACAAAGCCCTCCATGGCTCAGCACCACCCTACATCTCCTCCCTTGTTTCAGTATACCACCCTACCCGCGCCCTCCGTTCTGCTGATGACCTGAGTTAGTTAGTATCCTCAATAGTCAGAACCTCCCACTCCCGTCTCCAAGACTTTACACGTGCCGCGCCAATTCTTTGGAATGCACTTCCCAGGTCAATACGATTAGTCCCCAATCCCCACAATTTTAAGCGTGTCCTGAAAACTCATTTATTCAGACTGGCCTATCGCCTCAACACATTAACCTAACCTATCCCTGTGTGGCAGAGCCAAAAGTTTTACCATAACCAGGTTCCCAGCATCATGTTCCCACATGCTTTATGCATCCATTAGCCCTCTGTGTCTGTACTGTTACACACTTAACATTATGGCTGGTCCATACAATCAGGGCAACTGTTACCACCCACCTTTCGTGTCTCCCTCTTTCCTCATAGACTGTAAGCTTGCAAGCAGGGGCCTCACTCCTCTTGTTATTTGTTATAATCTACTGTATGTGATTATTGTTATGCTGTAATGTCTATTGTCTGTACAAATCCCCTCTGAAATGTAAAGTGCTGCGGAATATGTCGGCGCTATAAAAATAAAATTTATTATTATTATTATTATTATTATTATTATCCCCCCGGTTCCCTCACTTACATTTCCTTCCTTTGAAGTCCACGCCGTCAGACTCTTTAAGCCCTTCTCCTTACGAGTGGCGGTCGTTTATCGCCCTCCAGTCTCCTCCCACCAGTTTCTAGACCACTTCACCACCTGGCTTACTCACTTTCTATCCTGTGACATCCCCACCCTCATCATGGGAGACTTTAACATCCCCATCAATGATCCGCTCTCCCAGTCTGCCTCTCATCTTCTTTCTCTAACTTCTTCATTCGGCCTCTCACAGTTTACTAATTCTCCTACACATGAGGACGGGAATACTCTGGACCTGGTTTTCTCCCGTCCCGGCTCGCTGCACGACTTTACTAATTCACCTCTCCCGCTCTCGGACCACAACCTTCTTTCCTTCTCTGTCAAGAATTGTCTCCTCACCCGGGACACCCCCACTTACCACACTTATCGGAATACACGTACCATTAATACCCAACAGCTTAGGAACAATCTCCACACATCTTTAGCCCCCATCTCCACCCTCTCCTGTCCAGACATAGCATTGTCACACTTCAATAATACACTGAAGAATGCCCTAGATGAAGCAGCACCTTCTATACGCAGAAAGACCCGACACAGACAACGGCAGCCCTGGCACACAACGCAAACACGCTTTCTTCAGCGCTGCTCGAGGTGTGCAGAGCGGCAGTGGAGAAAATCTCTCTTAGCAGAAGACTTCATCCACTATAAGTTCATGCTCAAAACCTATAACTCTGCCCTTCATCTGGCCAAACAATCCTACTTCACCACCCTCATCACCTCACTATCCAACAACCCAAGACGACTTTTTGAAACCTTAAACTCCCTCCTGAAACCTAAAGTACAGGCCCCCATCACCAACCTCAGCGGTGAGGATCTGGCCACTTATTTCCTAGAAAAAATCAACCACATCCATCAGGATATCTCAGCCCTATCTCCTCAGTGCCTGGATCCCCTTCCCTGCCGCACCTCAAGCTCACTAGACATCTTTGAGCCTGTTTCAGAAGAAGAAGTTTCCAAGCTCCTCGCTTCTGCTCGGCCTACAACCTGCAACAGTGACCCTATTCCTTCACAGCTCCTGCAGTCTCTCTCACCAGTGGTCACCACTCACCTGACTAAAATATTTAACCTCTCTCTTTCTTCAGGTAAATTTCCCTCCTCATTGAAACATGCCATCATAACCCCTTTACTTAAAAAGCCATCCCTGGACCAGAACTGCACTGCTAACTACAGACCTGTCTCTAACCTTCCCTTCATCTCTAAACTCCTGGAACGCCTGGTCCACTCCCGTCTAATCCGCTATCTCTCGGATAACTCTCTTCTCGACCCCTTACAATCTGGTTTCCGCTCTTTATACTCTACTGAAATTGCCCTCAATAAAGTCTCTAATGATTTAATAACAGCTAAATCGAAAGGTCATTGCTCCCTGCTGATTCTCCTGGATCTCTCTGCCGCATTTGACACTGTGGATCACCAGCTCCTCCTCACTATGCTCCGCTCTATAGGCCTCAAGGACACAGCCCTCTCCTGGTTCTCCTCCTACCTCTCTGACCGCTCCTTCACTGTATCTTTTTCCGGCTCCTCTTCCTCTTCTCGTCCCCTTACTATCGGGGTCCCGCAGGGCTCAGTCCTAGGCCCCCTCCTCTTCTCTTTATACACTGCCCCTATTGGACAAACAATCAGCAGATTTGGGTTCCAGTATCATCTCTATGCTGATGACACCCAATTATACACTTCTTCCCCTGACATCACCCCTACCCTAATTCAAAATACCAAGGATTGTCTGTCTGCTGTATCTAGCATCATGTCCTCCCTCTATCTGAAACTAAATCTCTCTAAAACTGAACTTCTTGTGTTTCTCCCCTCTACTAACCTCACTCTACCTAACATCGAAATAACCCTGGAGGGTTCAACCATAACTCCCAAGCAGCATGCCCGCTGTCTTGGGGTCATATTCGACACTGAACTTTCCTTTACTCCGTACATCCGATCACTCAGTCGCTCTTGTCACCTGCATCTTAAAAACATCTCCAGAATCCGACCTTTTCTCACCTTTGAAACTGCTAAGACTCTTACTGTCGCTCTTATTCATTCTCGTCTGGACTACTGCAACTCTCTTCTGATCGGTCTCCCTCTTACCAAACTTTCTCCTCTCCAATCCATCTTGAATGCAGCAGCAAGGGTCATATTTCTGTCCAGCTGCTTCACCGATGCCTCCATCTTGTGCCAGTCATTACACTGGCTACCTATTCGCTACAGGGTCCAGTATAAACTCATCTCTCTCACCCACAAAGCTCTCCACTGTTCTGCACCGCCTTATATCTCCTCTCTCATCTCTGTCTATCGCCCTACACGTGCCCTCCGTTCTACAAATGACCTAAGACTAACATCCCCCGTAATCCGAACCTCGCACCTCTGTCTCCAAGACTTCTCTCGTGCTGCTCCAGCTCTCTGGAATGCACTTCCCCAGACGATCAGACTAATACCTAGCCCTGACCTATTCAAGCGCGCTTTGAAAACCCATCTCTTCAAACAAGCCTACCACATCAACTACTCAGCAAGCTAACTTTGCCCTGTTCCCTCCTTCCAAATATTATTCTGAATCTGCACCCTACTATTCATCTGTCTCCACACCCTTCATGCACATAACTGCACTTGATACTTGTCTATTGCACTTAAACACACGGGCTGATGACCGGATCATGCAGCTTTATATGAAAATCCCTATTATAATTGCCAGACCTGAATTAACAAGCATTTCTCACCTACTGTGTCCCCCCATTTCCTTGTAGATTGTAAGCTTGCGAGCAGGGACCTCACTCCTAATGTCACTGTTTGAATTGTCTTAACTCGTATTGAATTTATTGTCTGTACATGTCCCCGCTTAATTGTAAAGTGCTGCGGAATATGTTGGCGCTATATAAATAAAAATTATTATTATTATTGAAATGGACCCGGCCAAGGTACAGGCCATTTATGATTGGGTTCAGTCCACTTCTTTGAAGGCTCTCCAGAAGTTTTTGGGTTTTGCTAATTTCTATCGTAAATTTATAAGTAATTTTTCTAGTGTTGTCAAACCTCTGCCTGATCAGACCAAAAAGGGTGCTGATGTGGTGAATTGGTCTCCAGAGGCAGTCTCTGCATTTCGGGAACTTAAGCGGAGATTCACTTCTGCTCCGGTTCTATGGCAACCTGATGTCTCACTCCCATTTCAGGTGGAAGTAGATGCTTCTGAGATTGGCGCAGGAGCCGTTTTGTCCCAAAAAGATCCGGTGACTTCTAAAATGAATCCCTGTGCCTTCTTTTCTCGAAAATTCTCCCCATCTGAACGTAACTATGACATGGGGAATTGGGAATTGTTGGCCATGAAATGGGCATTTGAAGAGAGACATTGGTTGGAGGGAGCTAGACATCAAGTTCTGGTCCTCACCGACCACAAGAATTTGATTTATCTTGAATCAGCCAAATGCTTGAATCCTAGACAGGCTAGGTGGGCTGTTATGAATGGGTAGCCGAGGAGGAAATAAAAAACAACACAAGCTAAGTCTCAGAAAACCAAAGAGGTTGGTAACTATGCAGACTGCAGACCCCTGATCCTAACACGCAACTAGCAGCAGTCGTGGAGCGTTCCTACGGTGGTCCTAGATGCCTCGTCACAACCGGAGAAACTAAATAAGCCTAAAGCAGGAAAAGGGGAAAACTAACTGCCCCAGAGCAGACCCCAAAGGAGAGACAGCCCCCCCCCACATGTTTTGACGGTGAAAAAAGATGAAAACACAAACAAAGGCAGGACAATAGGCTGAGCAAATGATGGGGCCAGACTAACTAGAAAGGACAGGAAAGGAAAGACACTGTCTGCAGTCTGCCAAAAAACCCTACAAAATGTCCAACACAACTGATAGCAAAATTAACCCTGAAGTCACTAGACTTCACCCACTATATCAGCGCTCTGAAATATTCTGAAACAGAGCAAAAGAGGCCAATCTAATAAGGGACAAAAAAAAAAGCAATTTGGCAAATAAGAGTGGAAATTCAGCACAGCCTAGCCAGGCTGGCTGACCACACACAAAACTGAAAAGACCAACAAGAGCAAGTGTGAACATTAGCAAAAAACAAACTTATCTTTAGAAGACTGGAACAGAGCTGAGTCCTAGACCTGAGAAACAGACTGAATCACCAGCAACAGGATAGGGCGTCGGCTGTCTTATATCCAGTCTGATACTCCAGAGATCCAATCACTATCTTCCTCACCAGGTGGCAGATCACTACCACTCAAACCAACCTCACCACCTCCCGTCACCACCAGAGGGAGAACGGAAGGGGAACTCTCAACTGGTGGAGCAGAAAATGAGCTCATAACAGTGGGCCTTGTTTTTCACGCGTTTTAATTTTGTGGCCTCTTTTCTTCCGGGCACTAAGAATGTTAAGGCGGATGCCCTTCTAGAAGTTTCTTTGCGGATTTTCTTATTGTGACCGAGCCTACTACCATTCTAAATGAGGGGGTAGTTCTTTCCGCCATCTCACCCGATTTGAGACGCGCCCTGGAGGAATTTCAGGAGGACAAACCTGAACATTGCCCTATGGGAAAATTGTATGTCCCTGACCAGTGGAGGAAAAGAGTAATGTCTGAAATTCATTGCTCCGCGTTGGCTGGTCATCCAGGTATTTTTGGTACCAGAGATTTGGTGAGTCGGTCTTTTTGGTGGCCTGTCTTATCTCATGATGTCAGGAATTTTGTGCAGTCCTGTGGGATTTGTTCTCGGTCCAAACCCTTTTCTCGTTCTAGTGGGTTGTTGATGCCCCTGCCGGTGCCCAAGAGGCCATGGACCCATATCTCAATGGATTTTATTTCCGATCTTCCTGTCTCTCAGAGAGTGACTGTTATCTGGGTGATTTCTGATAGACTTTCTAAGATGATCCATCTTGTACCACTCCCAAAGTTGCCACCTTCTTCAGAGTTGGTGCCCTTGTTTTTACAACAGGTGGTTCGGTTGCATGGGATTCCTGAGAACATTGTGTTGGACAGAGGAGTCCAGTTTGTTTCCAGATTTTGGAAATCTTTTTGTTCCAAACTGGGAATTCAGTTATCTTTCTCCTCTGCATTTCATCCTCAGACCAATGGGCAGACTGAGAGAACAAACCAGACTTTGGAGTCCTATTTGAGATGTTTTATATCTGCTGTTCAGGATGACTGGGTCTCATTTCTGCCCTTTGCCGAATTCGCGTTAAACAATAGAGCTAGTTCTGCCACTTTGATGTCGCCCTTTTTCTGTAACTTTGGGTTTCGTCCTCGATTTTCTTCAGGGCAAGTGGAATCTTCGACCTGCCAAGTGTGGACACTGTGGTAGAGAGAATGCAGCAGATTTGGGAACAAGTGGTGGATAAATTGTCACTCTCTCAGTAAAAAGCCCCACGGTTTTCCAACCGGCATAGTACCATTGGTTCCCGGTTTAAAGTGGGTGATATGGTTTGGTTGTCATCAAAAAATTTTCCTATGAAGGTTGAGTCTCTAAAGTTCAAGCCAAGATTCATTTGACCTTATAAGATTTTGGAGATTCTAAATCCTGTTTCTTTTCGATTGGCTCTTCCAGTTACGTTTAAGATCCATAACGTGTTTCATAAATCTCTGTTGAAGAGGTTTGTGGAGCCAGTAGTTCTTATGGCGGTGCCTCTTGACCCTGTATTGGTTAAAGGCAATGTGGAATATGAGGTAGAGAAAATATTGGATTCTCGTTTGGCTAGATGGAGACTCCAGTACTTGGTCAAATGGAAGGGTTATGGCCAGGAGGATAATTCTTGGGTCTCTGCTTCTGACATTAATGCCAATAGATTGGTTCATGCTTTTCACCGGGCCTATCCTGATCGGCCTGGTGGCGTGGATGAGGGTTCGGTGACCCCTCCTCAAGGGGGGGTACTGTTGAGAATTTGCTTTCTGACCTACCTCTGGCTACTAGTGAAGATAGTGGAGCTGATTTTATTGACAGAGGGGTCGCGAGTTCTCTTTCTGGGCTCCCTCTGGTGGTTACTGGAGGTAATGGAGCTGATCTGATTATCAGAGGCTTGCTGTCACGGTCAACGTGTGACTGGACACAGCGCCTCCAGCAGGGCGAATTTATGACACACGTGACCCTGGATACAGCGCCTCCAGCAGGGCGAATTTTAAATAATACTGGAACGTGCAGCCGGATACACTGCCTCCAGCTGGCGAATTTAAAAAGTACACGTAAAACTGGATACCCCGCCTCCAGCTGGCGAATTTAAATAATAAGGGGAAACACAGGAACAATTACAGTGGTGGGCCCTGTAATAGGAAATAGGGACGTGGAGACCTCCTGAGCTCCCCTGAGGAAGCGTCCCTGCACTCCTTACGTTCCCTATACAGGCTCCGCACCTGTCGCCGCACGCGAACCTTATGCCCTGACTCGCCCTGAACCTAGTCCCTCGCTAGGGCATTGGCCGGTGCAGAAACTAATCCCACCACTGCACTAGATCACACATAAGGAAAGTCACAAACAGGGGAAATAGAAAACTTAGCTCTCTCTGTGCAAAAGCTCCAGCACAGAGTCCAGCAACCGACTGCAGCCTTCCTCCTGAATAGCTGCCACCAAGTTCAGAAAGCGCTGCAAAGAACTCCCTTCAGTGACTCCTTCCACACCAGGACTCAGATTGAGCTGAGCAATCTCTCCAGCTCCTTCCACCACCAAGGTTGGTTGCAAATGAACAACTATCACCAACAATGATTGAATACCCTGAGACCCATTTAAAGAGCCTCACACCTGACTTATAATTACAAATTAAACCTACCACTAAGGTGCGATACCACTCCCCACCACCGGGCAATTTAGAATGAAAGACACCACGTGTGATAATTCCAATGGCCACCGGGGGCAATCACATCACACTTTGCACTTGACAAAGTAAAAAAAATTCACTTTGTCAAATTTAAAACTGTCAGATCATGACACTTGCCACCTGAAAATGAGGACGATTGGAGATCTGGAGTTTCTGACTGGATTTAAGACAGCCGACTCCCTCTATCCCTGCTGGTGATTTTTTCCTGCCTCCTGAGGTCTTAGTTTCCAGCTCAGTCCCTGCATGCTCAGCTAAGCGTTCTTTTGCTATTGTACACATTTGATCTGGTTTTGTCTAATTCAGTTTGGTGTGGTCAGCCAGCTCCGGCTGGGGCTGTGCTGAATCTCCATCCATATGTTACTGCTTGTGCCAGTTTGTTTTTTGTCCCTTATTAAATTGGCCTCTTTTTGCTCTGCTTTCAGAATATACCAGAGTGCTGATATAGTGGGCGAAGTCGTGCGACTTCAGTATTTTTCTACCAGACATGTTGGACATTTTTTGCAGGGTTTTTTTGCGTGATTGCAGACAGTGTCTTTCCTTTCCTGTCCTGTCTAGTTAGTGTGGGCACCATTGTTTACTCAGTCTATTTTCCTACCTACGTTTGTGTTTTCATCTTGTCTCACCGACAATATATGTTTGGGGTTATCTATTCCTTTGGGGTCTGCTCTGGGGCAGAAGCATCTGGGATCATCGTAAGTACGCTCCACGGCTACTGCTAGTTGTGTGGATAGGATCAGGGGTCTGCAATCCGCTTAGTTACCAACCTCTCTGATTTTCTGTGGCTTACCTTGGTTTTGCTTTCCTCCTCGGTGACCCAATCTTAACAGTCTGCCCTGGAAATGTTGCCATTTCAGCTTGTAGACACAGAGGATTTCCGATCACTCATGTCGGCAGCTGTCTCTCGGTTCTCGGTCCCCAGCTTCCACTATTTTTCCTTTTGTGGCATCTCCACTTTGTACTAGCACGTGTCCAGAAACATCACAGTGCCCTTACCAACTGTTTCTTGTATTGTAATTAACGACCGACACTTGGACAAGAGCTTGTGGACAGGGGCGCTACATTTCCCAGACGGCACACTGGGTCAACATTGTGAAGACTGGAGCCAAGTCCCACTCTAGCAAGGCACATGTGCTACCAACACGGAGGATTGCCGTCCCTATTTCTATCCTCCACCTCCTACACTAGTTCCTACTTCCCATCCTGCTCTTCCTCATCCTCCTTCTCTGACTTGGTATCTCAGAGCATGTCATCCATATCAGCTGTAAACTGGAAGCTCTGCATCACTGCCTCAGTGAAGTAACTAGAAGCTCTGAAGAGACTAATTTGTCTAGGAGACAAATTGTACACCACAGCAGAGTTATTGAAAAGCATAACAGACAAGAGAGCTGTGGCTCTTCAACCAAGCATTACAGAATGCTGTAGATAAGCCCCTGATGGCGGTGGCTGCAGCTTATAGGCCGAAAATGGGGTGACAGATTCCCTTTAATATCAAATTGAAGATCCCTTCCTGGAAACTGGGATCTAGATTTATTGGCCCCTATAAAATAATCGCTGTCATTAATCCTGCAGCTTTTTGTTTTGCGTTCCCCCAGGCTCTTATAATCTGCAATGTGTTCCACAGGTCTCTGCTCAAGAAGTATGTTGAACCTCTTGAGGCCACTACCCTGCTGCCGCCCCAATCATTATTGATGGTAATTTGGAGTTCCGAATTTCTAGAATTGTTGATTTAGCATTGTTCCTGCTGCAGTACTTGGATCACTGGAGGGTATATGGTCCAGAAGAGATGATGTGGTTTTCAGCATCAGAGCTGAATATCCCTAGGCTGATTCATTCATTCCATGCCTCTCATCCTGAGAAACTGGGTCTTGAGTGTCCGGAGTGGGGAAATACTGTGTAATAAAAATGCCTTAAAACTTTTTCTCTCTCTCATTATTTTGACATTTGGCAAATATTAATAATTATGGTAATCCTAATTGAACTAAAATGGGAAAGGTTTATTCTGATTTCATGTCAGATATTGAGAAAAACATGCAGATGTGTCTTTTTATACAGTGTATGTAAACTTCTGGTTTCAACTGAATCCACCACACCTGTGCACCCAAACACTACGAGCACACATATAGATATAGATATAGAAATTACAGAAGAAGAGTGATGTTATGCAAATATTAAGGCACACAATACTTGTATTTAAGTGACTGATTCACGCATGCACACAGGCAAAGAAGGGATGATTGAAATGCCTCATAATTGTATTGATTGATAATACTGAAAAAGGTTAATAGGGTTAATTCAGAGTAAATGACACAGCAATGGTACCTCAAACCACGATGGTGCCAAGTGGTACCAAAGAGAATAAATGAAAACACAATGATTACTGGAAACATTTACCTAGATTATGCAACTAACCAGTTATTGATTGCATATATGAAATACAGTATTTTTCGCTTTAGAAGATGCACCTGATTATAAGACGCACATAGATTTTAGAGAGGAAAATAAGAAAAAAATTTTTTGAGCCAAATAGTGTGCAAAAACCTTTAGCAAAATACAAAAATATTATCTATGGATGATGCTCTGTTATGGGGGATCTGTGAATTACAGTACAGTGCCTGCAGTACTGTATGTTGTGACTACCACCCCCCTTATCCTCAGGAATACACCAACTTACTGTATACATGGATGTATTCTGAAAGATGAGGGAGGTGGTATTCACATTTGCAATAAACACTTTGGACATTATACTTTCAGAATATACCAATTGATACAGTATATTCTGAAGGATGACGGTGGTTTTTGCTCACCTTTCCTAAAAGGAGCTCAGACTTGTGAGTAACGTAGTTCCAACATTAAATAGTGTTCAGGGACAGATATGTGGTTGGTGGAGGCAGATCAGCAACAGTTCCCTCCACCAATCACTATCCATCCCTGCAGAGGAGGAGGAGAACTGCTCTACTCTTCCTCCTCAGCTTTAGGCCTCTTTCACACATCCGTGTCTCCGGTACGTGTGGTGACAGTTTTCACAAGTACCAGAGACACTGACACATGAGACCCATTCAAATGACATGTAGACATGTCCATTTTTTATCATCAGCATGGGCAGCAAAACATCCCGCACCTTGCACACAGATAACACACATGGATGTCATCTGTGTGACATGCATCGGTGTCAGGGAAGAAGCGCTACAGTAAGCGCTGTTCCCCAGCACCGGGTAATGAAGACAGCTCTCATCATTCTCCCCTGCTCTGCCCACAATCGGCATGAGCAGAGGAGAATGATGAGAGTTATATTCAAGTCAGAACAATGACAGCAGATGGAGGCTTTTTGGACTATCAGGAAGCTGATGCCAGATGCGCGTCGGGGTTCTGTCTTTCATTGCCAGGTATGCACATAGCACTTTTCTAACAGATGGTCTTGTTTACTTTATACTGGGCAGCACTTTAAGTGGGCTTTTGTGCAATATTCTGTGTATTGGCCACATGGTGTGTGGGACTTCTCCTGCCCCTGACGAAGCCGAGGGCAGTGAAGCATGCATCGGGACTCCTGTGCGTCCCTCTTACACCCCTGCATGCGGCTTTTCAATATGTCACAAGGTAATGTTCAGATCACCATTGTTGTCTTACCTTATCTATTTAGTGGGTCATATAATTTATAGTTATTTATCGGTGTTTGACCTCTAACGGATATATTTTATATCCATTGTCGATTATTGCCGCTGACTATTTATATGTAGTCCTGTCAGGAGACGCATGTTTCTCTACACACTGCTTTTTCCATCATGTGCCGTGTCTGTTCATTTAGCTAGCACTTGTAATCATTTATTTCTCTGATACCTTGTCTATCTTTGTATGTTTTGCTATAATAAAATTGATTGATCTTTAATATACCCCCTCTTTTGTGGGTGTAATTTTTTATGACCATATACTTTAATGGGATTATTAAATTTCTACTGGGACCATTTATTATAAGTTCCTAGTACTTTTTGCTTTTGGTGAACTATAGATGAAAGCTCTACCTTAAAAGAGAAAAATAACAGCACAGGCCGCAAATGACAGTGGACAAAAATTGAGAATGCTTAATCAATGAAATTAGACTAAATTATAATAGCAGAAAACAAAAGTAAAGACTAAATAGCAATTGGATGTTATATCCTGTAACCAACACTATGTATCCATTCTGTTCTCCATTAAGAGATTTATTGGTAACGTGTGCCGTAATGACAGTGTCGCAGAATACGGATACGTATAGATACTGACAAGAAAAGAAAAATCAATATGTACACCGAACAAAACAATATCACAAGATCATATAGTCAGAGTAAACTAAATTTTCTGGAAACATTCACAATAGGCAATGTAAGAGATCATTAAATAGCAATTAGGTGGTGTACCTTGTAGTCAACAATGTATGCTGACTCCAATAATAACCTATTGTGATGGTAGTATAGACCATAATGGCAACAAGGCCAGGTTGAAAAATGAACACACATTGGAGAAAAAACAGTAATAAATGTGTAAAAACAGACATAATAAGAAAACTATACAAAAAAACATACAAGATATATTTTTAGAAAAAAAAGTGCATGTGTAACACCAATACAAAAAAGTGAGAAGCTGATCCCGATGGTGGAACAGATTAAGACGTCTTGGTGACATTGGCGTACTGAAAATGCCTGATAGGAAACCTATGTGAACAAAGAAGTATTAGAGAAAACAAAATTTCATAATATTGGATACATAACAACCCTGATGAAGAGGGAAGTATTCCCTTGAAACGCGTTGGTTTTGTGCCTCTTCTGCGCCCCGCCCTTGCTTCCAGTGTGACGTCATACAAGCTCCCGGAGCATGCAAGGTGCCGGCGTCTTCCACGTGCAGCTGCAGCAGCTGCAGGATCAGCGCTCCAGCCGAGCACCATCACCCAGCCTACCTCACCTAGCACCAGCCACCCCAAGTAAGTGCACCAACCCAGCACTTCATTTCCACAGCTGGCTTAGCCTGTAATTCACCCACATTTACCACACAGAGCCTAAGCGCCAACCGCTCTCCATCTGGATCAACTAGCGGTCACTAGCAGGTTCACCTAGCCCAGCACCTCGTTCCATCAGCGGACACAGACTGCTACTCAGCTACCCATCTATAACCTAAATTCAGCACTTCACTTCCAGCAGCGCTCCTAAGGAATCAATCATTTATTACTGCAATTTATACCATTGCACAGTAAGTGCAGCTTCCAGTTACTTAACCATTATCTCTACCTCAGGCCAAACTTGTCATTGTTACTTCTTACTGTCTCTGCTATATCCCCAGTTAAGAATTAGATTATTCTGGATCTAAAATCACCTAAATCTGACATCGGTATCATTCACCATTGGACCTGGACATACTCAAGTGAGTACCATCTGTCCAGGCAGCAGCTTGCTACCTTTTCTATTGGTCAGTACAATCCTAAAAATTCTTACTACTTTATCCAGCAGTTTTTCCTATATACGGATCACCAAACAGAGTGAAGCATCCCTGACATCAAGAATCACCTCAGACCTTGGGTTCCTTCTCACACCAGTAAATGAGTATCCGTGTAATAGGATTTTTTATTTCTCAGTTAGCGCGGAGAATCCTTTTCAATTTCTGATTCAGCTCTTTTTAACAGGCACCGGCACAGAGACTGTTTTTCAGCAGCCGCTTCTGGGATCTTTTACACATTTTCAAGTGGACTAGCGCCAGTGTGTTTATTGTTACTTGTTTTATTGGATACATAACTCCTCAGCTAAACATAGCAAAAGATAAATTATCTATTTTTGGCAAAGGCCCGTGAAGAGTAATTCTTCTTTAGGGGTTTTTTCCCATGAATGAAAGTTCATTTTAATGAATAGATCTTGATATAATAATAATATCCAGAATTGGATGTGTTTAAATAAAATGTTCCTGTGCTGAGATAATCTTGTAAATGTGTCCTTGCTGTGTACTGTGTAATGGCCGCGTCTGACCGTGCAGGAATATGGTCTGATCATACCACAGCTCCTGGGCAGGGGTGGAAGAAAAAGCACACATACAGGACAGCACGGGATCACAGCTGATTCTTGTAAGGTAAAACGTTTCACTGCTTCTGTTTAACCCCTTAAAGACCAAGCCACGTTGTAGGTTAATGACTAGACCTTAATTTTGAAATCGGACCACTGTCACTATAAATTTGGAACGCTTTAAGGGATCCCGCTGATTCAGAGAGATTGTTTTTCGTGACAATTTGTACTTCATGTTAGTGGTAAAATTTCTTCGATATGACTTGCGTTTATCTATGAAAATAATGGAAATTTGTCAAAAATTTTGAAAATGTTGTAATTTCCAAATTTTAATTTTTGTACCCTTAAATAAGACTGTGATGTCACACAAGATAGTTAATAAATAACATTTCCCACATATCAACTTTACATCAGCACAATTTTGGAAACATAATTTTTTTGTTAGGAAGTTATAAGGGTTAAAAGTTGACCAGCAATTTCTCATTTTTCCAACAAAATTTACAAAGCCATTTTTTTTAAGGACCACCTCACATTTGAAGTGAGTTTGGGGGATCAATATAACACAAGATACTCAAAAGTGACATCATTCTAAAACCTGCACCCCTCAAGGTGTTCAAAACCACATTCAAGAAGTTTATTAACACTTTAGGTACTTCATAAAACGAACATTTAACTTTTTTTCCCAATAATTTTACTTCAGACACAATTTTTTTTTATTTTGTCAAGGGTATCAGGGGAAAATGAACCACAATAATTATTGTGCAATTTCTCCTGAGTACACTGATACCCTATGTGTGGAGGAAGACCAATCTTTAGGTGCATGGCAGTGCTCAGAAGGGAAGGAGCATCATTTGAGGTTTTGAATGTCAAATTGAATGGAATTGAGAGCGGATATTGTGTTTGGAGAGCCCCTGATATACCTAAAAAGTGGAAACCTCCCCATAAATGACCACATTTTGGAAATTAGACCCCCTAGGAATTTATCTAAATGTGTGGTGAGCACTTTGAACCCCCAAGGGCTTCACAGAAGTTTATAATGTAGAGCCGTAAAATTAAAAAATCATATTTTTTCCACAAACATAATCTTTTGCCCCCCAATTTTTATTTTCCCAAGGGTAATAGGACCCCAAAAGTTATTGTGCAATTTGTCCTGAGTACGCTGATACTGCATATGTGGGGGTAAACCACTGTTTGGGCGCATGGCAGAGCTAGGAAGGGAAGGTGCGTCGTTTGACTTTTTCAACGCAAAATTGGCTGGAATTGAGATCGGACGCCATGGCGCATTTGGAGAGCCCAATCTTAGGCATCGGATTCCTGGCACTGCACAGCGGGAATCCAGAGCCAGACATCCTGCGGTCTCCCATTCCTCTCCGACCGCTTGGACTCCTGCTCAGCAATCACGGCTGGCCAGGCATCTCCCTCTGACTCGTTCTGTGAGCCTGGATGTTGCTGCCACCTCTGGTGCAGCAATGGTGACGCAACCTGCTTTGCAGGGAACTGCTCCCGAGGCTAAGTCCTCATGCCGTGCTACTAGGCATGCCCACAACTTGTCCTCTCAGTGGAGAGCAGGGGTCACATGTGCAGGTCCTATGTCGGATCTGATTGGTCCTTCCTATAGTACTGGAAGGTCCCGGAAGCGCATGGCTATAAAAAGCCTGCATGGTGGCTCGGCCATGCGCTAGTGTAGCATATTATGCTGTGTGTGTATGGTGATGGATGCATGGACTGGTGACTGACTCATTTGAAACCCCTTGCCTCGGTTATTACGAATGGTGACAGATTGTTGGGTAGTCAGCTCCAGGTTGTGGCCAGCTACACGCCACTGTGTCTCCTGCACGACACACTAGCGTCCGACGGTGCTCGGTCGTTCCGGCGCCGTCGCTCAGCAGCGATAGTTATTGCCGCGCTGCGGTTGCAGCGTTCTTGCCGTCTGCGGTTGCAGCGTCATTCGCTGGGTATCCTGTGAAGTAAACAGGGCCAGCGTCCTCATACAACTCTGTTGTTTTAGCGAATCTGTGTGTGAACAGAGCAGTACTTAGCGTTCGAGTAACGTTAACCCGAGCGCAGTACCTCACCTTTCGGTGCATCCGCCATTACTCAGCAGCGGTCTTGTCACCTACCGCACGGTGGACCCCGGGCGGCGAACGCACCTCCTATTATTTATATCTGGTGCGTTCCGCCGACCCTAACATTACACTAGCGCCAGGGTCTGGCTAGTAATGGCGGATGAACAGCGACTGCTGCAGCACATCCGGCAGCTGCAGGGCAGGTTGGCGGCTCTCGAGCGTTCAGCCTCTGCTGCGAATGTTAGTGCAGTCGCTGTTCAGGCAGCCACAGAGGCTGTTTCCCGTGTGACCACTGCCATCCCTGCCCCGACTTTGTCCCACCTCCCGCTGCCCGAAAAGTTCTCGGGTGATAGTGCAGCTTGTAGGGGTTTCGTAAGCCAGTGCTCTATACAGCTGGAGCTGCTGGCCGCCCGATTCCCCTCCGAGCGGGCTAAAGTGGGATTTATTATTTCCCTTCTGTCGGGCAGGGCTTTGGAGTGGGCCACACCGCTGTGGGAGCGTGGTGATCATGTGGTGCAGGGTGCTTCGCGGTTCTTAGACACTCTGAAACAGGTCTTCCTGGGACCTCGAGTCACCCATGACACCGCGCTCCGGCTGCTGGCACTATCACAGGGCTCGTCCATGGTCAGTCACTTCGCCATCCAGTTCCGGACGCTGGCTTCAGAATTAGAGTGGCCAGATAAGGTCCTCATTCCGGCGTTCTGGAGAGGTTTGGCTGGCCATGTGAGGGACGCTCTGGCCACCAGGGAGATTCCCGCTACACTGGAGGAGCTTATCTCTGTCTCCACCCGAATCGATCTTCGCTTCATCGAGCGAAGGTTGGAACGGGACCAGTGTAGGCAGAGGTTTAGGTTGGCACCTTGTTTTTCTAGACCTCTGGAATCCCCCAATCGGGCGTCCGAGCGTCAGGGGGCTTCCCGTGAGGGATCTAGACTCCGGTCCGCTCGAGCTCCTGTGAGCTGTCATATTTGTAGGCAGGCCAGTCACCTCGCCAACCGGTGCCCACAGCAGCAGGGAGAACGCTCGCGCCTAGTGGCCGTAGGAGGCGGCGCACTAAAGCCAGCGACGTTTTCCTCCAAGCTGTCCTTTAAGGGGACTCTTGGGTTTAATTCTTCCACTCTGGCGGTGGAGGTTTGCGTGGATTCCGGGGCGGAGGGCAATTTTATGTCGTCAGCCTTCGCCCAACGGCACGCTATACCTCTGGTTATGATGTCTACACCAGTCACTGTCAGAGTGGTAAACGGCACCACTCTACCCTCGCAGATAACTCACCAGACCATCCCCTTGGTACTCTCTGTGGCTCCGTCTCATCAGGAGACGATATCCCTCCTCGTCATGCCCGAGGGTATTGACCAGGTACTTCTAGGGGTTCCCTGGCTGCGGTATCACTCCCCCCATATAGAGTGGTCCTCGGGGAGGATTATTGGGTGGAGTAAGTCATGTGAGGGTAGATGTCTGAGGGAGTGCGTTCAGGTTGCCTCCACCGAGGTTCCCGCTGATCTCTCCTCGCTCCCCAAACACTATCGGCAGTATGCAGACGTGTTCTCCAAAAAGGCGGCGGAGATCCTTCCACCGCATCGCCCCTATGACTGTCCTATTGACCTCTTGCCTGGTGCTGAGCCTCCCCGGGGTCGAGTCTATCCCCTATCTCTCCCGGAGACTGAGGTCATGTCTCAGTACATCAGGGAGAATCTGGCAAGAGGATTCATTAGGAAGTCAGTGTCACCAGCGGGGGCGGGATTCTTCTTCGTCCAGAAGAAGAGTGGGGAACTACGTCCTTGCATTGATTACAGGGGTCTTAACGCCATCACCGTTAAGAATAAATATCCACTGCCCCGATATCAGAACTGTTTGATAGGCTACGAGGAGTGAGGGTATTTTCCAAACTTGATCTGCGGGGGGCTTACAACCTGATTCGCATCCGTGATGGGGATGAATGGAAGACGGCATTTAACACCAGGGACGGGCACTATGAATACCTGGTGATGCCCTTCGGGCTCTGTAATGCCCCGGCCATCTTCCAGGACTTTGTGAACGATATCTTCCGGGATATGCTTACCACCTCGGTTGTAGTCTATCTGGATGATATCCTCATCTACTCTCCAGATATTGACTCCCACCGGAGAGAAGTTTGCAAAGTTTTCGATCGCCTGCGGGCGAACTCCCTCTATGCCAAGTTGGAGAAGTGTGTGTTTGAGCAGGAGTCCTTGCCTTTCCTGGGCTATATCATCTCGGCCCAGGGATTGGCCATGGATCCTGCCAAGCTACAGGCGGTGATGGATTGGCAGGAACCTCATTCTCTCAAAGCGGTGCAGCGCTTTATGGGGTTCATAAATTATTATCGCCAATTCATCCCCCACTTCTCGACTTTGGTAGCACCCTTGGTAGCCCTCACCAAGAAGGGTGCAAATCCCAAGTTGTGGTCGGAACCGGTCTCCAAGGCCTTCTCCACCATTAAGTCCCATTTCGCTAGCGCTCCCATTCTACATCGCCCCGATGTAGACAAGCCCTTCATTCTGGAAGTGGATGCCTCTTCCGTCGGTGCTGGAGCAGTCCTGTTCCAGAAGGACACGCAAGGTCGGAAGCATCCATGCTTCTTTTTCTCCAAGACCTTCACACCGGCGGAGAGGAATTATGCCATCGGGGACAGGGAGTTGCTAGCGATGAAGTTGGCCTTCTCGGAGTGGAGACACCTCCTGGAGGGGGCTCATCACCCTTTCCAGGTGTTCACCGACCACAAAAACTTGGTGTATTTACAAACAGCCCAGCGGCTAAACTCTCGCCAGGCTAGATGGTCCTTGTTCTTTTCCCGGTTCCATTTCACCTTCCACTTTCTCTCCGGGGAGAAGAACGTCCGGGCCGATGCTCTCTCCCGCTCCGTGGTGTCATCGGAGGAAGAGGAGGAGGAGCCTCGGCTGATCGTCCCATCCGAAAGCCTGAGGACTGTGGCTCTGGTTGCCCTTGAGTCTGTGCCTCCGGGCAAGACATTTGTCCCTGCCCGTCTGCGACCAGAGGTCCTCTCTTGGGCTCACTCGTCCAGAGTGGGTGGACATTTTGGGACAAAACGGACCTCCCACCTTTTGGCGACGACTTACTGGTGGCCACAAATGGCCCGTGACGTCAAGGACTATATTGAGGCATGCGTCTCTTGCGCCCGGAATAGGTCTTCTCGGCAGCGGCCCGCTGGGCTTCTTTTCCCTCTGCCGATAGCAGACAGGCCCTGGGAGATGGTCGGTATGGACTTTGTGGTGGGGCTACCCAAGTCCAGCGGCAGCACGGTCATTTGGGTTGTCACCGACCATTTCTCTAAGATGGTGCACCTGGTACCTCTCTCCCGGTTACCATCAGCGCGGGGCCTGGCAGTCTTGTTCATCAAGCACGTTTTCCGCCTGCACGGCATGCCGGACAAGATTGTCAGTGACCGAGGTCCTCAGTTTGCGTCCCGGTTTTGGAGAGAGCTCTGTTCTCTACTCAGCATTGAGCTGAATCTCTCCTCGGCCTATCATCCCGAGACGAATGGGTTGGTAGAGAGAGCCAACCAGACCTTGATAACATATCTTCGACATTTTGTCTCAGCCAGGCAGGACGACTGGGCATCCTTGCTGCCGTGGGCAGAGTTCGCGTTGAACAATGCTGTGGCTGACTCTACCGGTCAAACCCCATTCCTCCTAAATTACGGTCAGCATCCGCGCGTTCCTGTGCCCATGCCCGTGTCTTCCACCGACTCCAGGGTGGCAGACTGGGCGGTGGAGGCACGTGACATTTGGGATCGCACCCAGGATGCTATCCGAGCTTCCAAGGAGAGAATGAGGATCTCCGCTGACGCACACCGGCGTCCTGCTCCAAGCTTCTCCCCTGGCGACATGGTATGGCTCTCTTCCCGAAACATTAAACTGCGGGTTGAGTCGCCCAAGTTCGCGCCACGATACATTGGCCCATTCAAGGTCCTTGAGCGACTTAGCTCGGTGGTCTACCGTCTGGCTCTTCCCCCACATTTGGCCATCTCAGACGTGTTCCATGTGTCCCTCCTCAAACCAGTTCACATGGCCCGGTTTTCCGAGCCATCTGCCGGGTCATCAGACTTATCGTCTGACGAGTTTGAGGTTAATGCCATCGTGGGGCGCAAGTTTGTCCGTGGCAAAAAATTTTATTTGGTGGACTGGAAGGGTCATGGTCCCGAGGCTCGGACCTGGGAGCCGGTGGAAAACATTCACGCACCGCTCCTGATCGCGGCTTTTGAGCGCAGTGAGGCTCAGGGGGGAGGGGGCCCTAGGAGGGGGGGTAATGTTAGGCGTCGGATTCCTGGCACTGCACAGCGGGAATCCAGAGCCAGACATCCTGCGGTCTCCCATTCCTCTCCGACCGCTCGGACTCCTGCTCAGCAATCTCGGCTGGCCAGGCATCTCCCTCTGACTCGTTCTGTGAGCCTGGATGTTGTTGCCACCTCTGGTGCAGCAATGGTGACGCAACCTGCTTTGCAGGGAACTGCTCCCGAGGCTAAGTCCTCATGCCGTGCTACTAGGCATGCCCACAACTTGTCCTCTCAGTGGAGAGCAGGGGTCACATGTGCAGGTCCTATGTCGGATCTGATTGGTCCTTCCTATAGTACTGGAAGGTCCCGAAAGCGCATGGCTATAAAAAGCCCGCATGGCGGCTCGGCCATGCGCTAGTGTAGCATATTATGCTGTGTGTGTATGGTGATGGATGCATGGACTGGTGACTGACTCATTTGAAACCCCTTCCCTCGGTTATTACGAATGGTGACAGATTGTTGGGTAGTCAGCTCCAGGTTGTGGCCAGCTACACGCCACTGTGTCTCCTGCACGACACACTAGCGTCCGACGGTGCTCGGTCGTTCCGGCGCCGTCGCTCAGCAGCGATAGTTATTGCCGCGCTGCGGTTGCAGCGTTCTTGGCGCCTGCGGTTGCAGCGTCATTCGCTGGGTATCCTGTGAAGTAAACAGGGCCAGCGTCCTCATACAACTCTGTTGTTTTAGCGACTCTGTGTGTGAACAGAGCCGTACTTAGCGTTCGGGTGATGTTAACCCGAGCGCAGTACCTCACCTTTCGGTGCATCCGCCATTACTCAGCAGCGGTCTTGTCACCTACCGCACGGTGGACCCCGGGCGGCGAACGCACCTCCTATTATTTATATCTGGTGCGTTCCGCCGACCCTAACACCCCTGATGTGCCTAAACAGTGGAAACCTCACACAAGTGACACCATTTTGGAAACTATACCCCCTACAGAGCTAATCTAGATGCGTGAACACTTTGATCCCCCAAGTGCTTCACAGAAGTTTATAACGTAGAGCCATGAAAATAAAAAAATCATATTTTTTTCCAAAAAAAATGATTTTTTGCCCCCAAATTTTTATTTTCACAAGGGTAACAGAAGAAATAGGACACAAAAAGTTGTTGTGCAATTTGTCCTGAGTACACTGATACCCCATATGTGGGGTGGAACCTCTGTTGGGGTGCATGGCAGAGTTTGGAAGGGAAGGGGTGCCGTTTTGAAATGCAGACTTTGATGGAATGGTCTGCGGGCGTCATGTTGCCTTTGGAGAGCCCCTAATGTGCCTAAATAGTGGAAACCCCCCACAAGTGACCCCATTTTGGAAACTAGACCCCCCAAGGAGCTTATCTAGATGTGTGGTGAGCACTTTGAACTCCTAAGTGCTTTACAGAAGTTTAAAACGTAGAGCCGTGAAAATAAAAAAATCATATTTTTTCCACAAAAATGATCTTTTTGCCCCCAAATTTTTATTTTCCCAAGGGTAACAGGAGAAATTAGACCTCAAAACTTGTTGTGCAATTTGTTCTGAGTATGCTGATACCCCATATGGGGGGGAACTTGTCACGTCGCCATCAGACTCGGGGCCCGCTGTTCCGCCCTCAGCCACTAGGAGGCGACGGACTGTCACGCCGCCCTTGGGCTCGGGGCCTGCTGTCCAGGCCTCGGCCACCAGGAGACGCCGGACTGACATGTCGTCGTCAATCTCGGGGCCTGCTGTTCCGCCCTCAACCACTAGGAGGCGCCGTGGCTCGCGCCCGAGTGAGGGCGGAAACAATGAAAGGGCTTCTGCGCAGGCGTCTACTGGATGCAGACTCCGCTCCTCTGTCAGTCATGAAGGGGCTGGTGCATCATCATCAGGTCTGGTCCTGGGGGCGGTCCTGATGACATCACCAGCCCGGGAGCCTGTGAGGGACGACCTGATCCCTCAAATACCTTGGGACTGGGCTTGCAAGCCGCCGGATATATTCTTGGTTCCCCTACGTGTTGCTTGTGATTGCCTATCGTTAACTCCGACCTCAGCCTGAACTTCTGACTACTCTGTTGCCTGCCGTTTTTGTACCTTGCATTTCTCCTGATTACTGACGCTGACCTTGGCCTGGATTCCTGACCCCCTCTACTGCCTGACGATTTTGTACCTCCGCTACTCTCCCGGTTTTTGACCTCTGCCTGGACTCTCGACTCTGCCTCTGCCTGCCGTTTCTGTACCTCCACTGCTCGCCTGGTTTCCGACTCCATTTTTGGCTCCCTTCCTGCTTTTCTATTGCGACCGTTCTGCTCTGGCACTCTGCTCCTGTTCAGACAGCGCTTCCTGGGCTCTGCAGTAAATCCAGATCCCTGTATAGGGGTAAATGGTGTCGGTGCTACTCGGGGCGCTGTCTGTCTGCAGCCCAGACTTGCAGACGGACGCGACATTATATCCGGCCCAAATAAAACTGTCTCTTGTGTGTGTATATATATATATCACACCTATATAAAGACAGTTTCTCTGAATTTTTTTTTCCTTTCCTCTCTTGCCTGAGCTGATTGTTGGCCTAAAACACCTGTTACTAAGCCTCAGTATACAGCCTGGAGGATCA
Organism: Dendrobates tinctorius; assembly: GCF_039654945.1. Classification (NCBI taxonomy): domain Eukaryota; kingdom Metazoa; phylum Chordata; class Amphibia; order Anura; family Dendrobatidae; genus Dendrobates; species Dendrobates tinctorius. Next base: position 6,281,294 of record NW_027361827.1, on the reverse strand, counting down.
GTCTCACCTTCCTGCTCGAGCATGCTGCAGTTAGGAGACTCCAGGGACAAAGCTGAACGTCAGAGATCCGTACCCCGGGAACATCAGCCTCTGAGCAGCTCTGGCTATGGTTGCACAGAGGCTCAGGTATTGCCCGCAGATGCGGCCAAAGTTTTACTACCTATTTCGTTGTATTTTGGTCAGGATTCTCTGTGTTTAAAAGCCTATGTCGATAGCGGGTCTGAAGGGAATTTTATGGACTCTTTTGCTGCTAAAAAACTTGGTGTCCCACTACTGAAACTTAATATTCCAATTAAAACCACGGCTATTAATGGCACATCCATTATTCAGGAGGGGGTTAAATTTGTTACTGCTAAGATAACTATGTCAGTAGGAGCACTACATACTGAGCTTATTTCCTTTTTTGTGTTGGACAATCTATCTTCTGCAGTCATTTTGGGAATGCCGTGGCTACGTCAACATAACCCTGTCATTGACTGGCACCTGGGTGATGTGGTGCGCTGGAGTTCGCAATGCCAGGATAATTGCATGTCTGTAGCAGTAAATCAAACCAAGCTAAAAAAAAAAACACCCCTTCATACCGTTTGCTCTCAGGGATTATGGAGATGTCTTTTCCGTTATAGAGTCTGAGAAACTACCGCCCCACAGAGAGTATGATTGTCCTATAAACCTAATTCCAGATGCCCGTCTTCCAAAAGGGAGAATATTTAATCTCTCTGGTCCAGAGCATCAGGCCATGAATGAGTACATAGCGGATAGCTTAAGAAAGGGGTTCATTAGACCATCTATTTCACCAGTTGGAGCTGGGTTCTTCTTTGTAGAGAAGAAAGATGGTGGTCTCAGACCCTGCATTGACTACCGGGAATTAAACGCAATCACTATAAAGAACCAGTACCCGCTTCCACTCATCCCTTTTCTTTTTAATCAGCTAATTGGAGCCCGTTGGTTTACTAAACTTGACCTCCGGGGGGCATACAATCTAATCCGCATAAGAGACGGCGATGAGTGGAAGACAGCGTTTAATACACCTCTTGGTCACTTTGAGTACCTAGTAATGCCTTTCGGACTCAGCAATGCTCCTGCAGTGTTTCAGCACTTTGTTAACGATATTTTCAGGGACATCTGTGGTGTGTATGTCGTTGTGTACTTGGATGACATTTTGATTTACTCCACTGACCCTGTGACACATGCTCAACATGTCCGTTCAGTACTGCAGAGACTGCGGGAGAACTCCTTGTTTGCTAAGTTGGAGAAATGTGTCTTTTTCGCTGAGGAGGTACAATTTTTGGGGTACATGGTCTCAGGCAGGGGTTTCCGCATGGATCCTGCCAAGATCCAACCTATTAAGGCGTGGGTGCAGCCCAAATCGCTGAAAGCACTGCAGCGATTTTTGGGATTTGCCAATTACTACCGTAAGTTTATCAGGAGTTTTTCTGAGATTGCCAAGCCACTCACGGATCTAACCCGGAAGGGGGCGGACGTGGCCAACTGGAATCCCGAGGCTATTCAAGCATTTTCTACGTTAAAGGAATGCTTTGTGGCCAACCCGGTTTTAGTACAACCTGACTTAGACCGCCCATTTATTGTGGAGGTGGATGCCTCCGAAGTCGGAGTGGGAGCAGTGCTATCGCAAGGCACTGCAGCCCTCACTCAGCTGCGCCCATGTGCTTTTTTTTCCCGAAAGTTCTCTGCCACAGAGAAGAACTATGATATTGGGAATCGGGAATTACTAGCAATCAAATGGGCCTTCGAGGAATGGCCTCACTTTCTCGAAGGCGCCAAACACAAGGTCACCGTCATTACAGACCACAAAAACCTGACCTACCTGGAGTCAGCTAAAAGACTGAATTCCAGGCAGGCCAGGTGGGCCTTGTTCTTTTCAAGGTTCGATTTTTTTTTTTTTTTTTTTTTTTAATCACCTTTCGCCCTGGCACGAAAAATGTGAGGGCCGATGCCCTCTCTCGCAGTTTTTGCCCCACACAAGCCGAAGACTGTGAACCCGTTCCGATATTAGCCAATGGGATCGTCGTGTCGGCAGTTTCCTTGGACCTTCTGGAGGAGATCCGTAGGTTTCCGGAACGAGCTCCTGACACTACACCCCCCCAAAAATTGTTTGTTCCGAATTCCTTTCGCCTTCAAGTTCTTAAAGAGTCACATGACTCTGTTCTGGCAGGTCATCCTGGGCTCAATAATACCACCAGGTTGGTAACTAGGAACTTTTGGTGGCCGACGGTGGTCAAGGACTGTAAGAACTATGTTTCAGCATGTGAAGTCTGTGCCTGCGCCAAATCCACCCATAATCGCCCTGCTGGCTGGCTTCAGTCCTTGCCCACCCCTGAGAGTCCATGGACCCACATCTCCATGGACTTCATCACAGACCTGCCGACCTCAGATGGGAAAACATGTATCTGGGTGGTGGTAGACAGGTTCAGCAAACAGTGCCATTTTATTCCCCTGTCTGGCTTACCTAACTCCGAAACCTTGAGCAAATTGTTCCTTGTGCACATTGTACGTCTTCATGGTGTTCCGTCAAATATTGTGTCCGACAGAGGTACCCAGTTCGTCTCAAAATTCTGGAGGGCGTTCTGTAAACGCATCGGTGTTGAGTTATCCTTCTCCTCGGCCTACCACCCCGAAACCAATGGGCAAACCGAACGTGCTAATCAAGCTCTGGAGCAATACCTCCGTTGTTACGTGTCAGGACACCAGTCCGATTGGGTAGAACATCTGCCATTGGCTGAGTTTGCCTTAAATAATCGCTACCAGGACTCCATTAAAACTACCCCTTTTTTTTGTAACCTTGGATTGCATCCGCGCTTTGGGTCGTTCTCGGCTAGGATGTCGGAGCTCCCTGGGGTAGAGAAAAACATACATCGCTTGAAAACAATATGGTCTGAAGTAAATACGAATTTGAAAGGGGCTCAAGTTAGACAGGCTTCAGCTGCAAACAAACGACGGTCCAAGGGGCCACACTTGGGGGTTGGGGACAAGGTTTGGCTTTCTACTAAAAACATCAAACTGAAAGTACCGTCTGCCAAACTGGGTCCCAGATTTATCGGCCCATATGAAATTATAGAAGTGGTTAACCAGGTAGCCTTCCGTTTGAAACTTCCGCAGTCATTTAAATTACCTATTGTGTTCCACAAGTCTCTCCTCAAACTGTATCGCTCCCCAATTCACCCTGTCCAGTCCCCTCCTCCTCCTGTTTCGGTCGGAGGGTCCTTGGAGTATGAAGTCCAGGGTATCCTTGACTCCCGCCTTGTGAGAGACTCCATACAGTATCTTGTACACTGGAAGGGCTACGGCCCGGAGGAGAGGTCCTGGGTCCCCGCAAGGAACATCCATGCTAAGGCATTAATTAGGAGATTTCATCTCCTTCACCCTGACAAACCGGGTTTTGAGGGTCCGGAGGCCCCTCCTGGAGAGGGGGGTACTGTCACGTCGCCATCAGACTCGGGGCCCGCTGTTCCGCCCTCAGCCACTAGGAGGCGACGGACTGTCACATCGCCCTCGGGCTCGGGGCCTGCTGTCCAGGCCTCGGCCACCAGGAGACGCCGGACTGACATGTCGTCGTCGATCTCGGGGCCTGCTGTTCCGCCCTCAACCACTAGGAGGCGCCGTGGCTCGCGCCCGAGTGAGGGTGGCAACAATGAAAGGGCTTCTGCGCAGGCATCTACTGGATGCAGACTCCGCTCCTCTGTCAGTCATGAAGGGGCTGGTGCATCATCATCAGGTCTGGTCCTGGGGGCGGTCCTGATGACATCACCAGCCCGGGAGCCTGTGAGGGACGACCTGATCCCTCAAATACCTTGGGACTGGGCTTGCAAGCCGCCGGATATATTCTTGGTTCCCCTACGTGTTGCTTGTGATTGCCTATCGTTAACTCCGACCTCAGCCTGAACTTCTGACTACTCTGTTGCCTGCCGTTTTTGTACCTTGCATTTCTCCTGATTACTGACGCTGACCTTGGCCTGGATTCCTGACCCCCTCTACTGCCTGACGATTTTGTACCTCCGCTACTCTCCCGGTTTTTGACCTCTGCCTGGACTCTCGACTCTGCCTCTGCCTGCCGTTTCTGTACCTCCACTGCTCGCCTGGTTTCCGACTCCATTTTTGGCTCCCTTCCTGCTTTTCTATTGCGACCGTTCTGCTCTGGCACTCTGCTCCTGTTCAGACAGCGCTTCCTGGGCTCTGCAGTAAATCCAGATCCCTGTATAGGGGTAAAGGGTGTCGGTGCTACTCGGGGCGCTGTCTGTCTGCAGCCCAGACTTGCAGACGGACGCGACAGAACTATTGTGATTGCCTTACTGCGATCTTTGGGAGGCAGAATGAACAAATCCATAAAAAGTAAAGAATTGGTTTTAGTTTTTACACCGTTCCTCGTGTGGTATTAGTGATTAGCAGAGATGAGCGACTTTGCCTTTTTTCGGGTCGAGTCGGGTCTCATGAAACCCGACTTTCTCAAAAGCCGGGTTGAACGAAATCGGACGATTATTGTGAAAAGTCGAAGGCCGACTGAAACACAAAACCCAATGCAAGTCAATGGGGAAGCAAAGTCGGCAGGGAGTGGAGGACATTAAACACACCTACACTGCCCATTTGAATGGCAAAAACATCAATTACTGAAGCTTGTCAACCTTAATTTACTTCATAATAATAGTTACACACTGAAAACTGGGGGTTATTTGGCTAAAGTTGTGGGGGGATAGGGCTGGCTCCAGGTTTCCATGTGCCCTGGGCCAAAGAGCGCCCCTTTAACACATACCACAACTCATGATGCTCCGATACGGCAGAGAAATATCGGTATAGTACAATGAAAAATACTTCACTTTTTACATCTCATGACTGATATCCATTTTAAATTCTCCAATAGCCCCAAAAACGGACATATATAACTCCATACAGTATTATGGGCACCGCCTAGTGCGCTATACAGAGTAATGAGGCCCATATATTTCTCCATACAGAATCATTGGTCCCATATAATATTTGAAACAGTATATGATGAACTCCACATAATGCTACAGTATATGTTGGTCCCCATGGATGAAGCTCCACTGTCTTATGGGCCCAAATAATGCTCCATATATAATGGGCCCCATTTCTAATGCTCTAGTGTATAATGGGCCCTGTAAATGCTGCTCCAGTGTCTGATGTCCACCTTTGGAATGCTCCAGTGTATGGTGGGCCCCATATATCATTCTCCAGAGTATAGTGCTCCCCAAAAATTGCTGTCCCAACATTGAAAACAATTAAATAAGTTTCCTCGCTAGGGAATCCCTGTACTAGTCTGGACTCCTCATCGTCCCCATCTTCCATCTCACTGCACTTGGCTGTTTAGGCAGAGGGCGCACAAACGTGATGTCATTGCGCTCTCTGATCAGAATATCACTGTCAGGACACGAGGAAGACGTCATGGCGGTGGAGCAGGGAGAGATAAGTATTTCTACTTTGCAAGTGCTGTGACCCGGAGCAAGCAGGGGGGGCTCACTCATTGGCGACGACACTGGCACAGGGCCCCTCATAGTACGGCGGTGTGTGGTGGTGTGTCTGACGGCAGGAGGGCCCTCCCACCGGCAGAGACACTTTTGGGTGCTATGAGAGGCCCTGTGCCAGTGCTGTCGCCCATGAGTATGCCCCCCCACCTGCTCAAGGAACCTGCACTTTCATCTGTACCTTCCTCTTTGTCACCGTGTAAAGTGGTATAGTATGCGGGAAGGGGAACCTGAGTTTCCTCAGAGTCAGATTCTGGCTGTGTAGAGTGTGAGGGGAATGTAGTGGTCTGGGTCAATGTACCAGCAGAATCATCTAGCAGTGGCTGGGCATCAGTGCAGTTGTGGCGTCCCCAGGAGTACGGTCGCCACAGTGGCATTACCTTCCTCCTAGGGAGTGTGACATCATGCTTGGGAGCAACGAAGGATCTCTCTAGCAGTTAAACCAACACACAACACATTTCCCACTCCAGGCCAGTAGGGAGACCTCTGAACCTGACTGCTGAGGAGCTGCTCTCAGTTGTCGGGAGGAGGTAAGTTAGGGCACTCTGTGCAGGGAAGGGGAAGTGTTTGGACGTGAGAAGGGGAGCTGGAGGATGAGCAGAGTTAAGGCTCACTCCTAGCTGGAACACATGGTCCGTATTCAGGTCTCCGAGTTTGTAGGGACACTGACATTCCTGCAGCAGAAACCGGAGGAAGTAGCAGCTGTAAATGCTCTGTACCCAACTAAGGCTCGGAGGCCCCAGCATCGACGTGTGGGAGCCAGAAGGAAAAGGCTACGGCTGCCTGCCATACGAGAAAGTTCCAAAAGAGAGTCAACAGGAGGAACGTCATTGAACTCAGCACTGCGAGTACCTCAGATAAGCACTAGAACGGAGGCCACACTACCTATCTGCAGAGAGAGAATTCCCAATTGGCTTCCAGGCTGACCAACTCCTTCTCCATCTGTACTCTGGGTCCTGGACGGCACTTACCAAGTACAGGTAAAGGAACTGCACGACTGTGTCTGTCATCTTTCTTCTGCGCCTGGCGCACGGCTCTGCTACATCCTGCACTGCACACCATCTACCAACTCTTTCATCTGTCCTGCGACTACGGCCCTACCTGGGCAGGGCTTCTACATTTTAGCTGCACCACAACATCTGTCCCAGAGAAGCGACACTGCAGCGCTGGTCAATCTAATCAGAAACCACTGGTGGCGTCACGTATCATTCACCTATAAACGTAATTCACCCCTTTGCATGGACGTCCAGGGCCACGGAACGGGTCACCACCACCGTGACACATCCCTGTGAGACACCGGCCCGGTACCGATTAACCCCACTGCCCTAGCTGGCCACCCACACTCCATGTCAGATTCATCTTGGACTTGGGAATTCACGATTTGACTTGATAACCCAGGCATGATATGATAGAAAGAGCTAAATGGACTAATGTGAAGTGTGGCCTGCTGCATCATTCACTTTTGGTGGGGGTGAAGGACACAAGGAAAGGGGTTCTTCCTGACCAGGAGCCAGCACTTGATGACTCAGTGCTTGCATTTTTTGAAGCTTCAGAAGAGGAGGGCATATTTGCTGGAATCTGTTTTGGCAATGTAAGCCAAAACCAGTTCCTCATGCTCCGGCTTTAAAAGCGGTTAACCTACTCCCAGAAAAGGTAGCCTTCCAGGCGTTCTGGAGCCAGACCATGATGCAGGCTCAACACCTCCTGCCTTAGCTGCTATTGTGCTTTTGCCACTACCAGCAGATGCACCACCACCATCAGCACCAGCTGGCCCCCCCATGCCCACGGCCTCTTACGCCAAACTTCAAAATTTTGCAGAAAATAGACCCAAAATAACATCAGATATATGGCACTATATCAGCTCTATTCAGTCAAAGGATAATTGTCAATCTCCCTATATATTCCATCAGTCACACAGAGATGTTCACAGGCTCAGTATGGATTAGACAAGAATATAAAAATTAGACAAAGTGTACAGTATCATCAGATAGCTTGTATATATAGTATAGTTTAAACATTCTAAATCTCCGTAGATATTTGAGGAGGCACACACAGACACTCTCAGGCTCAGTATTGGATTACAACACAATCTAAAAAGCCGTAAAACGGTAATGGATCTCGAGTACAGCTGTACACAGTGGAGGTGTCATTGTTGTCAATCTCAGTATTTATTTCCACAGTCAGAAAATAACTCTCACTTGGTCAGTTTGGATTAGACCAGAATATAACAAGCAGTAAATGGGTAATGTATCACAAGCGTAGAGCTGTATACAGTGTTGGGGTAATTTTTAAATGTACATCTAAATTGCAGGAGTAACCCATAGACACTCACACGCTCAGGATGGATTACACTACCTTATGGTTATTAGCCATTTGGAAGTGTTTTTCTTGTCCACTATGCTTGTTGACAGAGATTATCCCAAGGTGCCTGGGGAGGGAGGGAAGAGATGGGGGGGTCGGAGCTGGGAAGGCAATAGTAAGTAGAGAGAGGTAACAATAAAAAGATATTAGATTGGTAATGACTTCAATATGATGTGAAGCTAAACAAAATGATTTATCAAACTGGGAGGAGCCTAATGCTACCAGCCAGCAGGGGAGGTAATATTTATCTTTTAGATATCACAGTATTAATGAAACAGAACCTTCTACATAACAACATATACATTTTTCAAAATGGTTTGCGGAATATTTTTTTTCGCAGGGTGCTTCCACATGAAAGTTCATCTCTTGGACAAGATATTGAAATGTTTATCCGAGATTCCATTCATCCGGACAAATATCTTTGTCGACGACTCGGGGGTCATCTTCAGGTGTCTTGATCTTTGGTAGGGGTCGATTTTGACGCTTTACGTCTTATCTTTTGTGATTTAGTTGTAGCGACCAGGTGCCAGGGGGTTGGAAGAGGGATGGGTTGTAACATGGAGGCCGCATGAAAAGTTTCGATGTCCGGGTATTGGTCTAGGGAGATATTTAGGGTGTTGCATAAATTTTTAATTTCCGCCAAATTCCTTGCCTGAAGCCTTTTATCTTCATAGATTATCTGAATCCCAAATGGAAAAAGCCATCTGTAGTGTAGTTTTTTCTGGAGCACGGCAACAGTAAGCGGCTTAAGTAGTTTTCGCTTCCTTAGGGTGATTGCTGAGAGGTCCTGAAAAAGCCTGAGTTGCGATCCTTCGTACATGATGTCCTGCGCCTCTCTGGCACGTTTTAGCACCAGATCTTTGGTGCGAAATTCTAGGAATCTGCAGAGTACATCGCGGGATGGTTCTCCTTGTTTAGGCTTAGGACGAAGTGCTCTATGAATTCTTACAATTTCGATGTCATGAGGGTCATGTTCCAAAAGGAGCGAGTGGAATATCTCAATTGCAGCATTGTTTAAGGCTTCAAAAGCAACAGACTCTGGTACTCCTTTTATCTGAATGTTATTTCTGTGTTCTCGATTCTCATGATCCTCCAATGTGGAGTGGACAAGTTGCAGTTGTTCCTCTTGCGTTTTAAGACAGGAGAGAAGGGTATTAAAGAGTGCTCCGTATAGGAGGACTGAGTACTTTCTAAAGTTTAGAGTCTGTGTCCTTGCTGAGAGATTTCCTGTTTAATATCTGTTAATTCTTTTCCAATGGGTTCCAGGGCTTTGGATAGGATTCTTTTAATAAAGGAGTGTGTCACGGGTTGTTCTTTTCTGTTGGTACCCATATCAGAGTCGCTCTCCGTATCTGTGTCTGTTTCACCTTCTTGAGCTGAATTAGGTGGATAGTTTGTTTTACCAGCACCTGGGGTTGAGGGGTGTTTTTTCAAGTATTTGTCAAGATCTGATTGGGTGACTAGATTTTTCGTTCTGGTTGATCTGGACGCCTTAACTCCAGATTTAACCATTTTGCAGGATATTGGACTAAACTGAGACAGCTCCCTGGCCAGCAAGGTGGCTAACTAGAATATCATATTTTGAGAGTTATGTTGTGGATACGAGAAATTTCATTTTGACCTAGAAAATAGGCAGTGGGTAGGAGAAGTTATGCTGGAGGCAGAGAGTGGACCTCTTATAATTCTTAGAAAGAGCAGATCCCGATATTGGCCACTAGATGTCAGTATAGCAACATAGATCAGATATAATGCTCTACTGGTCCTGTGTAGGTACTTTTGATTTTTATAAATTAGGCTGTGGGGATCCTATTTTCTAGCTGTATGCATAGAGGATATAACTGAATAGCTGTGCTGCGTCCTCTCTGTAGCCAAGCACTGCTGCTCCTCCACTCCTCCGGAAGTTAAAATGGCGCCCGCCTCTGCAGGAAAAACTCTGGGCCCGCTGCCACCTGCACAGAACCAGCATTCAAAGGGTCTCTCCTCCGAGCCAACACAAGGGGAGAGCGTCAATTCCCTGTTCTTTCAGAAGGCCAACTCGCAGGGTCCGGCACTGCAGGAGTTTCTCCTCTGTGTGCAGCAGGTGGGGGGGAAAGAAGTCAGAAATGAATCACTGCAGTGTTTATCTCTTCGGAGCTCAGGAGAACCTTATGTGGCCAGACAGAATGAGTAGTGAGGCAGGGGAGGGGAACGCTGACCCGGGACTCTATCTAGTGACACTTCCACAGCAGCAGTACCAGATTGCAGTCCATCTTCCCCCTCAGCCTCACAAGATGGCGTCTGCCACACTCCACTGCTCGTCTGTGATGCACCTCGGGGGCGATTGGGGCCAAGTCCCCCTCTCCAGTCCTGATTCTCGAAGGTGCCAGATGGGTTTATCACAGCTCTGGGAGTCAAACCGCAGCCGTAACTTCTCTAAAATCTCTGATTTTAGCAGGTAATGTGGAGGAGCTCCAAGCCCACACGTCCTGTCTCCTCTGCAGTTAGGCCACGCCCCGAATGAACATTCCTAATGAAACCGAATCACCTTTTTTTTTTTCTCTCAGTTGTGACTTAGTAGGTGCACTTTTCAATATGGTGGCTAGCATTTATTTGCAGCAGGCAACTATTGGCACCTTTTTATGCCCTTTTCCTGCATATTTTGCACACAAAATTAATTTTAATGCATTAAGCAATTTATTTTTCTGAGGTATAGGTGACTGGAATTTATATGAAATAAGTGAATGCTCATTCTGAGTGGCACTATACACCATTTTCTCAACAGTGGATTTTTGTGCATTTAATAAAAGGTTATGCTTTTCTCAATAGGGTGGCTAGCATTTTATATGCAGCAGACAATTATTGGCACCTCCTTGCATGTAGCACTTTTTTCATTGTGAATTTTGCATATAATCTGTCTATTACATCAAGCTTTTTATTATAATTTTTGCTATCTATCAAACAATAAGTTTTTGATTACACGAGTTTTATGGTGTTTTCCTGTCATATTTTCTGATATGGTTTCTGGTCTGTGTATTATGGCATTTTGTGCATATTCCCTTGCTTATATTATGTACTGAGTAAATAATACATTTTGAAGAAATTTTATGATCATGCTTTTTGCCTCTTGTTCTGCCATTTACTAATGGTAGTTATGATTTATGAATAACTTTTGAGGTGGTATTTATACATCTTGGACATTTTTTTTGTTAGCTGTATAATGTCTGCTAACTAGTGTTGAGCGATACCATCTGATATTGAGAAATATTGGATCGGATTGGATCGGCCGATACCCAAAAAGTATCGGGTATAGCCAATTCCGATACCGGAAGTCCCATTCAAGTCAATGGGACAGAAATATCGGAATTAAAAAAACCCTTTCTTTACTTGCACATCCTGTTCGGGAGGGGGGGAAGAGTGTGGGCGGTGCGTGGGCGGACACTGTGCATGTCTGTGTGTGCAGGCGGGGTCTGTGCGGGCCTGTCGGGGGTCTGGACGGGCCTGCCGGGGGTCTGTGCCGGCCTGTCGTGGGGTCTGTATGGGCCTGCCGGGGGTCTGTGCCGGCCTGCCGGGGGTCTGTGCCGGCTGCCGGGGGTCTGTGCCGGCTGCCGGGGGTCTGTGCGGACTGCCGGGGGTCTATGCGGGCCTGCCGGGGGTCAGTGCCGGCTGCCGGGGGTCTGTGCAGGCCTGCCGGGGGTTGTGTGTGTGCAGGCATCATCCGATGGGACTATTAGTCCAATCGGGCTATGCCTGTTACAAAGACAGTGATTGACACATTAGCCAATGATGGGACAGTAGTAGTCCCATCATCCGGCTAATGTGTTGAATGTAAAAAATATATATATACATACTACATATATAAACATTCATACAAAATACATACATACTACCTACTACATACATACTTAATATATACTACATTCATACAACATACATACATACTACATACATACTTCATATATACTACATTCATACAACATACATACAACATACATTCATACAACATACATACATACTACATATATACAACATTCATTCAACATACATACATACTACATATATACAACATTCATTCAACATACATACATACTACATACATACTTCATATATACTACATTCATGTTTCATTGCTGAGTATGCTCTGTTTCCACTATTTAGGCATATCAGGGGCTCTCCAAATGTGACACAGTGTCCGATCTGAATTCCAGCCAATTTTGCACTGAAAAAGTCAAACGGCGCTCTTTCCCTTCTGAGCTTTGCCATGCGCCGAAACAGTGGTTCCCCCCCCACATATCAGGTATCAGCATACTCAGGAGAAATTGCACAATAACTTTTGCAGTCCAATTTCTCCTGTTACCCTTGGTAAAATAAAAAAATAGGACCTGAAATAATCTTTTTGTGAAAAAAGTTAAATGTTCATTTTTTTTAAGCATTCAAAAAATTCCTGTGAAGCACCTGAAGGGTTAGTCAACTTCTTGATTGTGGTTTTGAGCACCTTGAGGGTTGCAGTTTTTAGAATGGTGTCACTTTTGGGTATTTTCTATCATATAGATCCCTCAAAGTCACTTCAAATGTGATGTGGTCCCTAAGAAAAAATGGTGTTGTAAAAGTGAGAAATCGCTGGTCAACTTTTAACCTTTATAACTTCCTAAAAAAACATTTTGGTTCCAATATTGTGCTGATGTAAAGTAAACATGTGGGAGATGTTACTTACTAAGCTTTTTGTGTGCCATATCTCTGTGATTTAAGGGCGTAAAAGTTCAAAGTTGGAAAATTGCAAAATTTTTGCCAAATTTACATTTTTTCACAAATAAACGCAATTTATATGAATGAAATTTTACCACTAACATGAAGTACAATATGTCACGAGAAAATAATGTCAGAATCACCAGGAGCCATGGAAGCATTCCAGAGTTATTACCTCATAAAGGGACAGTGGTCAGAATTGTAAAAATTGGCCCGGTCATAAATGTGCAAACCACCCTTGGGGGTAAAGGGGTTAACCACTGTGCCTAATGTTTGGGGAGATGTGTTTTTCCTGAAATTCTGTGCCATTTCTTCTCCACACATACCTTGGATAATTGTGGCCAAAGAGTTCTATTTGAACCTCATCAGCGCACAGGAAATGTTTCCAAAATGCTTCAGGTTTGTTTAGATTTTCTTTTGCATACTTGTAAAACTGCATTTTATGGTGAGGATTAGGGATGAGCGAGCAGTCAAATATTTGAACTCGCTATAGTCATAACGAGTAGATCCTAATAATCGGGTATTCGTAACGAGTAGCAAGACCAATGCAAGCCAATGGAAAATGCGAGTAATTTTCTGCTGGACCCTACAAAGTGGTCAGGGGGAATGTGGAAAAGGCTGAAATGGGCGCATGGTTGCTTAAAAGCAGGTGGTAAAAAGCTGTGTGTTGGTTAAAGCAGGAAAATGCCACCCATAATGTCCTTGTTGTTCCACTGCCACTGCATAATGTGCAGGCATAGTGTCTCCAAAATATTAGCCCTAGTGGCTGTATCATGGTTGACGCAGGAAGGAGGCCTCAAGGGCCAAACAGTTATGAAGCTAGGACTACTAGCATGGTAGTTCCAATGGCCAATGTGCAGGCATAGACATAGTGTTTCCAAAAACTAGCCCAAGGGACTGTGTCATGGTTGATGCAGGAAGGAGTCCTCAATGGCCAGACAATTATGAAGCTAGGACTACTAGCACAGCAGTTCCAATGGACAATGTGCAGGCATAGACATAGTGTTTCCAAAAATTAGTCCAAGGGGCTGTATCATGGTTGATGCAGGAAGGAGGCCTCAAGGGCCAAACCATTATGAAGCTAGGACTACAAGCATGGTAGTTCAAGTGCCCAATGTGCATTCATAGACAGTGTTTCCAAAAATTAGCCCAAGGTGCTGCATCATGGTTGATGCAGGAAGGAGGCCTCAAGGGCCAGATAATTATGAAGCTAGGACTACTAGCACGATAGTTCCAGTGCCCAATTGCCCAATGTGCAGGCATAGACATAGTGCTTCCAAAAATTAGCCCAAGAGGCTGTATTATGGTGGTCGCAGGAAAGAGGTCTCATTACAAGTGCCTCCGATGGGAAATATTAATGAATGGAACATTGTTTCTAGCTTGTTGAACATAAAGTACATGTGGCAGAAGCAGGAGTAGGATACACATGTTAGAAGAAGGAAAGGGATTTGTATGGGAAGGGATGGGCTTGATCACCAGTAGCAAAAAAGAATGTTTTGGGTGACTTTAGGTTGGGATGCTGTCATCTGGAGGGCTTATAAACTGTGGTGAAATCCAGTCCTTGTTAAATTTTGTCAGAGTCAGCCAGTCTGCATTCTCTGTAGTCAACCGTGTGTGTGTATCTGTGATTGCTCCAGTGGCACTGAAAACACGCTCTGACATCACACTAGTAGCAGGGCAGGGCAGCACCGCCAAGGGAGATATATATATATATATATATATATATATATATATATATATATATATATAAAAGGAGAGGTCTGGCCAACTGTGCAGCTTGGATACCCAGGTTTTAAACGGAACAGAAGCGTCAGGCAGGACGCAGGTATGGTCACTTAGAAACTCGTTGATCATCCTTACTGATGAGCCGGTTTATTGAAGATGGCCCAGTTTGTGGACATTTTCCCCCTGCCCCTTTTGTACCTGCTGGGCATGTCTCTCCCCATTAATGCATCCTGTTGCAAAGAGCTGGTACTTCTGCTACCAGCGGTGTCTAAGTGTGATGCTGTCATCAAATGATCAACAACGGCCCTCTTGAAGGATTCAATTGTGAAACCCCTTGGTGACTGCAACAGTAGTGAAGGAAATTTGTCCTTGTACCGTGGGTCGAGAAAGGTGGCCAGCCAGTATAGGTTGCTGTTGAAAATGTGGATCACGTGAGAGTCTTGGAACAGACAGTTAGACATGAACTGTGCCATGTGTGCCAAGCTGCAAAGAGGCGAATGTTCTGTGGCCCCAGAAGGATGAACAATACCCATCCTCTCCTCACACTGACTCTCCTCCTCCTCCTCCACCTCCTCCTCTCCAGCCCACCCATACTGGACAGACATGAAGCTGGGGTTGTGAGTCCCCTCTGTAGCATCAGGGGTCCCCTCGGTACCACAGAAAAAGAAGTCCTCTCCCTCCTTGTCTTCCTCCTCATCTTCATCACCCAATCTTGCCTCATCATATTGGCTGGGCTGGGTAGGATCACCTCCTGGAGCCCCGCCTTCTTCTATTTATCCCCTCTCTCACAGGGGAATTTCCCACCCGGGCTCCTATCTCCCCGCCCCCCATGACTAAGCGGATTCCTAAGCCCTAAGCTGATGTTAAGTCCTGTACTACTCTCCCCTGCCATCTTGTGGTCATTTCACGGTACTGCACTCCCTTTTCTGTCTTTCCCTGCTGTTACCTTTCTAACCTGTCAATCTCTGTCACTAGTGCACAAACCGTCCCCTCCTTCTACCAGTCACGTCTGTCCATCAAGTCACCTTCCCCACAGACCTAGGTTGAGTGGCCACTAAATAGCCGCCCTCTGCCAGAGAGAGGCAGAAACAATTAACCCCTGTCTGACCAGGACGGGCCAAAGACAAAACCCCATCCTGGATCATGACAATATCAATCTTTCTTTCTGTGACACCCCAGAGTCCAGTTGTCACAGTGACATTACCTCCCTCTAATGGGTAAAGTCATGCTTGGAGGCAGAAAGGGACCCCATGCCAGGCAGCATAGATTTAATCACAATTTCCTGCTGCAGGTCAGAAAAGGGAGATGCCTTATAAATTCTGGCCAGCAGAGGAGGTTGGTGAGTCAGCTAGAAATCAGCTGAGGGGGCTGTCATGGAAGCGAAGCAGCTGTGGGCTGTGAGGAAAAATGACAGTTACAACGTGAGGAGGTGAGGTAAAGAGATCTTTCTGGAAGATCCTGTCAGATGAAGACAGGGAGCTGATCTGTGCAGAGGGAAAGGACAAGAGCAGAGACTCTATGGGAGCTAAAATACTGCATATAGCAGACCCCTGAGTGAAACGCTAATAAAGAGAAAAGGGACATCAGAGTCCTAGGCTGACAGGAACTGTACGCGCTGATAGCTGAATCTGAAAGTACAGGGGATTGTAAATTCCTGTACACATTGATCACGTGAGGGCACGGCAGTGGATAAGGAGCCCAGGGCCAACGGTGAAGAGAATGGTACCCATGGAATAGGCTCACGCTGACAGCCATACAGGTTAGTGAAACCATCACGAATAGAGGGTCGCAGCATAGTTATATACAGCGGAGACCTACACACAGAGCGCAGAAAGGAAGGTCCTAAATCCCCACCTGTCAAGGTGGATCCCCTGAATGCCTCCAGGCGAGCCGGACTCATTCCATCACCTGTATGTGGTACTCCGGACTGCAACCTATTACCAGAAAAAGGTAAAGAAACTGCACCTCTCTGCGTCTTTCTCTCATTTATCTTCACCCAACGTTTGCAGCCATTTTTACTATTTATTTAACATATTTGCCCTGGGACTAAAGCCCTACCTGTGGAGAGCTACAACATCATAGCTGCGCCCAACATCCATCCTAGAGAAGCAACACCGCAGCGCTGGTCACCTCTGACTAGAATACCACAGGTGGCGTCACGTATTTAATAGTGTTGAGCATTCCGATACCGCAAGTATTGGGTATAGGCCGATATTCGCGGTATCGGAATTCCGATACTGAGTTCCGATAATTTTAGCATATCGAATACCGGAATCGGAAGTTCCCAAAATGCTATCAGCCAGTTTGATTTGATTCAGCCAATGAGGAATCCTCAGAAGTGTGGGCACATCCTGTTAGGCATGTAGGCATGTTAACTAATGGCATGGCTGTGACTAACTGCTGAAATGATGTCATGATGCACTATAAAAGCCGCCACCGTTATTTAGGGTTCATTCTGCTGTGAATTCAGTTAGGGACAGGCTGCTGTTCAAGACTCTGAGGGACAGTTAGAGATAGCGATTTTCCAAATAATATTGTGCTTTACCCAGGCTACATTATCAATCACTGTAGCTTTCTTTTGCCTTGCAGCACTGTTCACAGCTGTCTGCAAGGACTGTGTGAGTGCAGCTCACGCTGTGTAGTGTGTCCTGCAGCCACCTCTGGTTGTAGGCCGCTCAGCGTGCGTCACTGCCTCATACATATTTTTCTTTCATTGCTGCACATTTTTCATTAATTCTCCTATTAGTGTGCATCCATCCGTATCCATATACATTGGTTGCAAACACTATAGGAGTAGACAGCGGAGCCTTTCTGCAGCCTTTCAGTGCTAGTGCCCAGTTATCTGCACTGTTCACGGCTGTCTGAGAGGTCTCTGTGTGTGAGTGCAGCTCACATTGTAGTGTGTCCTGCAGCCACCTCTGTTTGTAGGCCGCTCAGCGTGCGTCACTGCCTCATACATACTCCTTTTTTTGTTTTATTGCAGCTCATTTTTCCTGATTTTTTTCTCCTATTAGTGTGCATCCATCCGTATCCATCTACATTGGTTGGTTGCAAACGCTATATAGGAGTAGATAGAGGAGCCTTTTTTCTGGCTTGTGCCCTGCAGCTGCAGCCAGATTAGTATTAGCCTATTTTTTGGAGCCTCATCTATTGCATTGTAGGTTACCTTCCTGCATTGTAATAGCTCCAAAAAGTTTGTGATACTATCGCTTTCACATCTTTGGTCACATCCTTTTTGTTTTTTTGAAAAAAAACACATAAATAAAGTTCACCAAACACTCCACTTGACAGCTGTGTAGGCCACATTAGCTCATATTAAAGTGTAGTCCACACACTTTATAAAATTAGTGTTTCTTATACCTGTTAGCAGCTGTTCAGGAATAAACACACTAGGCCCCCCCTTTGTATTTTCTGCCTATCTTTTTCAGTCTACCAAGATGAAGAAGGCAGGGAGTAAGGTACGTGGTCGTGGAGTTGCAGCAGGGAGAAGACGTGGGGATTCAGCAGGGCGAGGACATAGGGATTCTGTGCCTGCTGTGGGCACCAGTGACTCAGCATCCCCCAGGTTTACCAGGCAACAGTACATTATGCGCAGCTTTGTAGGATCTCGCCATACCCCACTGCTGCGGGACGAACAAATTGAAGCCGTTGTCGGATGTATGGCAGCTAACGCATCGACTTCAATGACTTCCACATCCTCTCAGGGTCAGAGCACTGAAGAGCAACCATCTGTCTCTTCACCACCTGCCAAATTGCACAGGCAGTCAGAGAGCCCTGTACAGGAGCCATCTCACTCTCTACTTCTGTTCTCTGAATCTGTTGGCTTGGAAAGAGGGGGCCAGCCAAGTAGCATTCTAGAATGTGAAGAAGAGGGAGTATGCAGTGATGCGCAACTGCTTTGTCCCTCTGAATCTGAAGAGGCGGGTGGGCTAGTGCCTATGGTCAGCACACCTCAGTACGCATCAGATGAGACTCAGGTGCCACTTTCTGGTGCGTACAGTGCTGCCGAGACTACCCAGGAGAAGCAGGTGTTTGAAGAGGGGAGTGTAGATGATGAGGTCCTTGACCCATCATGGCGTGAGGAACAGGAAGGTGGTGGGAGCAGCTCTGAGGAAGAGATTCCCCGAACGGCCAAAACAGGAGGGAGAGGGAGGGGGCTGACTTGGTTGCCTGTAGCCTCCACTTCGGCACCCGTTAGGAGCATTCCTCCTCCAAAAGCCAAAACGGGCGCTCCCAGGATTTGCAGTGCGTAGTCCTTTTTTGACACAGTTGCAGATGACATTTGCTTTGTCAAATGCAAGCTGTGTCATCAGAAAGTCAAAAGAGGGAAAAGTGCCAGCAACCTCAATACCACAAATATGTGGAAACATGTGCGGATCAAGCACGTGGTGCAGTTACAAAGACACACTGAAGACGTAGGCCAACCTACAGCACCACCTACCACCTCTTCAGCTCGTGTTGTAGCCTCTTCCTCCAGCTCACACACAGCTGGTTCGGCTTCCTCACAGGATCGCCATGGAAGAACCTCTGGCACTGTTGTCCAGAGATCCAGTGACATTCCACCCACAGCACCACGTTCCCTGTCATCCTCACACTCCCAGGCCACTCTACAGCCATCGGTAGCACAGGCATGGGAGAAAAGGCGGGCATACTCGGCAAACCATCCCCGAGCACAGGCTCTGAATGCTGGCATTGCCAAACTGCTGGCCCTTGAAATGCTCTCATTCAGGCTGGTGGAGACTGACACCTTCCGTAAATTCATGACATTGGCAGTCCCACAATGCACCGTGCCCAGTAGCTTTTATTTCAGCAGGCAAGCCGTCCCTGCCCTGCAAAAGCATGTGGAGGGAAAAATTAAACATGCTCTACTAAATGCCGTCAGTAGCAAAGTCCACCTGACCACCAATGCGTGGACCAGTAACCATGGACAGGGACTAGGGATGGGCGAGTCTACTCGCTAGGACTCGTTACTCGGCGAATAGTAAGGGACTCGCTGGACTCGTTACTCGGCGAGTCTCCCAGTGATTACTCGCACAGTAACGAGTCCAATGCAAGTCAATGGCAATCCTAGTTTTGTCAGAGTTTTATTTTCTCACTCGCTAGACTCGCTATATCACATCGCTGTCAACAGCGAGTCTGAGCGAGTCTACGATTCCGAGTCCTGTATACTGGATTCGGGACTCGCTTATACAGAATCTGTTATGTTCCTACAAGTTTCCAAGACAGCCTATGTCAACACACAGTGATTGTGAGCGAGTCTGAGCGAGTCTACGAATCCCGAGTCCTGTATACTGGATTCGGGACTCGCAAATATAGAATCTGTTATGTTCCTACAAAGCTTCCGAGACAGCCTAGCGTGTTAGGTCAGAAAACTTTTTTAGATGGACAAGCATGTTAGCCAATCATATTCAGTAATGTTGGTTGTGGCAGGACTATGATTGGCTTCTGTCCATCGTGATGCCTATGTCATGTATGAGAGGCGAGGCTGTATATAAGCCTTTTCCACCGCCATTTCCTCTACATTCCTGAGAGATCTGAGATAGAGCAGGGTGAGGTAGATGCTTGAGCAGATCATAGGGATTGTCAGTTAGTGTAGGGAAACTTCAAGATTCCTTATATTAAACCCAAACAGCTCTTCTGAGAGCTACCAGGAGGACAGAGGAGTACTGTGTAGACTGTAGGCAGGCAGGCAGGGAGGATCAAGCCTTACAGTGCAGTGCACAGTGCAGGGACTAGTGTGCAGCTTCACTGCTAGGTGTCAGCACACACACTTACCCCGCCAGCAAGTGACGCCTACAGCACCACCTAACTCCATCTCGGTGACTGTGCATTTGTCAACAATGTCACAAAAACCACAATTTCCCAAAAAAGAGGTTGCAAAGGGACGAGGTCGTGGCCGTAGCAGTGCAGGGAACATCACTTGAGCGATCTCCCTCCAGGCTGTAGTCCGCTGGATGTTATGCCCATAGGCAGGGTCAGTGGGGAGCCAAAGCAGGGGCCGAGCCTCCACCAGATCAATCAACTGCAGTGTGTTGACAGTGACACGGGCCATGATTGCTCTGTATTGCTCTGTGTGTGTGTGCGTATGTCAACTCGACTCGGATTATTTCCTGTTTGCTCAAAGCATGGTGTGTGCTAGAGAAAATCGCTTCCCTCGCCTCATCGGCGCTAAATAAGACAAATGCGAGTTTGGACTCGGACACAGCAGCAACAAACTGTTACGAGTGGGGTTTACAAATCGCCAATGCAAGCGCTTTCCGAGACACATCTGCGATTTGTAAATCGCACATTACTCGCTAAGACTCGCTTCCCCATTCATTAACATTGGACTCGCTAGACTCGCAACGAGTAGCGAGTCCCGGGCTCGGACTCGCTAGAGTCAAGCGATTCCGAGTAATTTAGGACTCGCCCATCACTAACAGGGACGATACCTTTCCCTTACTGCCCATTGGGTCAATGTTGTGGAGCCGGGTACATATATTGAGAGTGGCGCTGTACGTGTTCTGCCAACTCCAAGGATTGCAGGAATCCAGTCTGTACACATTGACTCCTCCTCATACTCCAGTTCCTCAGAATCAGCGCTGCAGGAGCCTGTTATGACCGATATGAGCACAGCCATGGCCAAACGTCAACAGGCCGTACTGAAATTAATTTCTTTGGGGAATCGAAGCCACACAGCGCAGGAGCTCTGGAATGCCATCAAGCAGGAGAGCGACGTGTGGTTTGTGCCAGCGAATCTCCAGCCAGGCTTGGCAGTGTGTGACAATGGCCAAAATCTGGTGGCAGCTCTGGGCCTAGGCAACCTCACTCACATCCCATGTCTGGCACATGTGCTCAGCTTGGTTGTGCAGAGCTTTCTGAGGGACTATCCGGATCTTGATGCAGTGCTGCACAAGGTCCGCATAGAGTGCGCTCACTTGCGGCGTTCCAGCATGGCAAGATCGCGCATTGCAGCTCTGCAGCGCCGATTCTGCCTTCCGGAACATCGCATCATATGTCACCTACCCACCAGGTGGAATTGAGCATTGCATATGCTGGAGCGGTTGTGTGAGCAGCAAGGAGCAGTAATGGAGTACCAGCTGCATCAGGCGCAAACAAGTCGATGATTCCACGCGGATGGCGAGTGCAGATGATGCACTAGTCAGCATGACTGTCCCCCTTATCTGCCTGCTTCAAAAAACACTGCAAGCACTAAGGGAGGAGGTTTTGGAAGAGGTGGAGGATGAGGAGTCACAAATGCCATCTGCTTCTGGACAGTCTGCGCAACGTGTTTCCTCACAAAGGCCTAGGCAGGGGACACTTTGTGAGGAGGATGAGGAGGAGTCAATGGAGGAGGAAGACATCTCTCCAGAGGAGGGAGGTACACAATGCTCTAGTAGTCAGTATGTACAGCGAGGGTGGGGTGATGCAGAGCAGGCAAATATGACGCCTCAAGCAGGGGACAGCATTTCTTGGGCAGTTGGGAGTCTGCAGCACATGGTTGATTTCATTCTGCAGTGCCTGAGAAGCGACCGCTGCATCGCCACAATCTCAACACGGCTGATTATTGGATGTACACCCTCCTAGATTCTCACTACCGGGACAACTTACAAAGCCTCATAAAACCATTGAACCGGGAGCGTAAAATACGGGAGTACCAAGACACACTGGTGCATTCCATCATGTTCTCCATTCCACCCGAGAGCAGTGCTCCTAGTGCTTTACAAAGCAGCTCTGTGCATCGAGGCAGTGGAGGAAGCTCTGCACAAAGAGAGAGCAGAGCCTCAGCACCAGACAAGACCAGTATGGCCCAAATGTGGCAAAGTTTTGTGTGACCGCCACAAATGTCTACACCATCACAGACGGCTCCAGTCAGCAGGAAGCAATTTTTCCTACAGACGGTGACAGACTACATGTCTTGCCCTGTCAGTGTACTCCAAGACGGCTCTTCCCCCTTCAAGTTTTTGGTCTTTAAGCTGGATAGATGGCCAGAGCTCAGCCAGTATGCATTGGAGGTGCTGGCTTGCCCTGCTGCCAGTGTATTATCGGAACGCATCTTTAGTGCCACAGGTGGTGTACTAACAGACCATCGCACGCGACTATCCTCCGATAACGTTGACCGGCTTACTTTTCTGAAAATGAACAAGGCCTGGATCTCGCCAGAATTTGCCAGTCCTCTTCCAGAATAAATAATTGTTTGGCAACAGTATCCAGGTCTCCTGTTGTGTTCATGTTTCTACCACCTGAACTGTAATCCCTGGGCTCCAACACCGCCAGTTGTTGCTCAGAAGTGCCGTCTGCACAGAAAAAAACACTAGCTCCTGTGTCAGTGGGGTTCAGTAACGCCAGCAGCTCCCCTGCTGTGTGTACGGCAATACCTCCTGCTGCCTCCACATTCACACTACTACTGATTTTTAACCGTGTAGTAGTACTAGTAGTGGGAATGTGGACAGAGCAGGAGACATTGCTGGACACACATCAAGGGATCAACTGACATTACCGAGCCCCAGTAACACAGGAACAAGTGTTGATTGTGCAGACGGCACTTCTGAGCAGCAACTGGCGGTGTTGGAGGACAGGGTAAATACTAGAGACAGTGGAGCCAGAGGCCTAATTGGAGCACGGTTAAAATCAGTAGTAGTCTAAAACCGATATAAAACTTGCTGCAATTAGGCCTTAACCTGCTCCATGATTGACCCTGGGCTCCAACATCACCAGTTGTTGCTCGGAAGTGCCGTCTGCACAGAGAAAAACACATGCTCCAGTGTTAGTGGGGTTCAGTAATGCCAGCTGCTCCCCTGCTGTGTGTCCGGCAATGTCTCCTGCTGCCTCCACATTCAAACTACATCAGATATTAAACTTGCTCCAAGTAGCCCTCAGCCTGCTCCATGATTGACCCTGGGCTCCAACATCGCCAATTGTTGCTCGGAAATGCCGTCTGCACAGAGAAAAACACAAGCTCCAGTGTTAGTGGGGTTCAGTATTGCCAGCTGCTCCCCTGCTGTGTGTCCGGCAATGTCTCCTGCTGCATCCACATTCATACTACTAGTAGTGGGAATGTGGACTGAGCAGGAGACATTGCCGGACACACATCAGGGGATCAACTGACGTTTAATGAGCCCCAGTAACACAGGAACAAGTGTTGATTGTATAGACGGCACTTCTGAGCAGCAACTGGCGGAGTTGGAGGACAGGGTAAATACTAGAGACAGTGGAGCCAGAGGCCTAATTTGAGCATGGTTAAAATCAGTAGTAGTCTACAACAGATATAAAACTTGATGAAATTAGGCCACATCCTACACCCAGATTGACCCTGGGCTCCAACACCGCCTGTTGCTGCTCAGAAATGTCTTTGGCACGGGTACTCCCACCTGCCCAGCCTGGTTCCAGCACGCCTGCTGTTTCCGGGTAGTGTCAACGTCACTTTGCCACCAATTCGTTGTCCTGTCATGTTGCGGTCGGGTTAGCCGGATCTATGGTGCCTGCAGTTTAGGTGCTTCCTATGTGGGCTGCGGGTTCTGGTAATAAAGGCTGGTTCCGTAGTGCCAATAGGACAAGCACCCCCTGTAAGGACTGTGGGTTTCGGTAACTGCGGCCGGCTCGCGACCTTGCAACTTTGTTTTTCATGGGTACCTTCTGCTACCCATCCGGGTTCCAGTACCGTCAGCTGGTTCTCGGCAGTGCCTTTGGCTTAGGTGCCTCCTTCTCGGTATCCGAGTTCCAGCAACGTCTGCTGATCCTTGGTAGTGCTTTCTAGCACAGGTACCTCCTGCTTAGTAACCGGGTTCCAGCACCGTCAGCTGGTCCTCGATAGTGCCATTGGCTCTTGTTCATTCTGCTGCCCCTCCGAGTTCCAGCACTGTCAGCTGGTTCTCCGCAGTGTCTTTGGCACGGGTACTCCCTCCTGCCCAGACTGGGTCCAGCATGCCTGCTGTTTCCGGGTAGCGTCAACGTCACTTTGCCACCAATTCGTTGTCCTGTCGTGTTGCGGTCGGGTTAGCCGGATCTATGGTGCCTGCAGTTTAGGTGCTTCCTATGTGGGCTGCGGGTTCTGGTAATAAAGGCTGGTTCCGTAGTGCCAATAGGACAAGCACCCCCTGTAAGGACTGTGGGTTTCGGTAACTGCGGCCGGCTTGCGGCCTTGCAACTTTGTTTTTCATGGGTACCTTCTGCTACCCATCCGGGTTCCAGTACCGTCAGCTGGTTCTCGGCAGTGCCTTTGGCTGAGGTGCCCCTTCTCGGTATCCGAGTTCCAGCAACATCTGCTGGTCCTTGGTAGTGCTTTCAAGCACAGGTACCTCCTGCTTATTAACCGTGTTCCAGCATCGTCAGCTGGTCCACGGTTGTGCCATTGGCTCTTGTTCCTTCTGCTGCCCCTCCGGGTTCCAGCACCGTCAGCTGGTCCTCGCTAGTTCCATTAGCTCTTGCAGCTTCTGCTACCCATCCAGGTTCCAGCACCGTCAGCTGGTTCTCGGCAGTACCTTTGGCTTAGGTGCCTCCTTCTTGGTATCCGAGTTCCAACAACGCCTGCTGGTCCTTGGTAGTGCTTTCTAGCAGAGGTACCACCTGCTTAGTAACCGTGTTCCAGCACCGTCAGCTGGTCCACGGTTGTGCCATTTCCTCTTGTTCCTTCTGCTACCCATCCGGGTTCCAGTACCGTCAGCTGGTTCTCGGCAGTTCCTCAGTCATCTTGTACCTTCTGCTACGTTCCAAATTCAAGCTTTTGGAAATGGTTTTTGGTTATCACTCTGCATCTCCCTGACGACGATCCTGAAGACGACGACCCTGAAGACCACGATGCCCTAGACCCCTCGATCACAGCCGGAGAACTAAATAGGCCTAAAGAAAGAAAGGGGAAATCTAAACTGCCCCAGAGCAGACCCCAAAGCAATAGGCAGCCCCCAACATATAATGACTTTGAAGCAAGATGAAAACACCAACACAGATAGAAAGATAGGTTGAGCAAATGATGGGGCCCAAGCTAACTAAAAAGGACAGAATAGAAAAGCTGCTGTCTGCAATCCGTAAAAAACCCTACCATAAAATGTGCCAACCGTCTGATAGGAAAAACAGGCCCTGAAGTCGCTAGGACTTCAAAAAGACTATATCAGCACTCAGGTAAATTCTGAAGACAGAGCAAAGAGACAAACTGATCAGAGACAAAAATGGAACTCAGCACATCCCCGACCGGGGATGGCTGAACTCCAAAAAACAAGGAAAACAAAACTAATAAGTTCAATAGCAGAGCAAAAACTTATCTTTGGGAAGCAGGAATCAGATTGGTCTCCAAGAATCCAGCAGAGAAATCACCAGCGACTCAGAAGGGCGTCGGCTGCCTTATATCCAGTCAGAATTTCCTGTTACCCAGTCATCATCTACCAGACCAGGTGTTTGGTAATCAGCCTCACTACCTTCCTTCACCAGAAGAGGGAGTTCATCAGACATCGACGGTGAAGGGGAAAATGAACTCACAACAGTAGCCATTTTGCTGTTCATCTCATTGCTGTGAGCACACACATTTCTAGGCTTGTGAAGTCTTCAATTTCTTGGATACGAAGGTAGGAAAGTCTCAGAGAATCTAACAGCCAGTTATACCTTCATTCACCTTATGTGGGGACAGAACAGTTCAGAGGGAGTTCATCAGACATCGACGGTGAAGGGGAAAATGAACTCACAACAGTACCTCCCCCTTGAGGTTGGGGTCACCGAACCCTCATCCACGCCACCAGGGCGATCAGGATGGGCCCGATGAAAGGCACCAACCAATCTTTTGGCATGAATATCGGATGCAGGGACCCAAGAATTATCCTCCTGGCTATAACCCTTCCATTTAACCAAATACTGGAGTCTCCGTCTAGCCAGACGAGAATCCAGTATCTTCTCAACCTCATATTCCACATTACCTTCAACCAATACCAGGTCAGGAGGTGCCACCACCGGAACTACTGGCTCAACAAACCTCTTTAACAGAGACTTATGAAACACGTTATGGATCTTAAATGTAACAGGAAGAGCCAATCGAAAAGAGACTGGATTAAGAATCTCCAAAATCTTGTAAGTTCCAATAAATCTAGGTTTAAACTTTGGAGAAGCCACCTTCATAGCGATATTCTTTGAAGACAACCAAACCATATCACCCACCTTAAACTGGGGACCAATGGTCCTATGCTGGTTGGAAAACCGCTGGGCCTTTTCCTGGGAGAGAGACAACTTATCCACCACTTGGTCCCAGATCTGGTGCATTCTCTCCACCACAGTGCCAACACCTGGGCAGGCAGAAGGCTCCACCTGCCCTGAAGAGAATCGAGGATGAAACCCAAAGTTACAAAAAAAAGGTGACATCAAAGTGGCAGAACTAGCTCTATTATTTAAAGCAAATTCGGCCAAGGGCAAAAATGAAACCCAATCATCTTGATCAGCAGAAATAAAACATCTCAAATACGACTCCAAATTCTGGTTTGTTCTCTCCGTCTGCCCATTGGTCTGAGGGTGAAACGCAGAGGAGAAGGACAACTGAATTCCCAGCTTGGAACAGAAAGTCCTCCAAAATCTAGACACAAACTGAACTCCTCTGTCAGATACAATGTTCTCAGGAATCCCGTGCAAGCGAACCACCTGTTGCAAAAACAGGGGCACCAACTCAGAGGAAGATGGCAACTTAGGGAGTGGTACAAGATGAACCATCTTAGAGAACCTATCACAAATCACCCAAATAACAGTCATTCTCTGAGAGACAGGCATATCAGAGATGAAATCCATTGAAATATGGGTCCATGGCCTCCTGGGGACCGGCAAAGGCATCAACAACCCACTAGAGCGAGAACAAGGTTTAGACCGGGAGCAAGTCCCACAGGACTGCACAAAATTCCTGACATCACGAGACAAGGCGGGCCACCAAAAAGATCGACTCACCAGATCTCTAGTACCAAAAATACCTGGATGACCAGCCAATGCAGGGCAATGAACCTCAGACATCACTCTCTTCTTCCACTGGTCAGGAACATACAACTTTCCACTGGGACAATGCTCTGGTTTGTCCTCCTGGAACTCTTCCAGAGCATGTCTCAAATCGGGCGAGATGGCAGAAAGAACTACCCCTTCGCCTAAGATGGTAGCAGGCTTGGTCACCACAGGAGAATCAGCAAAGAAGCTCCTAGAGAGAGCGTCAGCCTTGACATTCTTAGTGCCAGGAAGAAAAGAGACCACAAAATCAAAACATGTAAAAAACAAGGCCCACCTAGCCTGTCTAGGGTTCAAGCGTTTGGCCGACTCCAGGTAAATCAAATTCTTGTGGTCAGTGAGGACCACGACTTGGTGTTTAGCTCCCTCCAACCAATGTCTCCACTCCTCAAATGCCCATTGCATAGCTAATAGTTCCCGATTCCCCACATCATAGTTACGTTCAGATGGAGAGAACTTTCGGGAAAAGAAAGCACAGGGATTCATTTTAGATGTTACAGGATCTTTTTGGGACAAAACAGCTCCTGCACCAATCTCAGATGCGTCCACCTCTACCTGAAACGGGAGTGAGGCATCAGGTTGCCGCAAAACCGGAGCAGAAGTGAACCTTCGCTTCAGCTCCTGAAGGGAAGAAACAGCCTCCGGAGACCAATTCAGCACATCAGCACCCTTCTTAGTCAAATCAGTCAATGGTTTGGCAATACCAGAAAAATAAGCTATAAATTTACGATAAAAATTAGCAAAACCCAAAAACTTCTGGAGGGCCTTCAGAGGAGTGGGCTGAAGCCAATCATAAATGGCCTGTACCTTGGTCGGGTCCATTTCAATAGTTGACGGAGACAAAACAAATCGCAAAAATGAAATCCTCTGTACACCAAAAAGGCATTTCGATCCCTTGACATACAGGGAATTCTCCCTCAAAATCCGGAACACAGTCTGAACATGTTCCACATGAGAGTCCCAATCCTTGGAAAAGATCAAAATATCATCCAGATAGATGATCAAAAATTTATCCACCAAGTCTCGGAAAATATAATTCATGAAGCACTGGAAGACAGAAGGGGCATTAGTGAGCCCAAAAGGCATCACCAGGTACTCAAAATGTCCCTCCGGAGTATTAAACGCCGTTTTCCATTCATCCCCATGCTTAATGCGAATAAGGTTATACGCCCCTCTGAGGTCAAGCTTTGTAAACCAGTAAGCACATTTAACTCTGGAGAATAGATCAGAAATCAGGGGTAACGGATACTGATATTTAACAGTAATTTTGTTGCGGGAACGATAGTCAATACAAGGCCTTAATGACCCATCTTTCTTAGCCACGAAAAAAAAACCACCACCTAAGGGTGAAGAGGATGGTCTAATATGACCCTTCTCCAACGACTCCTTAATATAGGATCGCATAGCCTCGTGCTCGGGTACAAATAAATTGAAAAGTCGACCCTTGGGAAATTTATACCCAGGGCTCAGCTCAATTGCACAGTCATAACTCCTATGAGGAGGCAAAGACGTAGACTCATTCTCACTAAATACATCATAAAAATCAGCCAAATAGTCAGGAACATCATGCGACTGGGGAGAGGTGGAGAAAACAGGAGCATCACTAAGGGCACACTGACAACCCCAACTCACCACAGACACAGATTTCCAATCCAAAACTGAATTATGGATTTGCAACCAGGGAAACCCCAGAACAATGGTATCATGCAAATTATGCAACACCAAAAATCTGCAATTTTCTTGATGGTCTGGGGCGACCCGCATTACCACCTGGGTCCAAAACTGAGGTTTATTCTTCACCAAAGGAGTTGCATCAATACCCCTCAAAGGGATAGGCACCCGCAGAGGTGTCATAGGAAATCCACAACGTTTAGCAAAATCCAAGTTCATCAGGTTGAGAGCTGCTCCCGAATCCACAAAAGCCTTAGCGGAAAATGTGGACAGGGAGCAGATCAGAGTAATTGCCAGAAGAAACTTAGGTTGAACACCACCCACAGCAAATGTGTGTGCAAAGCGTTTCTCTCGTTTAGGGTAGACAGAAATAATATGCGAGGCATCACCACAGAAGAAACACAGCTTATTACGCCTTCTGAACTCCTGACGTTGCGCCCTAGACAAAACTCTATCACATTGCATAGGTTCAGACATTTGTTCAACAGGTGGCAACACCTCTCGTGCGGTTTTGCGTTCACGCAAACGCCGATCAACCTGAATGGCTAATGACATAGAATGGTCAAGACCAGAGGGAACAGGAAATCCCACCATAGTATCTTTTACGGTTTCTGACAAACCCTTCCGAAAGAGAGCTGCCAAGGCACCATCATTCCAGGTAGTAAGGACCGCCCACTTTCGGAATTTTTGACAGTACAACTCTGCAGAATCCCGACCCTGGCTCAATGCCAACAGGGCCTTTTCAGCCTGATCAATAGCATTAGGTTCATCATACCACAACCCCAAGGCTTGAAAAAATGTGTTCACATTAGTAAGAATAGGATCATCAGGTTTCAAAGAAAACGCCCAATCCTGGGGATCGCCGCGCAGCAAAGAGATGACAATTTTAACCTGCTGCGCGGAGCTCCCCGACGAGTTAGGCTTCAAGGCAAAAAATAATTTACAATTATTCTTAAAATTCAAAAATGTAGACCGATCCCCAAAAAACACATCAGGAGTAGGGATCTTTGGTTCAGCAGCATGTGAATGAGCAAGATAGGTGGAAATTCCCCGCACTTCAGCAGTGAGCTGCTCCACATGATCAGACAATTGCTTCATCTCCATTGAGAAAGAAAAAAAAAAAATTCCCCCTAGGGCCTCAGAGACATAGAGGAAAAAATATACACAGAAAAAAAAACATTCTGACAAACTCTTTTTTTTTTTTTTTTACAATTCTTTCCTGCTATTGAGTACCCTAGGATCTGCGGTATGGCTGGTGATTCTGTTGTAAATGAGTCACCGAAGGAGGAAAAAACAAAAATACAAGCTAAGTCCAGAAAACCGGAGAGGTAGGTAGCTATCGGATTGCAGACCCCTGATCCTATCCACAACAACAGTAGCCGTGGGGGGTTCCTACGATGCCCTAGACCCCTCGATCACAGCCGGAGAACTAAATAGGCCTAAAGAAAGAAAGGGGAAATCTAAACTGCCTCAGAGCAGACCCCAAAGCAATAGGCAGCCCCCAACATATAATGACGGTGAAGCAAGAAGAAAACACTAACACAGATAGAAAGATAGGTTGTGCAAACGATGGGGCCCAAGCTAACTAAAAAGGACAGGATAGAAAAGCTGCTGTCTGCAATCCATAAAAAACCCTGCCAAAAAATGTCCCAACCGACTGATAGGAAAAACAGACCCTAAAGTCGCTAGGACTTCAAAAAGACTATATCAGCACTCAGGTAAATTCTGAAGACAGAGCAAAGAGACAAACTGATCAGAGACAAAAATGGAACTCAGCACTCCCCAGACGAGGGATGGCTGAACTCCAAAAAACAAGGTAAACAAAACAAAACTAATAAATTCAATAGCAGAGCAAAAACTTATTTTTGGGAAGCAGGAATCAGACTGGTCTCCAAGAATCCAGCAGAGAAATCACCAGCGACTCAGAAGGGCGTCGGCTGCCTTATATCCAGTCAGAAGTTCCTGTTACCCAGTCATCATCTACCAGATCAGGTGTTTGGTAATCAGCCTCACTACCTTCCTTCACCAGAAGAGGGAGTTCATCAGACATCGACGGTGAAGGGGAAAATGAACTCACAACAGTTCTCTATCTGGACTCCCTCTGTTGGTGAAGGGAGGTAATGAAGCTGATCTAAATGGCAGAGACCGGCCACCAGAGGAAGAGGACTGTGATTAGACATCAGGAATTTATGATTGGAATTAAGGCAGCCGACTCCCTAGTTTCTTGCTGGTGATTTCTCCTGACTGTGGCTTCTGGTTTCCAGTTTGGTTCCTGCCTTCTTAAAGCTAAGTTTTCTCTGCTATTGTTCATATGAGTTTTCATCTGGTTTACTTAGTTTTTGTGTTCAGCCAGCCCTGGCTGGGACTGGTCTGAATCCCCATCTTTTCTCTGATCAGTTGATCTCTTTTGCTCTGTCTTCAGAATATACCCGAGTGCTGATATATGGAACTGAAGTCTAGCGACTTCAGGGCCTTTTTCTATCAGACGTGTTGGACATTTTTTGGCAGGGTTTTTTGTGTGATTGCAGACAGCAGCTTTTCTTTCCTGTCCTTTCTAGTTAGAGAGGGCCCCATCGTTTGCTCAGTGTCAGAGACACCGCACTGAACTTGCTCACTGAGCCAGTGCGCGTGCCCTGAGTAAAGCGAAAGCGTGCTCAAAGCTACCTGTGGAGCGGGCAGCAGCCGAATAGATGCGTACTTCAGAGCCGCAGGACCTGAAGCACGTGACTGCTAGAGGCATGGCCTAAACTCCACAGAGCTAGGAGCTGAAAGACAATTCCTAGCAGAGTAACTGCGAGACAAAGTTACCAAGGGGCATAGACAGGGAGAATAGTCAGGACGTAGCCAATGAGTCACACACAGAGATAGCTGCAAGGTACCAGAGGGGCGAGCAGAGAGTAGTCAGGTCACAGGCAATGAGTCATACACAGATAGCTGCAAGGTACAAGAGGGGCGAGCAGAGAGTAGTCAGGTCACAGGCAATAAGTCATACACAGATAATAACACAGTACAAAAACAACAGGCAAACTCACAACGGGAAACAGAATCGGGTCAGAACCATATAAACAAGCTATAGCAACAAACAGGCACACGGGGGTCAGCACACTAGGCCAAAGGCAAAAGTATAACTGGCAGGGATTGAAGCTACCCAGAGGTTTATGAAGCTCTCCCAGAACCAGAAAGAGGCCACAATCATTAACCCCAAGTGTGCAGGTCCAAACCTGCACAGAGCTCCAGACATTAACCCCCGGTGTGCAGCTCAAAAACCTGCACTAGGATCATGACAGTACCCCCCTCTCAACGGGGGGCCTCTGGACCCCCAGGCTTCCCCGGGTACTTGGCATGGAACGCCTGAACCAGGCGATCTGCATGTACCGAACGAGCAGGGACCCATGAGCGCTCTTCTGGTCCATATCCCTTCCAGTGGACCAGGTACTGCAAAGAGCGGCGCACCCGCCGAGAGTCCACAATATGTCCGACCTCATACTCCAATTGACCCTCCACCAGCACTGGAGGAACAACAGTCTCAGAGTTCTCTTTGACAGATCCTGCTGGTTTCAACAGAGATTTATGGAACACATTAGATATTTTTAAGGAGGCGGGGAGACGCAACCTATATGCCACAGGGTTGACTATCTCCATAATCTCGTACGGACCAATGAACTTTGGTCCCAACTTAACTGATGGTACCTTTAAGTTGATGTTACATGTGGAGAGCCAAACCTTCTCTCCCACCTGAAACATGTCTCCCGAGGCTCTCTTTTTGTCCGCAAAATATTTGTATCTCCCCTGGGCCCGAGAGATATTACGCCGGACTTCAGCCCAGATGTTTTTTAACCGTTGAACGGACCCCTCTGCTCCTGGACAACTGGAATCCACCTGAGAAAACTCCCCAAAATGCGGATTAAAGCCGTAGTTAATCAGGAATGGGGACATGTTGGTGGACTGACTCACCCGGTTGTTAAAAGCGAATTCAGCCAACGGTAACGCATCACACCAATCCTCCTGTCTGGCGGAGGTCAGACACCTGAGAATTTGTTCCAGGGATTGATTGGTGCGTTCCGTCTGACCATTGCTCTCCGGGTGATATGCCGACGAGAAGGAGAGTGAGATGCCCAATTTCATACAGAACGCCCTCCAAAATTTGGCCACAAACTGCACACCTCTGTCAGACACAACATTCAGGGGTACCCCATGCAATCGGACCACATGCTGCACAAACAACCTTGACAATGTTTCTGCTGAAGGTAATGCTGCCAAGGGAATGAAATGGGCCTGTTTAGAAAACCTGTCCACCACCACCCAGATCACGGTATTGCCCCTGGAAGGTGGAAGACCGGTAATAAAATCCATGGAAAGATGAGTCCATGGCCTATCAGGAACCGGTAAAGGTATGAGTTCCCCAGCCGGTCGGTTATGCGAGCTTTTGGAACGGGCACATATGCCACAAGCAGAAACAAATTCCTTGACATCGGACCTTAATGAAGGCCACCAAAAACCCCTGGTTACTGCCTCTCTAGTGGCCGTGATACCTGGATGAGCACTCAGCTTAGAATCATGAAACTCCTGCAGAAGTCTAGGCCGCAATGAATCTGGAACAAACAGTTTATCGCTTGGCCTGGTTGCCGGAGCTAGGGCCTGAGCCCTTAGGATTTCTTGTTCCAACTCAGTTGAGACCCCCGCCACTACCACCCCTGGGGGAAGAATGGAGGACGGTGGCTCAGGGGGAGACACTGGATCAAAACTTCTGGACAGGGCATCCGCTTTAACATTTTTGGATCCCGGTCGAAAAGTAATTGAGAACTGAAATCGTGAAAAAAAAAGTGACCAACCGGGCCTGTCTAGGAGTAAGCCTCTTAGCAGATTCAAGGTATGCCAAATTTTTGTGATCCATGACAACTGTGATAGGGTGAGCCGCCCCTTCCAAAAAGTGCCTCCATTCCTCAAATGCCAGCTTGACCGCAAGAAGTTCTCTATTGCCTACATCATAGTTTTTCTCAGCTGAAGAGAACTTCTTGGAGAAGAAGGCACAGGGTTTGAGATTGGTAAGGGTGGCTGGACCCTGGGACAGCACAGCCCCCACCCCTACTTCAGAAGCATCCACCTCCACAATGAATGGTTTGGACGGGTCAGGTTGCACCAACACCGGGGCAGACATAAAACATTTCTTAATTGCTGAGAAGGATTCCTTAGCGAGTACAGACCAATTTTTTACATCAGCTCCCTTCTGGGTAAGATCCGTGAGTGGTTTAACCACTTGTGAGAAACCTTTATTGAATCTCCAGTAATAGTTCGCAAATCCTAAGAAGCGCTGGAGCCCCTTGAGATCTTGAGGCTGAACCCAGTCAGCGATCGCCAGCACCTTCTTACAATCCATACGAAACCCCTCACAGGACACAATCAACCCCAAAAAAGACAGCTCCTGTACAAAAAACAAACGTTTTTCCAATTTGGCGAACAATTGGTTCTCCCTGAGTCTCTGGAGAACAGTCTTTAGATGTTGCAAGTGAGATTGACTGTCCGGGGAATACACCAAAATATCATCCAAATAAATAATAACAAAACGGCCTATCAGATCAGAAAACACAACATTGATGAAATTTTGGAAAATAGCGGGTGCATTAGTTAACCCAAATGGCATTACCAGGTTCTCGAAGAGTCCTTCTGATGTGAGGAATGCCGTTTTCCACTCGTCCCCTTCCCGAACCCTTATCAGATTGTAGGCCCCCCGCAGATCCAAATTGGGTCCCAGCTGACTGGTTACATAAGTCTGGGATGAGGGGAAGTGGGTAAGAGTTCCTAACCGTTATCTTGTTCAGTTCCCGAAAGTCGAGGCACGGCCGCAAACCACCATCTTTTTTCTTCAGAAAGAAGAACCCTGCTGCCACAGGTGACACAGAAGGCCTGATATGCCCTTTGTGGAGACTCTCAGCTATGTACTCCTTCATGGCTTGGCGCTCAGGCCCAGACAAATTGAACAATCGAGCCTTAGGTAACTTGACTCCGGGTACTAAATCAATGGCACAATCATAGGGTCTATGTGGTGGCAGCGCCTCAGCCTCACTTTCGGAAAAAACGTCTTCGAAATCTTTCAGGTACTCCGGAATACCTTCCAGATCGACAGACGACACAGACACTGATTTAACAGCGTTAACAAGATGTCCCCGGTTACCACATTTACTATTGCATCCCCATTGAGTGATTTCCCCTGTAACCCAATCAATGGTAGGATTATGGCGTTGAAGCCAAGGCATCCCCAGTACTAGTCCTGCAGGCAAGTTATCTACCACCAGACAGCTTAGTTTCTCCACATGAGTGGAACCCACTTTTAGAGAAAAAAATTCAGACCTGCAACAGATACCGTCTTGGGTAAGAGGAGATGAGTCAATTGCCACAAGTTTAACCGGATCGTGAAGCCTGACTGTCCCTATCTTATAAAGAGTCATAACCTTGGTATCAATCAGGTTCACAGCCGAACCGCAGTCAATAAAAGCAGTAGTCTGAACAGGACCATAACCAAGTTCCAGTTCCACCTGCAGCACCATTTTTGCACATGAGGAAAATTGTACCTGAAGGTCTGGGTAGCCTCCTCGATTACTACCCAGACCTAGTCGTTTCCCGCCATCTTGGAGGATGACGGACAGGAGGGGCAGTCCTTCTTCCAATGTCCAGATTTCCCACAATAGAAGCACAACTGCTTTTCCCGGCGGCGTCTTCTTTCCTTTCCCTCACAGGTGACAGCGTTCACCTCCATAGCCATAGGAAGAGTCTAGGTCTCATCTCTACTGAAGAATAAGGGCGTTTCCCGTTGCATAATGCCTCTAGCGCGCAGCCTGCGATCCATGCGAACCTCTTGGACCATGGCATCCTCCAGGGAGTCAGGCGGAGGATGAAGTGCCAAAGCATCCTTCAGACGTTCACACAGGCCTCTGTGAAACAGCCCCCGCAGGGCGGCGTCACTCCAGGAAATCTCCGCTGCCCAACGTCTGAATTCAGTACAGAACCATTCGGCCGAGTGCTCCCCCTGACAGACACTCATCACTTTGTCCTCAGCCAACCGCACTGTATCAGGCTCATCATAAATAAGCCCTAAGGCTTCAAAAAATGCATCCACAGACATTCTCTCAGGGGCAGAAGAGGAAAGCGAGAATGCCCAGGCTTGTGGGGACCCCCTAAGCAGGGACATCACCACCCCCACCCTCTGTTTCTCATCCCCAGAGGAGCGGGGTCTCAAAGAAAAAAAAAGCTTACAGCCCTCCTTAAATGCCCTGAAATTATCCTTGTTACCAGAAAACATATCTGGAAATTTAACCGGCGATTCAGGTGGGACTAAAATGACATCTCTATTCCCCACCTGCTGGAAGCCAGCGGAAAGTACCCCCTGGACTGAGTCCTCAACCTGCCGTTGGGACTGGGCCAGAGCTTGGTGTTCCAAACTAAGCTTCTGCAGTGACTGAGTCAAGCTTTTCACCTGCTCAGATAAAGCACACATTGGGTCCATGCTGCAGAAGTGAGGAGAGAAAAAAAAATTGTAGGCCAGTTATAATGTCAGAGACACCGCACTGAACTTGCTCACTGAGCCAGTGCGCGTGCCCTGAGTAAAGCGAAAGTGTGCTCAAAGCTACCTGTGGAGGGGGCAGCAACCGAATAGATGCGTACTTCAGAGCCGCAGGACCTGAAGCACGTGACTGCTAGAGGCATGGCCTAAACTCCACAGAGCTAGGAGCTGAAAGACAATTCCTAGCAGAGTAACTGCTAGACAAAGTTACCAAGGGGCATAGACAGGGAGAATAGTCAGGACGTAGCCAATGAGTCACACACAGATAGCTGCAAGGTACCAGAGGGGCGAGCAGAGAGTAGTCAGGTCACAGGCAATGAGTCATACACAGATAGCTGCAAGGTACAAGAGGGGCGAGCAGAGAGTAGTTAGATCACAGGCAATGAGTCATACACAGATAATAACGCAGTACAGAAACAACAGGCAAACTCACAACGGGAAACAGAATCGGGTCAGAACCATATAAATAAGCTATAGCAACAAACAGGCACACGGGGGTCAGCACACTAGGCCAAAGGCAAAAGTATAACTGGCAGGGATTGAAGCTACCCAGAGGTTTATGAAGCTCTCCCAGAACCAGAAAGAGGCCACAATCATTAACCCCAAGTGTGCAGGTCCAAACCTGCACAGAGCTCCAGACATTAACACCCGGTGTGCAGCTCAAAAACCTGCACTGGGATCATGACACTCAGCCTATCTTTCTATCTGTGTTTGTGTTTTCATCTTGTTTCACTGACAATACGTGTTGGGGGCTGTCTATTGCTTTGGGGTCTGCTCTGGGGCAGTTTAGATTTTCCCTTTCTTTCTTTAGGCTTATTTAGTTCTCCGGCTGTGACGAGGCATCTAGGACCACCGTAGGCACGCTCCACGGCTACTACTAGTTGTGTGAATAGGATCAGGGGTCGGCAATCCGCTAGTTACCAACCTCTCCTTTTTTCTGGGCTTAGCTTGCTTTTTGTTTTTTCCTCCTCGGTGACTCATTCATAACACAAGACCTGACAAGCCAGAAGGAATCACCAGCACCAGAATAGGGAGTCGGCTGTCTTAAATCCAGTCAGAGGTTCCTGAGGTCCAAGCGTCATCCTCATTATCAGGTGGCAGATCTCTACTGATTAAATCAGCCTCACTACCTACTGTTACCAACAGAGGGAGCCTGGCAGGAGAACTCACAACTGGTGGACAGAAAATGAACTCACAACAGTACCCCCCTTGAGGAGGGGTCACCGAACCCTCATCCACGCCACCAGGCCGATCAGGATGGGCCCGGTGAAAAGCACGAACCAATCTATTGGCATGAATATTAGAGGCAGAGACCCAAGAATTATCCTTCTGACCATAACCCTTCCATTTGACCAAATACTGGAGTCTCCATCTAACCAAACGAGAATCCAATATTTTCTCTACCTAATATTCCACATTGCCTTCAACCAACACAGGGACAGGAGGTGCTGCCATAGGCACCACTGGCTCAACAAACCTCTTCAACAGAGATTTGTGAAATACGTTATGGATCTTGAACGTAACTGGAAGAGCCAATTGAAAAGAAACAGGATTAAGAATCTCCAAAATCTTATAAGGTCCAAAAAAATCTTGGCTTAAATTTTGGAGATGCAGCCTTCATAGGAATATTCTTAGACGACAATCAAACCATATCACCCACTTTAAACCGGGGACAATTGGTCTTATGCCGCTTGGAAAATCGCTGGGCCTTTTCCTGAGAGAGTGACAACTTATCCACCACTTGGTCCCATATCTGCTGCATCCTCTCAACCACAGTGTCCACACCAGGGCAGGACGAAGATTCCACTTGCCCTGAAGAGAATCGAGGATGAAACCCAAAATCACAGAAAAAGGGTGACATCAAAGTGGCAGAACTAGCTCTATTGTTCAGTGTGAATTCAGCCAAGGGCAAAAATGAGACCCAATCATCCTGATCAGCAGATATAAAACATCTCAAATAAGACTCCAAGTTCTGGTTTGTTCTCTCAGTCTGTCCATTGGTCTGGGGATGAAACACGGAGGAGGATAACTGAATTCCCAGATTGGAACAAAAGGCTTTCCAGAATCTGGAAACAAACTGGACTCCTCTGTCGGACACAATGTTCTCAGGAATCCCATGTAACCGAACCACCTGTTGTAAAAACAAGGGCACCAACTCAGTGGAATATGGCAACTTTGGGAGTGGTACAAGATGGACCATCTTCGAAAATCTATCACAAATCACCCAGATAACAGTCATTCTCTGAGAGACAGGAAGATCAGAAATAAAATCCATTGAGATATGGGTCCATGGCCTCTTGGGCACCGGCAGGGGCATCAGCAACCCACTAGAACGAGAACAGGGTTTAGACCGAGAACAAGTCCCACAGGACTGTACAAGATTCCTGACGTCACGAGATAAGGCAGGCCACCAAAAAGACCGACTCGCCAAATCTCTGGTACCAAAAATACCTGGATGACAAGCCAATGCGGAGCAATGAATTTCAGACATCACTCTTTTTCTCCACTGGTCAGGAACATACAATTTTCCCGTAGGGCAACACTCAGGTTTATCCTCCTGAAATTCCTCCAGGGCGCGTCTCAAATCGGGCGAAATGGCAGAAAGAACTACCCCCTCACCTAGGATGGTAGTAAGCTCAGTCACATTAAGGGAATCGGCAAAGAAACTCCTAGAAAGGGCTTCTGCCTTAACATTCTTAGTGCCCAGAAGAAAAGAGACCACAAAATTAAAACGCGTGAAAAACAAGGCCCATCTAGCCTGTCTAGGATTCAAGCGTTTGGCCGACTCCAGATAAATCAAATTCTTGTGATCGGTGAGGACCACAACTTGATGTCTAGCTCCCTCCTACCAATGTCTCCACTCCTCAAATGCCCTTTTCATGGCCAACAATTCCTGATTCCCCACTTCATAGTTGCGTTCAGATGGGGAGAACTTTCGAGAAAAGAAGGCACAGGGATTCATCTTAGAAGTCACAGGGTTTTTTTGGGACAAAACAGCTCCTGCACCAATCTCAGGAGCATCTACCTCCACCTGAAATGGAAGTGAGACATCAGGTTGCCTTAAACTGGAAATGAAGTAAATCTCTGCTTAAGCTCCTGAAATGCTGAGACAGCCTCAGGAGACCAATTCAGCACATCAGCGCCCTTCTTGGTCAGATCAGTCAGTGGTTTGACAATACCAGAAAAATTACCTATAAATTTACGATAGAAATTAGCAAACCCCAAAAACTTCTGGAGGGCCTTCAAAGAAGTAGGCTGAACCCAATCATAAATGGCCTGTACCTTAGCCGGGTCCATTTCAATAGTCGATGGAGACAAGATAAATCCCAAAAATGAAATCCTCTGTACACCAAAGAGGCATTTCGATCCCTTAATAAACAGGGAATTCTCCCTCAAAATCCGGAACACAATCCGGACGTGTTCCACATGACAATCCAAATCACTAGAAAAGATCAAAATAGCATCCAGATAGATGATCAAAAACTTATCCACAAAGTCATGGAAAATATCATTCATAAAGGACTGGAAGACAGACGGGGCATTAGTGAGCCCAAAACGCATCACCAGGTACTCAAAATGTCCCTCCGGAGCATTAAACGCCATCTTCCATTCATCCCCGTGCTTGAGACGAATAAGATTATACGCCCCCCTGAGGTCAAGCTTAGTAAACCAGCAGGCACTCTTAACTCTGGAGAATAAATCAGACATCAGAGGTAACGGGTACTGATATTTAACAGTCATCTTGTTAAGGGAACGATGATAATCAATACACGGTCTTAATGAACCATCTTTCTTGGCCACAAAAAACCCCCAGCACCTAAAGGTGACGAGGATGGTCTAACATGACCCTTCTCCAACGACTCCTTAATATAGGATCGCATAGCATCATGTTCGGGTACTGATAAGTTGAAAAGCCGACCCTTGGGAAATTTACACCAGGCATCAACTCAATTGCACAGTCATAACTCCTATGAGGAGGCAAAGATGCAGACTTGCTCTCACTAAATACATCAGATAAATCGGCTAGATAATCAGGAATATCATGAGACTGAGGAGAGGTGGAGAAAACAGGAGCGTCCCTAAGAACACACTGACATCCCCAACTCACCACAGACCCAGATTTCCAATCCAAAACTGGATTATGCGTTTGCAACCAAGGAAAACCCAGAACAATAGTATCATGCAAATTATGCAGCACCAAAAATTTACAATTTTCTTGGTGGTCTGGGGCAACTCGCATTCTCACCTGTGTCCAAAACTGAGGTTTATTCTCCGCCAAAGGAGTAGCATCAATACCCCTCAAAGGAATAGGCGTCCGCAGAGGCGTCATGGAAAAACCGCAACGTTTAGCAAAGTCCAAATCCATCAGATTCAACGCTGCTCCTGAATCCACAAAAGCCTTCGTGGAAAACGTGGATAAGGAGCAGATCAGTGTAATCGCCAAAAGAAACTTAGGTTGTACACTGCCCACAGCAAATGTGTGTGCAAAACGTTTCTCTCGTATAGGGCAGACAGAAATAGTATGAGAGACGTCCCAACAGAAAAAACACAGCTTATTACGCCTTCTAAACTCCTGACGTTGCGCCCTAGACAAAACCCTATCACATTGCATAGATTCAGACGTTTATTCCAAAGGTGGCAGCGCCTCCCGTGTAGTTTTACGTTCACGTAAACGCCGATCAACTTGAATGGCTAATGACATAGAATCATCCAAACCAGAGGGAACAGAAAATCCCACCATAACATCTTTTACGGTCTCTGATAAACCCTTCCAAAAGAGAGCTGCCAATGCACTATCATTCCATGTAGTAAGAACGGCCCACTTTCGGAATTTTTGACAGTATAACTATGCAGAATCCAGACCCTGGTTTAATGCCAACAGGGTTCTCTCAGCTTGATCAACAGCATTAGGTTCATCATACAACAACCCCAAGGCTTGAAAAAATGCATCCACATTAGTCAGAATAGGATTTTCAGATGTCAGAGAAAAAGCCCAATCCTGGGGATCGCCGCGCAGCAAGGAGATGACAATTTTAACCTGCTGCACACAGCTCCCCGATGAGTTAGGTTTCAAGGCAAGAAATAATTTACAATTATTCTTAAAATTCAGAAATTTAGACCGATCCCCAGAAAACACATCAGTAGTAGGGATCTTAGGTTCAGCAGCATGTGACTGAATGAGGTAGGTGGAAATTTCCTGTACTTCAGCAGCAAGTTGCTCCACATGATCAGACAATTGCTTAATCTCCATTAGTAAAAAAAATCCTCCTACGGCCCCAGAGAAAAAGAGGAAAAAATATAAAAAAAAAAATTCTGACACTTTTTTTTTTTAACAAGTTTTTCCTGCTTTTGAGTACCCTAGAATCTGCGGTATGGCTGGTGATTCTGTTATGAATGGGTCACCGAGGAGGAAAATGCAAAACTCGCTAAGTCACAGAAAACCAGAGAGGTTGGTAACTATGCAGATTGCAGATCCATGCTCCTAAACACACAAGTAGCAGCAGCCGTGGAGCATACCTACGATGATCCTAGATGCTTCGTCACAGCCGGAGAACTACATAAGCCTGAAGCAAGAAAAGGGGAAAACTAACTTCCCCAGAGCAGACCCCAAAGGAAAGACAGCCCCCACACATGTGTTGACGGTGAAACAAGATGAAAGCACAAACACAGCCTGGAAAATAGGCTGAGCAAACGATGGGGCCCAAACTAACTAGAAAGGATAGGAAAGGAAAGACACTGTCTGCAATCTGCAAAAAACCCTACAAAAATAATGTCCAACACTTCTGATAGCAAAATTAACCCTGAAGTCACTAGACTTCTCCCACTATATCAGCACTCTGAAATATTCTGAGACAGAGCAAAAAAGAGGCCAATCTAATAAGGGACAAAAAGCAAATTGGCAAATACAGGTAAATAAGAGTGGAAATTCAGCACAGCCCCAGCCGGGGCTGGCTGACCACACAAAAAACTGAATAGACCAACAAATTCAAGTGTGAACATTAGCAGAAAAACTTAGCTTTAGATGACTGGAGCAGAGCTGAAAACCAAGACCTGACAAGCCAGAAGCAATCACCAGCACCAGAATAGGGAGTCGGCTGTCTTAAATCCAGTCTGAGATTCCTGAGGTCCAATCGTCATCTTCATTATCAGGTGGCAGATCTCTACTGATTAAATCAGCCTCACTACCTCCTGTTACCACCAGAGGGAGCCTGGCAAGAGAACTCACAACTGGTGGACCAGAAAATGAACTCACAACAGAAGACCAAGAAGCAGAAGAACAAAAAGCAGAAGAACCAAAAGCAGAAGAACATTAAGCATAAGACTAAAATCAGAGCAAAAGATATTATCTAAATTATAAGAAGAAGAAGACTAAGCAGTGTATGGGGGTGAGTCCGTTCCTCCTCATGGTGCCACTGGAATATGCCTGCTGCTGCAGGCCAAACTGAACGCAGACAAATCCTGTTGTAAATCTTTTGTGAACAGCAGAATGGAAGGTGTAATCTTCAAACTTTTATAGATAACAACTACAGGAATGCCTGTCACAAATAAAAATATGATGAAGAAGAAGAAGAATAGGAAGAAGATGAAGAAGTAGAATATGAAGAAGAATAATAATTGAATAAGAAGAATATGAAGAATGTAAAAAAAGAATAATAGGAAGAAGGTGAAGAAGTAGAAGATGAAGAAGTTGATAAAAAAGATGCTGCTGCTGAGGATGATGAAGGAGAAAGCGTGGGAGAAGTAAAAAAGAAGGTGAAGAGCATGGAGGTAGTGAAACATACATATCTAACAAAATATATAAAAGGTTAACATAGTCAATATCTTTGTAACTCCGAACATCTTTAAAAAAAAATTATTCCTGCTATTGCATTTGATTGGGCTAAACCTCTATGCCTTTAATGTCTCCTCCACCTCCCCCAATACTTTCTACATTATTCTTAGTTGTTTTTCTTCATTTAGAATTAACCTACAAGGAAAGAAAGGGTTGTTTTTAATTCCAATATTTCTGTCCCGTTGACTTGCATTGGTTTCCGGTTTCGGAATCAGCGATACTTTTTGAGTATCGGTCCGATCCAATCCGATCCGATATTTCATGATGTCGGATGGTATCGCTCAACACTAGTATTTAACCATCTATTTACTTTATTTTCATATTTACCACACAACTTTCCCCTATTTTATTACTGGACGCCTCTGGGCCACGGACCGGGTTGCCGTCGTCGTGACACCGTCCTCCATGGAAATCGACGGCCCGGTACCGAGTACCCCCAGGCCACGCGGGGCACTCCATTTCCATCTAACGATCTATCTTACATCTATTCACTTCATGTCTAACTATCTATCTTTATCTTTGCACATCTTTAAGTCCTGGGCCATTTTTCCCTCATTGGCGTCCCGCTGGTGCCGACTAGCGACTCATGAATGCAGGCAGAAGTCGTCATTATCGCTGCCATCTGACAGGTAAGAGCAACCGCCGAGGTTCACCGGATCGCTGCTGCGTCGTTGGTGAGATCTGTCTGTTCTGCAGCTCACTAGCGACCATTTAGCGATGCACCAGCGATCCTGGCCAGGTCGAATCATTGTCGGGATCGCTGGTGCATCGCTAAATGTAATGGGACCCTAACACGTAAAAATCTTTCATTTCACTTAAAAGAATAATGATCAATAATTGATTTCCTATGTAGTAAAGAAAAACAATG
Source organism: Dendrobates tinctorius (assembly GCF_039654945.1). Classification (NCBI taxonomy): domain Eukaryota; kingdom Metazoa; phylum Chordata; class Amphibia; order Anura; family Dendrobatidae; genus Dendrobates; species Dendrobates tinctorius. The sequence goes on along the minus strand of NW_027361827.1, from coordinate 6,237,123 downwards.
TTATCTAATACCAAAAAGGTTACTGTTTTCCTGTATAATGTGTTAAACAGCTTATATACTATTGTGACCCTTTATAGAAAAATAATATGACGATGCATGCTTTAACCCCTTACCTACAATGGACGTAATATTCCATCCATGTGACCCTGGACCTAATTACCATGGACGGAATATTACGTCCCAGCGATCAGCGGCGCCCACGTGGTGAGCGCCGCTGATCGCCGCCGGGTGTCAGCTGATTATCACAGCTGACACCCGGCACAATGTGTCAGGGGCGGTCACGGACCGCCCCCACCACGTTAACCCCTTGTACACCGCGATCAAATGCGATCGCGGTGTACCCGGGGTTAAAGGAAAGCATCAGCAGGGAGGGGGCTCCCTCCTTGCTTCCCTGAGCCCCCCACAGCAGCGCAATGTGCAGCGCTGCTGCGGGGGTCTCTTTCCCTACAGGCCCCCGGATCCAAGATGGTGACGGGGGCCTTCGGGGGCCTGTAGGGAGCTGACTTCCTCACTGCCTGCAAAGCGCAGGCATGAGGAAGCCTTCTGCACTGCCTGTGACAGATTGCTGATCTGTCACAGTGATCTGTGATGTGACAGGTCAGCGATCTGTCACAGGACAGTGATGTCCCACCTGGGACAAGGTAATAAAGTAAATAAAAAAAAAAAGTGTTAAAAATAATTTTAAAAAAAATCGCTAAATAAATTAGTAAAAAGAAAAAAAATATTCCCCAATAAATCCATTTTTTCAAAATAATAAAAAAAAAACAATAAAAAGTACACATATTTGGTATCGCCGCGTCCGTAGCGACCCGCCCTATAAAACTGTCCCATTAGTTAACCCCTTTAGCGAAGCCCTTAAAAAATAAAAATAAAAAACTAAGCAAAAAATAATGATTTATTATCATACCACCGAAGAAAAAGTGCAATAACGCGCGATCAAAAAGACGCATATAAATATCCATGGTACCGCTGAAAACGTCATCTTTTCCCGCAAAAAAATAAATAAAAAAGTTATAGCTCGCAGAATAAAGCGATACAAAAATAATTATTTTTTATATAAAATTGTTTTCATTGGAAAAAACCGACAAAACATAAAAAAACGACCTAAATGAGGCATTGCTGTAACCGTACTGACCCGAAGAATAAAAACGCTTTATCAATTTTACTGCACGCGGAACGGTGTAAACGCACCCCCCAAAAGAAATTCATGAAACGCTGGTTTTTGTTCATTCTGCGTCCCAAAAATCGGAATAAAAAGCGATCAAAAAATGTCACGTGCCCGAAAATGGTACCAATGAAACGTCAACTCGTCCCGCAAAAAATAAGACCTCACATGACTCAGTGGGTCAAAATACGAAAAAATTATAGCTCACAATATGTGGTGATGCAAAAACTATTTTTACAATAAAAAGCGTCTTTTAGCGTCTGACAGCTGCCAAACATAAAAAACACCATACCATAAATAGTAAATCAAACCCCCCGTTATCACCCCCTTAGTTAGGGAAGAATAATAAAACTAAAAGAAAATGTATTTATTTCCATTTTCCCATTAGGGTTAGGGTTAGGGCTAGGGTTAGGGTTAGGGCTAGGGTTAGGGTCAGGGCTAGGGTTAGGGCTGGGGCTCAGATTAGGTTAGGGGTGTGTTGGGGTTAGGGTTGGAGTTGGGGGGTTTCCACTGTTTGGGCACATCAGGTGCTCTCCAAAGGCAACATGGCGTCTGACCTCAATTCCAGCCAATTCTGCGTTGAAAAAGTCAAATGGTGCTCCTTCCCTTCCAAGCTCTGCCATGCGCCCAAACAGTGTTTTACTCCCACATATGGGGTATCCGCCTACTCAGGACAAATTACAAAACAACTTTTGGGGTCCAATTTCTCCTGTTACCCTTAGGAAAATAAAAAATTGGGGGCAAAAATATAATTTTTGCGGAAAAAAATGATTTTTTTATTTTCACGCCCAGACGTTATAAACTTCTGTGAAGCACTTGGGGGTTCAAAGTGCTCACCACACATCTAGATAAGTTCCGTGGGGGGGTCTAGTTTCCAAAATGGGGTCACTTGTGGGGAGTTTCAATAGTTTAGGTACATCAGGGGCTCTCCAAGCGCACATGACACCCGCAGACCAATCCATCAAAGTCTGCATTCCAAAACGTCACTACTTCCCTTCCGAGCCCTGACGTGTGCCCATACAGTAGTTTTCTCTCACATATGAGGTATCAGCGTACTCAGGACAAATTGGACAACAACTTTTGGCATCCAGTTTCTCCTGTTACCCTTGGGAAAATAAAAAAATTGGAGACTAATTGATCATGTTTGCGGAAAAAATACGATTTTTTTTATTTTCATGCCTGGGCATTATAAACTTCTGTGAAGCCCTTGGGGGTTCAAAGTGCTCACCACACATCTAGATAAGTTCCTCAGGGGGTCTAGTTTCCAAAATGGGGTCATTTGTGGGGGGTTTCCACTGTTTAGGTACATTAGGGGCTCTCCAAAGGCAACATGACACCCGCAGATCATTCCAAAGTCTGCATTCCAAAACGTCACTACTTCCCTTCCGAGCCCCGACGTGTCCCCATACAGTAGTTTTCTCCCACATATGGGGTGTCAGCGTACTCAGGACAAATTGGACAACAACTTTTGGGGTTCAATTTCTCATGTTACCTTTGGGAAAATAAAAAAATGGGGACTAAAAGATGATGTTTGTGGAAAAAATACGATTTTTTTTATTTTCACGCCCGGGCGTTATAAACTTCTGTGAAGCACTGGGGAGTTCAAAGTGCTCACCACACAACTAGATAAGTTCCTTGGGGGGTCTAGTTTCCAAAATGGTGTCATTTGTGGGGGGTTTCTACTGTTTTGGTACATCAGGGGTTTTCCAATCGCGACATGGTGTCCGATCTCAATTCTAGCCAAAAACGTCAAATGGCACTGCTTCCCTTCCGAGCTCTGCTATGCACCCAAATAGTCATTTACACCCACATATGGGGTATCTCAGGACAAATTGCACAATAACTTTTAGGGTCCTGTTACCCTTGGAAAAATAAAAATTGGGGGTGAAAAGATCATTTTTGTGGAAAAAATATGATTTTTTTAATTGTACCGCTGTACGTTATAAACTTCTGTGAAGCCCTTGTGGGTTCAAAGTTCTCACCACATATCTAGATAAGATCCTTGGGGGGTCTAGTTTCCAAAATGAGGTCACTTGGGGGGTTTCCACTGTTTAGGTACATCAGGGGCTCTCCAAACGTGACATGGCGTCCGATCTGAATTCCAGCCAATTTTGCATTGAAAAAGTCAAACGGCGCTCCTTCCCTACTGAGGTCTGCCATGCGCCGAAACAGTGGTTCCCCCCCACATATCAGGTATCAGCGTACTCAGGACAAATTGCACAATAACTTTTGCAGTCCAATTTCTCCTGTTACCCTTGGTAAAATAAAGAAAATTGAACCTGAAGTATTTTTTTGTGAAAAATAGTTAAATGTTCATTTTTTTTTTTAAATATTCAAAAAATTCCTGTGACGCACCTAAAGGGTTAATAAGCTTCTTGAATGTGGTTTTAAGCACCTTAAGGGGTGCAGTTTTTAGAATGGTGTCACTTTAGGGTATTTTCTATCATATAGACCCCTCAAAGTGGCTTCAAATGTGATGTGGTCCCTAAAAATAAAATGGTGCTGCAAAAATCGCTGGTCAATTTTTAACCCTTATAACTTCCTAACAAAAAAAAATTTTGGTTCCAAATTTGTGCTGATGTAAAGTACACATGTGGGAAATGTTATTTATTAAGTTTTTTGTGTGCTGTATCGCTGTGATTTAAGGGCATAAAAATTCAAAGTTGGAAAATTGCGAAATTTTCAAAATTTTTGCCAAATTTCCATTTTTTTCACAAATAAACGCAAGTTATTTGAATGCAATTTTACCACTAACATGAAGTACAATATGTCATGAAAAAACAGTGTCAGAATCACCGGGATCCATGGAAGCGTTTCAGAGTTATGACCTCATAAAGGGACAGTGGTCAGAATTGTAAAAATTGGCCCGGGAGTTAATGTGCAAACCACCCTTGGTAGTGAAGGGGTTAAACCAAAAAAATGGTTGTGCACCCTTGCTGAACGCAGTGCTAGTTTATTATATAGATTTCATTTCAGCTTTACCATTTACAACCTGAACCCTTTTTTCTATAGCTACTTTAAAAATGCTTTTCTAGAGCACAATCTCTTTCTTTAAAATTTATAATTATTTAAGGTAATTATGCTAATGTGTGTGTGGAGGATGTGGGTAAAAAAAGATGTGTTTAGATTATCTCATGGTATTGTAAGATTTGTTAGAGTGGAAATATACTCAGAACTAAGAAAGCTAAGTTTACTAAAAAAAAAAAAATTGCCATGAAATTAAGCCGTGCTTTCCAAAACATATTTCCCCCTAATAAGATGTTCCATATAATCAATATTTTAGCTTTGATTGGTTTCTGATCATTTGAAAACAAAAGACCTACTACAAAATACATAAAATAGGTTCTAATGTTCTCACAGCTTTTATTTTAAGAACATTTTTTCACATATTTATATAATTCTTTTAATTTCCACAAGCATTTTATAGACATTGGCATCATAGTCCACATTTGAGCCCACAATCTTAGATCTGTATGTCTTTGGAGTGTCAGGAGAAACCCTCACAAACTTCTTGTAGATGTCCTAGGTGGGATTTAAACCTGGACACCAGATCTGCAAGACAACAGTGTCAATCACTGAGCCACCGTGTCGCCCATATGTTCAAGCAGTATATGACTACTATATATAGTAAGTAATTTTCTTTGTTTTCTTGGCATACAAATGTTGGAGAGCTGAAATCTAGAACAGCAGTGATGGCACTGGCACGTCTTTGCAATTCAGAATCCTTCAACAGATTGTTGACAGGAGAGAACATTTTAAAACTTCACACTTGAGGACAACTAAAGGAATTATTTACATTTTCAGGTTATTGGAGGAAAGGAGTAATTTGAATTCAGACTAGATGAATATTTACTATTTAGGTTAAGTTTCCATGATGAGTTTTTGACATTGCCTATTTTCATTATATAAATAAGCAGTGTCTTTCAGCTCCAGCCAAGTGGATGGGATTCACAGAAATGTCATGCCTTTTGTTAATGCAGCTCCACTGACCTGTGGTGAATTTTTAAGCCTGCAACAAATCAATTTGTTTTGCTGGTATGCTGAATTTTATTTTCAGATTTTCCCCATAGAATTGCATCTGCATGTGATATTAGTGCAATTCCTCAACAGATTGCACTTGTAATTAATACATGTATATATCACTAAAGTTTTGTCAAACTAAATAACTGGAAGCATAAAAAACAAAGCAGCTTTATTTGAAACATGACATACAAAAAAAAAAAAGCAACAATAAAAAGGCATATAAAAAAGTACTCAAAATCTAATAAAAGAAACACAAATAAACTAATTTTACCAAAGGATTGTTTCAGAAAATCTGCAACATCAAAAAGGCACCAAATACTCATTATGGGAACATAACCTTAACCTCTTAATGTCCAATGATGAGCACGCTTCCCACTATTTGGTGCAGGCCCCAGTGATGAGCCTGCACTTTTCCTGGCACATGACAGCTGATCTGATCAGCTGACGTGCACCTAACATGTTAAGTGCCACTGTCAATCCCTGACAGCAGCATTTAACATGCACGTGCAGGAAGCGCATCATTACCTCCTCCCGTTGGTGCCCATGTCACATGACCGTGGGTCACCGATGAGTTGGCATGACAACCCTGGGTCAGCAGGAGACCCCTGTGGTTGTCATAGCAAGTCAGGATATCTGCTACATAGAGCATGTCTGAAGCCTTGCTCTATGTAGAACAAGCAATCAGCTGATCACAGCTTCTAGTTTTCCATGGGGACTATTGAAGCAAGTAAAAAGAAAAAAGTTTTAAAATGTAAAAAAATAAAAGAAATATAAAAGTTCAAATCACCCCCCATTTGCCCCAATCAAAATAAAACAATAAAAAAATCAAATATACACATATTTGGCATAGCCGAGTTCAGAATCACCCGATCTATCAATATATAAAAAGAATTAATCCAATCGGTAAAAAAATCGAAACGCCAGAATTATGGTTTTTTGGACGCTGCAACATTGCAATAAAATGCAATATGGGAGAAAAAAGGATTTAGTTCAGCTCACCTCTCATTGATGCTGCAGCAATCAATACAAGGATACGTCTCCACTTGGATGTCTTGGAATACTTCATAGAAAATGGAAAGTCCAGCTCAAGGAGTAATACGCTCTTAGACTTATGAGTCTAAGAGCGTATACCGCTCGAAACGCATACAGAACCTCCTGGGCACTTTCTGTGTGGCTATCCCATTTCAGGGTAAAAATCGCAGTTATGACTATAGCAGCCATGCTTGTATTTTAATGAAATAAATAAAGAAAATTCTGGATTTTACTCCTTGAGCTGGACTTTCCTTTTTCTATGAAGTAAAATGCAATAACGAGAGATCAAAAGATTGTATATGAAACGCCCCCCCAGGGCCGGGGGTACTCGGTACCGGGTTGGTCAGGCTCTTTCAGAGGGGAAGTGTGTCACGGTGATAATAGCGACCCGGTCCGTGGCCCTGGGCATCCAATGTAGATGATGGAAGTGCACATGAAGGGGGAAGATGATAGGATAGTTGTAGGGGAAAAGGGGAATCGTGACGCCACCTGTGGTATTCGGCAATGCAGGTGTTAAGCCGACGCTGCTCTGCAGATCCTCTGGGATGGTGTTAGGGCAGTGGGGATGGTAAAGCTTTCCACAGGTAGAGCTATGTCCCAGGGCAGTTGAGCCGGTGACGGGGATGGTGAATGCGGTGTATGCCAGGCAAAAAGTAAATGACGCAAAGGACACAGTTGGGTGTAGTTTCATGGTCTTTACTCACAATTCCAGCATGCGGTAGCCCACTTAGTACTGTGTCCTCCGGGTGAGGGGTCCAGCCAACTCCCAGGTAATTTGGGAAACAACGTTCCAGGACTCCTCTTTATGTTCTCCTTTCTTGGCCGTCTCTCTGCTCTGATCTCTCCCTTCTTTCCTGCTCTGCGCCTTCATAAGCAGTGTCCCCAATCCTGCAGCCTCGGACCTTGCCGAGCAACGTGGGTCAGGCCCCGGGGTCCTTTATCTCTACGGCTGCCATATTAAGGAATGATTGTGGATTTGGCTGTCGCACTAAAGTCACTACAGCCTCTGGCTTTCGAGCTGAGCCTTGTAGTTCTCCACTAGCCTCAGGGGCCAGCTCCCTTTCTGCAGCGTGGTCCTTCCTTTCCAGGATACCGGCCTCACAGTTGGCTTTCGCACTATCCGCTCCCCTAGAACCCCTTCCTTTCTCCTGGGAGCTTCATCTTATTAGTGGTGTCTCTCTTTCTCTAACTCTCCTCACGTCAGTCCTACTCCTCCGCTGTCCTGTCACCAACTGACTAGTTTCTGGAAGGATCTATTTACTTCAGAACTAGCTCCTCCCACCAACTGTCACCTTTCTCTCCCTGATTGGATGTCCTCAATCACTCCACTGCCTAAACTCCTCCCCCTTTACCTAACTTTCCCACTTGCCTCCCAACACCCTTTCCTAGCCAGCCTGGGATGAGGCCATCCTCCCAAAGGACACACCCAGATGCCCTGACTAAACTAGTGTGTGTTGGGTGCGAGTGTTAGGAGTCCTGGGTGGTGCATCCTCCTTACCTGAGGGTGGGACACCACACCTCTGGATGAGGTGCAGTACCTCTGTGGCGACTGGACCCTCAGGGGTGCCACATATACATTCCAAAATGGTATCAATAAAAACAACAGATCGGTGCACAAAAAATTAAGCCCTCACTGGGCCCCAGATCCCAAAATGGAGACACTACAGGTCTCGGAAAATTATCTTTTTTTTTTTTACAAACTTTGGAATTTTTTTTCACCACTTAAATAAAAAATAGCCTATATGTGTTTGGTGTATGTGAGCTCATAATGACCTGGAGATTCATAATGGCAGGTCAGTTTTAGCATTTAGTGAACATGGAAAAAAAAATCCAAAAAACAATTGTGGAATTGCACTTTTTTGCAATTTCACCGCATTTGGAATTTTTTTTCCATTTTCCAGTATGTGCTATGGTAAAACCAATGATGCCATTAAAAAGTACAATTTGTCCCACTAAAAAATAAGCCCTCACAAGCCCAAAAATTTTCATGGTGATCTGCTGTGAAAACACTGAGCTTTTACTGAGGTCACCTCATCACTGGGATTTTCCCACGGTCCATCTCATTCACCAGTAGCTTTCAGCCAGGATGGTCGCATCTTGGCACTGTCCAGGTTGAAAACTGTATATCCCCCAGACATGGATTACGGTGTGGGACAGAAATACGGACAGGTATGGTATATTGTTGTTTTTTTATTTTACTTTTATTACAGGAGATCGAGGACTTTGCAGGAATTAGGTGAGGGCGTAAGTATGGTTTAATTAAGAATATTAAAGGAGTCTGTGAAATTTATTCTGGGTGTCTGTGTTTTCTTACAATGTGACTACGGGGTTAGTAATGAAAGCATCTTTTTGACGGCTCTCCATTACTAACCTTGGAGCTTGATATCACCTGACGGTGATGTCAATCCCCCGAACTATTACCCCACTTGCCACCGCTACAGGGCAAGTGGGAAGAGCAAGGCTAAAAGCCAGAATTGGCACATCTTAGAGATGCGCCTTTTCTGCGGTGGCTGAGAGCTGATGTTTTTAGCTTGGGGGGGCCAGTATCCATGGTCTCTTCCTAGGCTATTCATATCAGCCCGCAGCTGTCTGCATAGCCTTTGCTGGTTATTAATTATAGGGGGACCCCACGTGATTTTTTTGGGGTCCCTCATTTAAATAGCCAGTAAAGGCTAAGTATACAGTTGTGAGCTGATAATAATAGCCTGGGAAGCTCCATGGGTATTACCCTGTTCCCAAGCTATAAACATCTGCCCCCAGTCACTGACTTTCCCTCTGCTGGTTACAAAAATTGCGCGGGAGCCCACACCATTTTTTCCAGAAAAATAATCTTTTATTAATTAAATACATGTAGAGTAAGCTGCACACACTGTCACTGACAAATACAATTAGTAATCCACCTCTTCTATCTTGTTGGCTCCTGCTGTGATTTTACACTACCGCGGCTGCTGAATTACCGGCTTTTCTTCTGTCTGTCTATCTATCTATTGATCTATGTAATATAAATACATATATACTGTATGTATGTGTGTGAGTAACTGACATGTATATATATATATATATATATATATATATATATATATATATAGTGGCATGACTAGAGGTTGTATAGTGGATGGGAGATGTGTCTCATGGATGGCTTGTCTCCATAATGTAAGGCATAATAGATGTTGCTTTATTACTGTTTTGCAAGGTCACAGTCACGTGACAAGTCAGCTGCTGGGTTCATGGGTGTGACTACACCCTTATAATGTGGCCTGCTCCTAAATTAGGCAGCTGTATGTGAGGAGGGACAAGTCTCATGTGTGTGCTGAGGCTCCAAGACTGAGCCAGAAGGAATGGATATTTATGTTTTCTTCTCTTGAGCTGAAGGCTGTTTCTTTTGGTGATCTGGTGCTTTGGTTTATGAAGCAATAAACCCTATGAGATTTACATAGAAAGTGCCTCCTGATTGTCTCCCACTGCACCTGAGCGAGTGAAATCCCTACAGTTGGTGGAGAATGCTGGCAGCGTTCCCAGCAGAGCTGTGAGACTGTTACTGCATGTCCTGGGTCAAGTTTGCAGCAAGCCAGCAAGCATTGCCTGGAAAAATGGAGGACCTGCTGAAACACCTGGTCCAGGCACAGTCATAACAACAGGAAACCAATAGGCTGTTGTTACAACAGATCCAGCAGAGCCAGCAGAAGCAAAGGCAGCAGATGCAGCTTCTGGCAACCGCCATCCAGGAGGGCAGGACGAACGCCCCAACCCCAGGTCTGGCTGATGACACCCACGTCAGGAAGGCGGTAAGACGCGCATTACAAAAAGTGACCCCTGAGGATGATGTTGAGGCCTTCCTGACAGTGTTTGAGAGGGTGGCTGAGAGGGAAAAACTTCAGCCAGAGCAGTGGGCAGAGGTACTGGCCCTATACTTGGAGGGGGAGCCCCAGAAGGCATACTATGATTTTACTTTACAAGATGCCAAGGAGTATGCCAAACTAAAAGCCGAGATTCTCGCATGTTTGGGGGTGACAATGGTTGTCAGGGCACGGCGAGTTCACCGCTAGGCGTATCACTGGGACAAACCGCCGCACTCCCAAATGTTTGACCTGTTGCACCTGGTCCAGAAATGGCTGCAGCCAGAGCCATCTTCCCCTGCACAGATGGTAGATTGAGTGGTAATGGATCGGTTTGTGCATTCCCTGCCGAGACCCCTACAGACGTGGGTTGCTGGTCGGACTGGTCGAGAGATACCAGGGGATGGAAGGCTCCTTGGGGAAGCCACCCGTTCCGTAGTGGGGATTCCAACAGGGGGCCGAGTCCCTAAAAGGGGTGGGGCATCCAAGGTCAAAAGGGGCAGGGGAGGCAGTGCCTAAGGTCCCCACGGGTGATATTATTTGCTGAAAGTGCCACAGGCCAGGACATATAGCTGCCCGTTGTCCCCAGACCACCGAGCAGATGGACTGCAGCATGGGACACCGTAATTCATACTATGCATATCCAGTTTGCAATGTGAACTCTCCACCTAATGAGGGGCCACAAGCGTGTCCCATGAAAGTGAACGGTCGAGCAGTAATGGCGCTGATAGACTCTGGGAGCTTGGTGACTCTGGTACGGGCCACTTTTCCTCTAAACCTACTCCCGGGTAAAAAGGTCGACGTTAAGTGCATACATGGCAATGCAAAAGACTACACTATGGCCAGGGTGAACACTGAAATGGCACATGGCACCATGTCACATGAAGTTGGCATCGTTTGGGACTTGTTGCATCTGATAATTTTAGGCAGGGATTTTTGTCTGTTTTGGGATCTGTGGGGTAAGGGTTCTGAGATTGCTAGCCAGAGCAGGGAACCAATGAACCCTAATAAGTAGAGTTGAGCGAAACGGGTCGAAAAATTTCAAAAGTCGCCGACTTTTGGCAAAGTCGGGTTTCATGAAACGAAACCCGACCCTAGGATGAGGTCAGCCACGAGGTCGGCGACTTACGCGCCAAAGTCGCATTTCAAAAGTTTGTTTTGCGCTCTTTTTCAGCCAATCAGGATCCACGGACACTGGGGGCAACGTGATGACATAGGCAGGGGTCACCACCATCTTTCAGAAGGGCATGCAAGTGATTGGCTTGCTTTGGTGGGCGTCACAGGGGGTATAAAAGGGCGTGCACGCCGACCGCCATCTTACTTCTGCCGATCTCAGTATAGGGAGAGGTTGCTGATGATTCTGTAGGGAGAGCGTTAGGCAGGGAAGAAGACAAAAAAACTGCTTCTTCTGCTAGTGATTTGGCCTGCACAACACACCAGTCACTGTGTGTGCAGTGCAAGGGGAGGCTATATTGTGGTGTATCAGTGGTGTTGGTTGTTGGGCTGCCTTTTAAGGCTTCCTGACAGGCTGGCATTGCTGTTTACCCACTGCTCTGCAAACTGCTTTTTTAAAAGCAATCCAATCTCCCTTATCCTCTAGTCACTTTTGTCACAGCTGTGCCATCGAGCCTGTGACATAGCGCTCAGATATTCATTGGGCCTCACACAATCCAAAAGTGTCCAGTGTCCAAAAGTGTGTGCAGAGATTCAAAATCTCCCTTATCCTCTAGTCACTTTTGTCACAGCTGTGCCATCGAGCCTGTCACATAGCGCTCAGATATTCATTGGGCCTCACACAATCCAAAAGTGTCCAGTGTCCAAAAGTGTGTGCAGAGATTCAAAATCTCCCTTATCCTCTAGTCACTTTTGTCACAGCTGTGCCATCGAGCCTGTCACATAGCGCTCAGATATTCATTGGGCCTCACACAATCCAAAAGTGTCCAGTGTCCAAAAGTGTGTGCAGAGATTCAAAATCTCCCTTATCCTCTAGTCACTTTTGTCACAGCTGTGCCATCGAGCCTGTCACATAGCGCTCAGATATTCATTGGGCCTCACACAATCCAAAAGTGTCCAGTGTCCAAAAGTGTGTGCAGAGATTCAAAATCTCCCTTATCCTCTAGTCACTTTTGTCACAGCTGTGCCATCGAGCCTGTCACATAGCGCTCAGATATTCATTGGGCCTCACACAATCCAAAAGTGTCCAGTGTCCAAAAGTGTGTGCAGAGATTCAAAATCTCCCTTATCCTCTAGTCACTTTTGTCACAGCTGTGCCATCGAGCCTGTCACATAGCGCTCAGATATTCATTGGGCCTCACACAATCCAAAAGTGTCCAGTGTCCAAAAGTGTGTGCAGAGATTCAAAATCTCCCTTATCCTCTAGTCACTTTTGTCACAGCTGTGCCATCGAGCCTGTCACATAGCGCTCAGATATTCATTGGGCCTCACACAATCCAAAAGTGTCCAGTGTCCAAAAGTGTGTGCAGAGATTCAAAATCTCCCTTATCCTCTAGTCACTTTTGTCACAGCTGGGCCATCGAGCCTGTCACATAGCGCTCAGATATTCATTGGGCCTCACACAATCCAAAAGTGTCCAGTGTCCAAAAGTGTGTGCAGAGATTCAAAATCTCCCTTATCCTCTAGTCACTTTTGTCACAGCTGGGCCATCGAGCCTGTCACATAGCGCTCAGATATTCATTGGGCCTCACACAATCCAAAAGTGTCCAGTGTCCAAAAGTGTGTGCAGAGATTCAAAATCTCCCTTATCCTCTAGTCACTTTTGTCACAGCTGTGCCATCGAGCCTGTCACATAGCGCTCAGATATTCATTGGGCCTCACACAATCCAAAAGTGTCCAGTGTCCACAAGTGTGTGCAGAAATTCAAAATCTCCCCTGTCCTATAGACACCTTGTACCTTGTTTTACATTACTATATGGTTTGTTGGATTTTGTCTTCATTTCTACCAAAAATGAGGAAGGCTGGTGGAAGAGGCCGTGGAATTGGGCGGGGGTTGGCAGCTGGTAATGATGGTGTTGGTGGTGGATCTGATGGTAGTGGCAAGAGCAAAATAGGACCGAATGCAGGAGGTGTTGAGCCTGCATTATCGTCTGGCTACATAAGGCCTCGAACGCTTAGTTTTCTAGGAGTTGGCAAACCGCTTTTAAAGCCAGAGCATCAGGAAAAAGTTTTGTCTTACATTGCTGACTCAGCCTCCAGCTCTATCGCCTCCTCTTCTTCAGTTGTAAAAAGTAAAAGCACTGAGTCGTCATTGGAGGCTCATGTTCATGAACCACACCTTTCCTTGTGTCCTTCACCCCAACCAAGATTGAAGGATGACGCAGGCCATACTACTGATTACTCCATGGAGCTGTTTTCACATACCATGCCTGGATTATCAAGTGAAATGGTGAATTACCCAGGCCAAGATGAATCTGACATGGAGTGCACTGATGCACAGCCGCTGATGGATGATTCTGCTGGTACATTCACTCAGAGCACTACATTGTCCTCACAGTGTACAGAGCCAGATTCTGACCCTGATGAGACTCAGGTGCCCCTTCCCGCACACTATACCACCATACACGGTGACACAGAGGAAGGTGCACATGACATAGAAGAGGAGGTGATGGATGACCCAGTTGTTGACCCAGATTGGCATCCATTGGGGGAAGAGGGTGCTGCTTCCAATAGCTCAGATGAGGAGCATCCACAGCAGACATCGACATCGCAACAGCTGTTATCTGGCAGGCCCGGAGCACTCCAAAGACAGGTTCCAAACATCAAAAGAGTTGCTGGACAGCTTGTCCAGAGGGTCAAAAGATCACAGCGTGCTAGGCCGCAAAATGTCTGCCAAAGTAGGAAGAGTGCAGTGTGGCACTTTTTTGAACAAAATCCTCATGATCAGGCCAAGGTTATCTGTAAGAAGAGCGCAAAGACCTTTAGCCGAGGGAAAAATCTGATAAATTTGAATACCAGTTGCATGCTTAGACATTTAACCAGCATGCACTTGCAAGCGTGGACACAACACCAAACCTCAAGTGCCACATGTGCAACTGATCACAACGAAGGTAGTCAGCAACGCTACATTGTTTCCCCCACTGTAAGCCCACCGGTTAGCACAGCAGCAAATGTTGAGGTGTCGTTGCAAGGCCACAGCAGTCAGGGAATCCCACTGTTAAATCAACGAAAGACTGATTCTAGGCCATCAGAAAGAACACCAACTCCATCACCATCATCAACCTTCTCTCAGTCCGCCCTGTCCACCGCTACTTCCACCATATGCAGCTCTCAAGTCCAGCTCACCCTCCCAGACACTATGAGTAGGTCAAGAAAGTACTCAGTCTCTCATCCGCGTACACTGGGTTTGAACGCCCACATTGCCAAACTAATCTCGTTTGAGATGATGCCCTTTCGGTTGGTGGAAAGCACAGCTTTCCGCAAACTCATGGCCTATGCAGTACCACGCTATGACCTACCCAGTCGCCACTTCTTATCTCGCAAAGCCATCCCAGCCCTCCACCATCATGTGAAAGACCGCATTTTCCATGCACTCAAGCAGTCAGTGAGTGGAAAGGTGCACCTCACAACTGATGCATGGTCCAGTCGGCATGGCCAGGGCCGTTACGTGTCCATCACTGCGCACTGGGTTAATGTGGTGGATGCAGGGTCCACAGGGGACAGCGGTGGTGGGACAGTGCTGCCTAGCCCACGGTATAGGAAACAGTTGGCTGTAGGCGTTCGACCCTCCTCCTCCTCCTCCTCCTCCAGAAGCGAAAGCTCGTCCACAGAGCGCAGTCGTACGAGCACTCCATCTGCAGCTGCCACTGTTGCACACGATGTGTCCCCCTATCGAGCAGCTAGTGGAAAGCGTCAGCAGGCTGTGTTGCAGATGATGTGTTTGGGCAACAGACACACCGCCGAGGTGCTGGCCGAGTACTTGAAGCGACAAACTGAGTCATGGCTGGGCAGTGTACATCTTGAGGCAGGCAAGGTAGTTAGTGATAACGGCCGTAATTTTGTGGCAGCCATAGCCCTTTCAAAACTCAGCCATATACCTTGCTTGGCTCACACCTTGAACCTGGTGGTGCAGTGCTTCCTCAAAAATTATCCGGAGTTAACAGCCCTGCTCCAGAAGGTGCGAAGACTGTGCGCGCACATCCGCCGGTCGCCTGTACACTCCGTTCGTATGCAGAAGCTGCAGCGATTGCTCCACCTTCCCAACCACCGCCTCATTATCGACATTGCAACAAGGTGGAACTCCACCCTGCACATGGTGGAGCGGCTGTTCGAGCAGAGGCAGGCCATAATGCATTTGTGGGAGGATACACGGCCAGGCACTTTGAGAGCAGACATGGAGTTGACAGGTGTGCAGTGGTCGAAGCTGAAAGACCTCTGTAAAGTCCTTCAGTGTTTTGAGGAATGCACATGGCTGGTAAGCGCAGACGACGCCATCCTAAGCATGAGCATCCCACTTATGCGTCCGCTCATGCAAACTTTGACGCACCTTAAGGAGCAGGCGTCTGCAGCCAATGTTGATGAGGAGGAAGAGGAGGAGGGAATCCTTGATGACATTCAGCCATTGTCTGCTCAGGGACCTATCCTGACGAGGTGGAGGAAGAAGAGGAGGAGGAGGAGGATGATGGGGATGATTACTTAGGGGAGGAGGATGCATCTCGTGGGGCAAGTGAAAATGTTGGCGTGGCAAGGTCTGGTACAGAGTTTGTTCATGACTGGAGGGATGTGGATTTGCCAGAAAGTGCTCCTCCAACCAGCACTCGCAGTGCATCATTGACACCGGGAACATTGGCCCACATGTCAGATTATGCCTTGCAGATCCTAAAAAGGGACCCACGCATTGCCAAAATGATGAACGATGACGACTACTGGTTGGCCAGCATCCTGGATCCACGCTATAAAGGCAAATTACAAAACATCATGCCACAGGAGAACCTTGACCTAATATTGGCTAATAAACAAGCAACTCTGGTAAATCGGTTGCTTGAGGCATTCCCAGCACACAGCAGCGGTGATGGTTCTCACACGAGCCGTACGGGCCGGGGGCAGCTTGGCAGAGGTGTTCGTGGTGCATACAGCAGAAGTGGCGTTGGAGACAGGGGTTTCATGACAATGTTGTGGACTGATTTTTCAAGTACCGCTCACACAACTGGTAATACTGCATCGATGGAAAGTGACAGGAGACAGCAGTTGTCAACTATGGTTACAAACTACTTTTCCTCCCATATCGATGTTCTCCCACACAGGTCATTCCCCTTTGACTATTGGGCCGCTAAACTGGACACCTGGCCTGAATTGGCACAATATGCCTTACAGGAGCTCGCTTGCCCAGCTGCAAGTGTGCTATCGGAAAGAGTCTTCAGTGCAGCTGGATCAATCCTGACAGAAAAAAGGACCCGTCTGTCAACCCAAAATGTGGATGATCTAACCTTCATTAAAATGAACCACGCATGGGTTTCCAAGGATTTTGTCCCACCTTCCTCTGATGACACATAGGGTGACAGAAAAATGTCTTGCTTTGGTCCACCTCTTCCTGGGACTTGACCTATTTCACCTTTTTCATCAGCTGAATGTCCAACATCAACATATGCCACTTTCTAAAACTCCCTAACTGTGCTGCCTCCCCCCCCCATGGCCGGGGTCACCACCTAGCGCACGACACCGTGCAAGTGCCGTTGCCCTGGAAAGGTGGGTAGGCTGACTCTTGGGCGCGGGCACTGGTACAGGGTCCTTCATAGTGCAATCAAGTGTCTCTGACGGTGGTGGTGCACACCCGCCGTCAGACACACCGCCGTACTATGAGGGGCCCAGTGCCAGTACCGACGCCCACGAGTGGGCCCCCCTTGCTTGGGCAGGGCCCCAGCATTTGCAATCTTTACCTCTCCCTGCTCCTCCGCTGTGTAGTCTGGGCCGTCAAATCCATACTGTGCCTGACACCGTCTGAGCCTGCCTCCTGAGACATATATTTTGAATGTGTACGCTATCCATACATGTTATCCGGGGATACGGTACCCTTTCTAACCTTTGTGCAATCACGTGCAATCCATACTGGGCCTAACACCGTCTGAGCCTGCCTCCTGAGACATATATTTTGAATGTGTACGCTATCCATACATGTTATCCGGGGATACGGTACCCTTTCTAACCTTTGTGCAATCACGTGCAATCCATACTGGGCCTAACACCGTCTGAGCCTGCCTCCTGAGACATATATTTTGAATGTGTACGCTATCCATACATTTTATCCGGGGATACGGTACCCTTTCTAACCTTTGTGCAATCACGTGCAATCCATACTGGGCCTAACACCGTCTGAGCCTGCCTCCTGAGACATATATTTTGAATGTGTACGCTATCCATACATGTTATCCGGGGATACGGTACCCTTTCTAACCTTTGTGCAATCACGTGCAATCCATACTGGGCCTAACACCGTCTGAGCCTGCCTACTAAGACATATATTTTGAATGTGTACGCTATCCATACATGTTATCTGGGGATACGGTACCCTTTCTCACCTTTGTGCAATCACGTGTAATCCATACTGGGCGTGAGAACGGCTGGCGAGCTGTTAAGCAAGCTACAGCACCTGTGGTTTGCACACGTAAGTTTTTCATTTTTTCAGGAATGACGGTTAGGCCTAATTCCGGAACTGCGGTTGACCTGCACTTACTGGGAAATCATTGTTTGCGGGTAATAATTGTAATCAGTGATCCCCATCACTAACGTTGTTCAGCGGGTTATCTGCACCTGTAAGCGACAAACGCTGGCCTTTTCAGTGTAGCGCACATGCAGCCACGGACATGTAAGGGCATGACACACCAGTTATTGGCCAATCTCATGTGCCAGAGCCTCACGTGTCCCTCTAGTAAGCCGGACTCGGACCGCGGGGCATGACGGAGTCTCGTTCGTTAACGGAATTAAGCTTGCAATGTGTGCATCTGTTCTGTAGCTGGCATGGTTGAGGTTTCCCAGGTGGAGTCGAATTTAACCATAGGCTCCACTCCTGGTGGTGCCCTTCTGGACATTCCTTTAAGGTTCAGCTTTGCAACCATACTGCCCACGTAAAACAAACACTTTGCCTTCATGAACGCTGTTTGGAGGGTCATTACTCGTGGGAATAACGCCACCCAATCAGTTAACCTGCTAGAGAGATCCTTCGTTGCTCCCAAGCATGACATCACACTCCCTAGGAAGAAGGTAATGCCACTGTGGCGACCGTACTCCTGGGGCGACACAAGTGCACTGATGCCCAGCCACTGCTCGATGAATCTGCTGGTACATTGACCCAGACCACTACATTCCCCTCGCACGCTACACGACCTGAATCTGACCCTGATGAAACTCAGGTTACCCTTCCCATATACAGTTCCATCTTTCACGGTGACAAAGATGAAGCTGCAGATGAAAGTGCAGGTTCGGCCCACCCGCCATCAGATACACCACCGTACTATCAGGGGCCCTGTGCCAGTGCCGTCGCCAACGAGTGGGCCCCCCCCTGCTTGCTCAGGATCACAGCACTTGCAAAGTTGAAATACTGTGCAGTGAGATGGAAGATGGGGACGACGAGGAATCCAGACAAGTACAGGGATTCCTTAGCGAGGAGACTTATTTGATTGTTTTCAATGTTGGGACAGCAATTTTTGGGGAGCACTATACTCTGGAGAATGATAGATGGGGCCCACCATACACTGGAACATTCCAAAGGTGGACATCAGACACTGGAGCAGCATTTACAGGGCCCATTATACACTAGAGCATTAGAAATGGGGCCCATTATGTTTGGAGCATTATTTGGGCCCATAAGACAGTGGAGCTTCATCCATGGGGACCAACATATACTGTAGCATTATGTGGAGCTCATCATATACTGTTTCAAACATTATATGGGACCAATGATTCTGTATGGAGAAATAGATGGGCCTCGTCATGAGATGTAAAAAGTGAGGTATTTTTCATTGTACTATACCGCTATTTCTCTGCCGTATCGGAGCATGATGAGTTGTGGTATGTGTTAAAGGGGCGCTCTTTCGCCCAGGGCACATGAAAACCTGCAGCCAGCCCCCCCCACAACTTTAGCCAAATAACCCCCATTTTTCAGTGCGTAACTTGTATTATGAAGTTAATTAAGGTTGACAAGCTTAAGTAAGAAGAATTGATGCTTTTGGCATTCAAATGGGCACTGTAGGTGTGTTTCCTGTCCTCCTCTCACTGCCGACTTTTATTCCCCATTGACTTACATTGGGTTTCGTGTTTCGGAACGACCCCGACTTTTCCCTATAATCGGACGATCTTGCTCGACCCGACTTTTGGAAAAGTCGGGTTTCACGAAACGAAACGCGACCCTAAAAAAACAAAAGTCGCTCAACTCTACTAATAAGGTATCGCCATCATCAGAGGTAGACGGGTTTCCTTTATATGTCCTTGTTGGGGATGAGGAGGAAGGGGCCCCTGTATCTGACATTCCGGAGTTAGGGGTGGCCGGTGAGAATTTTGGGACTGCCCAACATAGGGACCCAACACTGAGGGAAGCCTTCAACAATGTCACCATCATTAATGGGGTTGCACAAGAGCAGGGAGCAGACACCAGGTTCCCCTATTTTATGATGAGTGGGGAGTTATTATACCGGGTCACGAAAATAAGGGAGGAGGTGGTAGAGCAGTTAATAGTACCAGGCCCCTATAGACAGAAAGTGTTGGACATGGCCCATTCACACATCTTGGGGGGACACCTGGGGGTGGAAAAAATGCAGGAACAGATTGTACAGAGGTTCTATTGGCCTGGGTGTCACCGGGAAATGGCAAACTATTGCAGGTCATGCCCGACATGCCAGTTAACTGCCCCCATGTCTCTTTTTCGGAACCCCCTTGTGCCACTGCCCATTATTAAGGTGCCATTTGAGAGAATTGCCATGGACTTGGTCGGTCCCTTAGTTAAATCAGCTCGTGGCCATCAGTATATATTAGTCATCCTGGACTATGCCACACGATATCCTGAGCCAATTCCCCTGAGAAATTCCTCCGCGAAGAGTATAGCCAGTGAGCTGGTCCATGTGTTTTCCTGGACAGGTTTGCCGAAGGAGATTCTGACCGACCAGGGGACACCATTTATGAGCAAGGTGATGAGGGAATTGTGCAGAGTCTTGCAAATCTCCCAGTTGAGGACTTCAGTGTACTATCCACAGTCAGATGGCCTTGTTGAGAGGTTTAACAAGACACTGAAGAGCATGCTAAGAGAAGTCATAGAGAAAGATGGTAGAGACTGGGATTGTCTCTTACCGTATCTGCTGTTTTCTATCCGTGAAGTCCCCCGGCCTCCACAGGGTTCTCCCCCTTTGAGCTTCTGTATGGCCGACATCTGCGGGGTCTCCTAGATATAGCCAAGGAAACCTGGGAAGCCGAAGTCACACCCCACAGAAGCATCATTGAGCATGTGGCACTGATGCAGTAGAGGGTTGCGAAGGTGATGCCCATTGTTAAAGAACATCTCCACCAGGCACAAGAGGCTCAGGTCAGGGTCTACAACTGGTCAGCAAGAGTGAGGCAGTTCAATCCAGGAGACCAAGTTCTTGTGCTAATCCCGACGGTGGAGAGTAAGTTCTTGGCCAAGTGGCAAAGGCCGTATGAGGTGGTGGAGAATCTGGGAGACGTAAACTACAAGATCCACCAACCTGGAAAACGGAAGCCATACCAGGTTTACCATGTCAACCTCATCAAGCCATGGCAAGATAGAGAGCCAGCGGTAACTCCGTGCTTGCTAGGCAACCTAGAAAGGGAGGTTGGAGCGGTTACCATAGCGGAGACGCTATCGAAGGCCCAGAAACAGCAGTGTCGCAACAGCGTTACTCCAGAAAAACAGGGACCTGTTTTCAGAGTTGCCAGGGTGCACGAAGGTTGTGGAGCATGAACTTCTGACCGAGCCACATGTGCGGGTGAATGTGAAATAGTATTGTATTCCTGAGGCCCGTCGTGAGGTAATCTCCAAGGAGGTGCAGCATATGTTGAAGCTCGGGGTCATTGAGGAATCCAAGAGCGGCTGGTCGAGCCCATTTTTCCTGGTCCCAAAACCTGATGGTGAATGGAGGTTCTGCAATGATTACCGGAAGCTGAATGAGGCCTCCAAGTTTGACCCTTATCCCATGCCACGTGTTGATGAGTTCATCGAGAGACTTGGACCTGCCAGGTACATAACCACCTTGGATCTGACAAAGGGATATTGGCAGATCCCCATGGCACCGGAAGCCAAGGAGAAGACGGCATTTTCTACACCAGATGGGTGCTTCCAGTATGTCCGGACGCCGTTTGGCCTGCAGGGTGCTCCGGCAACCTTCCAGAGGGCTATTGACAGAATCCTTGCGTCTCGTAAGCTATACACTGTGGCATACCTGGATGATATCATCATTTTTACCCCGGACTGAGAGACTCACCTGGAAAAGGTCCAAGCAGTGTTTGATGTGCTAAGAGAGGCAGGGTTTACAATAAACCCGAAGAAGTGTGCCTTGGGTAAAGAAGAAGCCAAGTACGTCGGATACGTAGTGGGGAGTGGTGAGAGCAAGCCCCAAATCAATAAAGTGGAGGCAATTCAAACGTGGCCGAGGCCTCTGTCAAAGAAGCAAGTTAAAGCCATCGGGCTATGCCTGCTACAATGACAGTGATTGACACATTAGCCAATGATGAGACAGTAGTAGTCCCATCATCCGGCTAACGTGTTGAATGTAAAAAAAAAACATACATACTACATACTACATGTGCGGGCCTGCTGGGGCTCTGTACGGGCCTACTGGGAGTCTGTGCCGGCTGCCGGGGGTCTGTGCGGGCCTGCCGGGGGTCTGTACGGGCCTGCCGGGGGGCCCGCACAGACCCCCGGCAGCCCGCACAGACCCCCGGCAGCCCGCACAGACCCCCGGTAGCCCACACAGACCCCCGGTAGCCCGCACAGACACCCGACATTCCGCACAAACCCCCCGGCAGCCCGCACAAACCCCCCGGCAGCCCGCACAGACCCCCGGCAGGCCCGTACAGACCCCGGGCAGGCCCGCACATGTAGTATGTAGTATGTATGTTTTTTTTTTTTTACATTCAACACATTAGCCGGATGATGGGACTACTACTGTCCCATCATTGGCTAATGTGTCAATCACTGTCATTGTAGCAGGCATTGTCCGATGGGACTTGTAGTCCCATCAGATGATGCCTGCACACACACAACCCCTGGCAGGCCCGCACAGACCCCCGGCAGGCCCGCACAGACTCCCGGCAGCCCGCACAGACCCCCGGCAGGCCCGCACAGACCCCCGGCAGCCCGCACAGACCCCCGGCAGCCCGCACAGACCCCGGCAGGCCTGCACAGACCCCCGGCAGGCCCGAACAGACCCCCGGCAGGCCCGCACAGACCCTCGGCAGGCCCGCACAGACCCCCGGCAGGCCCGCACAGACCCCCGGCAGGCCCGTACAGACCCCCAGCAGGCCCGTACAGACCCCCGGCAGCCTGTACAGACCCCCGGCAGGCCTGTACAGACCCCCGGCAGGCCCGCACAGACTCCCGGCGGGCCCGCACAGACCGCCGGCAGCCTGTACAGACCCCCGGCAGGCCTGTACAGACCCCCGGCAGGCCCGCACAGACTCCCGGCGGGCCCGCACAGACCGCACATCATGATGACATCATTTCAGCAGCCAATCACAGCCATGCCATTAGTTAACATGGCTAACACAACTGACTCATTGCATTATGGGAACTTCCGATTCCAGTATTTGATATTGTAAAAATATCGGTACTCAGTATCGGAACTCTGATACAGCGAATATCGGACGATACCCGATATTTGCAGTATTGGAATGCTCAACACTACCTCTAACTGATCTGCTTAAGGGGACAAAGTCAGTGATGGTCAGATGGTCCGAAGAGGCAGAGTCAGCCTTCCAAGAAATGAAAGGAGCTTTATGTAAGCAACCCGTTCTGGTTGCCCCAGACTTTAAACGTGAATTTGTCCTCCAGACAGATGCCTCAGATGTCGGTGTAGGAGCAGTCCTTTCCCAAGCGATACTTGGGGAAGAGCATCCTGTTCTCTACTTGAGTAGGAAGTTTTCTTCTTGTGAGAAAAATTACTCAGTTGTAGAGAAGGAGTGTTTGGCCATAAAATGGGCAGTGGATACATTACGGTACTATATGGTGGGATGTAAGTTTAGATTAATATCCAACCATGCCCCACTCAGATGGATGAGGGAAACAAAGGGTAAGAATGCTAGGGTCATCCACTGGTTCTTAGCCCTGCAAGACTTCAGCTTCCATGTGGAGCATAGGGTTGGGAAGCTACATGGGAATGCTGATGCCCTCTCAAGAATCCCTTGCCTGGAAGGTGAAAGTGCCAAGCTCCACGGCTTTAGGCAGAGGGGGAGGTATGTGGCATGGCTATGGGTTGTATAATCGATGGGAGATGGCTTGTCTCCATAATGTAAGGCATAATAGATGTTGCTTTATTACTGTTTTGCAAGGACCTGTAGTGAGGTCACAGATGAACACACAATCATAGAATAACATTGGTCCGAATTCAATCCTATTTTTTATCGGATTGCATTTGTCTAATTTCTTCGCAAGTGGGAATGAGCCTTTTCACTGATAAAAACCTGTTTAAGAAGGCCAGATCCATTAGAAATAGAAGACAACTTATGCCACCAGGGTCGGATTTAAACAAAGTGGGGCTCTGGGCACCAGTTTAAAGTGGGGCACCAAAGGCTCATATATTGCACCATCACACAAACATTTTGGTTGTATTTACATGCGCTGAGTTCAGGCCGTTAAACGAATGCGATCAACTATGTTGAAGCCGTTTGACGCTTGTTCCTGGGTCTCTTTAAACCATCTGAGGAAAAATGATGGAGAAAGAACTGATCTAATAATGGAGATACCAGGGGTTCTAAGCTAAGAAGAGGCTGCTCACAATGCTGTATACTCTGTCATTGTGATCCAAGGCTAGAGATGCCATGGGTGCTGAGGTAAGAACAGGCAACTCACATTGTATAATTAAATGTTTTTAGGAATTAATTAATAAGGATGTTTCCTTTAGGTATTTAGTTTTTCCTGTTCCTAGAAAGCCCCTTAACCAGGCTATAAGCTATGCAGCATTTCTGATGTCTTGTTTGGTTTCCATGAATACATTTTTTGAGAGGTTGAGTGGCAAACATTATGACATCCATTACCTTCTGCTTGCCGCCAAGTTTTCCTTGAGTCGTGAGCAGGTAATCATCCCAATTATATCAAAATGAAAGTCAAATGGAAAAACCACTGTAAACACTGTTCAGAAATCTAGAAAAGCTGAGTGACAACCCTATATGATGACTATATGGTGATTGTACTTCAATTTGTTTTCTCTCAACCTTCCCAGAAACAGATATAACTAAACAAATATAGCTAAGCACCGCATTATTTAATACTTCTCATCTACAATTTCTTGACATAAATGCCTAATTCCCTTTGACTGCCTTTGACAAAGCTTTGCTAAGTCTATACTTTTTCTCTTTGATTTTTTTTACTTATTATTGCCAATATATGTGGATGTTATTTTCATTTTGATCTATAAGGAGCATAAAGCGATCATTCTAATCTTCCACTTACTTTTATAATGAGATTACTTGTAGCAGTTTGTAAACTGAAATTACTCTACATTTCCATTCAGGAGTCTTTTATCTCCATGGTCACTGATACAAAAGTCCAAAATTCTTTAACTACTTTATAATTGCTTATTTAGATGAATGTGAATGTGAGAACTAAAAAGTAGAGATGAGCAAACTTGTTCTAAAAGTGTTCGCCAGTTTCAAATTTGGTACAAACGTTGCACATTCGGATTCGTGTTCGGATTCCCGAGCATTTTCCTCAAAATCAGCAAAATTCAGCCAAAGTTCAGTAAATGACTGAGTTTTCATTAATGCTTTTGTTAGGATTTTGGATAGGATAGTGTTGCTGTATGATGAGTAGTGTTGAGCGATACCAGTCGATACTGAAAAATATCGTATCGGAATGGATCGGCCGATCTAAAAAAAGTATCGGGTATCGCCGATTCCGATACCGGAAGTCTCATTCAAGTCTATGGGACTTCCGGTATCGGAATAAGAAAAACCCTTTTCTGTCCTTGTACAGCCTCTCGGGGGTGTGTACAGACCTTCCGGGGGTCTGTGCCGGACTGGCGGGCGTCTGTGCCGACTGCCGGGGGTCTGTACCGGCCTGCCGGGGAGCTGTGCCGACTGTCCGGGGGCCTGTGCAGGCTGCGGGGGTCTGTGCAGGCATCGTCCGATGGGACTACAAGTCCCATCGGGCTATGCCTGCTACCATGATGGTGATTGACACATTAGCCAATGATGGGACAGTAGTAGTCCCATCATCGGGCTAATGTGTTGAATGTAAAAAAAACCCCAAAACATACTACATACATACTACATACATACATACTACCTATATACATACTACATACATACTATATACATACTACATATATACATACTACATACATACTACATACATACTACATAAATACATACTACATACATACTACATATATACATACTACATACATACTACATACATACTAAATATATATATATATATATACTATATATACACTACAAACATACTACATACATACTACATATATACATACTGCATACATACTACATATATACTACATTCATACAACATACATATATACTACATACAACATACATACTACATACAACATACATACATAGTACACACATACATACTACATACATGCTACATACATACTACATATATACATACTACATACATGCTACATACAGTACGTACTACATATATACATACTACATACATACTACATATATACATACTACATACATACTACATATATACATACTACATACATACTACATATATATACTAAATACATACTACATATATAAATACTACATATATACTACATACATACTACATATATACATACTACATACATAATACATACATACTACATATATACATACTACATACATGCTACATACATACTACATACATACTACATTAAAAAAAGAGAAGAGCCAGCACTGCCAGTGGTCAGAACGCATAACATGAGGTGCATATGCACATATCTTACTGCATTCAAAATGAGACATTTAGCAAAATATTGATCAATATATTGAGCCACCCCGCCACGCCAAGGCAATCTCATATGGGGGGTCCTACTCTACATTTTTATTTATTCAATGTGCCATTGCGGCCTCCTAAATGTTTTAAAAGCAAGACCATATCAAATGCAATCCATACCTGAAGCATATCTGCATCACTCCCGTGCAGCCAGATGGAGCAGGTGCAGATGAAGGCCAACCAGGTCTGAACACAGACATCTCAGGTTTGACCTCCACACACTGCCTGACCAGCAAACACAGATGAAGGGCAATGCAGGCTCAGACATGGATGCAAAAATAAATAAAGCTTGGGGAAGGGCGGGGCTGCCGTGAGTGTGCACAGCAGCCTAGATCAATCACAATAAATACAGAAAAGATGGCGAACATGACCCAGCGTGCACGGCAACAGTGGTGGTCAGCCACAAAACCAATTTGCAATAAAAAAAGAGAAGAGCCAGCACTGCCAGTGGTCAGAACGCATAACATGAGGTGCATATGCACATATCTTACTGCATTCAAAATGAGACATTTAGCAAAATATTGATCAATATATTGAGCCACCCCGCCACGCCAAGGCAATCTCATATGGGGGGTCCTACTCTACATTTTTATTTATTCAATGTGCCATTGCGGCCTCCTAAATGTTTTAAAAGCAAGACCATATCAAATGCAATCCATACCTGAAGCATATCTGCATCACTCCCATGCAGCCAGATGGAGCAGGTGCAGATGAAGGCCAACCAGGTCTGAACACAGACATCTCAGGTTTGACCTCCACACACTGCCTGACCAGCAAACACAGATGAAGGGCAATGCAGGCTCAGACATGGATGCAAAAATAAAGCTTGGGGCAGGGTGGGGCTGCCGTGAGTGTGCACAGCAGCCTAGATCAATCACAATAAACACAGAAAAGATGGCGAACATGACCCAGCGTGCACGGCAACAGTGGTGGTCAGCCACAAAACCAATTTGCAATAAAAAAAGAGAAGAGCCAGCACTGCCAGTGGTCAGAACGCATAACATGAGGTGCATATGCACATATCTTACTGCATTCAAAATGAGACATTTAGCAAAATATTGAGCCACCCCGCCATGCCAAGGCAATCTCATATGGGGGGTCCTACTCTACATTTTTATTTATTCAATGTGCCATTGCAGCCTCCTAAATGTTTTAAAAGCAAGACCATATCAAATGCAATCCATACCTGAAGCATATCTGCATCACTCCCGTGCAGCCAGATGGAGCAGGTGCAGATGAAGGCCAACCAGGTCTGAACACAGACATCTCAGGTTTGACCTCCACACACTGCCTGACCAGCAAACACAGATGAAGGGCAATGCAGGCTCAGACATGGATGCAAAAATAAATACATACATACTACATATATACATACTGCATACATACTACATACATACTACATATATACTACATTCATACAACATACATATATACTACATACATACAACATACAATACATTCATACAATACATACATATAGACATACAGTACATACAACATAGAGTACATACTCACCATTACTTGTCACTTTGATCCCCGAAGCCAGTGTCATCTAAGGAAAAATATGAAAATAACAAACCACCAAATACTCCCTGATCCGCAGAAATCCACGAGTGAGTGTTCCACGCCAATCTTCCGTGGAGAGCAGCAGCATCAGCTGATGCGACCGCTCTGTACAGGGCTCAGGAATCCAGTGTCGGGAGGTAGGTATCCTTCCGCACTGTATTCCTCCACCACTGTAAAAAAAAGTCCCTGGTCTCACTTTATGGCAAATGCTGCGTGGGAACTTTTTCACACAGCAATGCCAAAAGTGAGACTAGGGACTATTTTTTTTTACAGTGGCGGAGGAATACAGTGCGGAAGGATACCTACCTCCCAACACTGGATTCCTTGAGCCCCTAGAGAGCGGTCGCATCAGCTAATGCTGCTGCTCTCCACGGGAGATCGGCGTGGGACACGTGTGGATTTCTGCAGATCAGGGAGTATATGGCTTGTTTGTTATTTTCATATTTTTCCTTAGATGACACTGGCTTCGGTGAACAATGTAACAAGTATTGGTGAGTATGTACTCTGTGCTATATGTACTGTAAGTCTAATTATGTATTGTATGAATGTATGAATGTATTGTATGTAGTATGTATGTATTGTATGAATGTATGTATGTTGTATGTATGTAGTATGTATGTATGTTGTATGTCTGTAGCATGTTGTATGTATGTAGTATGTATGTAGCATGTATGTAGTATATATGTATGTTGTATGAATGTAGTATATATGTAGCATGTATGTAGTATCTATGCATGTTGCATGAATGTAGTATATATGTAGCATGCATGTAGTATGTATGTATGTTGCATGAATGTAGTATATATGTAGCATGTATGTAGTATGTATGTATGAATGTAGTATATATGTAGAATGTATGTAGTATGTATGTACTATGTATGTATGTTGTATGCAGTATGTATGTTGTATGAATGTAGTATATATGAAGCATATATGTAGTATGTATGTTGTATGAATGTAATATATATGTAGCATGTATGTAGTATGTAGTATATATGTATGTTGTATGAATGTAGTATACATGCAGCATGTATGTAGTATGTATGTAGTATGTATGTACTATGTATGTTGTATGTAGTATGTATGTTGTATGAATGTAGTATATATGTAGAATGTATGTAGTATGTATGTACTATGTATGTATGTTGTATGCAGTATGTATGTTGTATGAATGTAGTATATATGAAGCATATATGTAGTATGTATGTTGTATGAATGTAATATATATGTAGCATGTATGTAGTATGTAGTATATATGTATGTTGTATGAATGTAGTATACATGCAGCATGTATGTAGTATCTATGCATGTTGCATGAATGTAGTATATATGTAGCATGCATGTAGTATGTATGTATGTTGCATGAATGTAGTATATATGTAGCATGTATGTAGTATGTATGTATGAATGTAGTATATATGTAGAATGTATGTAGTATGTATGTAGTATGTATGTACTATGTATGTATGTTGTATGCAGTATGTATGTTGTATGAATGTAGTATATATGAAGCATATATGTAGTATGTATGTTGTATGAATGTAATATATATGTAGCATGTATGTAGTATGTAGTATATATGTATGTTGTATGAATGTAGTATACATGCAGCATGTATGTAGTATGTATGTAGTATGTATGTACTATGTATGTTGTATGTAGTATGTATGTTGTATGAATGTAGTATGTAGTATGTATGTTGTATGAATGTAGTATATATGTAGCATGTATGTAATATGTAGTATATATGTATGTTGTATGAATGTAGTATATATGAAGCATGTATGTAGTATGTAGTATGTATGTATGTTGTATGTAGTATATATGTAATATGTAGTATATATGTATGTTGTATGAATGTAGTATATATGTAGCATGTATGTAGTATGTAGTATATATGTATGTTGTATATATGTAGCATGTATGTATGTTGTATGAATGTTGTATGTATGTAGCATGTATGTAGCATGTATGTAGTATGTATGTAGTATGTATGTAGTATATATGTATGTTGTATGAATGTAGTATGTATGTAGTATGTATATAGTATGTATGTAGTATGTATATATGTAGCATGTATGTAGTATGTATGTAGTATATATGTATGTTGTATGAATGTAGTATATATGTAGTATGTATGCAGTATGTATGTGGTATGTATATATGTAGCATTTATGTAGTATGTATGTAGTATGTATGTAGTATATATCTATGTTGTATGTATGTAGTATGCATGTAGTATGTATATATGTAGCATGTATGTAGTATGTATGTAGTATATATGTATGTTGTATGAATGTAGTATATATGTTGTATGTAGTATGTATGTATATATGTAGCATGTATGTAGTATGTATGTAGTATATATGTATGTTGTATGTATGTACTATGTTTTTTTTTTTTTACATTCAACACATTAGCCGGATGACTAATGTGTCAATCACTGTCAGTGTAGCAGGCATCGCCCGATGGGACTTGAAGTCCCATCGCATGATGCCTGCACACACACAAGACCCCCGGCAGGCCCGCACAGACCACCGGCAGCCAGCACAAGCCCCCCGGCAGGCCCGCACAGACCCCCGGCAGGCCCGCACAGACCCTCGGCAGGCCCGCACAGACCACCGGCAGTCGGCACAGGCACCCGGCAGTCGGCACAGACCCCCGAGAGGCCCGCACAGACCACTGGCAGCCGGCACAGGCACCCGGCAGGCCCGTACAGACCCACAACAGTCGGCACAGACCCCCCGCAGTCGGCACAGACCGCGCATCATGATGCGCACAGACCGCGCATCATGATGATGTCATTTCAGCAGCCAATCACAGCCATGCCAATAGTTAACATGTCTAACAGGATGTGCCCACACTTCTGAGGATTCCCATTGGCTGAATCAAATCGAGCAGGCTGATAGCTTTATGGGAACTTCCGATTCCGGTATCCGATACGAAAAAGTATCGGAAGTCAGTATCGGAATTCCGATACAGCTAATATTGGCCGATACCCGATACTTGCGGTATCGGAAAGCTCAACACTAATGATGAGCAGTGGGGACATGTTTGATGAAGGGAGGGGGTGGGAAAAGGTCAGAGTAGCGGCGGACTGTATTTTTCATTTTTTAATTACCTTAAATTGTGGATATTCTGGTAGCTGATCAGGGAGCAGGAACCATCCACAAAGTCCAGACACGAAGTCTTCTGTCATTGGCTGCCGAAGTCACATGTCCATCTCCAAATAAAAAGTGGACATGTTGCTTTTGCGCAATGTTGTCTGTGTACAATCGCAGAGAGGCTGCTCCTGTTGTTCCTTCAGGTAGTCACATAGTTCAAATAGCTAGGATACTGTGTGAAATCTACCTTCCAGCATCTAAATTGTTTGTGCTAATAGTGTGGGCCAGACACCAGACCACATTTCATAATCTAAATCGCCTGTTCTATTACAGTAGTATGGGCCAAACACCAGGCCATACTTCCAAATCTCAATCCTTTATGCTAATAGTGTGGGTCATACACCAAGGCACATTTCAGACTGTAAATTGTTTGTGCTAATAGTGTGGGCGAGACACCAGGCTAATAGTGTGGGCCAGGAACCAGGCCGCATTTCATAATCTAAATCGCTTGTGCTATTACAGTAGTATGGAACATACACCAGGCCACATTTCTAAATCTAAATCCTTTATGCTAATAGTGTGGGTCATACACCAAGGCACATTTCATATTGTAAATCGTTTGTGATAATAGTGTAGGCCAGAGTTGCCCACCTTCTATCTCTGGTCACCCCACTGCCTCTTCCTGCCTGTTGTACTGCTGCAGATCTCTAACCCTGCACACTACTGTCTTTGTCTGCATGTCACCTTCCCTGGTTGGGTCAGTGATTTCATCATCCCCCACCGCATCTTTCACTTCCGCATCCTGGTCCTCAGAGGCATAGCTAGAGTTTTGGTTCAGGGGGGGCAAAAATTCTGAGTGGGCCCCTAACCAGGTAACCTTGATTACAACTCGGTGACGCACCCTAATAGTGGATGTAGGAGATGACTGTGCTGTTACTGAAAATAATAAAATAAAGAAATAAAAAATAGAGAACTCCACATTGAGATTAGAGTACACAACTTTCAAACCAGACTCTATGTATATAGCACAGCAATCTAATAACTTTACATGTAAATAGAGTTCCACACCACCCATTTTAGATGGTACTTATGTAAGACATTGTTATTGAATGCAAATCGTTCTTCTATCAGGCTATGTGAACGCAGAGTGTCAAGAATAATTGGGAATGAGGGTACTTCTATATTTTTCCACCACATAGCGATTTGATTCTTAATTACAGTAAATATTTGTATCATTTTGTATCTGATGGATATATCCACCCCCTCCATATCCAAGGATAAGATTACCATCTGGGGAGAAATCTCGATAGAGTTGGGTGACAGTAATTTAACATGGTTTTTAGTTTCTATCCATAAATTTTGCAATTTGGCACAGCTCCAAAAGAGATGAAATAGATTCCCCAGAAAAGTACATCCTCTCCAACATAGGGAAGAGATCCCATCACCTATATGGGCTAGTCTAGTTGGTGTGTAATACCATCGGACTAGTACCTTATGGTAGGATTCCTGCAAAGACATAGAAACCATGGCCCTGCAGGTGTGTTCTATGGCAAATTCCCATTGCTCTGGGTTAAAGTTCTTTCTTAAATCTGTTTCCCATCTTTCCATATATACATGTTTCGTGAAGGTGAAGTCTCCATTGAGACGATTTTATATGTTTTTGAGAGTCCAGTTCAATTTAGAATTACTATGGTTGACTAGTGAGGCCACAATCTCTAGGTTCAGAGATTGTCTACGTACCAGATGTAGAAGATTTTCTTTCAAGATCTGATACGAGAGAAACTCCCAAGATGGCATATGATATTTCTCCTTAATCTCGGAAAAGGAAGATACCCTACTACCGTCCCAAATATCTCCAACTTTCTTGACCTATAAATCAAACCAGACCCTAGGTATAGACGACTGAAACATTACATCCAAGAGTTTGAGAGGGCATTTTTTTTGAGAGCTAATTCTATCCTATTTCTTTCTTAGTTTAGAAAATTTTGACCAAGCATCCAATGTGGCGTGTAAAATCGGGTTAGAATGGTGTCTAGTTATAGACTTTAAAATATGGCTAGAGAATATGCATTGTAAAGGTTTATAATTACTACTTGCTAATTCAAGATCCATCCAGGCTGGCTGCTCTCCTGACTTGAACCATTGCTGACTGTTCTTAACCAGGGTCGCCTGATAATAGGCCCCAATATTAGGTAGCGCCAAACGTCCGTGTTTCTTACTTCTGAATAGGATAGTATGTGCTACCCTTGGTTTTTTATTGCCCCAAACAAATAGTTTAATTAATTCTTGTAGTTTATTTATGAGTTTTAAGTTAACTTTAAGTGGGATAGAGCAAAAAATATAAAGAATCTTAGGTAGTACGATAGTTTTTACCACCAGTATACGTCCCATAAGAGTAAGATTCAAATGTTCAAAATGTTTAAAGTCTTTGGAGAGGGTATTTATTAGACCTTCAATGTTGCTTGGCATAATTTGTGCAAAAATTATTGTGACATTTATACCTAAGTATGTCAAGGTTTGAGTTTCCAACTAAAAGTTAGTCATATCTAGCACAATTTCTTCTTGCGGGACATTGAATGACATTACTTTAGATTTCCCCTTATTAATTTTGAAGCAAGATACTCTGGAAAATTGTTCTAATATTTCCATTAAGGTTTTGACTGATTTAGCTGGGTTAGTTAGAGATAAAAATAAATCATCCGCAAATAGGCTTAATTTGTGGGTTTGGCTTTTGGTATCATATCCAGATATTGAGGGATTTGTTCAAATTGTTTCTGCTAATGGCTCTATTGCCATTGCAAATAATAAAGGGGAGAGAGGGCACCCTTGTCTAGTCCCATTTGCTATATTAAAGGATTTAGATAAATAGTTATTTACATAAATTTTGGCATTTGGGTTAGAATATAGGGAGAATATTTTAGAAACAAAGTAGTCATCAAAACCAAATTTAGATATGACATTTTGAAGGTATAGCCAATTGACTCTGTCAAACGCCTTTTCGGCGTCTAAGGCTAAAAATAGGGATGGGACACTAGATTTCTTAATCAAAGAGAGTAAATTAATAACCCTTCTCGTGCCATCTGCTGCTTGTCTACCCACAATAAAACCCATCTGATCCTCTTTAATCAACTTGGGTAAAACGTTCTTTAGCCGTTCTGCTAGAATTTTGGAGAATATTTTTATATCACCGTTAATTAAGGAGATTGGCCTAAAGTCTTTTACATTCACTAATTCCCCTTTCTCTTTTGGTATCAGAATTATTGTGGCTTCCAACATGCTTTTTGGAAAGGAACCTGTAATGGATACTTGATCATAAAGAACCTTTAAATAGGGAATAAGGGTTTTGGAAAATAGTTGGTAGTATTCATTGGCAAACCCGTCTGGGCCAGGTGATTTTAAGGGTTTGAGTTTCAGGATAGTCTTATCAATTTCCTCTGTGGTAATGGGTTTGTTCAATGTATCTAAGTCCGATTTATCTATTTGAGGAAGATTTAGACCAGCTAGAAACGAATTTATAGCAGTTTGATCAGGTGAATGGTTCCCAGGGTCTTGATCCAAATTATGTAACTTTTGAAAAAAATTTGCAAAAACATCTGCAATGTCTTGTGGATGTGTCTGTAATTGTCCTGCTGTGTTTCGGATCTTGTTGATCCTTCTGGCGACCCTATCCCTTTGCACTTTTCTCATCATGTAACGGGTGGGCTTATTTGTGGAAGTATAAGTGGCCTTATTGCTGCATCATATTCTGAGGTAAGTTGTGCTTTCAATTGCTGCCTTAAATCTAATTTTTACATGTGAATAGTATGTGATGGACTTGTTAAACTATTTTGCTGGTCTTCTTTTAATTTGATTTGGGATTGTAGTCGTGAAATTTTTTCCCTCTTCTCCCTCCTATTTCTGGCCGATAGTTGCATAATGCACCCTATAATTACAGCTTTGTGGGCTTGCCATAGGATGAACGGATCAATCTGTTCTGTGGCATTATCTGTAAATTAGTTATTAAGTGTCTTATCTATAATTTCCCTATATTTATTTGTTTTAAGTAAGGAAAGATTGGTCCTCCACAGGAAGGTATTGGATGTTGGTGGGCCTATGGCATATTCAGCCCTTAGTGGTGAGTGGTCTGAAAAGGTTTTATTAAGAATTTCAATTTTCTTGAATTTAGTGAGAGAGAAGACGTTGATGAGAAAAAGATCTATTCTCGAGGAGGATTTGTGAGCTTCAGAGAAATAAGTATACTCTCTGGAGGATGTATTTAGGCAACAAAAAACATCATATAGTTCATTGCTGGAGAGCCAGTTGTCTAAAGATGGCCATGAAGTACGTGCCTGGGAAGATGCATCCAGGTCATTATTGGGCACCAAATTAAAGTCTCCCACCAACATCAGCTCTCCCCTTCTGACCCTATCAATTTTTTTGATTAGCCTATTGAAGAAGGGCAGTTGTTTACTGTTTGGGGCATAGATATTTACTATTGTAAAGGTGCTGCCATTGAGATCGCATACCAAGATGTGGAACCTTCCCTCTGGATCTACTTCTTCAGAATGCAATTTAAAAGAAATTTTATTGCTAATAATTGTGATTACTCCTGCTTTCTTGTTTAATTTCAGAGCCTTAAATATATTAGGGTAGTTTTTGTTTTGAAAGAACTGGTGGTTATCTCTGGCCAGTCTTACTTCTTGTAAGCAAGTTACGTCTGCCTGGTAGTTTTTAATTTCTTTCCATGTTACATGTCTTTTAAAAGGACTGTTAAGTCCTCTAACATTGTAAGATAAAAATTTTAATATCCAATTGAAATGAAACCTCTTGGAGTCTGGTGTCTTAGAACAAGAAAAGAGAAAAAAGAAAAATATCAAAAGAAAGTGTAAACACTAAAAGTTAGAAAAATTGAAACCCAACCCAATGGAGATCTCCTGGAGGGAGCCACCTATTGTGGCTATCTCCTGAAAACGGGGAAAAAAAAAGTGGCTAAATTCCCGCATGACCAACCACTATAAAGTCAATAATAACAAGAACTTCTTTAGCCTAAATATGGTAATATTTCCAAAGTAAAGACCTTAGAATTTAATGGTGTGGCAATTCAGCCTTTGTCCTTAAGGTCTTTTTGGAGATATGCTAGAAAGTCTCGACCTTCATCAGGATTAATCAGAGAGATATACCTGCCCTTATGCCAAACTATGACCCTGGTGGGAAACCCCCATCTACAGTATATGTGAGTCCTAGATCTCTCAGTTTGGTAGTAATCTCCCTAAATGTTTTTCTGGCGTCCATAGTGTTTTTTGAAAAATCTGAAAAAAATTTTATCTTATCATATGGGGCCGGGAAAGTATGTTTGTTTCTTAAACATTGTAAGATTTTTTCTTTGGTCTCAAAGAACAGTAACCGCATAATGGTATCCCTAGGTTTGTCAGGGGGTATACCTTTTGGTCTTGGTAACCTGTGAATTCTATCAATTGTCAAATGAATATCTGACAGCGTGGGGACTGCCTTTTTAAATAAGGTCTTGGCATAGTTAGAAAGATCATCTTGTAGTATGGTCTCTGGGATGCCCCTCAGTTTAAGATTATTTAGACGGCATCTGTCTTCTAGATCCGTCATTTTGGATTGGAGAAATTTGACTTCTTCTCCCAATTCCAGATTTTGTTGGATTAATGTCTCAACTTTGTTCTCCAACTTAGTAATTTTAGTCTCGTTGACCTCAAACCTATGTGTGAACTTATCGCTAACTTCTTGTATAAGGTTACGTTGTGCCTCGAAACCCAGTGTAATAGAATCTTTTAGTGCTTTACAGAAGTTAGCGAGGACTCCTTCAGATACCTGTCTCTCTGAGTCAAAAAAAGTTTCATAGTTAATTGTGTCAATTGTGGATCTCTCCTGAATCGAGGCCACTGAGCACCCTTTTTTGTAGGGGTTTATTAGGACTCCCATTAAGGGAGAAATCCTCTGAAGTGCTGTCTGAGTCTAAGACAGAAATACCGCTACCCCTGTCTTCCTTTCCCAGGTTTTTCCATTTGTGAGATTGGGAGATATCCATAGTGTCTCCAAATGTGATATTGGGCTCGACATACTGGTCAGTATTATCAGTAATCACATTAGGTTTCAAAGTGTTGTGAAGTTCAGGAAGTGGGTCCCTTTGTAACTTCCTTTCCTGTGTTAATTTACCAAGACAGGCGTTTGTCTCTTTTAGTGAGGGTTTACATCTGACTTCAGATCTCTCTAATGGAGACCTGGACTTATATGAACTAGCTGAATCAGAGGAATCTTTGTTTTGTCTTGTTTTTGTGGTACCCCACACTTTTTGAGTTGTATTGTGTTGCCCTTTAGATTTCAGATTCCCAGATGCCATTGTATCTATCAAAGGTCAAATAGGCCAGAGGGTGTATATTATGATAAAGGGTTAAACAAATTGGATAATGAAAACTCTATGAAGTTGTAGATGGCAAACTATGTGACCGACCTCTATATGTCTAGCAAAATTGCGATATTGGTATAGCAATACTCTCTAAGCAGCCGATAAAATTAACCTCACTTGACTTTGTAGTAAGTTAATTTGTAGAAATGACTGGCAGAGCTATCTATGTAAAGATGTTATGCCTCAATCTTCACCACTATACCAGTCACACTATTTTTTTATAAAGATTTGTTGTGTTTAGTAAAAAGTGTATCTGGAGTAGTAAACTTCCTTTAAGTATATGAACTTTTCACTAGTGCTTTGACTTATCTCTTGCTGTGTAGTGATTTAAAACAAATGTAATTCCACCATCCAGCAGGGCTAATGTGCAACGCTGTGATAACCTCTTATGCTTTAATTCTATGTTAGCAATAAACACTATACTATTGGTATCTTAAAGTTCTGTACACTCACCTGTAATGATTATAATATATGAGAAAGTTAATAAACTATATCTCAACTAGAAAGGTATAATTCAAAAAGAGGTAAATGTAAATACTCCACTTTACAGCGAGTTTTTTTTTTTTATCTGTGAGTCGCTGGCATAACCTTTGGTATAGAAATCTCTGTTGCTGCAGCTTGTAAAATGCAGGGGTGTCAGTACTCCTGTGGTCAGAGGATTCACAAAGTTATAAAGGCAAAATTCCAGCAGGATCAGAAATTGTTTAAAAGAGATATCTGGCTCCTTAATGAAGAAGTTTGCATTCACTGGAAACCAGCAGACAAAAAGATTATTTATTTATATGTTGCCTAGAAGAAGTAGATGTCTGCCAAACAAAAAAATCCATACCCACTCAGTCATGGAAGAGTATATATAGCCAGAATAGTTGCCGTTAGTGTGCTGCCTTTAACCCCTTAAGCCCCAAGGGTGGTTTGCACGTTCATGACCGGGCCAATTTTTACAATTCTGACCATTGTCCCTTTATGAGGTAATAACTCTGAAACGCTTCCATGGATCCCGGTTATTCTGACATTGTTTTCTCGTGACATATTGTACTTCATGTTAGTGGTAAAATTTCATTTAAATAACTTGCGTTTATTTGTGAAAAAAGCAGAAATTTGGCGAAAATTTTGAAAATTTTGCAATTTTCCAACTTTGAATTTTTATGCCCTTAAATCACAGATACGGCACACAAAAAACTTGATAAGTAACATTTCCCACATGTTTACTTTACATCAGCACAATTTTGGAACCAAAATTTTTTTTTGTTAGGAAGTTATAAGGGTTAAAAATTGACCAGCGATTTCTCATTTTTGCAACACCATTTTATTTTTACGGACCACATCACATTTGAAGCCACTTTGAGGGGTCTATATGATAGAAAATACCAAAAAGTGACATCATTCTAAAAACTGCACCCTTAAGGTGCTCAAAACCACATTCAAGAAGTTTATTAACCCTTTAGGTGCGCCACAGGAATTTTTTGAATATTTAAAAAAAATGAACATTTAACTTTTTTTCACAAAAAAAATAGTTCAGGTTCAATTTTTTTAATTTACCAAGGGTAACAGGAGAAATTGGACTGCAAAATTTATTGTGCAATTTGTCCTGAGTACGCTGATACCTGATATATGGGGGGAACCACTGTTTCGGCGCATGGCTGAGCTCAGAAGGAAAGGAGCGCCGTTTAACTTTTTCAATGCAAAATTGGCTGGAATTCAGATAGGACTCCATGTCACGTTTGGAGAGTCCCTGATGTACCTAAACAGTGGAAACCCCCTAAAAGTGACCCCGTTTTGGAAACTAGACGCCCCAAGCAACTTATCTAGATATGTGGTGAGAACTTTGAACCCACAAAGGCTTCACAGAAGTTTATAACGTACAGCGGTACAATTAAAAAATCATATTTTTTCCACAAAAATGATCTTTTCACTCCCAATTTTTATCTTCCAAGGGTAACAGGACCCTAAAAGTTATTGTGCAATTTGTCCTGAGTACGCTAATACCCCACATGTGGGGGTAAACCACAATTTGGGCGCATGGCAGAGCTCGGAAGGGAAGCAGCGCCATTTGACCTTTTTTGGCTGGAATTGAAATCGGACACCATGTCGCGATTGGAAAACCCCTGATGTACCAAAACAGTGGAAACCCCCACAAATTACACAATTTTGGAAACTAGACCCCCCAAGGAACTTATCTAGATGTGTGGTGAGAACTTTGAACCCCCAAGGGCTTCACAGAAGTTTATAACATACAGCCGTACAATTAAAAAATCATATTTTTTCTACAAAAATGATCTTTTCACCCTCAATTCTTATTGTTCCAAGGGTAACAGGACCCTAAAAGTTATTGTGCAATTTGTCCTGAGAATGCTGATACCCCATATGTGGGGGTAGACCACTATGTGGACGGATGGCAGAGCTCGGAAGGGAAGCAGCGCCATTTGACGTTTTTGGCTGGAATTGAGATCGGACACCATGTCGCGTTTGGAGAGCCCCTGATGTACCAAAACAGTGGAAACCCCACACAAATGACACCATTTTGGAAACTAGACCCTCCCAAGGAACTTATCTGGATGTGTGGTGAGCACTTTGACCCCTCCAGTGCTTCACAGAAGTTTATAACACCTGGGCGTGAAAATAAATAAATCGTAGTTTCTCCACAAACATGATCTTTTAGTCACCAATTTTTTTATTTTCCCAAGGGCACCAGGAGAAATTGGACCCCAAAAGTTGTTGTCCAATTTGTCCTGAGTACGCTGATCATACCCCATATGTGTGAGAAAACTACTGTATGGACACACATCGGGGCTCGGAAGGGAAGTGGTGACGTTTTGGAATGCAGACTTTGGTGGAATGGTCTGCGGGTGTCATGTTGCCTTTGGAGAGCCCCTAATGTACCTAAACAGTGGAAACCCCCCACAAATGACCCCATTTTGGAAACTAGACCCTCTAAGGAACTTATCTAGATGTGTGGTGAGCACTTTGAACCCCCAAGGGCTTCACAGAAGTTTATAATGCCCGGGCATGAAAATAAAAAAATCGTATTTTTTCCACAAACATGATCAATTAGTCCCCAATTTTTTTATTTTCCCAAGGGTAACAGGAGAAATTGGACCCCAAAAATTGTTGTCCAATTTGTCTTGAGTACGCTGATACCCCATATGTGGGAGAAAACTACTGTATGGGCACACGTCGGGTCTCGGAAGAGAAGTAGTGACGTTTTGGAATGCAGACTTTGATGGAATGGTCTGCGGGTGTCATGTGCGTTTGGAGAGCCCCTGATGTACCTAAACTATTGAAACCCCCCACAAGTGACCCCATTTTGGAAACTAGAACCCCCATGGAACTTATGTAGATGTGTGGTGAGCACTCTGAACCCCCAAGTGCTTCACAAAAGTTTATAACGCCCGGGCGTGAAAATAAAAAAATCATTTTTTTCCACAAGAATGATATTTTTGCCCCAATTTTTTATTTTCCTAAGGGTAACAGGAGAAATTGGACCCCAAAAGTTGTTTTGCAATGTCCTGAGTAGGCTGATACCCCATATGTGGGGGTAAAACACTGTTTGGGCGCATGGCAGAGCTTGGTAGGGAAGGAGCACCATTTGACTTTTTCAACGCAGAATTGGCTGGAACTGAGATCAGACACCATGTTACATTTGGAGAGCACCTGATGTGCCCAAACAGTGGAAACCCCAATTCTAACTCCAACCCTAACCACAACACACCCCTAACCCTAATCTTAGTCCTAACCCTAGCCCTAACCCTAGACCTAGCCCTAACCCTAGCCCTGGCCCTAACCCTAGCCCTGGCCCTAACCCTAACCCTAATGGGAAAATGGAAATAAATACATTTTCTTTTAATTTTATTATTTTTCCCTAACTAAGGGGATGATAACGGGGGGTTTGATTTACTATTTATGGCGGGTTTTTGTGTTTGGCAGCTGTCACACGCTAAAAGACGCTTTTTATTGTAAAAATAGTTTTTGCATCACCACATATTGAGAGCTATAATTTTTACGTATTTTGACCCACCGAGTCATGTGAGGTCTTATTCTTTGCGGGACGAGTTGATGTTTTTATTGGTACCATTTTCGGGCACGTGACCATTTTTAATCGCTTTTTATTCCAATTTTTGTGACGCAGAATGAACAAAAACCAGCGTTTCATGAATTTCTTTTGGGGGGGTGCGTTTACATCGTTCCGCGTGCAATAAAATTGATAAAGCCCTTTTATTCCTCGGGTCAGTTCAGTTACAGCGATACCTCATTTAGGTCTTTTTTTTTTGTTTTGTCGGTTTTATGCAATGAAAACTATTTTATATAAAAAGTAATTATTTTTGCATCGCTTTATTCTGTGAGCTATAACTTTTTTATTTTTTCGCTGATGATGCTGTGTGGCGGCTCGTTTTTTGTGGGATAAGATGACGTTTTCAGCGGTACCATGGATATTTATATGCATCTTTTTGATCGCGCGTTATTGCACTTTTTGTTCGGCGGTATGATAATAAATTATTATTTTTTGCTTTGTTTTTTATTTTTATTTTTTAAGGGGTTCTCTAAAGGGGTTAACTAATGGGACCGTTTTATAGGGCAGGTCGTTACGGAAGCGGCGATACCAAATATGTGTACTTTTATTGTTTTTTCTTATTTCCAAAAAATGAATTTATTGGGGGAATATTTTTTTTTTCTAATTTATTTGGCGATTTTTTAAAATTATTTTAACACTTTTTTTTTTTTAACTTTATTACATTGTCCCAGGTGGGACATCACTGTCCTGTGACAGGTCGCTGATCTGTCACATCACAAATCACTGTGACAGATCAGCGATCTGTCACAGGCAGTGCTGCAGGCTTCCTCGTGCCTGCGCTTTGCAGACACTGCAGGGAAGGAGCCCCCCGGAGCAGCGCTGCACATTGCGCTGCCGTGGTGGGCTCAGGGAAGCACGGAGGGAGCCCCCTCCCTGCCGATGCTTCCCTTTAACCCCCGGTACACCGCGATCGTGTTTGATCGTGTTGTGCAAGGGGTTAACATGTCGGGGGCGGTCCGTGACCGCCCCTGACACATTCTGCCGGTTGTCAGCTGTGATAATCAGCTGACACCCGGCCGTGATCAGCGGCGTTCACCACGTGGGTGCCGCTGATCGCTATGACGTACTATCCCATCCCTGGAAATTAAGTCCCAGGGCACATGGACGGGATAGTACGTCATATGGGATTAAGGGGTTAAGGAATGTATATCTCCCTGCTGATTTCCACACACTTGGACCTGGCTTTAATAAATGTAGTTTTATTCAGCGCACCCCAGGACCCACCATACTTCTAGGCATCCCCTCCAAAATGCAGCAGTAGGCAGTGATACCTAACTTCTATAATGTAGAGATTTTAAGCTCCTTTGCTTTCCACAACCCCTGCAGGGCAATTGGAATAGTTTAAAGTAGTGTCCCTTGCTTTTCCTGCTTACAGGAATTTCTTTACAGCTCACCGCTATAGCTCTTTATGTTCTGTGGCGCCGCCTGGTCCTCCCTTCTTCCAGCTGCTGTCTCTTCTGCGTTGTTTCTTCTTCAGGGTTAATGGACTCCCTTATCTTCTTCCGCAGATTACCGGCTTCATCGCACTGTTCTCCTTCTCCGCTCTCCCCACCTCTGCCTCCTCCTCTTGCCTGTGTTCTTCCTCCGGGTGCGACGTCAGCGTCCTCTTCGCGCCTTCTCTCTTCAGCCTGTCAGCCCGGCGTCACTGTGCAGTAATGGCGCCACCTCAGGCTAGTTTCACACTAGCGTTTATTCGATGCAGCGCACGGTGCCGCTAAGCCCCGCCCCCTCCCTGCACGCCACATCCGGTCATCGCCGCCTACTATCGCACATGGACGCTTGCAACCTGCGCACCCTATCTTTAGCATAAGTTGCGCAGATCGTGCGCTGGCCGTGCGCTAGTAGGATTTTGGCGTGCGCTGCGCACTTTTGAAGGTGCGCCATGCGTGCCGAAATGCAACATGCTGCGTTCGGGG
The DNA here is from genome assembly GCF_039654945.1 of Dendrobates tinctorius. NCBI lineage: Eukaryota > Metazoa > Chordata > Amphibia > Anura > Dendrobatidae > Dendrobates > Dendrobates tinctorius. The sequence goes on along the minus strand of NW_027361827.1, from coordinate 6,193,820 downwards.
CGCATGGGCGCACCTTCAAAAGTGCGCAGCACACGCCAAAATCCTACTAGCGCACGGCCAGCGCACGATCTGCGCACCCTATGCTAAAGATAGGGTGCGCAGATCGTAAGCGTCCATGTGCGATAGTAGGTGGCGATGACAGGATGGGGCGGGCAGGGAGCTGGCAGGGGGCGGGGCTTAGCGACGCCGTGCGCTGCGTCAAATAAGCGCTAGTGTGAAACTAGCCTCACAGCTGTGTCTCACGCTTATATTACCTCAGCACTGAGACTCAGCTTTACCTCAGCGGCAGGTCTCACGGTCCTTTCAGTGTTTTGAAGCAGCGACACACAATGGTTTTCCCCTCTCCGGCTTCAATATAGACCAGACCCAGAGCGGTATGGCGGTGCAACAGTTAAATGAAGGGACTCCCGGACTCTTTAGAGATTATGAAACAGCAGTTCCCGCCAATATGGCGGCCGCAGCCGTCTCTTGTCCCAGGTTAGTCACACAAGGATACTGGGGCTCCAAATCTTCTGAAATGAGGAAAAAAGCAGTCTTGGGAGGCCAATGATAGTTTGTAGCAAATAATGTTAATAAAATAGATGCTGTTAAATTGCTTTTTAGTCACTTTTGTTGTTGTCCACACAGGAGCTCACCGCTCAGACGTCCATCACCACTCTGAGCGCAGGCCACGCCCCCCCACTGACGTTCTTTCTGATGGAATCGTTCACTTTTCACGTCTTTTCCATCTGGTCCAGACCGACAATGACAATTCCTCCAACCTGGACTCGGCTACAGAGAATACAGCAAAGACACGTTTCACTCCTCGTATTCCAGCCCCATCACCATGTATCCCCAACCTGCACAAACTCCTCATCCTGCTGATACCCCAATGCTGTCCCTATTACTACACCTGATACCTCAATGCTGAGCCACTGCTGCTGTATGTGTCCCTATTACTTCACCTATTGTGTGGTTCTGTGTGCCCTCTAAATTCTAAAGCATCCCTCTATAATATAGTAATGCCAGGTGCAAGTGCCCAGGAAAATCGTGCCCTCATTTTGTTTCCTAGAATGTAATAATGCTCTATGTGTGCCCCGTTTGACAGTCACAGTAACCTGAGTTCCTCTATAGCAATAAGTGCCCACTTTACATTTAATAATGTCCTGAGTCTCCCCCATGTACAGCTCCCCTATACACAGTATAATGCCCCCTCACTATACACATACTGACCCCTTAGTATCCCCAATGATGGCTCCAACACTGTATGATGTCCCCCTCACTGTAATCTCCACATTGTATGATGGCCCCCTTACTGTAATCTCCACATTGTATGGTGGCCCCTAGATAGCCTCCAAATAGTATAATATACCAGATAGTCCTCAATATAGTATAATGCAGCCCCCATAGGCATACTCTACAGTATAATGCAGCCCCCCCATAGGCAGACTCAATAGTATATTGCAGCCCGCCATAAGCAGACTGTAATGTAAGGTAGCACCCCCCTATAGGCAGACTATAATAAAAGGCAGCACTGTCCCATAGGCAGACTATAATATAAGGCAGCACCGCCCCCTATAGGCAGACTGTAGTATAAGGCAGCCCCCCCATCCCTTATAGGCAGACTGTAGTTTAAGGCAGCCCCCATCCCCTATAGGCAGACTGCAATATAAGGCAGCACACCCATCTCCTATAGGAAGACTGTAATATAAGGCAGCACCCCCACCCTATAGGTAGACTGTAGTATAGGGCAGCACCCATTCCCTATAGGCAGACTGTAGTATAAGGCAGCACCTACCATCCCCTATAGGCTGACTGTAGTAGAAGGCAACACCCTCACCCTATAGGCAAACTGTAGTATAAGGCACCACCCCCTATCCCCTATAGGCAGACTGTAGTATAAGGCAGCCCCCATCCCCTATAGGCAGACTGTAGTATAAGGCAGCCCCCCCATCCCCTATAGGCAGACTGGAGTATAAGAGAGCCCCCCTATAGGCAGACTGTAGTATAAGGCAGCACCCCTCATCCCCTATAGGCAGACTGTAGTATAACGCAGCCCCCCTATAGGCAGACTGTAGTATAATGCACCCCCATAAAAAAATAAATCCAATACTCAACTCTTGGTAGGCATCGGGTTCCTGTCGCTGCACAGCAGGAATCCCTAGCCTTGCATCCAGCAGTCTCCTGTTTCTCTTCTGCCGCAGAGGTTCCTGCTCAGCAGACTCGTCGATCCCGGCGCTCTGCTCAAACCAGCTCTGTGGGTTTGGTTGCTGCTGCCACCTCTGGCCCAGCTATAGCAACGCATGCTGGTCAGCAGCGAGCTACTCCAGGGACTAAGTGCTCCTTTCAGTCCACTGAGCATGCCCATGGGACGATCTCTCATTGGAGATCGGAGGTCACATGCTCAGGTCCTTCTCCAGCTTGGATTGGACCATCAGAAAGGTCAGGAAGGTCCCAGAAGGACGTGGCTATAAAAGGTTCGCATGGCCGCTCGGTTAGATAGACTGCATTATCAGACTATGAGGAGTGAGTGTCGCATGAATGTATGAATGTCACTGGTGAATGACTCATTAAGAAACCCCTACCCTTGGTACACATGTGTTGTGCAGCCTAGCCTGTTAAGCACCCAGGCTTAGGTGTAGGTAGGACAGAGTCTGAGACAGGCATCAGTGTCCACGATGCACTTGCTCGACACTCCATAGTCAGCGTCTATAGTGAGTCATCTGTGGCCCGCGGTGCACCACGTCTCACCCCCCTGAAGCAGGTAGAAGGGGGAAGGCACCCAGCCATCCAGGAAGCATGGTGATGGCTGTGTGTTCTTTGTGCACAGGACCTGTGATGAGGTCACAGGAGGGGGAGGAGTCAGGGGGTCACATGATCAGGGGCCTCAGTGTATGCAGAACGCTGCTTTCTTTGTCTGTGCTGGTTTTCATGGTGCTGGCTGGGTAAGTTTCTGTATGGGGTCAGAAGGGGTTTACAGGGTGGATGTAGCAGAGCTGTGTGTGTATGAGGTGTACGGAGCGGAGCCGTGTGTGTACGAAGACCGAGGTGTACGGAGCGGAGCTGCATGTGTACGAGGTGTGCGGAGCAGAGCCGCATGTGTACGAGGTGTAGGGAATGGAGGCATGTGTGTACGAGGTGTACGGAGCGGAGCCGCATGTGTACGAGGTGTGCGGAGCAGGGCCGTGTGTGTGCGAGGTGTACAGAGCAGAGCCGTTTAACCCCTTAGATACCGCTATCAATTGTGACTGCATTAAGTTTGAAAGGAATGCAGCCCGCCAGCTTAATTTTTTTTTTTATGTGCGGCCCATTTACTCTGACGAGTTTGAGACCCCTGGTCTAGGGGGACTCTGACCCCATGTCCTTGGGGCAGAGTTCTGTGACCGCTTTCTGTGCGCTCTGTGGCCAGGCTCTGTGAGCTAAATGGGAACCTGCATTTATGTTCTGCGGTAGCGCGGCTCTGTGAGTTAACAGAGATCACTTCTGTTCACACTGGGTGACGATAACCCACGTGTGACCTTTTGTACACTGCTTTAAACTTCTGCCATTACTAAGCAGCAGTTTACCACCCCTGCACGGTGGACCCCGGGCTGTGAACGCACCTTACTATTATTTTATTATTTGGTGCATTCTGCTAGCCCTAACACCTCTCTTGCTCCTAGCTCCTGCGCTGCTCCCGCTCATCTCCTGACAGCGGGTGCCGGGCAGTGACGTCATCACGCCCACTGTCAGTGAGAGGGGGATGATGGGAGAAGGATCACTCGCTCCTTCTCTCATCACTGTGGTCAGCTGAATGGGTTGGATGCCGATACAGCTGAACCTGTGATCAATGATAGGTAAGGGGCCCACTGCTGGCACTGGGCCTCCGTCTGCTCAGGGGCCCATATCAACTGGGCGGCAGAGCAGGGAGATCGATTCTCTCTGCTCTGCCGCACAATGTAACTGTAGCGGCACGCTGCACATGCCGATACAGTTACAGCAGCGTAGCTCTGGGTGGGACCCCTCAGAGTGCAGGGTCCGGGGCCACCGCCCCCTCTGCCCCCCGTTAGCTATGCTACAGCTGGTCCTCCTCCTAACTTGCTGAGGTAACATCACCACTTGCTTGCAATTGTGTATCATCACCCAGCTCTTGCATTTTCCAATATCTTGTGAGCATGGCTGCTCAAATATTAGGGCATCACTACATTCGATCTCCTCATGTCTTGCTTGAAACGAGCACGGCAAGAGGCCTGAATCTAAGAATGGAAATGTGAACAGCTTTTTGGAGTGTCTAAGTGTGAGATCACTTTTATCCAGGCACTCAGCAGTAGTAGGAAAGAGGATCAGGGTGAAGATTATGTGGTACAGAATCACAGCTAATGAGACTGGGCCGTATGGAAGACAGGGTGGTGCTGGCAAAGTAACTTGAAGCATTATCTGCTATCGATCCAACAACATTTTCACACTGGCCTGGCTTCAAGAGTGGTGTTCTGTGCCCCAGTACAAAGTGGGACAGGAAGCTAGATCAACATGATGTGTGAGTTTTTTTGTGCTCCCACGGCAGGCACAGTTTCACCTGGATCTCTGCGCTTACCATCAGCATCACATCCACTTCCTCGTTCGTTACCATGTGCCTTGCCCATTTTAAATTACAAATGAGATAACGCTACACACAGTATTACAATACCAGCAAAATGTGCCCACTTCAGATGGACATATAAGACTGCAGTATCAATATAGCAATGCATTGTTTTGTATGCATTTTGAGACCCAACTATAGCATGATAAATGCCATATAAAATGTCACTGTAGAAAAAAATTGCAGTATTACAATGCTAGCAAAATGTGCCCACTTCAGATGGATGTATAAGACTGCAGAATCGATATAGCAATGCTATTTGTAACCATTTTTTTTGCTTTTAGGTTTTAAGGCCCAACTGTAGAATTATAAATGGTGCATAAAATTTCACTGCTGAAAAAATTGCAGTATTACAATGCCTGGAGAATTTTCCCAATTCAGATGGACACATAAGATTGCAGTATCTATATAGTAATGCAATTTTTTTACAAACAATTTTTTTGTGTATGTTTTGAGACCCAACTATAGCATGATAAATGCTGTATAAAATGTCAGTGTTGAAATAAATTGCAGTATTAAAATGCCAGTAAATTTTGCCCATTTCAGATGTATAAGACTGCTGTATCAATATAGCACTGGGATTTTTTTAACTTTTTTGTTCGGGGGTCTCAGGCCCAACTAATGCTGTATAAAATGTCACTGCAGAAAAAAATTTAACTATTACAAAGCCAGCAAAATGTGTCCACTTCAAATGGACATATAAGGCTTCAGTTTCAATATAGCAATGCTATTTGTAACCAAGCAATTTATTTTTAGGTGTTTTAAGGCACAACTGTAGCATGATAATTGGTGTATAAAATTTTACTGCTTAAAAAAATTGCAGTATTACATTGCCAGGAAAATATGTCTAATTCAGATGGATGTATAAGGCTGCAGTATCAATATAGCAATGCTATTTCTAATCAAATATGTTTTGTGTGTGTGTTTTGAGGCCCAATTCTAGCATGCATGTAATCTCAGTGCTCAAAAAAAATTGCAGTGTTACTATTTCAGGAGAATTTGCACATCTCAGATGAACGTATAAGACTGCATTATCAATATAGCAATGCTATTGAGATCCAACCAAGTCTGGCTGTATGCTTTTGATGCAAAACTGCAGCAGTAAAAATCATGTATAATATTTCCCTAAATGGAACAATTTGCAGGATTAAGAGGGAAAAGATTATTAGCCCTGAGAAGAGGTTTTGGTAAGCGTTGCAGCCTGCAGCAAAAAGGACATACAATTCATCCTGTACTTCTTGATCTCTTCAGCAAAATGTCTCCCTAAGTGCTGCTAACAGCAGTATTACTATTGATTATAATTAGCTCTAAAAAGGACTGTTGGTGTGGTTAATATGCAGCTACAATTCTGTCCCTCTCTCACCAGCACCTCTCCCTGCTCTACTTGTTTCCAGGGTACATTGCTGCAAATAGTGTCACAGGTCTTATATGGACCTGATGGTGCTATGCTGCCAGCCAATCACAGTAATACCACAACCAAGATTGCTGCAGTATTACAGTGACTGGCAGGAAATCCACCATATGTTCATTGGTTGTCTAAAAAGTGCCAAACATGCAGGGCAGGGACTCGGGCTCCCGCTCGAACATTAAAAAAATACTCGCCGAGTAACGAGCATCCCGAGCACACTAATGCTCAAGCGAACAAGAAGAAACTACCGTGTGATGTGCATGAACCACAGATTAATGAATGTGTAAATATGGAAAATAAATATAATCAAAATAATGTATCACAAAAATAATATTTATTATTATAAATTTTAGCACAATATACGACAACAATATATAAAAAACATATAAAATTATTATATGATATGGCAAAAATACACCTCAATGTATTAGTAATTATGTACTTTGTTAATTACACCACTGCGCAGGAAAATTTGAAGTGAAGAAAATCAAGAATATATATATATAATATAGTCCCCAAATAAGGTAACAAAAAAAGTAACAATGTTGGTGTGTGAATAAAGTGAAAAACAAATAATAATACACAATAAAAAATATATATTGAACACTATGTAGCAATTGTGATAAAATAACATGTGTATTAATAATAGTGACACAAAAGTGAAAAATATAAAACAAAAATAATAGCTACTGTAATGGTGAGGTAAAAATACTGCTAAGTTCACATGGAGAGTGCTCAAATGTGCAATAATGAAAAACACGTTCCTTAAACTGGGAAAATACTATGCCAGTACGTAAAAAATAGCGCTCAATAGCAAGACATGAAAACCCTGGAATGATTAAACATGTAGCGCTATATATTGAATCAGCAAGAAGGTGCAATCCACAATAAAAAACGCCTATGTAAAAAAAATGTCAAGCGCGCTATATATATAGTAAGTAAATTGCTCAGCGCTTCTATGACATAGAGGGTATATGACCCAATTTAGTATGATAAATAACCATAAAGCGCTATGTATGAACCATAAGCCAGCACAAAAAAAGATGCTGTGTTAAACTGTGCAGTAAACAAAAATTTAAGCGCTTAATAATAAAGTACATTAGCCAATGTAATGGATTAAAATGTCATGTAGCGCTGTATAGTAGACATGGACCAGCGCAGGAATACAAACTATGACATTGTACAATGAGCTGAATATCAGATGCTAGACTATAATGTGGTGGATTAAATGGCCATATAGCACTATATAGTAGACATGGGCCAACACAAGACTAAATCTAAGCCAGCACAAAACCAGATCTATGACATTATTGAATGAACAAAATGTTAAGCGCTCAATGGTAAAAAAGGCATATAGCTCAATGAAGCATAGTATATTACCCAGTAGGTGAAGAGCAGTGGTGGAAGCGAATTGCCAAAGTAACGCGCCCCGACGCGCATTTCGGAAGAACTCCTTCGTCAGGGGGATATTGCTATCACAGTTAGAAGGTCTATATATGCTACACAGATTCAGGTGCACAGAGTAAATTGGCGCATGCGCTGTCACATCCATCATAGACATACAAGGCTAATTCGCGTCATGCTATTAATTACCGCACAGCGGTGCATATAAGCAAGTGCATAAAGACGCCAATGCCTTGCAGTCTACCCGGACGTAAATCAGCGATGCGCACAACTATATGCAAAACCAGAATGTGTGATTAGTAGAGTTGAGCGATACCGTCCGATACTTCAAAGTATCGGATCGGAATGGATCGGCCGATCTTTAAAAAAAGTATCGGTATCGCCGATTCCGATACCGGAAGTCCCATTCAAGTCTATGGGACTTCCGGTATCGGAATAAGAAAAACCCTGTTTTTGCCTTGTACAGCCTCTCTGGGGTCTGTACGGGCCTTTCGGGGGGCTGTGCAGGCCTGCCAGGGGGTCTGTGCAGGCTCCGGTGGTCTGTGCCGGCCTGCCGGGGGGCTGTGCCGGCCTGCCGGTGGTCTGTGCAGGCTCCGGTGGGCTGTGCCGGCCTGCCGGGGGGCTGTGCCGGCCTGCCGGTGGTCTGTGCAGGCTCCGGGGGGCTCTGCCGGGGGGCTGTGCCGGCCTGCTGGTGGTCTGTGCAGGCTTCGGGGGTCTGTGCAGGCATCGTCCGATGGGACTACAAGTCCCATCGGGCGATGCCTGCTACCATGACAGTGATTGACACATTAGCCAATGATGGGACAGTAGTAGTCCCATCATCCGGCTAATGTGTTAAATGTTAAAAAAAAAAAAAAATACTACATACATACTACATACATACTACATGCATGCTACATACATACTACATGCTACATACATACTACATGCATGCTACATACATACTACATACATACTACATATATACTACATGCATGCTACATGCTACATACATACTACATGCTACATACATACTACATATATACTACATACATACTACATACATGCTACATACATGCTACATACATGCTACATACATACTGCATGCTACATACATACTACATACATACTACATACATACTACATGCATGCTACATACATACTACATGCATGCTACATGCATGCTACATACATACTACATGCTACATACATACCACATACATACTACATACATACTACATACATACTACATGCTACATACATACTACATACACTCACTGGCCACTTTATTAGGTACACCATGCTAGTAAGGGGTTGGACCCCCTTTTGCCTTCAGAACTGCCTCAATTCTTCGTGGCAGAGATTCAACAAGGTGCTGGAAGCATTCCTCAGAGATTTTGGACCATATTGACATGATGGCATCACACAGTTGGCGCAGATTTGTCGGCTGCACATCCCTGATGCGAATCTCCCGTTCCACCACATCCCAAAGATGCTCTATTGGATTGAGATCTGGTGACTGAGGAGGCCATTTGAGTACAGTAAACTCATTGTCATGTTCAAGAAACCAATCTGAGATGATTCGAGCTTTATGACATGGCGCATTATCCTGCTGAAAGTAGCCATCAGATGTTGGGTACATTGTGGTCATAAAGGGATGGACATGGTCAGCAACAATACTCAGGTAGGCTGTGGCGTTGCAACGATGCTCAATTGGTACCAAGGGGCCCAAAGAGTGCCCAGAAAAAATTCCCCACACCATGACACCACCACCACCAGCCTGAACCGTTGATACAAGGCAGGATGGATCCATGCTTTCATGTTGTTTACGCCAAATTCTGACCCTACCATCCGAATGTCGCAGCAGAAATCGAGACTCATCAGACCAGGCAACGTTTTTCCAATCTTCTACTGTCCAATTTCGATGAGCTTGTGCAAATTGTAGCCTCAGTTTCCTGTTCTTAGCTGAGAGGAGTGGTACCCAGTGTGGTCTTCTGCTGCTGTAGCCCATCTGCCTCAAAGTTCGACGCACTGTGCGTTCAGAGATGCTCTTCTGCCTACCTTGGTTGTAACGGGTGGCAATTTGAGTCACTGTTGCCTTTCTATCAGCTCGAACCAGTCTGCCCATTCTCCTCTGACCTCTGGCATCAACATGGCATTTCCGGCCACAGAACTGCCGCTCACTGGATTTTTTTTCTTTTTCGGACCATTCTCTGTAAACCCTAGAGATGGTTGTGCGTGAAAATCCCAGTAGATCAGCAGTTTCTGAAATTCTCAGACCAGCCCTTCTGGCACCAACAATCATGCCACGTTCAAAGGCACTCAAATCACCTTTCTTCCCCATACTGATGCTCGGTTTGAACTGCAGGAGATTGTCTTGACCATGTCTACATGCCTAAATGCACTGAGTTGCCGCCATGTGATTGGCTGATTAGAAATTGTCTTAACACACAGTTGGACAGGTGTACCTAATAAAGTGGCCAGTGAGTGTATATACTACATGCATGCTACATACATACTACATGCTACATACATACCACATACATACTACATACATGCTACATGCTACATACATACTACATATATACTACATGCATGCTACATACATACTACATATATACTACATGCATGCTACATACATACTGCATGCTACATGCATGCTACATACATACTACATACATACTACATGCTACATACATACCACATATATACTACATACATACAATACATTCATACAATACATACATAGACATACAGTACATATAACATAGAGTAACATGCTTACCAATACTTCTCACATTGTTCCCCGAAGCCATTGTCTTTTCCGGAATAAATATTAACATAACAAACCACAAAAATACTCACCCACGATCCGAAGCAGTCCACGAGTATGTCCCACGACGATCTTGGGTAGAGAACTGCAGCATCAGCTGATGCTGCCGTTCTCTACGGGCTGCAGGAATCCAATGACGGAAGGTAGGTATCCTTCCGCACTGTATTCCTCCGCCACTTAAAAAAAAAAAAAAGTCCCTAGTCTCACTTTATGCCATTGCTGTGTGGGAATTTCCCACGCAGCAATGGCATAAAGTGAGACTAGGGACTTTATTTTGTATTGTATGAATGTATTGTATGTATGTAGTATATATGTGGTATGTATGTAGCATGTATGTAGTATGTATGTAGTATGTATGCAGCATGCATGTAGCATGCAGTATGTATGTAGCATGCATGTAGTATATATGTAGTATGTATGTAGCATGTAGCATGTATGTAGTATGTATGTGGTATGTATGTAGCATGTAGTATGTATGTAGCATGCATGTAGTATATATGTAGTATGTATGTAGCATGTAGTATGTATGTAGTATGTATGTGGTATGTATGTAGCATGTAGTATGTATGTAGCATGCATGTAGTATGTATGTAGCATGCATGCAGTATGTATGTAGTATGTATGTAGTATGTATGTAGTATGTATGTAGTATGTATGTGGTATGTATGTAATATGTATGTAGTATGTATGTGGTATGTATGTAGCATGTAGTATGTATGTAGCATGCATGTAGCATGCATGTAGTATGTATGTAGCATGCATGTAGTATGTATGTATGTAGTATGTATGTAACATGCATGTAGTATGTATGTAGTATGTATGTAGTATGTATGTAGTATGTATGTAGCATGCAGTATGTATGTAGCATGTATGTAGTATGTATGTAGTATATATGTAGTATGTATGTAGCATGTAGTATGTATGTAGCATGCATGTAGTATATATGTAGTATGTATGTAGCATGTAGTATGTATGTAGCATATATGTAGTATGTATGTAGCATGTAGTATGTATGTAGCATATATGTAGTATGTATGTAGCATGTAGTATGTATGTAGCATGCATGTAGTATGTATGTAGTATGTATGTAGTATTTTTTTTTTTTTTTTTTTTTTTTAACATTTAACACATTAGCCGGATGATGGGACTACTACTGTCCCATCATTGGCTAATGTGTCAATCACTGTCATGGTAGCAGGCATCGCCAGATGGGACTTGTAGTCCCATCGGACGATGCTTGCACAGACCCCCGGACATCAGCACAGCCCCCCGGCAGGCCGGCACAGCCCCCCGGCAGGCTGGTACAGACCCCCACAGGGTGCACAGACCACCGGCAGGCCGGCACAGCCCCCCGGCAGGCCGGTACAGACCCCGAGCAGTCCACACGGCCCCCAGGCAGGCCGGCAGAGACCCCCGGAAGGCCCGAAATGACGGCGCATCATGATGCGCACACACCGCGCATCATGATGACGTCAGGCTGTCAATCAACTTTGAACTTCCGATTCCGATGCCGAATTCCGATATTGAAAAAATATCGGAAGTCGGTATCGGAATTCCGATACAGCAAGTATCGGCCGATACCCGATACTTGCGGTATCGGAATGCTCAACACTAGTGATTAGACTTATTGATTACATATAACATACATGCAATTCATGGAAATGATAATATCGATTACAATAAGACAAAATGTAAATGAGTATACATATACATGTATCCCAAAAATGGACAAAGCTAATATGTAATCAAAATATTGATTATACAGGAAAACAAATATACGAATATAATATACCATATATATTAAATATAGCAATATGTACATGAAAAACATTTCAATAATATACATAGAGCAAAAAAAAGAAAATAATTATATAGAAACAGTAATACATGAAAGGAAAAAAATAACACAATAAAAAGTGTGTATAAAAAGAAGACAAAGATCACCATACATATTTATACAAATGTATACATGTATTGACAAAAAAGACCATACATAAAACAACCATATGTGTAAAAATAAGATAAACAATTAAATAACATATATTTCTTGACCAATATATAGAAGAGTTGTCCTTAATTAGCGATATCAAAATTTCCAAATATTCTTATCACTTCAATGTATCCATGTATATTCAAGAATATTCCATGAAACCATTCACTAGACATTCAACTGAGAAAAAGATAAAAAATTAAAAGGTTAAAATAATTATAAAAATGGAATGAATGATAGGCTCTCATTGAGACCCAGTGGGGACACAGTACGAAGTGTCCATATCCACTGGGTCTCAAGTTGGTCAAGTTTTTTACTGATATTCCCACCCCTGATCCCACCAAAAACCATGTCTATCCCAATAACTCTAAGCAGTGAAGAATCACTGTTGTGAAACATTTTAAAATGCTTCGGCAGTGTTTTAAGTGAGGAAATGTCCTCTATATCCTTGGCAGCTTTAATGCCTAGAACGTGCTCACGAACCCTCACCTTCAATTGTCGGGTAATGTGCCCGACATAGATGAGGGAACATGGGCACATTGCATAGTACACTACCGCTGTGGAAAGACATGTAATATTCTTGGTGATATCAAAAGTGCGTGATTTGTCAGAATTTGTGAACACAGAAGATCTAACTATATTAGGGCAGGCCACACACGACCCACAGGGTCTACACCCCTTGATAGTAATGGGTTTCAAAATAGAGACATTGTCATGTGTCTCCGGGACATAATGGCTTTTAACTAATACATCACTCAAATTAGGAGATCTTCTAAACGTAATGTTAAAACGAACGAAAAAACCGAGGAAAATGTCCAATAATTAAAATTTCTTTATTTTATTATTAAACAGACAAATGTATACATTATATATATAATTAAAATAAATTAATAAGGGGAGGCCAATGCCAAAATAAAGGCACAGCCTGGGGACAGCTGTAAATACTTAGTAAAATGCACCCACTATGATAAAATACAAAATCAAGTGAAAACAAATGATAAAAAATATATAATTAATGTATAATATATATATATAAACATTTATATCAAGTGCAAAACTACAGATAATAAGTGCAAGCAAGCAAGAACTGTGTAAAAAATAATAAATATACACTGAATAAATTAATAATAAATATATAACCACAAATAAAGTGCAATGTGATATAAAATAGTGAATAAAAAACGTGTACAAAAAAATCCCTGTATAAATATATATATATATATATATATATATATATATATATATATATATACAGTATATATATACACATATATTTGAAACCAAATGCTGGGATAATTGATAATGAATAATAAATAAACTGCCGCACATAAAGTGCAATGTGCCGCGGTGATGTAGTAAAAAGCGCTTATAATATAAATATAATAAAAAATAATAAATAAACTGCCGCACATAAAGTGCAATGTGCCGCGATAATGTAGTAAGACAGCGCTTATAATATAAATATAATGAAAAAATAATGAAAGAATGTGAGCAAAGTGTAGATACCTTTCAGCTGCTTCTGTCCCCAGGATGTGCCAGCCCCGACGCGCGTTTCGGCGTACCTTCGTCACCTGGGGACAGAAGCAGCTGAAAGGTATCTACACTTTGCTCACATTCTTTCATTATTTTTTCATTATATTTATATTATAAGCGCTGTCTTACTACATTATCGCGGCACATTGCACTTTATGTGCGGCAGTTTATTTATTATTATTTTTTATTATATTTATATCATAAGCGCTTTTTTACTACATCACCGCGGCACATTGCACTTTATGTGCGGCAGTTTATTTATTATTCATTATCAATTATCCCAGCATTTGGTTTCAAATATATGTGTATATATATATATATATATATATATATTTATACAGGGATTTTTTTGTACACGTTTTTTATTCACAATTTTATATCACATTGCACTTTATTTGTGGTTATATATTTATTATTAATTTATTCAGTGTATATTTATTATTTTTTACACAGTTCTTTCTTGCTTGCACTTATTATCTGTAGTTTTGCACTTGATATATATGTTTATATATATATATATTATACATTAATTATATATTTTTTATCATTTGTTTTCACTTGATTTTGTATTTTATCATAGTGGGTGCATTTTACTAAGTATTTACAGCTGTCCCCAGGCTGTGCCTTTATTTTGGCATTGGCCTCCCCTTATTAATTTATTTTAATTATATATATAATGTATACATTTGTCTGTTTAATAATAAAATAAAGAAATTTTAATTATTGGACATTTTCCTCTTTTTTTTCGTTCGTTTTATCTTATTTGTCCGAGTTGTCTTTTATATATTTTCCATGGGTGCATAATTATGATTTTTAGGTGAATTTTATACTGCACTTTCCTTGAGTTTTCTTATATTAAACGTAATGTTAGGATGGTCTCCTAAATATTTAGAAATTACAGGGTCCAATTTCAAAATGGGCCAAAATTTATTTAGACAAAGCCTAATGCACTCATGTTGTCCATTAAACTGTGTAATAAAACGGACAACATTGTCAGAATTAGAAGTTGTTTGATTATAGAGAGCTTCATGTCTAGACGAAGCTCTAGCTCTATTAAATGCTCTCTTAATTGAGCGTTTGCTATATCCTCTTTCCAAAAATCTGTCCCTTAGGGTAACAGCCTGTCTATTAAAATCATCCTCGGTAGAGCAAACACGTCTAAGACGTAGAAATTGCCCTATCGGTATCGAACGAATCAACGCCTGAGGGTGAGAGGATGAAGCATGCAGTAAACAATTGACTGCCGTCTGTTTTCTGTGTAGGTCCCTTTGCAAGCAGTCTCCAGAATCTCTTGAGACACGCACATCAAGGAATTCAATAACCTCAGCATGACATTGATAAGTGAAGTGCATATTAACGGCATTTGAATTAAGTTTCAAAATAAATTCTGATAGTGCGGCATGTGTATCTTGCCAAATAAAAAATACATCGTCTATGTAGCGTGTCCAAAATGGTACATGTTCCACTTGACCAAAATTACCAGATAGGAAGAGGTCCCTCTCCCACAGACCCAGGAACAGGTTAGCATATGCAGGTGCAAAAGATGCACCCATAGCTGTTCCCTGGGTCTGTAGGAAGAAGGACCCCCTAAAAGTGAAAAAATTGTGTGATAAAGAAAATTCTAATAAATTGGTAAAGAAGACAATGAATGCCCTAGAAAATGAAGAATGTTGTAAAAAATAATGAACTGCCATAATACCATCAGAATGCCTAATATTTGTATATAAGGACTCAACGTCACAAGTGACCAATATTGAGTCCTTATCTACATACATGCCGTCCACCTTTTTGAGGAAATCTCCAGTGTCCCTGGTATATGAAGGGAGTGACGTAACAAATGGTTGTAAGATGTAATCAATATATTTATTAACATTTTCCAAGAAATTACCTCTCCCGGAGATAATTGGTCTTCCCGGTGGAATTTCAAGATTTTTATGTATCTTAGGCAAAAGATATAGGGTGGGAATGGTGGGTTCTTGAATCTGTAGGCTCAAGCATAAGTCATTGGAAATAATTCCCTCATTCTTAGCCTCACATAGTAGGTTCTTGAGTTCCAAATTAAATTTGGATAGAGGATTAAATGTAAGTTTTTGGTAACAATGCGGATTGTTTAATTGCCTGAAAGCCTCAGATTCATACATTGATTTAGGCCATACCATCACATTCCCACCCTTATCTGCTGGCTTAAAGACAATGTCTTGTAAACCAGATAATCGCCTGAGACCAATCCTTTCCTCAAGCGTTAAATTGTCAGTTTGAGAAAATTTATTGATTTTTTCAAACTCTTTGGAGACTGTCCTAACAAATGTGTCAATACTCGAACATGAGGATAAGGCAGGAAATTTGGTTGATGGTTTTTTAATCGTCACAGGGACCTCACCTTCACTAATGCCAGTGTGTTCTTTAGCCAGTTGTTCGAGATTGATTAACGCCTCTTGTTCCGCCTCTGTCGGAAAAAGTTTAGATGTTTTATCGTCATGAAAAATACGTTTAAATAAGAGTTTACGAGCAAAGAGATGTAAATCTTTGACCGCTGTGAATAGATCAAAATTAGCAGTGGGGCAAAATGTAAGACCCATGCTAAGGAGATCAATCTCAAGACTAGAAAAAATATGGTTACTCAAATTAATTACCTTGAGTTGATTAGAATTGGATTCTGGCTAGTGTTGAGCATTCCGATACCGCAAGTATGGGGTATCGGCCGATATTAGCGGTATCGGAATTCTGATACTTAATTCCGATACTTTTGTCATATCGGATTCCGGAATCGGAATCGGAATAGGAAGTTCCCATCATGCTATGAGCCTGCTTGCTTTGATTAAGCCAATGGGAATCCTCCGAAGTGTGGGCACATCCTGTTAGGCATGTAGGCATGTTAACTATTGGCATGGCTGTGATTGGCTGCCGAAATGATGTCATGATGCACTATAAAAGCCACCGCAGCCGCCATTTCTGGTCACTCTGCTGTGAATTCAGTTAGGGACAGGCTGCTGTAGAAGACTGTGAGGGACAGTTAGAAATAGCGATTCCACCAAACATCTAGTGCTTTACCCAGGCTACATAAACCACCACTGTAGCCTTCTTTGCCCTAGCAGCAGTGTTCACAGCTGTCTGCAAGGGCTGTGTGAGTGCAGCTCACGCTGTGGAGTGGGTCCTGCAGCCACGTCAGGCTGTAGGCCACCCAGTGTGATCACTGCTGCCTCATACATCTTTTATTTTTTGAGCTGCATTTTTTACATAATTTCAATCTAGTGTGCTTCCATCCGTATCCATATACGTTGGTTGCAAACACTAGTAGTAGACAGCGGAGCCTTTCTGCAGCCTTTCAGTGCTAGTGTCCACTTTGCTGCACTGTTCACGGCTGTCTGAGAGGTCTCTGACTGTGTGTGAGTGCAGCTCACGCTGAGTAGTGTGTCCTGCAGCTACGTCTGGCTGTAGGACGCTCAGCGTGCGTCAGTGCCTCACACATATTTTTATTTGAGTGCAGCTCATTTTTTCTTCTATTAGTGTGCATCCATCCGTCTCCATCTACGGTGGTTGCAAACACTATAAAGGAGTACACAGCGGAGCCTTTCTGCAGCCTGTCAGTGCCAGTGCCCACTTAGCTGCACTGTTGACGGCTGTCTGAGAGGCCTCTGACTGTGTGTGAGTGCAGCTCACGCTGAGTAGAGTGTCCTGCAGCTACGTCTGGTTGTAGGACGCTCAACGTGCGTCACTGCCTCACACATATTTGTCTTTGAGTGCAGCTCATTTTTTCTTCTCCTATTAGTGTGCATCCATCCGTATCCATCAACATTGGTTGGTTGCAAACACTATATAGGAGTAGATAGAGGAGCCTTTTTTTCTGGCTTGTGCCCTGCCGGCGCAGCCAGATTAGTATTACCCAATTTTTTTGGAGCCTCATCTTTTGCATTGTAGGTTACCTGCCTGCATTGTAATAGCTCCAAAAAGTTGGTGATACTATCAGTTTCAATTCTTTGTTCACATACTTTGAGTTTGTTTCCAACAAAGAAACCACAAAAAAAGTTCACCAAACACTACATTTTGAACTTGTGTAGGCCACATCAGCTCCTATTAAAGTCTAGTCCACACACACACACACTTCATAAAATTAGTGTTTCTTGGACCTGTAACCAGCTGTTCAGGAATAAGCACACTAAGGCCCCCCTTTGTACTTTTTTGCCTATCTTAAGCAGTCTTGCAAGATGAAGAAGGCAGGGAGTAAGGGCGTGGGCGTGGGCGTGGGCGTGGAGTTTCAGCAGGGAGAGGACGTGGGGATTCTGCAGGGAGAGGACGTGGGGATTCTACAGGTAGAGGACGTGGGGATTCTGGGCCTGCTGCGGGCACCAGTGGATCAGCATCCCCCAGTTTTAGCAGGCAACAGTCCTTTATGCGCAGCTTTGTAGGACCTCAACGTACCCCACTGCTGCGGGAGGAACAAATTGAAGCCGTTGTTGGATGGATGGCAGCTAACGCATCGACTTCAATTACTTCCGCATCCTCTCAGGGTCAGAGCACCGAAGAGCAACCATCTGTCTCTTCACCACCTGCCAAAGTGCCCAGGCAGTCAGAGAGACATGGACAGGAGCCATCACAGTCTCTACTTCTGTTCTCGGAATCTGTTGGCTTGGAAAGAGGGGGCCAGCCAAGCAGCATTCCTGAATGTGAAGAAGAGGGAGTATGCAGTGATGCGCAACTTCTTTGTCCCTCTGAATCTGAAGAGGCGAGTGGGCCAGTGCCTATGGTCAGCACACCTCAGTACGCATCAGATGATGACGAGACTCAGTTGCCACTTTCTGGTGCGTACGGTGCTGGCGAGACAACCCCGGAGAAGCAGCTGTTTGAAGAGGGGAGGGAAGATGATGAGGTCCTTGACCCATCATGGCGTGAGCAACAGGAAGGTGGTGGGAGCAGCTCGGAGGAAGAGATTCCCCTACCGGCCAAAACAGGAGGCAGAGGGAGGGGGAAGACTTGGTTGCCTGTACCCTCCACTTCGGCACCCGTTAGGAGCATTCCTCCTTCCAAAGGCAAACCGGGCGCTCACAAGAGTTGCAGTGCGTGGTCCTTTTTTGACACAGTTGCAGATGACATTTGCTTTGTCAAATGCAAGCTGTGTCATCAGAGAGTCAAAAGAGGGAGAAATGTCAGCAACCTCAATACCACAAATATGTGGAAACATGTGCGCACCAAGCACGAGTTGGAGTTGCAGAGACACCCTGAAGACGTAGGCCAACGTACAGCACCACCTACCACCTCTTCAGTTCGTGTTGGGCCCTCTTCCTCCAGCTCACACACTGCTGGTTCGGCTTCCTCACAGGATCGCCAAGGAAGAACCTCTGCCACTGTTGTCCGGAGACCCTGTCAGATTACACCCATAGCAGCACGTTCCCATCCATCACAGCCATCGGTAGCACAGGCATGGGATAAAAGGCGCCCTTACTCGGCAAACCATCCCCGAGCACAGTCTCTGAATGCTGGCATTGCCAAACTTCTGGCAGTTGAAATGCTGTCATTCAGGCTGGTGGACACTGACACCTTCCGGGACTTAATGGCATTGGCAGTCCCCCAATACAACGTGCCCAGCCGCTTTTATTTCAGCAGGCGAGCCGTCCCTGCCCTGCAGAAACATGTTGAGGGCAAAATAAAACATGCGCTACTAAACGCCGTTAGTAGCAAGGTCCACCTGACCACCGATGCGTGGACCAGTAACCATGGACAGGGACGATACCTTTCCCTCACTGCCCACTGGGTCAATGTTGTGGAGCCGGGTACGGATCTGGAGAGTGGAGCTGTACGTGTTCTTCCAACGCCACGGATTGCAGGACTCCAGTCTGTACACATAGACTCCTCCTCCTACTCAAGTTCCTCAGAAACAGCAGAGCAGGAGCCTGTTACGACCGATATGAGCACAGCCGTGGCCAAACGTCAACAGGCTGTACTCAAATTAATTTCTTTGGGGAATCGAAGCCACACAGCGCAGGAGCTCTGGAATGCTATCAAGCTGGAGAGCGATGTGTGGTTTGGGCCAGCGAATCTCCAGCCGGGCTTGGTAGTGTGTGACAATGGCCGAAATCTGGTGGCAGCTCTTGGCCTAGGCAACCTCACACACATCCCATGTCTGGCACATGTTCTTAACTTGGTCGTGCAGAGCTTTCTGAGGGACTATCCGGATCTTGCTGCACTGTTGCACAAGGTCCGCATAGAGTGCGCTCACTTGCGACGTTCCAGCACGGCAAGATCGCACCTCGCTGCTCTGCAGCGACGATTTGGCCTTCCGGAACATCGCATCATATGTGACCTACCCACCCGGTGGAATTCAACGTTACATATGTTGGAGCGGTTGTGTGAGCAGCAGGCAGCAGTCATGGAGTACCAGCTGCATCAGGCGCAAACAAGTCGCACTGTGCGCCGTTCACACTTCAGCACCATTGAGTGGGCCTCTATGAAGGACATCTGCCTCGTTTTGCGTGCCTTCGATGAATCCACGCGGATGGCGAGTGCAGATGATGCACTAGTCAGCATGACTGTCCCCCTTATCTGCCTGCTTCAACAAACACTGCAAGCACTAAGGGATGAGGTTTCAGAAGAGGTGGAGGATGAGGAGTCCCAAATGCCATCTGCTTCTGGACAGTCTGCGCTACGTGTTTCCTCACAAAGGCCTAGGCAGGGGACACTTTGTGAGGAGGATGAGGAGGAGTCGATGGAGGAGGAAGACATCTCTCCAGAGGAGGGAGGTACACAAACCTCTACTCAGTATGTACAGCGAGGGTGGGGTGATGCAGAGCAGGCCGAGGTCACGCCTCAAACAGGGGACAGCGGTTCTTTGGCAGTTGGGAGTCTGCAGCACATGGTTGATTTCATGCTGCAGTGCCTGAGAAACGACCGCCGCATCGCCCACATTCTCGTCTCGGCTGATTATTGGGTGTACACCCTCCTAGATCCTCGCTACCGGGACAGCGTACAAAGGCTCATACCAACGTTGAACCGGGAGCGTAAAATGCGGGAGTACGAAGAGTCACTGGTGCAGTCCATAATGTTTTCCATTCCACCCGACAGCATTGTTGCTAGTGCTTTACAAAGCAGCTCTGTGCGTCGAGGCAGTGGAGGAAACTCTGCACAAAGAGGGAGCAGAGGCAGCGCCGCAGCACAAGGCAAGACCACTATGGCCCAAATGTGGCAAAGTTTTGTGTGTCCACCACAATTGTCTACACCATCAGCGACGCCTCGAGTCAGCAGGAGGCAACGCTTCCGTCAGATGGTGTCAGACTACATGTCTTGCCCTGTCGCTGTACTCCCAGATGGCTCTTCCCCCTTCAAGTTTTGGGTCTCTAAGCTGGATACATGGCCAGAGCTTAGCCAGTATGCATTGGAGGTGCTGGCTTGCCCTGCTGCCAGTGTATTATCGGAACGTGTCTTTAGTGCCGCAGGTGGTGTACTAACAGACCGTCGCACGCGACTATCTTCCGATAATGTTGACCGGCTGACTTTTCTGAAAATGAACAAGGCCTGGATCTCCAAAGACTTTGCCATTCCTCTTACAGACTAAATTAGTGGTTGGCAACTGTATCCAGGTCTGCTGGTGTGTTCATTTTTCTACCACCTGAACTATAATCCCTTTGCTTCAACACAGCCAGTTGTCGCTCAGATGTGTCGTCTGCACAGAGAAACACACTAGCTCCTGTGTTAGTGGGGTTCAGTAATGCCAGCTGATCCCCTGCTGTGTGGACGGCAAAGTCACCAGCTCCATCAACATTCAAACCACTACTGATTTTTAACCGTGCCCAACTTAGGTCTCTGGCTCCACTGTCTCTACTATTTCCCCTGACCTCCAACCCCGCCATCTACATCTCTGAAGTGGCGTCAGCACAATCTACACTTGTTCCTGTGTTCCTGTGGCTCAGTCCCATCAGTTTATCCCCTGATGTGTGTCCGGCAAGGTCTCCTGCTCTGTCCACATTCCCATAACCAGTAGTGGGAATGAGGACAGAGCTGGCGAACTTGCCGGACAAACATCAGGGGATCAACTGACGGGACTGAGCACCAGTAACACAGGAACAAGTGTAGATTGTGCTGACGCCACTTCAGAGATGTAGCTGGCGGGGTTGGAGGCCAGGGTAAATAGTAGAGACAGTGGAGCCAGAGGCCTAAGTGGAGCATGGTTAGAATCAGTAGTAGTCCACAACCTCCATAAAAACCGCTGCCCATTGGCCTCTGCATGCGGCATGCGTAATCCTGGGCTCCAACAGCTTCAGTTGGTGTTCAGAAGTGTCGTCTCCACAGAGCCAAACACCTTCGTTAGAGTGTTAGTGGGGTTCAGCACTGCCAGCTGTTCCCCTGCTGTGGAGATGGCAAGTCTCCTGCTGCCTTCACCTGCCAAAATCCAGTAGGCCCCAGCCTGCTCCTCGCCTAATCCTGGGCTCCAACAGCGTCAGTTGGTGTTCAGAAGTGTCGTCTCCACAGAGCCAAACACCTTCGTTAGAGTGTTAGTGGGGTTCAGCACTGCCAGCTGTTCCCCTGCTGTGGAGATGGCAAGTCTCCTGCTGCCTTCACCTGCCAAAATCCAGTAGGCCCCACCCTGCTCCTCGCCTAATCCTGGGCTCCAACAGCGTCAGTTGGTGTTCAGAAGTGTCGTCTCCACAGAGCCAAACACCTTCGTTCAAGTGTTAGTGGGGTTCATCATTGCCAGCTGATCCCCTGCTGTGGAGATGGCAGTCTCTCCTGCTGTCTCCGCATTACAAAGACAGTAGGCCTCTGCCTACACCCTCCTATTTCCTGGGCTTCAACACAGCCAGTTGTAGTTCGGAAGTGCCGTCCACACGGAAAGAGATACTTGCTCCCGTGTCTCAGTGGGGTTCAGTAACGTCAGCTGATCCCCTGCTGTGTGGATGGCAGTCTCTCCTGCTGTAAACTCATTCAAAATACAGTAGGCCTCTGCCTACACCCTCCTATTTCCTGGGCTTCAACACAGCCAGTTGTAGTTCGGAAGTGCCGTCCACACGGAAAGAGATACTTGCTCCCGTGTCTCAGTGGGGTTCAGTTAAGTCAGCTGATCCCCTGCTGTGTGGATGGCAGTCTCTCCTGCTGTAAACTCATTCAAAATACAGTAGGCCTCTGCCTACACCCTCCTATTTCCTGGGCTTCAACACAGCCAGTTGTAGTTCGGAAGTGCCGTCCACACGGAAAGAGATACTTGCTCCCGTGTCTCAGTGGGGTTCAGTAATGTCAGCTGATCCCCTGCTGTGTGGATGGCAGTCTCTCCTGCTGTCACCTCATTCAAAATACAGTAGGCCTCTGCCTACACCCTCCTATTTCCTGGGATTCAACACAGCCAGTTGTAGTTCGGAAGTGCCGTCTACACGGAAAGAGATACTTGCTCCCGTGTCTCAGTGGGGTTCAGTAACGTCAGCTGATCCCCTGCTGTGTGGATGGCAGTCTCTCCTGCTGTAAACTCATTCAAAATACAGTAGGCCTCTGCCTACACCCTCCTATTTCCTGGGCTTCAACACAGCCAGTTGTAGTTCGGAAGTGCCGTCCACACGGAAAGAGATACTTGCTCCCGTGTCTCAGTGGGGTTCAGTAATGTCAGCTGATCCCCTGCTGTGTGGATGGCAGTCTCTCCTGCTGTCACCTCATTCAAAATACAGTAGGCCTCTGCCTACACCCTCCTATTTCCTGGGCTTCAACACAGCCAGTTGTAGTTCGGAAGTGCCGTCCACACGGAAAGAGATACTTGCTCCCGTGTCTCAGTGGGGTTCAGTAACGTCAGCTGATCCCCTGCTGTGTGGATGGCAGTCTCTCCTGCTGTCACCTCATTCAAAATACAGTAGGCCTCTGCCTACACCCTCCTATTTCCTGGGCTTCAACACAGCCAGTTGTAGTTCGGAAGTGCCGTCCACACGGAAAGAGATACTTGCTCCCGTGTCTCAGTGGGGTTCAGTAATGTCAGCTGATCCCCTGCTGTGTGGATGGCAAAGTCTCCTGCTGCCTACACAGTCGTACCACTACTGATTTTTAACCGTGCTCCAATTAGGCCTGTGGCTCCACTGTCTCTCGTATTTCCCCTGTCCTCCAACCCTGCCAGTTACAGCTCCGAAGTGGCGTCTGCACAATCCACACTTGTTCCTGTGTTACAGGTGTTCAGTCCGGTCAGTTAATCCCCTGATGTGTGTCCGGCAATGTCGCCTGCTCTGTCCACATTCCAGCCCTGCCTGCTGTTTCCGGGAAGTGTCAATGTCAGTTTGCCACCCCAAGTTGCCATGTCGTGTTGCGGTTGGGTTAGCCGAGGCTAGGGTGCCAGCAGTTTAGGTGCTTCCTATGTGGACTGCGGGTTCTGGTAAGAAAGGTTTGTTCCATAGTGCCAGTAGGACAAGCACCCCCTGTAGGACTGTGTGATTCGGTAACTGCGGCCAGCTTGCGGCATGCCAACTTTGCTTTTCAGGGGTAACTTCTGATACCCCTCCGGGTTCCAGCACCGTCAGCTGGTTCTCATCAGAGCCTTTGGCCTAGGTGCCTCCATCTCGGTATCCGAGTTCCGGCAACGTCTGCTGGTCCTTGGTAGTGCTTTGTAGCACAGGTACCTCCTGCTTAGTAACCGGGTTCCAGCACCGTCAGCTGGTCCTCGGTTGTGCCATTGGCTCTTATTCCTTCTGCTGCCCCTCCGGGTGCCAGCACTGTCAGCTGGTCCTCGCTATTTCCATTTGCTCTTGCAGCTTATGCTACCCCTCCGGGTTCCAGCACCGTCAGCTGGTTCTCGTCAGAGCCTTTGGCCTAGGTGCCTCCATCTCGGTATCCGAGTTCCGGCAACGTCTGCTGGTCCTTGGTAGTGCTTTGTAGCACAGGTACCTCCTGCTTAGTAACCGGGTTCCAGCACCGTCAGCTGGTCCTCGGTTGTGCCATTGGCTCTTATTCCTTCTGCTGCCCCTCCGGGTGCCAGCACTGTCAGCTGGTCCTCGCTATTTCCATTTGCTCTTGCAGCTTATGCTACCCCTCCGGGTTCCAGCACCGTCAGCTGGTTCTCGTCAGAGCCTTTGGCCTAGGTGCCTCCATCTCGGTATCCGAGTTCCGGCAACGTCTGCTGGTCCTTGGTAGTGCTTTGTAGCACAGGTACCTCCTGCTTAGTAACCGGGTTCCAGCACCGTCAGCTGGTCCTCGGTTGTGCCATTGGCTCTTATTCCTTCTGCTGCCCCTCCGGGTGCCAGCACTGTCAGCTGGTCCTCGCTATTTCCATTTGCTCTTGCAGCTTATGCTACCCCTCCGGGTTCCAGCACCGTCAGCTGGTTCTCGTCAGAGCCTTTGGCCTAGGTGCCTCCATCTCGGTATCCGAGTTCCGGCAACGTCTGCTGGTCCTTGGTAGTGCTTTGTAGCACAGGTACCTCCTGCTTAGTAACCGGGTTCCAGCACCGTCAGCTGGTCCTCGGTAGTGCCATTGGCTCTTGTTCCTTCTGCTGCCCCTCCGGGTGCCAGTACCGTCAGCTGGTTCAAGAGGACAAAGAACAGGAAGACAACCACCAAGATGCAGAACAACAAGAGAGAGAAGACAAAGAAGCATAAAAAAAAAAAGCAGAAGAACATTAAGCATAAGACTAATACTCTGAGCAAATGATATTATCTTATTTATAAGCAGAAGAAGACTAAGCAGTGTATGGGGGTGAGTCCGTTCCTCCTCGTGGTGCCCCTGGAAAAGGCCTGCTGCTGCAGGCCAAACTGAACGCGGACAAATCCTGTTGTAAATCTTTTGTGACAGGCAGAACGGAAGGTGTAAACTTCTAACTTTTCTAGATAACAACTACAGGAATGCCTGACACAAACAAGAATATGATGAAGAAGAATAGGAAGAAGATGAAGAAGCTGAATATGTAGAATAATAATTGTTGAATAAGAAGAATATGAAGAATGTAAGAAAAGGAAGAAGAAGAAGAAGAAGAAGAAGAAGAAGAAGAAGAAGAAGAAGAAGAAGAAGAATGTAAAAAAAGGAAGAAGAAGAAGAATGTAAAAAAAGGAAGTAGAAGAAGAAGAAGAAGAATGTAAAAAAAGGAAGTAGAAGAAGAAGACATACATGTCTGGCAAAATATAAATGAGGCTAACATAGTCAATATCTTTGTAACTCCTAACATCTTTAAAAAAAAAGTTTAATTCCTGCTATTCCATTTGATTGGGCTAAACCTCTATGGCTTTAATGTCTCCTCCACCTCCCACAATACATTCTACATTATTCTTAGTTGTTTTTCTTCATGTAGAATTAACCTACAAGGAAAGAAATGGTTTTTTTTAATTCCGATATTTTGGCCCCATTGACTTGCATTGGTTCCTGGTATCGGAATCGGCGATACCGATACTTTTTTTAAAGATCGGCCGATCCATTCCGATCCGATATTTTCAAGTATCGGCTGGTATCGCTCAACTCTAATTCTGGCGAATAATTCCTCTTATTTGGAAGAAAACGTAGATTTCTTTTTCTTTTAGGAGTAAAATTAGAAGATACAGAGACAGAAGACGAGGCAATAGAAACATCACTGGCAGAAATGTTGGAGGTAACCGAAGTGGAGCGTTCCTTATCTAATTCGTTAATATTCCGTCTTCTCCACCCATAGATTTTTCCAGAAGACAAATCATTCTGATCTCTTAATAATTTATTTGTATGTTTGATTTGAATATCCTTTACCAATTTCTCCAAGTCCCTATCCAAAGCGTCATTAAGATTGTTGAATTTGTCCGGTAGCAGAGTGGTTTTTGCTTTACCAAACAACTCCTCAAGTTCTTGATCAACCTTGGCAATAGATTTCGTGTTCAAGCTAATGAGAAGCTCCATGAGTTTCCATGATGTCTCATTGCAAACTTTTTCCCATGAGGTCACAAATTCAGCATCTTCAATTATGAAAGATGGTGTCACTCTCACCCTCAAGCCTCTCGGTATGAGGCCCTTCTGAATATAATTCTCTAGAAAGGCCTTGGTCCACCAAATTCTGGTACGTTTAAACAATAACTTTTTAATAGAGATAAAAATCGAGTCAACATTCAGACCATTAGTAGTTGTAGCAATTGTGCCCAAATTTCCAAATACATTATTCACCTGGCCTTGCCAGGATAGTTCTCTGGTCTTAAAGTCCATCACAATAAGTAGAAAAGCCTGTGCAAAAACACAGAGAATTAGAGGAAAACGTAAAGGAGCACCCCAACAATGTATAATAGATCAGTAATATACAAAAATAAATAAATATAATTTAATAGATTAGCAATGTGTTCCTTTAAGGTTGGATGGCAGAATATTCCATGAAACCATTCACTAGACATTCAACTGAGAAAAAGATAAAAAATTAAAAGGTTAAAATAATTATAAAAATGGAATGAAGCGCTGAGCAATTTACTTACTATATATATAGCGCGCTTGACATTTTTTTTACATAGGCGTTTTTTATTGTGGATTGCACTTTCTTGCTGATTCAATATATAGCGCTACATGTTTAATCATTCCAGGGTTTTCATGTCTTGCTATTGAGCGCTATTTTTTACGTACTGGCATAGTATTTTCCCAGTTTAAGGAACGTGTTTTTCATTATTGCACATTTGAGCACTCTCCATGTGAACTTAGCAGTATTTTTACCTCACCATTACAGTAGCTATTATTTTTGATTTATATTTTTCACTTTTGTGTCACTTTATTATTAGTACACATGTTATTTTATCACAATTGCTACATAGTGTTCAATATATATTTTTTATTGTGTATTATTATTTGTTTTTCACTTTATTCACACACCAACATTGTTACTTTTTTTGTTACCTTATTTGGGGACTATATTATATATATATATTCTTGATTTTCTTCACTTCAAATTTTCCTGCGCAGTGGTGTAATTAACAAAGTACATAATTACTAATACATTGAGGTGTATTTTTGCCATATCATATAATAATTTTATATGTTTTTTATATATTGTTGTCGTATATTGTGCTAAAATTTATAATAATAAATATTATTTTTGTGATACATTATTTTGATTATATTTATTTTCCATATTTACACATTCATTAATCTGTGGTTCATGCACATCACATGGTAGTTTCTTCTTGTTCATTGATACCGGATGGTCTGCCATCCAACCTTAAAGGAACACATTGCTAATCTATTAAATTATATTTATTTATTTTTGTATATTACTGATCTATTATACATTGTTGGGGTGCTCCTTTACGTTTTCCTCTAATGCTCAAGCGAGTAATGAGAAGCGATGGCCACACTCACTCATCACTATAGTACACACTAATATTAGCACAAATGCAGGTTCAGCATCTAAAATGCATAAATGTCAGCAAATTATGCTTAGCGAGAATCCTATCTAGTGGGTTTAAGTACCCTAAAAAGCTATATGGAGAAGCAAATAATTCCCAGAGGACTATTCATCAAAAAAGTTACTAGCACTATATATTCTGAAACATTTGTATAGGAGTGGAACTCAATTTTGTCACATTTTTCACTAAAACTATTTATTCTTAATGTGCGATATGAAGAAAAAGAACTCTATTGTCTACAATTCAACATACAATAATTTAAAAATGAAATAATTTTTTTTTCACATGCGCAATATGATGGCTTTATCCTCAAAAACAATGAAAAAGTAATAAAACAAATATCACCATTATTGAAATAAAAAGGAAACTTGAAGAGACAAATTTGATCACTGTAATAACCAAGTTTATGAGTTGGGATGGTGGGAATGCCCACATAGTCTTCCGAAATCCTTTTTGATGAAACAAAATAGTCACAATAATTTCTACAGTCACCTTTAGCTCCACAGATCCAGAAAGCTCGTCAGATACTGCTAAGGGCTCTGAATCAATGGATCCAATTTGTCAAAAAGCTTATATAACAGAAGAAGCAAGCACAAGAATAAAAACATACAGAGAAAGGGACGAAAACAGATTCAACCAAGATATCATCTGAGAACTCAAAAATTAATTGTAATGATGTCATAAATTTATCTTCTAGGGCATTGAATTCTGACAATTTGACTTTGGGTTTAAGTTTTGCGCCAACGTGTAATTTAGATTTTTTTCTACCATTTGCAATATAAATTTTGTTTGTTTTGAAGCAACATTTCTATTGGGACAAGAATTTTGACTTTGACTCCCCTTGTGTTCATGTAGGTTTTAATAACGACTATAGGTCACTTTCGCTTAATGAGCAATTATCTCTAAAATGTCTTCGAGATTTAGGCTGGTTTCACATTTGCGTTTTTTAGCGCTGGGAAAAAACGCACACCTGCGCATGCGTTTTTTCCCCTATATTTAACATGGGTGCGCATACCTGCGCGCTGGTAAGCGCATGTATGTGATTTTCATGCGCTGCGTTTTTTTGGGGTGTGCGTTGGGATTTTCCAGACGCAGCATGTTGCATTTTTTGGCCCTGCAAAAAAGCGCATGCGCACATATGCGCACGTTTTGCGCTAAAAATGGCCATTATAGCCTATGGATGCGCATATGTGCGCACTGGCATGCTCATGTATGCGTTTTTTTGCATATGCGTTTTTTTTTTAAACCATGGAATTTAGGGGTTTGGGTTAGAGTTAGGGTTAGTTAAGGGGGTTTAGGGTTAGGGTTATGGTCAGGGTCAGGGTTAGGGTTGGGGTTTGGGTCAGGGTTAGGGTTAAGTATGGTTTTGTTAAGGATTAGGGTCATGGTTAGGGTCAGGATTAGGGTTAAGTATGGTTTTGTTAAGGGTTAGGGTCAGGGTTAGGGTTAGGGTTAGGGTCAGGGTTAGGGTTAGGGTTAGGGTTAGGGTCAGGGTTAGGGTCAGGATTAGGGTTAAGTATGGTTTTGTTAAGGATTAGGGTCAGGGTTAGGGTCAGGATTAGGGTTAAGTATGGTTTTGTTAAGGGTTAGGGTCAGGGTTAGGGTTAGGGTTAGGGTTAGGGTCAGGGTTAGGGTCAGGGTTAGGGTTAAGTATGGTTTTGTTAAGGATTAGGGTCAGGGTTAGGGTCAGGATTAGGGTTAAGTATGGTTTTGTTAAGGGTTAGGGTCAGGGTTAGGGTTAGGGCTAGGGTTAGGGTCAGGGTTAGGGTCAGGATTAGGGTTAAGTATGGTTTGGTTAAGGGTTAGGGTCAGGGTTAGGGTTAGGGTTAGGGTCAGGGTTAGGGTTAAGTATGGTTTTGTTAAGGGTTAGGGTTAGGGTTAGGGTTAGGGTTAGGGTCAGGGTTAGGGTTAGGGTTAGGGTCAGGGTTAGGGTTAGGGTTAGGGTCAGGGTTAGGGTTAGGGTTAGGGTTAGTTAGGGTTTAGGGTTTGGGTTAGGGTTAAGTATGATTTGGTTAAGGGTTAGGGTCAGGGTTAGGGTTAGGGTCAGGGTTAGGGTTAGGGTTAGGGTTAGGGTTAGTAAAGTCATGGTTTGGGTAGTGTGAGGGGCCACCTAAAAATGTTGGAAAAAAACGCAAACGCGGTAAAAACGCGCTAAAAACGCATACAAACGCATAAAAACGCTGCGTTTTTTTCATGCATGCTCATAAAAATGCTTGAAAAAAACGCAGCAGTTGTATGCTTATGTATGCGTTTTTTCAATGCGTTTTTTTGCGGGAAAAACGCGCTGCAAAAAAAAGCAAGTGTGAAACTAGCCTTAGACACTGAAAATATTGATGTAATGTCTAACAGCGTAACTACTACTAACAAAATCAGTATTTCCAATCCTCACTTTTATCTTATTTAAGCACGGAATGAAGCTATGGATCTCTTTCATGATATGATGAAGAGACTAGCAGGACTTGGCGAGCAAACTCATCTGGCCTTAACCCCATAGAGAATCTATGGGGTATGGTCAATAAGAAGATGAGAGACACCAGACGCAACAATGCAGACAAGCTGAAGGCTGCTATCAAACTAACCTGGGCTTCCATAACAACTCAGCAGTGCGACAGGCTGATCGCTTCCAAGTCAAGCCACATTGATGCAGTAATTGATGCCAAAAGAGCCCCAAACAAGTATTGAGTGCATTTACTGAACATGCATTACAGTAGGCCAACATTTCAGATTTCAAAATCATTTTTTCAAGCTGGTGTTATAAAGTATTCTAATTTACTGAGATAATGACTTTTGGGTTTTCATTGGCTGTAAGCCATAATCATCAATATTAACAGAAATAAACACTTGAAATAGATCAGTCTGTTTGTAATGACTCTATATAATATATGAGTTTAACTTTTTGTATTGAAGAACTGAAATAAATTAACTTTTTGATGATATTCTAATTTTGCGAGAAGCACCTGTATGTATATCAGTCCATTGACTATATGAATTCCAATCCTCTAAATTTATGTTTCACATACAACCATCAAATTCACACTATATAATTTTTGGATCTTAAACTAAAACGTAGCCATGAAATGAAAATTTTTACCACAACATTTAGAAAACCAACAGCTGGTAATGCTATTTTGCATGGCAATAGTCATCACCCCAAACATACTATCGAAGCAATACCAGTAGGGGGATTACATAGAGCCAAGCATAATTGCAGTACACTGGAGGATTTAAAAAATAATCTGATTTCATATATTAGATATTACTAAACGGGGTATAAGCATTAAATGCTTCATTGAGTGGCCAAAATTGTAGAGAAAAAAAGCAAGATTTAAACAATCTGGCTACCAGGTAACATTTGAAAAAAATGCTTTAAAGTTAGTCCTACAGTATAGTAATCAATATTCTACCATAACAAATATAAAAAAAGTATTTCTTTTCTAAGAACCAATGAAGCAACTTCTAAAATTTCAGCTAAAGGATATTGTGTGGTTTGAAGATGAGCCCATACACTGGATAGAATGTAGTGGCTCTCAACACAAGGCTTTTTTCCTTGTGGTACACAAAACGTAAAGGGTGTCCAGAAGCTAAAAAATGCAAAGCCTTTAGTGGATCATCCAACAATGAAACTCACCAGACAAAAACATTTCTGAATTGCAACTCAGACTTTGTGGTTTATATCATTGAATGTTTATCATGCAACTTGCAATATGTGGGATGTCCAACCAGACCATTGAAAGATTGGATTCAAGAACATTTATATGATATAGAACATGGAATCAAGTATGTCGCAGGCTTCAAAACACTTTATCAATCAACAGCGAGGGTGCATGTCATCCCTAAAAACATATGCAATTGAGGAAATCCATGTAGAGAAAGGAGATAAAGAACATTTTCTTAAAAATAGAGAAGCATGGTGGATTTTCATGCTTAACACTAGAATACCTGTTGGTTTAAACTTAAGTAAAGACAATATGTTACAGTATTTAATCATTGTCTTTTCTTTTTGCTCAACATCCCACATGCCTCTCTCTACAGTTATAAATCCCTTCTTTTATTTTTTTTCATTGTGTTTCTTCATTGTATTTTTATCATACAGTATACAGTTTTCCTCTAACCACATTGAATTTGCTAAATAATTTGTTATTTGACTGCTAAAATACATATACACTCATGTGCAAAAAAATTTATGTTCTATTTCTGCCAATTTGATCTCTAAATTATTTATCCATATGTTTGCTACAATGATTTGTTCATGCTTTTATTTGAATTGGTTTTATAAATGTACTAGAATGCACATCATTCTACCTATGCAAAGAAATTATTCATTTGTGGAACTTACATAAACCGAAATCATTCTACTTTTTACTATTTATCTCAATTAGTTAATTCCATTAATTCTTTCTAATTAATTACCTGCTGTATACATAAGTTACGTGCTTGCGCTTTAACTGTGACAGTGTCATCATGACTAAGGGGGTATCACACATGAAACACATTGATAGCCGTGCCGTGCTGTCAGATTTTTCACAATGAAGCTTTTGTATTTTTCCTCCATGTTTTTATCTTCACCTTTTGGATTTGAATGTATTCACCAATAAAGGCAAGTTTTATCCTCTGAAGCTTGATTCCTTATTGTACTATTTCTACTGAGTTCCGGCAAAGATGTCTTTCTGTGCTCGGGATCAATTGGACATTGATTGCGGAGATGGTTTTCCCTATTGCTCATTGAAAAAAATGGCCATTATTATCTGTCAAAGGTTCAAGAAGAGTCAAACGTGAAGCCAGCGGAAACCATTATGTCATATTACATAACTGCAACCTCCCTGGAGTGCCCAGAAGTAGAAGATGCTCAGAGACATGGCCAAGGTAAAGAAGGCTGAAACCTTTTTTCTCATTTATTTTTTGTGACCCTGTTGACTATCCGCAATAAAACTTTTGAAGGTTGTGTAATCGGACCCCAATATCTTAGCAATTTCAATATCACTGTATCCCTCTTAAGAGTCATGTAAATCTCTCAATCCCATTTTTCCTGAGGAAAATGAGCTGTCTAATAATTCAGCACACCTTGATAAAGGGTGTTGTATGCATAGGTCACATTCAAACCGGAATCCAGACATCAGCCTAAGGCTAAGTTCACATTTGCATATATGTGCGCAGCGTGTATCATAAAATGCATGCTAGCACAGTGTTTTTTATCCCCATCATCTTACGCATGATGCCAAAAAAGCTGCATGTGCATGTGTTTTTGCATGCGTTTGTAGTTTTTATGCGCTTGCATTCGATAGGACAATGCTTTTCCAGGAGAATTTCCTTGACACAAGCCACGTCCAATGGCATGTCTCATGGATATTCTGTATACTGTATAAGCCCTTGTACAGTTGAAATCCTCATCTTTTGCTGCTGTATCCAACTGCAAGATGGATCTTTCCATGGAGAGCTTATATTGTAATCTTTAATTTTGATGTGAACTTGGCTTATGCCTTTGCTGTTGCTTGTTATGAAGAGAAAGAAAGAGCAGACGTCATCGTCGCTACTGGCAACACCCATCGTTGAAGTCAGAGAGAGCCGTGGAGCCTACCACTCATTGTACACCGAGCTGTGTGCAAACCCTGAGAAGTTTTTCGACTACACGAGGATGTCGGAACAGAGCTTCAACGACTTGCTGCAACGTGTCTGAGGATCCATCACCAGACAGGATAGATAGCTACATCAAGCAATGCCTGCTGAGGAACGTCTGTTGGTGATCCTAAAGTATGTAATTTTAAAAAAGATACACCTGTAATTAATATTATTGTTCTAAAACCCATGTACTAAATTTTTTCCCATTTTTTGTTCTGCAGGTTCCTGGCTACTGGAGAGACCTTATCTCTACATTTTCAATTCCGGATTGGAGTGTCCACCCTTTCTGGGATTGCTGGAGACACCTGCCGTGCTTTATGTGATGTTCTGCATGCAGAATTCCTCCCTCAACCCACAACTGAACTCTGGCTTGAAAATGCTGCAAAATTTATGGACATTTGTAATTTTCTTAACTGTTTAGGGGCTGTGGACGGCAAACACATTCGGATTAGGAAACCAGTTGGAAGTTAGAAAAAAGATTTCGGATCACACAGCTGAATAATCAAAAACAATTCTTCTTTATTTCACACCATCATAAAAACGTGTAGATATGTCCATAAATGGATAAAAACAGAGTCACATTCTTACGTGTTTCTGGCTATCAGCCCTTAGTCATAGAATGTATGATACATTCTATAACTAAGGGCTGATAGCCAGAAACGTGTAAGAATGTGACTCTGTTTTTATCTATTTGTGACAAGAGTTCTCGGGCATGCGCAGTCCGCGCTGCCCGAGAACCGACATCAGGCTATTGCGCCTGCGTGTTGTGGAGGCCCCAGATCCCACCCTGCAGTGTGTTATGATGTATTCACACTGCGAGGCTGGGGCCTCCACAACACACAGGCGCGTGTCACGCAGGACAGTCAAACTGTTTCTGGGTGGCCACTGTATTATTATGAAATTGTTTTTGCAGCCTCTGCTGTCCAATTGGCAGAGAAAACAACAAAACTTTGTATAGTCGAGCTGCAACCCAAGCACCAAGATCTTCAGATCTTCAGATGACCACAAATATGCCACTCGTAGTTTTTGTAATGGATTTTTGACAGCAGAAGACGTATGTTTGCCTTTGCTTCTTTCAGACTTGCTGCATAAGCAAGAGAAACAGATGGATTTCCGTTGCCATTATGCAGAGGTACTGCTTTTAAACTGACTTTTGAAGAGTCTATAAAAAGCCTCCATTCTTAAGGTCTTTGTTCTTGCTCCGTTGCATCTAGCAAAGAGTTTTCATGGTTGCAGTAAACTAGGTCCCCTTCCATTGAAAATAAGTGTTCAAGCTCATGCTGCCTATGGTGGAAAGAACATATTTTGGTCCCCTGCTTCAGCAAGTGCCGGCCTTTTGAGGTTCAGATCACTAGCTAAATTATTTAGATAAGCCTGGTTTAGTTTGTGAGGCTCCCCAGACTCATAGTAACATAGTTTTGAAGGCTGAAGGAAGAACTTATGTCCATCTAGTTCAGCCTATTTTTAGTGCAGCTGTTCTGCATTGTTGATCCTGCGGAAGGCAAAAAACCCACAGAGTAGAAGCCAATTTTCTCCATAGGGAAAAAAATTCCATCCCCTAAGCTGGGTCAACCATCTACCTATAATATTATGTTATTCGTAACCTTCTATACTGTTACTCACAAGTAGTGTTGAGCATTCCGATACTGCAAATATCGGGTATCGGCCGATATTCGCTGTATCGGAGTTCCGATACTGAGTTCCGATATTTTTACAATATCGAATACCGGAATCGGAAGTTCCCATAATGCAATGAGCCAGTTGTGTTAGCCATGTTAACTAATGGCATGGCTGTGATTGGCTGCTGAAATGATGTCATCATGATGCGCGGTCTGTGCGGGCCTGCCGAAGGTCTGTGCGGGCTGCCGGGGGTCTGTGCGGGCCTGACGGGGGTCTATGCGGGCTGCCGGGGGTCTGTATGGGCCTGCTGGGGGTCTGTGCGGGCCTGCCGGGGGTCTATGCGGGCTGCCAGGGGTCTGTGCGGGCTGCCAGGGGTCTGTGCGGGCCTGCCGGGGGGTCAGTCCGGACTGTCGGGGGTCTGTGCGGGTCTGTAGGGGGTTGTGTGTGTGTGCAGGCATCGTCCCATGGGACTACAAGTCCCGTCGGGCTATGCCTGCTACAAAGACAGTGATTGACACATTAGCCAATGATGGGACAGTAGTAGTCCCATCATCTGGCTAATGTGTTGAATGTAAAAAAAACAAAAAAAACATACATACTACATACATACTACATTCATACAACATCCATACATACTACATACGTACTTCATATATACTACATTCATACAGCATACATACATACTACATACATAGTACATATATACTACATTCATACAACATACATACATACTACATAATACATACATACTACATATATACTACATTCATACAACATACATACTACATACTACATGCATGCTACATATATACTACATTCATACAACATACATACATACCTACATACTACATACATACTACATATATACTACATTCATACAACATACATACATACTACATACATACAACATACACACAACATGCTACATACACAACATACATACAACATACATACTACATACATACTACATACAATACATTCATACATTCATACAATACATACATATAGACATACAGTATATATAACAGAGTACATACTCACCATCACTTGTCACTTTGATCCCCGAAGCCAGTGTCATCTGTAAAAAATATTAAAATATAGTTCACTGATCTCACTTTACGGCAAACGCTGCATGGGAACTTTCTCACACAGCAATGCCAAAAGTGAGACTAGGGACTATTATTTTACAGTGGTGGAGGAATACAGTGCGGAAGGCTACCTACCTCCCGTCATTGTATTCCTGGAGCACCTAGAGAGCGGTCGCATCAGCTGATGCAGCTGTTCTCCACGGGAGATCGTCGTGGGACACTCGTGGATTTCTGTGGATCAGGGAGTATATTGGTTGTTCGTTATTTTAAAATTTTTTACAGCTGACACTGGCTTCGGGGATCAAAGTGACAAGTGATGGTGAGTATGTACTCTGTTATATGTACTGTATGTCTATATGTATATATTGCATGAATGTATTGTGTGTAGTATGTAGTATGTATGTAGTATGTATGTAGCATGTTGTATGTATGTTCTATGTATGTAGTATGTACAGTATGTACAGTTGTTGCCAAAAGTATTGACACCCCTGCAATTCTGTCAGATAATACTCAGTTTCCTCCTGAAAATGATTGCAAACACAAATTCTTTGGTGTTATTATCTTCATTTAATTTTTCTTAAATGAAAAAACACAAAAGAGAATGAATCAAAAAGCAAAACATTGATCATTTCACACAAAACTCCAAAAATGGCCCAGACAAAAGTATTGGCACCCTCAGCCTAATAATTGGTTTCACAACCTTTAGCTAAAATAATTGCGACCAACCGCTTCCGTTAACCATCAGTGAGTTTCTTACAATGCTCTGCTGGGATTTTAGACCATTCGTCTTTGGTAAACTGCTCCAGGTCCCTGATATTTGAAGGGTGCCTTCTCCAAACTGCCATTTTTAGATCTCTTCACAGGTGTTCTATGGGATTCAGGTCTGGACTCATTGCTGGCCACCTTAGAAGTCTCCAGTGCTTTCTCTCAAACCATTTTCTAGTGCTTTTTGAAGTGTGTTTTGGGTCATTGTCCTGCTGGAAGACCCATGACCTCTTAGGGAGACCCAGCTTTCTCACACTGGGCCCTACTTTATGCTGCAAAATTTGTTGGTAGACTTCTGACTTCATAATGCCATACACACGGTCAAGCAGTCCAGTGCCAGAGGCAGCAAAGTAACCCCAAAACATCAGGGAACCTCCGCCATGTTTGACTGTAGGGACCGTGTTCTTTTCTTTGAATGCCTCTTTTTTTCTCCTGTAAACTCTATGTTGATGTCTTTGCCCAAAAAGCTCTACTTTTGTCTAATCTGACCAGAGAACATTCTTCCAAAATGTTTTAGGCTTTTTCAGGTAAGTTTTGGCAATCTCCAGCCTGGCTTTTTTATGTCTTGGGGTAAGTAGTGGGGTCTTCCTCCTGGGTCTCCTGCCATACAGTCCCTTTTCATTTAGACGTTGACGGATAGTATGGGTTGACACTGTTGTACCCTCGGACTGCAGGGCAGCTTGAACTTGTTTGGATGTTAGTCGAGGTTCTTTATCCAACATCCGCACAATCTTGCGTTGAAATCTCTTGTCAATTTTTATTTTCCGTCCACATCTAGGGAGGTTAGCCACAGTGCCATGGGCTTTAAACTTCTTGATGACACTGCTCACGGTAGACACAGGAACATTCTGGTCTTTGGAGATGGACTTGTAGCCTTGAGATTGCTCACAATTTGGTTTCTCAAGTCCTCAGACAGTTCTTTGGTCTTCTTTCTTTTCTCCGTGCTCAATGTGGTACACACAAGGACACAGGACAGAGGTTGAGTCAACTTTAATCCATGTCAACTGGCTGCAAGTGTGATTTAGTTATTGCCAACACCTG
This sequence comes from Dendrobates tinctorius, assembly GCF_039654945.1. Classification (NCBI taxonomy): domain Eukaryota; kingdom Metazoa; phylum Chordata; class Amphibia; order Anura; family Dendrobatidae; genus Dendrobates; species Dendrobates tinctorius. Next base: position 6,155,657 of record NW_027361827.1, on the reverse strand, counting down.
TTAGGTGCCACAGGTAAGTTACAGGTGTTGTTAATTACACAAATTAGAGAAGCATCACATGATTTTTCGAACAGTGCCAATACTTTTGTCCACCCTCTTTTTTATGTTTGGTGTGGAATTATATCCAATTTGGCTTTAGCACAATTCTTTTTGTGTTTTTTTCATTTAAGACAAATTAAATGAAGATAATAATACCAAAGAATTTGTGTTTGCAATCATTTTCAGGAAGAAACTGAGTATTATCTGACAAAATTGCAGGGGTGTCAATACTTTTGGCCACAACTGTAGTATGTATGTATGTATGTTGTATGAATGTAGTATATACAGTGGGGCAAAAAAGTATTTAGTCAGTCAGCAATAGTGCATGTTCCACCACTTAAAAAGATGAGAGGCGTCTGTAATTTACATCACAGGTAGACCTCAACTATGGGAGACAAACTGAGAAAAAAAAATCCAGAAAATCACATTGTCTGTTTTTTTTTCATTTTATTTGCATATTATGGTGGAAAATAAGTATTTGGTCAGAAACAAGCAATCAAGATTTCTGGCTCTCACAGACCTGTAACTTCTTCTTGAAGAGTCTCCTCTTTCCTCCACTCATTACCTGTAGTAATGGCACCTGTTTAAACTTGTTATCAGTATAAAAAGACACCTGTGCACACCCTCAAACAGTCTGACTCCAAGCTCCACTATGGTGAAGACCAAAGAGCTGTCAAAGGACACCAGAAACAAAATTGTAGCCCTGCACCAGGCTGGGAAGACTGAATCTGCAATAGCCAACCAGCTTGGAGTGAAGAAATCCACTGTGGGAGCAATAATTAGAAAATGGAAGACATACAAGACCACTGATAATCTCCCTCGATCTGGTGTTCCACGCAAAATCCCACCCCGTGGGGTCAGAATGATCACAAGAACGGTGAGCAAAAATCCCAGAACCACGCGGGGGGGACCTAGTGAATGAACTGCAGAGAGCTGGGACCAATGTAACAAGGCCTACCATAAGTAACACACTACGCCACCATGGACTCAGATCCTGCAGTGCCAGACGTGTCCCACTGCTTAAGCCTGTACATGTCCGGGCCCGTCTGAAGTTTGCTAGAGAGCATTTGGATGATCCAGAGGAGTTTTGGGAGAATGTCCTATGGTCTGATGAAACCAAACTGGAACTGTTTGGTAGAAACACAACTTGTCGTGTTTGGAGGAAAAAGAATACTGAGTTGCATCCATCAAACACCATACCTACTGTAAAGCATGGTGGTGGAAACATCATGCTTTGGGGCTGTTTCTCTGCAAAGGGGCCAGGATGACTGATCCGGGTACATGAAAGAATGAATGGGGCCATGTATCGTGAGATTTTGAGTGCAAACCTCCTTCCATCAGCAAGGGCATTGAAGATGAAACGTGGCTGGGTCTTTCAACATGACAATGATCCAAAGCACACCGCCAGGGCAACGAAGGAGTGGCTTCGTAAGAAGCATTTCAAGGTCCTGGAGTGGCCTAGCCAGTCTCCAGATCTCAACCCTATAGAAAACCTTTGGAGGGAGTTGAAAGTCCATGTTGCCAAGCGAAAAGCCAAAAACATCACTGCTCTAGAGGAGATCTGCATGGAGGAATGGGCCAACATACCAACAACAGTGTGTGGCAACCTTGTGAAGACTTACAGAAAACGTTTGACCTCTGTCATTGCCAACAAAGGATATATCACAAAGTATTGAGATGAAATTTTGTTTCTGACCAAATACTTATTTTCCACCATAATATGCAAATAAAATGAAAAAAAAACAGACAATGTGATTTTCTGGATTTTTTTTTCTCAGTTTGTCTCCCATAGTTGAGGTCTACCTATGATGTAAATTACAGACGCCTCTCATCTTTTTAAGTGGTAGAACTTGCACTATTGCTGACTGACTAAATACTTTTTTGCCCCACTGTATATAGTATGTATGTATGTTGTATGAATGTAGTAAATATGTAGTATGTATGTATGTTGTATGAATGTAGCATATATGTAGTATGTATGTGTTATGCAGTATGTATGTATATTGTATGAATGTAGTATATATGTAGTATGTATGTAGTATGTATGTAGTATGTATGTAGTATGTATGTTGTATGAATGTAGTATATATGAAGTATGTATGTAGTATGTATGTATGTTGTATATATGTAGTATGTATGTTTTTTTTATACATTCAACACATTAGAAGGATGATGGGACTACTACAGTCCCATCATTGGCTAATGTGTCAATCACTGTCATTGTAGCAGGCATAGCCCGATTGGACTTGCAGTGCACACACACACAACCCCCGACAGGCCCGACAGACCCCCGGCAGCCCGCACAGACCCCTGGCAGGCCCGCACAGACCCCCAGCAGGCCCGCATAGACCCCCGAGAGGCCCGTACAGACCCCGCCCACACACACGCACAGTCTCCACCCACGCACCGCCCACACTCTTCCCCCCTCCCGAACTGGATGTGCAAGGAAAGAAAGGGTTTATTTTCATTACGATATTTGTGCCCCATTGACTTGCATGGGTTTCCGGTATCGGAATCGGCGATACCCGATATTTTTGGGTCCAATCCAATCCGATCCGATATTTCCCGATATTGGAAGGTATCGCTCAACACTACTCACAAGTAGAGTTGAGCGAAACGGGTCGAAAAAATTCAAAAGTCGCCGACTTTTGGCAAAGTCGGGTTTCATGAAACGAAACCCGACCCTAGGATGAGGTCGGCCACGAGGTCGGCGACTTACGCGCCAAAATCGCGTTTCAAAAGTTTGTTTTGCGCTCTTTTTCAGCCAATCAGGATCCACGGACACTGTGGGCAACGTGATGACATAGGTACGGGTCACCACCATCTTTCAGAAGGGCATGCAAGTGATTGGCTTGCTTTGGTGGTCGTCACAGGGGGTATAAAAGGGCGTGCACGCCGACCGCCATCTTACTTCTGCCGATCTTAGTATAGGGAGAGGTTGCTGCTGATTCTGTAGGGAGAGCGTTAGGCAGGGAAGAAGACAAAAAAACTGCTTCTGCTGCTAGCGATTTGGCCTGCACAACACACAAGTCACTGTGTGTGCAGTGCAAGGGGAGGCTATATTGTGGTGTATCAGTGGTGTTGGTTGTTGGGCTGCCTTCTAAGGCTTCCTGACACGCTGGCATTGCTGTTTACCCACTGCTCCGCAAACTGCTTTTTTAAAAGCAATCCAATCTCCCTTATCCTCTCGTCACTTTGGTCACAGGCAGCTGTGCCATCGAGCGTGTCACATAGCGCTCAGATATCAGTGGGCCGCACACAATCCACAGTGTCCAGTGTCCAAAAGTGTACGCAGAGATTCAAAATCTCCATTATCCTCTCGTCACTTTGGTCACAGGCAGCTGTGCCATCGAGCGTGTCACATAGCGCTCAGATATCAGTGGGCCGCACACAATCCACAAGTGTCCACTGTCCACCAGTGTACGCAGAGATGCAAAATCTCCATTATCCTCTCGTCACTTTGGTCACAGGCAGCTGTGCCATCGAGCGTGTCACATAGCGCTCAGATATCAGTGGGCCGCACACAATCCACAAGTGTCCACTGTCCACAAGTGTACGCAGAGATTCAAAATCTCCATTATCCTCTCGTCACATTGGTCACAGGCAGCTGTGCCATCGAGCGTGTCACATAGCGCTCAGATATCAGTGGGCCGCACACAATCCACAAGTGTCCAGTGTCCAAAAGTGTACGCAGAGATTCAAAATCTCCATTATCCTCTCGTCACTTTGGTCACAGGCAGCTGTGCCATCGAGCGTGTCACATAGCGCTCAGATATCAGTGGGCCGCACACAATCCACAAGTGTCCAGTGTCCAAAAGTGTACGCAGAGATTCAAAATCTCCATTATCCTCTCGTCACTTTGGTCACAGGCAGCTGTGCCATCGAGCGTGTCACATAGCGCTCAGATATCAGTGGGCCGCACACAATCCACAAGTGTCCAGTGTCCAAAAGTGTACGCAGAGATTCAAAATCTCCATTATCCTCTCGTCACTTTGGTCACAGGCAGCTGTGCCATCGATCGTGTCACATAGCGCTCAGATATCAGTGGGCCGCACACAATCCACAAGTGTCCAGTGTCCAAAAGTGTACGCAGAGATTCAAAATCTCCATTATCCTCTCGTCACTTTGGTCACAGGCAGCTGTGCCATCGAGCGTGTCACATAGCGCTCAGATATCAGTGGGCCGCACACAATCCACAAGTGTCCAGTGTCCAAAAGTGTACGCAGAGATTCAAAATCTCCATTATCCTCTCGTCACTTTGGTCACAGGCAGCTGTGCCATCGAGCGTGTCACATAGCGCTCAGATATCAGTGGGCCGCACACAATCCACAAGTGTCCACTGTCCACAAGTGTACGCAGAGATTCAAAATCTCCATTATCCTCCCGTCACTTTGGTCACAGGCAGCTGTGCCATCGAACGTGTCACAAAGCGCTCAGATATCAGTGGGCCGCACACAATCCACAAGTGTCCACTGTCCACAAGTGTACGCAGAGATTCAAAATCTCCATTATCCTCTCGTCACTTTGGTCACAGGCAGCTGTGCCATCGAGCGTGTCACATAGCGCTCAGATATCAGTGGGCCGCACACAATCCACAAGTGTCCAGTGTCCAAAAGTGTACGCAGAGATTCAAAATCTCCATTATCCCTTCGTCACTTTGGTCACAGGCAGCTGTGCCATCGAGCGTGTCACATAGCGCTCAGATATCAGTGGGCCGCACACAATCCACAAGTGTCCAGTGTCCAAAAGTGTACGCAGAGATTCAAAATCTCCATTATCCTCTCGTCACTTTGGTCACAGGCAGCTGTGCCATCGAGCGTGTCACATAGCGCTCAGATATCAGTGGGCCGCACACAATCCACAAGTGTCCACTGTCCACTAGTGTACGCAGAGATTCAAAATCTCCATTATCCTCTCGTCACTTTGGTCACAGGCAGCTGTGCCATCGAGCGTGTCACATAGCGCTCAGATATCAGTGGGCCGCACACAATCCACAAGTGTCCAGTGTCCAAAAGTGTACGCAGAGATTCAAAATCTCCATTATCCTCTCGTCACTTTGGTCACAGGCAGCTGTGCCATCGAGCGTGTCACATAGCGCTCAGATATCAGTGGGCCGCACACAATCCACAAGTGTCCACTGTCCACAAGTGTACGCAGAGATTCAAAATCTCCATTATCCTCTCGTCACTTTGGTCACAGGCAGCTGTGCCATCGAGCGTGTCACATAGCGCTCAGATATAAGTGGGCCGCACACAATCCAAAAGTGTCCACTGTCCACAAGTGTACGCAGAGATTCAAAATCTCCATTATCCTCTCGTCACTTTGGTCACAGGCAGCTGTGCCATCGAGCGTGTCACATAGCGCTCAGATATCAGTGGGCCGCACACAATCCACAAGTGTCCACTGTCCACAAGTGTACGCAGAGATTCAAAATCTCCATTATCCTCTCGTCACTTTGGTCACAGGCAGCTGTGCCATCGAGCGTGTCACATAGCGCTCAGATATTAGTGGGCCGCACACAATCCACAAGTGTCCAGTGTCCAAAAGTGTACGCAGAGAATCAAAATCTCCATTATCCTCTCGTCACTTTGGTCACAGGCAGCTGTGCCATCGAGCGTGTCACATAGCGCTCAGATATCAGTGGGCCGCACACAATCCACAAGTGTCCACTGTCCACAAGTGTACGCAGAGATTCAAAATCTCCATTATCCTCTCGTCACATTGGTCACAGGCAGCTGTGCCATCGAGCGTGTCACATAGCGCTCAGATATCAGTGGGCCGCACACAATCCACAAGTGTCCAGTGTCCAAAAGTGTACGCAGAGATTCAAAATCTCCATTATCCTCTCGTCACTTTGGTCACAGGCAGCTGTGCCATCGAGCGTGTCACATAGCGCTCAGATATCAGTGGGCCGCACACAATCCACAAGTGTCCAGTGTCCAAAAGTGTACGCAGAGATTCAAAATCTCCATTATCCTCTCGTCACTTTGGTCACAGGCAGCTGTGCCATCGAGCGTGTCACATAGCGCTCAGATATCAGTGGGCCGCACACAATCCACAAGTGTCCAGTGTCCAAAAGTGTACGCAGAGATTCAAAATCTCCATTATCCTCTCGTCACTTTGGTCACAGGCAGCTGTGCCATCGAGCGTGTCACATAGCGCTCAGATATCAGTGGGCCGCACACAATCCACAAGTGTCCAGTGTCCAAAAGTGTACGCAGAGATTCAAAATCTCCATTATCCTCTCGTCACTTTGGTCACAGGCAGCTGTGCCATCGAGCGTGTCACATAGCGCTCAGATATCAGTGGGCCGCACACAATCCACAAGTGTCCAGTGTCCAAAAGTGTACGCAGAGATTCAAAATCTCCATTATCCTCTCGTCACTTTGGTCACAGGCAGCTGTGCCATCGAACGTGTCACATAGCGCTCAGATATCAGTGGGCCGCACACAATCCATAAGTGTCCACTGTCCACAAGTGTACGCAGAGATTCAAAATCTCCATTATCCTCCCGTCACTTTGGTCACAGGCAGCTGTGCCATCGAGCGTTTCACAAAGCGCTCAGATATCAGTGGGCCGCACACAATCCACAAGTGTCCACTGTCCAAAAGTGTACGCAGAGATTCAAAATCTCCATTATCCTCTCGTCACTTTGGTCACAGGCAGCTGTGCCATCGAGCGTGTCACATAGCGCTCAGATATCAGTGGGCCGCACACAATCCACAAGTGTCCAGTGTCCAAAAGTGTATGCAGAGATTCAAAATCTCCATTATCCTCTCGTCACTTTGGTCACAGGCAGCTGTGCCATCGAGCGTGTCACATAGCGCTCAGATATCAGTGGGCCGCACACAATCCACAAGTGTCCACTGTCCACAAGTGTACGCAGAGATTCAAAATCTCCATTATCCTCTCGTCACTTTGGTCACAGGCAGCTGTGCCATCGAGCGTGTCACATAGCGCTCAGATATCAGTGGGCCGCACACAATCCACAAGTGTCCACTGTCCACAAGTGTACGCAGAGATTCAAAATCTCCATTATCCTCTCGTCACTTTGGTCACAGGCAGCTGTGCCATCGAGCGTGTCACATAGCGCTCAGTTATCAGTGGGCCGCACACAATCCACAAGTGTCCAGTGTCCAAAAGTGTACGCAGAGATTCAAAATCTCCATTATCCTCTCGTCACTTTGGTCACAGGCAGCTGTGCCATCGAGCGTGTCACATAGCGCTCAGATATCAGTGGGCCGCACACAATCCACAAGTGTCCACTGTCCACAAGTGTACGCAGAGATTCAAAATCTCCATTATCCTCTCGTCACTTTGGTCACAGGCAGCTGTGCCATCGAGCGTGTCACATAGCGCTCAGATATCAGTGGGCCGCACACAATCCACAAGTGTCCAGTGTCCAAAAGTGTACGCAGAGATTCAAAATCTCCATTATCCTCTCGTCACTTTGGTCACAGGCAGCTGTGCCATCGAGCGTGTCACATAGCGCTCAGATATCAGTGGGCCGCACACAATCCACAAGTGTCCACTGTCCACAAGTGTACGCAGAGATTCAAAATCTCCATTATCCTCTCGTCACTTTGGTCACAGGCAGCTGTGCCATCGAGCGTGTCACATAGCGCTCAGATATAAGTGGGCCGCACACAATCCAAAAGTGTCCACTGTCCACAAGTGTACGCAGAGATTCAAAATCTCCATTATCCTCTCGTCACTTTGGTCACAGGCAGCTGTGCCATCGAGCGTGTCACATAGCGCTCAGATATCAGTGGGCCGCACACAATCCACAAGTGTCCACTGTCCACAAGTGTACGCAGAGATTCAAAATCTCCATTATCCTCTCGTCACTTTGGTCACAGGCAGCTGTGCCATCGAGCGTGTCACATAGCGCTCAGATATTAGTGGGCCGCACACAATCCACAAGTGTCCAGTGTCCAAAAGTGTACGCAGAGAATCAAAATCTCCATTATCCTCTCGTCACTTTGGTCACAGGCAGCTGTGCCATCGAGCGTGTCACATAGCGCTCAGATATCAGTGGGCCGCACACAATCCACAAGTGTCCACTGTCCACAAGTGTACGCAGAGATTCAAAATCTCCATTATCCTCTCGTCACTTTGGTCACAGGCAGCTGTGCCATCGAGCGTGTCACATAGCGCTCAGATATCAGTGGGCCGCACACAATCCACAAGTGTCCAGTGTCCAAAAGTGTACGCAGAGATTCAAAATCTCCATTATCCTCTCGTCACTTTGGTCACAGGCAGCTGTGCCATCGAGCGTGTCACATAGCGCTCAGATATCAGTGGGCCGCACACAATCCACAAGTGTCCACTGTCCACAAGTGTACGCAGAGATTCAAAATCTCCATTATCCTCTCGTCACTTTGGTCACAGGCAGCTGTGCCATCGAGCGTGTCACATAGCGCTCAGATATCAGTGGGCCGCACACAATCCACAAGTGTCCACTGTCCACAAGTGTACGCAGAGATTCAAAATCTCCATTATCCTCTCGTCACTTTGGTCACAGGCAGCTGTGCCATCGAGCGTGTCACATAGCGCTCAGATATCAGTGGGCCGCACACAATCCACAAGTGTCCACTGTCCACAAGTGTACGCAGAGATTCAAAATCTCCATTATCCTCTTGTCACTTTGGTCACAGGCAGCTGTGCCATCGAGCGTGTCACATAGCGCTCAGATATCAGTGGGCCGCACACAATCCACAAGTGTCCAGTGTCCAAAAGTGTACGCAGAGATTCAAAATCTCCATTATCCTCTCGTCACTTTGGTCACAGGCAGCTGTGCCATCGAGCGTGTCACATAGCGCTCAGATATCAGTGGGCCGCACACAATCCACAAGTGTCCAGTGTCCAAAAGTGTACGCAGAGATTCAAAATCTCCATTATCCTCTCGTCAATTTGGTCACAGGCAGCTGTGCCATCGAGCGTGTCACATAGCGCTCAGATATCAGTGGGCCGCACACAATCCACAAGTGTCCACTGTCCACAAGTGTACGCAGAGATTCAAAATCTCCATTATCCTCTCGTCACTTTGGTCACAGGCAGCTGTGCCATCGAGCGTGTCACATAGCGCTCAGATATCAGTGGGCCGCACACAATCCACAAGTGTCCAGTGTCCAAAAGTGTACGCAGAGATTCAAAATCTCCATTATCCTCTCGTCACTTTGGTCACAGGCAGCTGTGCCATCGAGCGTGTCACATAGCGCTCAGATATCAGTGGGCCGCACACAATCCACAAGTGTCCACTGTCCACAAGTGTACGCAGAGATTCAAAATCTCCATTATCCTCTCGTCACTTTGGTCACAGGCAGCTGTGCCATCGAGTGTGTCACATAGCGCTCAGATATCAGTGGGCCGCACACAATCCACAAGTGTCCACTGTCCACAAGTGTACGCAGAGATTCAAAATCTCCATTATCCTCTCGTCACTTTGGTCACAGGCAGCTGTGCCATCGAGCGTGTCACATAGCGCTCAGATATCATCGGGCCGCACACAATCCACAAGTGTCCACTGTCCACAAGTGTACGCAGAGATTCAAAATCTCCATTATCCTCTCGTAACTTTGGTCACAGGCAGCTGTGCCATCGAGCGTGTCACATAGCGCTCAGATATCAGTGGGCCGCACACAATCCACAAGTGTCCACTGTCCACAAGTGTACGCAGAGATTCAAAATCTCCATTATCCTCTCGTCACTTTGGTCACAGGCAGCTGTGCCATCGAGCGTGTCACATAGAGCTCAGATATCAGTGGGCCGCACACAATCCACAAGTGTCCAGTGTCCAAAAGTGTACGCAGAGATTCAAAATCTCCATTATCCTCTCGTCACTTTGGTCACAGGCAGCTGTGCCATCGAGCGTGTCACATAGCGCTCAGATATCAGTGGGCCGCACACAATCCACAAGTGTCCACTGTCCACAAGTGTACGCAGAGATTCAAAATCTCCATTATCCTCTCGTCACTTTGGTCACAGGCAGCTGTGCCATCGAGCGTGTCACATAGAGCTCAGATATCAGTGGGCCGCACACAATCCACAAGTGTCCAGTGTCCAAAAGTGTACGCAGAGATTCAAAATCTCCATTATCCTCTCGTCACTTTGGTCACAGGCAGCTGTGCCATCGAGCGTGTCACATAGCGCTCAGATATCAGTGGGCCGCACACAATCCACAAGTGTCCACTGTCCACAAGTGTACGCAGAGATTCAAAATCTCCATTATCCTCTCGTCACTTTGGTCACAGGCAGCTGTGCCATCGAGCGTGTCACATAGCGCTCAGATATCAGTGGGCCGCACACAATCCACAAGTGTCCACTGTCCACAAGTGTACGCAGAGATTCAAAATCTCCATTATCCTCTCGTCACTTTGGTCACAGGCAGCTGTGCCATCGAGCGTGTCACATAGCGCTCAAATATCAGTGGGCCGCACACAATCCACAAGTGTCCACTGTCCACAAGTGTACGCAGAGATTCAAAATCTCCATTATCCTCTCGTCACTTTGGTCACAGGCAGCTGTGCCATCGAGCGTGTCACATAGCGCTCAGATATCAGTGGGCCGCACACAATCCACAAGTGTCCACTGTCCACAAGTGTACGCAGAGATTCAAAATCTCCATTATCCTCTCGTCACTTTGGTCACAGGCTGCTGTGCCATCGAGCGTGTCACATAGCGCTCAGATATCAGTGGGCCGCACACAATCCACAAGTGTCCACTGTCCACAAGTGTACGCAGAGATTCAAAATCTCCATTATCCTCTCGTCACTTTGGTCACAGGCAGCTGTGCCATCGAGCGTGTCACATAGCGCTCAGATATCAGTGGGCCGCACACAATCCACAAGTGTCCACTGTCCACAAGTGTACGCAGAGATTCAAAATCTCCATTATCCTCTCGTCACTTTGGTCACAGGCAGCTGTGCCATCGAGCGTGTCACATAGCGCTCAGATATCAGTGGGCCGCACACAATCCACAAGTGTCCAGTGTCCAAAAGTGTACGCAGAAATTCAAAATCTCCATTATCCTCTCGTCACTTTGGTCACAGGCAGCTGTGCCATCGAGCGTGTCACATAGCGCTCAGATATCAGTGGGCCGCACACAATCCACAAGTGTTCAGTGTACAAAAGTGTAAGCAGAGATACAAAATCTCCATTATCCTCTCGTCACTTTGGTCACAGGCAGCTGTGCCATCGAGCGTGTCACATAGCGCTCAGATATCAGTGGGCCGCACGCAATCCACAAGTGTCCAGTGTCCAAAAGTGTACGCAGAGATTCAAAATCTCCATTATCCTCTCGTCACTTTGGTCACAGGCAGCTGTGCAATCGAGCGTGTCACATAGCGCTCAGATATCAGTGGGCCGCACACAATCCACAAGTGTCCACTGTCCACAAGTGTACGCAGAGATTCAAAATCTCCATTATCCTCTCGTCACTTTGGTCACAGGCAGCTGTGCCATCGAGCGTGTCACATAGCGCTCAGATATCAGTGGGCCGCACACAATCCACAAGTGTCCACTGTCCACAAGTGTACGCAGAGATTCAAAATCTCCATTATCCTCTCGTCACTTTGGTCACAGGCAGCTGTGCCATCGAGCGTGTCACATAGCGCTCAGATATCAGTGGGCCGCACACAATCCACAAGTGTCCAGTGTCCAAAAGTGTACGCAGAGATTCAAAATCTCCATTATCCTCTCGTCACTTTGGTCACAGGCAGCTGTGCCATCGAGCGTGTCACATAGCGCTCAGATATCAGTGGGCCGCACACAATCCACAAGTGTCCAGTGTCCAAAAGTGTACGCAGAGATTCAAAATCTCCATTATCCTCTCGTCACTTTGGTCACAGGCAGCTGTGCCATCGAGCGTGTCACATAGCGCTCAGATATCAGTGGGCCGCACACAATCCACAAGTGTCCACTGTCCACAAGTGTACGCAGAGATTCAAAATCTCCATTATCCTCTCGTCACTTTGGTCACAGGCAGCTGTGCCATCGAGCGTGTCACATAGCGCTCAGATATCAGTGGGCCGCACACAATCCACAAGTGTCCACTGTCCACAAGTGTACGCAGAGTTTCAAAATCTCCATTATCCTCTCGTCACTTTGGTCACAGGCAGCTGTGCCATCGAGTGTGTCACATAGCGCTCAGATATCAGTGGGCCGCACACAATCCACAAGTGTCCACTGTCCACAAGTGTGTGCAGAAATTCTAAAACTCCCCTGTCCTATAGACACCTTGTACCTTGTTTTACATTACTATATAGTTTGTTGGATTTTGTCTACATTTCTACCAAAAATGAGGAAGGCTGGTGGAAGAGGCCGTGGAATTGGGCGGGGGTTGGCAGCTGGTAATGATGGTGTTGGTGGTGGATCTGAGGGTAGTGGCAAGAGCAAAATAGGACCAAATGCAGGAGGTGCTGACCCTGCGTCATCGTCTGTCTACATAAGGCCTCGAACGCTTAGTTTTCTAGGAGTTGGCAAACCGCTTTTAAAGGCAGAGCATCAGGAAAAAGTTTTGTCTTACATTTCTGACTCAGCCTCCAGCTCTATCGCCTCCTCTTCTTCAGTTGTAAAAAGTAAAAGCACTGAGTCGTCATTGGAGGCTCATGTTCATGAACCACACCTTTCCTTGTGTCCTTCACCCCAACCAAGATTGAAGGATGACGCAGGCCATACTACTGATTACTCCATGGAGCTGTTTTCACATACCATGCCTGGATTATCATGTCAGATGGTGAATTACCCAGGCCAAGATGAATCTGACATGGAGTGCACTGATGCACAGCCGCTGATGGATGATTCTGCTGGTACATTCACTCAGAGCACTACATTGTCCTCGCAGTGTACAGAGCCAGATTTTGACCCTGATGAGACTCAGGTGCCCCTTCCCGCACACTATACCACCATACACGGTGACACAGAGAAAGGTGCACATGACATAGAAGAGGAGGTGATGGATGACCCAGTTGTTGACCCAGATTGGCATCCATTGGGGGAAGAGGGTGCTGCTTCCAATAGCTCAGATGAGGAGCATCCACAGCAGACATCGACATCGCAACAGCTGTTATCTGGCAGGCCCGGAGCACTCCAAAGACAGGTTCCAAACATCAAAAGAGTTGCTGGACAGCTTGTCCAGAGGGTCAAAAGATCACAGCGTGCTAGGCCGCAAAATGTCTGCTAAAGTAGGAAGAGTGCAGTGTGGCAGTTTTTTGAACAAAATCCTCATGATCAGGCCAAGGTTATCTGTAAGAAGTGCGCAAAGACCTTTAGCCGAGGGAAAAATCTGAAAAATTTGAATACCAGTTGCATGCTTAGACATTTAACCAGCATGCACTTGCAAGCGTGGACACAACACCAAACCTCAAGTGCCACATGTGCAACTGATCACAACGAAGGTAGTCAGCAACGCTACATTGTTTCCCCCACTGTAAGCACACCGGTTAGCACAGCAGCAAATGTTGAGGTGTCGTTGCAAGGCCACAGCAGTCAGGGAATCCCACTGTTATATCAACAAAAGACTGATTCTAGGCCATCAGAAAGAACACCAACTCCATCACCATCATCAACCCTCTCTCAGTCCGCCCTGTCCACCGCTACTTCCACCATATGCAGCTCTCAAGTCCAGCTCACCCTCCCAGACACTATGAGTAGGTCAAGAAAGTACTCAGTCTCTCATCCGCGTACACTGGGTTTGAACGCCCACATTGCCAAACTAATCTCGTTTGAGATGATGCCCTTTCGGTTGGTGGAAAGCACAGCTTTCCGCGAACTCATGGCCTATGCAGTACCACGCTATGACCTACCCAGTCGCCACTTCTTCTCTCGCAAAGCCATCCCAGCCCTCCACCATCATGTGAAAGACCGCATTGTCCATGCACTCAAGCAGTCAGTGAGCGGAAAGGTGCACCTCACAACTGATGCATGGTCCAGTCGGCATGGCCAGGGCCATTACGTGTCCATCACTGCGCACTGGGTTAATTTGGTGGATGCAGGGTCCACAGGGGACAGCGGTGGTGGGACAGTGCTGCCTAGCCCACGGTCTAGGAAACAGTTGGCTGTAGGCGTTCGACCCTCCTCCTCCTCCTCCTCCTCCAGAAGCGACAGCTCGTCCACAGAGTGCAGTCGTACGAGCACTCCATCTGCAGCTGCCACTGTTGCACACGATGTGTCCCCCTATCGAGCAGCTAGTTGAAAGCGTCAGCAGGCTGTGTTGCAGATGATGTGTTTGGGCGACAGACACACCGCCGAGGTGCTGGCCGAGTACTTGAAGCGACAAACTGAGTCATGGCTGGGCAGTGTACATCTTGAGGCAGGCAAGGTAGTTAGTGATAACGGCCGTAATTTTGTGGCAGCCATAGCCCTTTCAAAACTCAGCCACATACCTTGCTTGGCTCACACCTTGAACCTGGTGGTGCAGTGCTTCCTCAAAAATTATCCGGAGTTAACAGCCCTGCTCCAGAAGGTGCGAAGACTGTGCGCGCACATCCGCCGGTCGCCTGTACACTCCGTTCGTATGCAGAAGCTGCAGCGATTGCTCCACCTTCCCAACCACCGCCTCATTATCGACATTGCAACAAGGTGGAACTCCACCCTGCACATGGTGGAGCGGCTGTGCGAGCAGAGGCAGGCCATAATGCATTTGTGGGAGGAAACACGGCCAGGCACTTTGAGAGCAGACATGGAGTTGACAGGCGTGCAGTGGTCGAAGCTATAAGACCTTTGTAAAGTCCTTCAGTGTTTTGAGGAATGCACACGGCTGGTAAGCGCAGACGACGCCATCCTAAGCATGAGCATCCCACTTATGCGTCTGCTCATGCAAACTTTGACGCACCTTAAGGAGCAGGCGTCTGCAGCCAATGTTGATGAGGAGGAAGAGGAGGAGGGAATCCTTGATGACATTCAGCCATTGTCTGCTCAGGGACCTCTCCTGGACGAGGTGGAGGAAGAAGAGGAGGAGGAGGATGATGGGGATGATTACTTAGGGGAGGAGGATGCATCTCGTGTGGCAAGTGAAAATGTTGGCGTGGCAAGGTCTGGTACAGGGTTTGTGCGTGACTGGAGGGATGTGGATTTGCCAGAAAGTGCTCCTCCACCCAGCACTCGCAGTGCATCATTGACACCGGGAACATTGGCCCACATGTCAGATTATTCCTTGCGGATCCTAAAAAGGGACCCCCGCATTGCCAAAATGATGAACAATGACGACTACTGGTTGGCCAGCATCCTGGATCCACGCTATAAAGGCAAATTACAAAACATCATGCCACAGGAGAACCTTGACCTAATATTGGCTAATAAACAAGCAACTCTGGTAAATCGGTTGCTTGAGGCATTCCCAGCACACAGCAGCGGTGATGGTTCTCACACGAGCCGTACGGGCCGGGGGCAGCTTGGCAGAGGTGTTCGTGGTGCACACAGCAGAAGTGGCGTTGGAGACAGGGGTTTCATGACAATGTTGTGGACTGATTTTTCAAATACCGCTCACACAACTGGTAATACTGCATCGATGGAAAGTGACAGGAGACAGCAGTTGTCAACTATGGTTACAAACTACTTTTCCTCCCATATCGATGTTCTCCCACACAGGTCATTCCCCTTTGACTATTGGGCCGCTAAACTGGACACCTGGCCTGAATTGGCCCAATATGCCTTACAGGAGCTCGCTTGCCCAGCTGCAAGTGTGCTATCGGAAAGAGTCTTCAGTGCAGCTGGATCAATCCTGACAGAAAAAAGGACCCGTCTGTCAACCCAAAATGTGGATGATCTAACCTTCATTAAAATGAACCACGCATGGGTTTCCAAGGATTTTGTCCCACCTTCCCCTGATGACACATAGGGTGACAGAAAAATGGCTTGCTTTGGTCCACCTCTTCCTGGTACTTCACCTATTTCGCCTTTTGCATCAGTTGAATGTCCAACATCAACATATGCCACTTTCTAAAACTCCCTAACTGTGCTGCCTCCCCCCCCATGGCCGGGGTCACCACCTAGCGCACGACACCGTGCGAGTGCCGTTGCCCTGGACAGGTGGGTAGGCCGACTCTTGGGCGCGGGCACTGGCACAGGGTCCCTCATAGTGCAATCAAGTGTCTCTGACGGTGGTGGTGCACACCCGCCGTCAGACACACCGCTGTACTATGAGGGGCCCAGTGCCAGTACCGACGCCCACGAGTGGGCCCCCCTTGCTTGGCCAGGGCCCCAGCATTTGCAATCTTTACCTCTCCCTGCTCCTCCGCTGTGTAATCTGGGCCGTCAAATCCATACTGTGCCTGACACCGTCTGAGCCTGCCTCCTGATGTATAGACATATATTTTGAATGTGTACGCTATCCATACATGTTATCCGGGGATACGTTACCCCTTCTAAACTTTGTGCAATGACGTGCAATCCATACTGGGCCTAACACCGTCTGAGCCTGCCTCATGCTGTATAGACATATATTTTGAATGTGTACGCTATCCATACATGTTATCCAGGGATACGGTACCCTTTCTAACCTTTGTGCAATGATGTGCAATCCATACTGGGCCTAACACCGTCTGAGCCTGCCTCATGCTGTATAGACATATATTTTGAATGTGTACGCTATCCATACATGTTATCCGGGGATACGGTACCCCTTCTAACCTTTGTGCAATGACGTGCAATCCATACTGGGCCTAACACCATCTGAGCCTGCCTCATGCTATATAGACATATATTTTGAATGTGTACGCTATCCATACATGTTATCCAGGGATACAGTACCCTTTCTAACCTTTGTGCAATGACGTGCAATCCATACTGGGCCTAACACCGTCTGAGCCTGCCTCATGCTGTATAGACATATATTTTGAATGTGTACGCTATCCATACATGTTATCCAGGGATACGGTACCCTTTCTAACCTTTGTGCAATGACGTGCAATCCATACTGGGCCTAACACCGTCTGAGCCTGCCTCATGCTGTATAGACATATATTTTGAATGTGTACGCTATCCATACATGTTATCCAGGGATACGGTACCCTTTCTAACCTTTGTGCAATGACGTGCAATCCATACTGGGCCTAACACCGTCTGAGCCTGCCTCATGCTGTATAGAAATATATTTTGAATGTGTACGCTATCCATACATGTTATCCGGGGATACGGTACCCCTTCTAACCTTTGTGCAATGACGTGCAATCCATACTGGGTTTAACACCGTCTGAGCCTGCCTCATGCTGTATAGACATATATTTTGAAAGTGTACGCTATCCATACATGTTATTCGGGGATACGGTACCCCTTCTAACCTTTGTGCAATGACGTGCAATCCATACTGGGCCTAACACCGTCTGAGCCTGCCTCATGCTGTATAGACATATATTTTGAATGTGTACGCTATCCATACTTGTTATCCGGGGATACGGTACCCCTTCTAACCTTTGTGCAATGACGTGCAATCCATACTGGGCCTAACACCGTCTGAGCCTGCCTCATGCTGTATAGACATATATTTTGAATGTGTACGCTATCCATACATGTTATCCAGGGATACGGTACCCTTTCTAATCTTTGTGCAATGACGTTCAATCCATACTGGGCCTAACACCGTCTGAGCCTGCCTCATGCTGTATAGACATATATTTTGAATGTGTACGCTATCCATACATGTTATCCAGGGATACGGTACCCTTTCTAACCTTTGTGCAATGACGTGCAATCCATACTGGGCCTAACACCGTCTGAGCCTGCCTCATGCTGTATAGACATATATTTTGAATGTGTACGCTATCCATACATGTTATCCGGGGATACGGTACCCCTTCTAACCTTTGTGCAATGACGTGCAATCCATACTGGGCCTAACACCGTCTGAGCCTGCCTCATGCTGTATAGACATATATTTTGAATGTGTACGCTATCCATACATGTTATCCGGGGATACGGTACCCCTTCTAACCTTTGTGCAATGACGTGCAATCCATACTGGGCCTAACACCGTCTGAGCCTGCCTCATGCTGTATAGACATATATTTTGAATGTGTACGCTATCCATACATGTTATCCAGGGATACGGTACCCTTTCTAACCTTTGTGCAATGACGTGCAATCCATACTGGGCCTAACACCGTCTGAGCCTGCCTCATGCTGTATAGACATATATTTTGAATGTGTACGCTATCCATACATGTTATCCAGGGATACGGTACCCTTTCTAACCTTTGTGCAATGACGTGCAATCCATACTGGGCCTAACACCGTCTGAGCCTGCCTCATGCTGTATAGACATATATTTTGAATGTGTACGCTATCCATACATGTTATCCGGGGATACGGTACCCCTTCTAACCTTTGTGCAATGACGTGCAATCCATACTGGGTCTAACACCGTCTGAGCCTGCCTCATGCTGTATAGACATATATTTTGAAAGTGTACGCTATCCATACATGTTATTCGGGGATACGGTACCCCTTCTAACCTTTGTGCAATGACGTGCAATCCATACTGGGCCTAACACCGTCTGAGCCTGCCTCATGCTGTATAGACATATATTTTGAATGTGTACGCTATCCATACTTGTTATCCGGGGATACGGTACCCCTTCTAACCTTTGTGCAATGACGTGCAATCCATACTGGGCCTAACACCGTCTGAGCCTGCCTCATGCTGTATAGACATATATTTTGAATGTGTACGCTATCCATATATGTTATCCAGGGATACGGTACCCTTTCTAATCTTTGTGCAATGACGTTCAATCCATACTGGGCCTAACACAGTCTGAGCCTGCCTCATGCTGTATAGACATATATTTTGAATGTGTACGCTATCGATACATGTTATCCAGGGATACGGTACCCTTTCTAACCTTTGTGCAATGACGTGCAATCCATACTGGGCCTAACACCGTCTGAGCCTGCCTCATGCTGTATAGACATATATTTTGAATGTGTACGCTATCCATACATGTTATCCGGGGATACGGTACCCCTTCTAACCTTTGTGCAATGACGTGCAATCCATACTGGGCCTAACACCATCTGAGCCTGCCTCATGCTGTATAGACATATATTTTGAATGTGTACGCTATCCATACATGTTATCCGGGGATACGGTACCCCTTCTAACCTTTGTGCAATGACGTGCAATCCATACTGGGCCTAACACCGTCTGAGCCTGCCTCATGCTGTATAGACATATATTTTGAATGTGTACGCTATCCATACATGTTATCCAGGGATACGGTACCCTTTCTAACCTTTGTGCAATGACGTGCAATCCATACTGGGCCTAACACCGTCTGAGCCTGCCTCATGCTGTATAGACATATATTTTGAATGTGTACGCTATCCATACATGTTATCCAGGGATACGGTACCCTTTCTAACCTTTGTGCAATGACGTGCAATCCATACTGGGCCTAACACCGTCTGAGCCTGCCTCATGCTGTATAGACATATATTTTGAATGTGTACGCTATCCATACATGTTATCCGGGGATACGGTACCCCTTCTAACCTTTGTGCAATGACGTGCAATCCATACTGGGCCTAACAACGTCTGAGCCTGCCTCATGCTGTATAGACATATATTTTGAATGTGTACGCTATCCATACATGTTATCCGGGGATACGGTACCCTTTCTAACCTTTGTGCAATGACGTGCAATCCATACTGGGCCTAACACCGTCTGAGCCTGCCTCATGCTGTATAGACATATATTTTGAATGTGTACGCTATCCATACATGTTATCCAGGGATACGGTACCCTTTCTAACCTTTGTGCAATCACGTGCAATCCATACTGGGCCTAACACCATCTGAGCCTGCCTCATGCTGTATAGACATATATTTTGAATGTGTACGCTATCCATACATGTTATCCAGGGATAAGGTACCCTTTCTAACCTTTGTGCAATGACGTGCAATCCATACTGGGCCTAACACCGTCTGAGCCTGCCTCATGCTGTATAGACATATATTTTGAATGTGTACGCTATCCATACATGTTATCCGGGGATACGGTACCCCTTCTAACCTTTGTGCAATGACGTGCAATCCATACTGGGCCTAACACCGTTTGAGCCTGCCTCATGCTGTATAGACATATATTTTGAATGTGTACGCTATCCATACATGTTATCCGGGGATACGGTACCCCTTCTAACCTTTGTGCAATGACGTGCAATCCATACTGGGCCTAACACCGTCTGAGCCTGCCTCATGCTGTATAGACATATATTTTGAATGTGTACGCTATCCATACATGTTATCCAGGGATACGGTACCCTTTCTAACCTTTGTGCAATGACGTGCAATCCATACTGGGCCTAACACCGTCTGAGCCTGCCTCATGCTGTATAGACATATATTTTTTATGTGTACGCTATCCATACATGTTATCCAGGGATACGGTACCCTTTCTAACCTTTGTGCAATGACGTGCAATCCATACTGGGCCTAACACCGTCTGAGCCTGCCTCATGCTGTATAGACATATATTTTGAATGTGTACGCTATCCATACATGTTATCCGGGGATACGGTACCCCTTCTAACCTTTGTGCAATGACGTGCAATCCATACTGGGCCTATCACCGTCTGAGCCTGCCTCATGCTGTATAGACATATATTTTGAATGCGTACACTATCCATACATGTTATCCGGGGATACGGTACCCCTTCTAACCTTTGTGCAATGACGTGCAATCCATACTGGGCCTAACACCGTCTGAGCCTGCCTCATGCTGTATAGACATATATTTTGAATGTGTACGCTATCCATACATGTTATCCAGGGATACGGTACCCTTTCTAACCTTTGTGCAATCACGTGCAATCCATACTGGGCCTAACACCGTCTGAGCCTGCCTCATGCTGTATAGACATATATTTTGAATGTGTACGCTATCCATACATGTTATCCGGGGATACGGTACCCCTTCTAACCTTTGTGCAATGACGTGCAATCCATACTGGGCCTAACACCGTCTGAGCCTGCCTCATGCTGTATAGACATATATTTTGAATGTGTACGCTATCCATACATGTTATCCGGGGATACGGTACCCCTTCTAACCTTTGTGCAATGACGTGCAATCCATACTGGGCCTAACACCGTCTGAGCCTGCCTCATGCTGTATAGACATATATTTTGAATGTGTACGCTATCCATACATGTTATCCAGGGATACGGTACCCTTTCTAACCTTTGTGCAATGACGTGCAATCCATACTGGGCCTAACACCGTCTGAGCCTGCCTCATGCTGTATAGACATATATTTTGAATGTGTACGCTATCCATACATTTTATCCGGGGATATGGTACCCCTTCTAACCTTTGTGCAATGACGTGCAATCCATACTGGGCCTAACACCGTCTGAGCCTGCCTCATGCTGTATAGACATATATTTTGAATGTGTACGCTATCCATACATGTTATCCGGGGATACGGTACCCCTTCTAACCTTTGTGCAATGACGTGCAATCCATACTGGGCCTAACACCGTCTGAGCCTGCCTCATGCTGTATAGACATATATTTTGAATGTGTACGCTATCCATACATGTTATCCAGGGATACGGTACCCTTTCTAACCTTTGTGCAATCACGTGCAATCCATACTGGGCGCGAGAACCGCTGGCGAGCTGTTAAGCAAGCTACAGCACCTGTCCAGACAAGTACAGGGATTCCCTAGCGAGGAGACTTATTTGATTGTTTTCTATGTTGGGACAGCAATTTTTGGGGAGCACTATACTCTGGAGAATGATAGATGGGGCCCACCATACACTGCAACATTCCAAAGGTGGACATCAGACACTGGAGCAGCATTTACAGGGCCCATTATACACTAGAGCATTAGAAATGGGGCCCATTATGTTTGGAGCATTATTTGGGCCCATAAGACAGTGGAGCTTCATCCATGGGGACCAACATATACTGTAGCATTATGTGGAGCTCATCATATACTGTTTCAAACATTATATGGGACCAATGATTTTGTATGGAGAAATAGATGGGCCTCGTCATGAGATGTAAAAAGTGAGGTATTTTTCATTGTACTATACCGCTATTTCTCTGCCGTATCGGAGCATGATGAGTTGTGGTATGTGTTAAAGGGGCGCTCTTTTGCCCAGGGCACATGAAAACCTGCAGCCAGCCCTTCCCCCCACAAATTTAGCCAAATAACCCCAATTTTTCAGTGCGTAACTTGTATTATGAAGTTAATTAAGGTTGACAAGCTTAAGTAAGAAGAATTGATGCTTTTGGCATTCAAATGGGCACTGTAGGTGTGTTTCCTGTCCTCCTCTCACTGCCGACTTTTATTCCCCATTGACTTACATTGGGTTTCGTGTTTCGGGACGACCCCGACTTTTCCCTATAATCGGACGATCTTGCTCGACCCGACTTTTGGAAAAGTCGGGTTTCACGAAACGAAACGCGACCCTAAAAAAGCAAAAGTCGCTCAACTCTACTCACAAGAAAAGCATCCATTCCTTTCTTAAATTCATTCAGTGAGTTAGCCATCACCACTTCCTCGGGAAGAGAATTCCAGAGCCTTACTGCTCTTACCGTGAAGAACCCTCTTCTATGCTG
This sequence comes from Dendrobates tinctorius, assembly GCF_039654945.1. Lineage (NCBI taxonomy): Eukaryota > Metazoa > Chordata > Amphibia > Anura > Dendrobatidae > Dendrobates > Dendrobates tinctorius. Next base: position 6,133,050 of record NW_027361827.1, on the reverse strand, counting down.
GTGCAGAAATTGTCTTTCCTCCAAACGAAGAGAATGCCCCCATGTTCTTGTCACAGTCCTTGGTACAAACAGTTCATTGGAGAGATCTCTGTATTGCCCTCTGATATACTTGTACATATATATTAGGTCTCCCCTAAGTCTTCTCTTTTCTAGAGTAGACCTAATTTTGATAACCTTTCTGGGTATTGTAGTGAACCAACTCCATTTATCATTTTAGTAGCCCGCCTTTGAACCCATTCAAGTTCAGTAATGTCTTTCTTGAGCACCGGCATCCAAAATTGCACACAATACTCCAAGTGTGGTCTGACGAGTGATTTGTACAGAGGGAGAATTATGTTTTCATCTCTTGTCCCCAGACCTCTTCTAATGCATCCCATGACCCTATTTGCTTTGGTGGCAGCTGCCTGACACTGGGCACTCCAATTTAGCTTCTTATTGACTAAGATGCCTAAGTCTTTTTCCATGTCTGATTTCCCCAGCAGTTTCCCGTTTAGTAAGTAATTGTAGCATCTGTTTCTCCTTCCCAATGTGCATAACCTTACACTTATCTGTGTTAAACCTCATTTGCCATTTTTCAGCCCAATTCTCCAATTTACTCAAATCTGTCTGTAGTTGCAAACTGTCCTCCTTTGTGTTAACTACCTTACATAGTTTTGTATCATCCGCAAATACTGATATTTTACTGTGTAAGCCATCCACTAGATCATTAATACATTAAATAGTAGGGGGCCCAAAATAGAACCCTGTGGTACCCCACTAGTAACCCTGGCCCAATCTGAGTATGCACCATTAATAACCACTCTTTGTTTTCTATCACTAAGCCAGCTACCTACCCATCTACACACATTTTCCCCTAGCCAGTGTCAAATGCTTTAGAGAAGTTGAGATAAATGACATCCAATGATTCTCCTTGGTCCATTTGAGAGCTTACATCCTCATAGAAGCTGATCAGGTTAGTTTGACAGGAGCGATCCTTCATAAATCCATGTTGATATGGAGTTAAACATTTATTAACATTGAGATATTCCATAATGGTATCCCTTAGAAACCCTTCAAAAATTTTACCCACAACAGATGTTAAGCTTACCGGCCTATAGTTTCCAGGTTCCCTTTTACACCCCTTTTTGAATATTGGTACCACATTTGCTTGCCGCCAATCAAAGGGAACAGACCCTGTTTCTATAGAGTCTTTAAATATAAGGAATAGAGGCCTGTCTATCACATTACTTAACTCCCTTAATACCCGAGAGTGAATGCCATCAGGGCCTGGTGATTTGTCAATTTTAATCTTACTAAGGCGGTTCTGCACTTCTTCCTGGGTTAGGCAGGTAATACTTTGTGGGGAGTTTACATTATCACTCTGCATTTCCCCTGGCAAATCCTTTTCCTGTGTGAACACTGTTGAGAAAAAAGTATTTAAAACATTTGCTTTTCCCACATCGCTCTCTATGATTTCACTCTCATTGTTCTTTAAAGGGCCGACACGATCAATTTTAATCTTTTTACTGTTTATATAATTAAAGAATATTTTGGGGTTTGTTTTACTTTCCTTAGCAATGAGTCTCTCAGTTTCCACTTTTGCTAAATGTATTTGTTTTTTACACATTTTATTTTTTTCTCTATAACTTTTTAATGCTTCTTCATTGCCTTCTTGTTTTAGCTTCCTAAATGCCGTGTTCTTGTTATTTATTGCCCTTTTTACATTCTTATTTAGCCACATTGGTGTTCTCCTGTTCCTAGCCCTTTTATTTCTGTATGGTATGGCTAGCTCGCAGTGGGTGTGTAAAACTGATTTAAATATTTCCCATTTATTTTCTGTGCTCCTATTTTTGAGGACATTGTCCCAATCAATTCGGCGAAGGTCCTCTCTAAGCTGATCAAACTTTGCTTTCCTGAAATTCAGTGTTTTCGTAACCCCCTTCCAGGGCACCTTACTGAAGGACAAGTGGAATTGTATTATTGTGGTCACTGTTCCCTAGGTGCCCATCGACTCGTACTTCTGTTATTCTATCTGTCCTGTTGCTTAAAATTAAGTCCAGAAGGGCTGTCCCTCTAGTTGGGCCCTGCACAAGTTGTGACAGATAATTATCCTTGGTCACTGACAGAAATTGGTTTCCTTTCTGAGACACGCAGTTTTCAGTTTCCCAGTCTATGTCGGGGTAGTTGAAGTCCCCCATAATAATCACCTCATTGTGATTTGCTGCTTTGTCTATTTGTTTCAATAATACATTTTCAGTGGTTTCTGTTATATTTGGTGGCTTATAACAAACCCCTATGAGGATTTTATTACTTTTCTCTCCTTGTATCTCCACAGAGAGGCTCCACCTCTTCATTTCCCTCTTGTATATCTTCTCTTAGTGTGGGCTTTAAAGTGGACTTTATATATAGACAGACTCCACCCCCTTTCCTTTTTTTACGATCCCTCCTAAACAAATCATATCCTTGCAAGTTAGCCGCCCAGTCATAGCTGTCGTCTAACCATGTCTCAGTTATTCCTACTATGTCATATTTTTCCTCATACATTACCAACTCCAGATCTTCAATCTTATTGGTCAGGCTTCTTGCGTTGGTCAGCATGCAGGAAAGATGTTTTGCTTCCTTCTGAGTACCCTTCATAGCCTAAAAAATCAGGATCTTCTCAATCAGCTCCTTCTTCAACCAAATCAGCGTCTGAATATTCTTCTGGATCTAAGGTCCAAGATGTTGGTGAAGTGGGGATTCGTAGCTCTGAGCTGTATGAGACTGGCCTAAATGCTGAAGGAATGTTTGGCTATTTCACTGAATTTCTTGTTTTACTTGTTATTCCAACAATCTTTGTCAACGATGAAACTGCAGGAGAAATCAGCGCAGGGTCTTATCCGATGGATATTTCCAACATACGCTCAGATTATACTAACCTGATAGATGCTGTTAGTTGAGCGTGTAGATATCGTAGTTATCAGCTGCAGCAGATCCACGGGTCAGCTTTTTTAGGGTCGCGTTTCGTTTCGTGAAACCCGACTTTTCCAAAAGTCGGGTCGAGCAAGATCGTCCGATTATAGGGAAAAGTCGGGGTCGTCCCGAAACACGAAACCCAATGTAAGTCAATGGGGAATAAAAGTCAGCAGTGAGAGGAGGACAGGAAACACACCTACAGTGCCCATTTGAATGCCAAAAGCATCAATTCTTCTTACTTAAGCTTGTCAACCTTAATTAACTTCATAATACAAGTTACGCACTGAAAAATGGGGGTTATTTGGCTAAATTTGTGGGGGGGAGGGCTGGCTGCAGGTTTTCATGTGCCCTGGGCGAAAGAGCGCCCCTTTAACACATACTACAACTCATCATGCTCCGATACGGCAGAGAAATAGCGGTATAGTACAATGAAAAATACCTCACTTTTTACATCTCATGACGAGGCCCATCTATTTCTCCATACAAAATCATTGGTCCCATATAATGTTTGAAACAGTATATGATGAGATCCACATAATGCTACAGTATATGTTGGTCCACATGGATGAAGCTCCACTGTCTTATGGGCCCAAATAATGCTCCAAACATAATGGGCCCCATTTCTAATGCTCTAGTGTATAATGGGCCCTGTAAATGCTGCTCCAGTGTCTGATGTCCACCTTTGGAATGTTCCAGTGTATGGTGGGCCCCATCTATCATTCTCCAGAGTATAGTGCTCCCCAAAAATTGCTGTCCCAACATAGAAAACAATCAAATAAGTCTCTTCACTAGGGAATCCCTGTACTTGTCTGGACAGGTGCTGTAGCTTGCTTAACAGCTCGCCAGCCGTTCTCACGCCCAGTATGGATTGCATGTGATTGCACAAAGGTTAGAAAGGGTATCGTATCCCTGGATAACATGTATGGATAGCGTACACATTCAAAATATGTCTATACAGCATGAGGCAGGCTCAGACGGTGTTAGGCCCAGTATGGATTGCACGTCATTGCACAAAGGTTAGAAGGGGTACCGTATCCCCGGATAACATGTATGGATAGCGTACACATTCAAAATATATGTCTATACAGCATGAGGCAGGCTCAGACGGTGTTAGGCCCAGTATGGATTGCACGTCATTGCACAAAGGTTAGAAGGGGTACCGTATCCCCGGATAACATGTATGGATAGCGTACACATTCAAAATATATGTCTATACAGCATGAGGCAGGCTCAGACGGTGTTAGGCCCAGTATGGATTGCACGTCATTGCACAAAGGTTAGAAAGGGTACCGTATCCCTGGATAACATGTATGGATAGCGTACACATTCAAAATATATGTCTATACAGCATGAGGCAGGCTCGGACGGTGTTAGGCCCAGTATGGATTGCACGTCATTGCACAAAGGTTAGAAAGAGTACCGTATCCCTGGATAACATGTATGGATAGCATACACATTCAAAATATATGTCTATACAGCATGAGGCAGGCTCAGACGGTGTTAGGCCCAGTATGGATTGCACATCATTGCACAAAGGTTAGAAGGGGTACCGTATCCCCGGATAACATGTATGGATAGCGTACACATTCAAAATATATGTCTATACAGCATGAGGCAGGCTCAGACGGTGTTAGGCCCAGTATGGATTGCACGTCATTGCACAAAGGTTAGAAGGGGTACCGTATCCCCAGATAACATGTATGGATAGCGTACACATTCAAAATATATGTCTATACAGCATGAGGCAGGCTCAGATGGTGTTAGGCCCAATATGGATTGCACGTGATTGCACAAAGGTTAGAAAGGGTACCGTATCCCTGGATAACATGTATGGATAGTGTACACATTCAAAATATATGTCTATACAGCATGAGGCAGGCTCAGACGGTGTTAGGCCCAGTATGGATTGCACGTCATTGCACAAAGGTTAGAAAGGGTACCGTATCCCTGGATAACATGTATGGATAGCGTACACATTCAAAATATATGTCTATACAGCATGAGGCAGGCTCAGACGGTGTTAGGCCCAGTATGGATTGCACGTCATTGCACAAAGGTTAGAAGGGGTACCGTATCCCCGGATAACATGTATGGATAGCGTACACATTCAAAATATATGTCTATACAGCATGAGGCAGGCTCAGACGGTGTTAGGCCCAGTATGGATTGCACGTCATTGCACAAAGGTTAGAAGGGGTACCGTATCCCCGGATAACATGTATGGATAGCGTTCACATTCAAAATATATGTCTATACAGCATGAGGCAGGCTCAGACGGTGTTAGGCCCAGTATGGATTGCACGTCATTGCACAAAGGTTAGAAGGGGTACCGTATCCCCGGATAACATGTATGGATAGCGTACACATTCAAAATATATGTCTTATACAGCATGAGGCAGGCTCAGACGGTGTAAGGCCCAGTATGGATTGCACGTCATTGCACAAAGGTTAGAAGGGGTACCGTATCCCCGGATAACATGTATGGATAGCGTACACATTCAAAATATATGTCTATACAGCATGAGGCAGGCTCAGACGGTGTTAGGCCCAGTATGGATTGCACGTGATTGCACAAAGGTTAGAAAGGGTACCGTATCCCTGGATAACATGTATGGATAGCGTACACATTCAAAATATATGTCTATACAGCATGAGGCAGGCTCAGACGGTGTTAGGCCCAGTATGGATTGCACGTCATTGCACAAAGGTTAGAAGGGGTACCGTATCCCCGGATAACATGTATGGATAGCGTACACATTCAAAATATATGTCTATACAGCATGAGGCAGGCTCAGACGGTGTTAGGCCCAGTATGGATTGCACGTCATTGCACAAAGGTTAGAAGGGGTACCGTATCCCCGGATAACATGTATGGATAGCGTACACATTCAAAATATATGTCTATACAGCATGAGGCAGGCTCAGACGGTGTTAGGCCCAGTATGGATTGCACGTCATTGCACAAAGGTTAGAAAGGGTACCGTATCCCTGGATAACATGTATGGATAGCGTACACATTCAAAATATATGTCTATACAGCATGAGGCAGGCTCGGACGGTGTTAGGCCCAGTATGGATTGCACGTCATTGCACAAAGGTTAGAAAGAGTACCGTATCCCTGGATAACATGTATGGATAGCATACACATTCAAAATATATGTCTATACAGCATGAGGCAGGCTCAGACGGTGTTAGGCCCAGTATGGATTGCACATCATTGCACAAAGGTTAGAAGGGGTACCGTATCCCCGGATAACATGTATGGATAGCGTACACATTCAAAATATATGTCTATACAGCATGAGGCAGGCTCAGACGGTGTTAGGCCCAGTATGGATTGCACGTCATTGCACAAAGGTTAGAAGGGGTACCGTATCCCCAGATAACATGTATGGGTAGCGTACACATTCAAAATATATGTCTATACAGCATGAGGCAGGCTCAGATGGTGTTAGGCCCAGTATGGATTGCACGTGATTGCACAAAGGTTAGAAAGGGTACCGTATCCCTGGATAACATGTATGGATAGCGTACACATTCAAAATATATGTCTATACAGCATGAGGCAGGCTCAGACGGTGTTAGGCCCAGTATGGATTGCACGTCATTGCACAAAGGTTAGAAGGGGTACCGTATCCCCGGATAACATGTATGGATAGCGTACACATTCAAAATATATGTCTATACAGCATGAGGCAGGCTCAGACGGTGTTAGGCCCAGTATGGATTGCACGTCATTGCACAAAGGTTAGAAAGGGTATCGTATCCCTGGATAACATGTATGGATAGCGTACACATTCAAAATATATGTCTATACAGCATGAGGCAGGCTCAGACGGTGTTAGGCCCAGTATGGATTGCACGTCATTGCACAAAGGTTAGAAAGGGTACCGTATCCCTGGATAACATGTATGGATAGCGTACACATTCAAAATATATATCTATACAGCATGAGGCAGGCTCAGACGGTGTTAGGCCCAGTATGGATTGCACGTCATTGCACAAAGGTTAGAAGGGGTACCGTATCCCCGGATAACATGTATGGATAGCGTACACATTCAAAATATATGTCTATACAGCATGAGGCAGGCTCAGACGGTGTTAGGCCCAGTATGGATTGCACGTCATTGCACAAATGTTAGATGGGGTACCGTATCCCCGGATAACATGTATGGATAGCGTACACATTCAAAATATATGTCTATACAGCATGAGGAGGCTCAGACGGTGTTAGGCCCAGTATGGATTGCACGTCATTGCACAAAGGTTAGAAAGGGTACCGTATCCCTGGATAACATGTATGGATAGCGTACACATTCAAAATATATGTCTATACAGCATGAGGCAGGCTCAGACGGTGTTAGGCCCAGTATGGATTGCACGTCATTGCACAAAGGTTAGAAGGGGTACCGTATCCCCGGATAACATGTATGGATAGCGTACACATTCAAAATATATGTCTATACAGCATGAGGCAGGCTCAGACGGTGTTAGGCCCAGTATGGATTGCACGTCATTGCACAAAGGTTAGAAAGGGTATCGTATCCCTGGATAACATGTATGGATAGCGTACACATTCAAAATATATGTCTATACAGCATGAGGCAGGCTCAGACGGTGTTAGGCCCAGTATGGATTGCACGTCATTGCACAAAGGTTAGAAAGGGTACCGTATCCCTGGATAACATGTATGGATAGCGTACACATTCAAAATATATATCTATACAGCATGAGGCAGGCTCAGACGGTGTTAGGCCCAGTATGGATTGCACGTCATTGCACAAAGGTTAGAAGGGGTACCGTATCCCCGGATAACATGTATGGATAGCGTACACATTCAAAATATATGTCTATACAGCATGAGGCAGGCTCAGACGGTGTTAGGCCCAGTATGGATTGCACGTCATTGCACAAATGTTAGATGGGGTACCGTATCCCCGGATAACATGTATGGATAGCGTACACATTCAAAATATATGTCTATACAGCATGAGGAGGCTCAGACGGTGTTAGGCCCAGTATGGATTGCACGTCATTGCACAAAGGTTAGAAAGGGTACCGTATCCCTGGATAACATGTATGGATAGCGTACACATTCCGTACACATTCAAAATATATGTCTATACAGCATGAGGCAGGCTCAGACGGTGTTAGGCCCAGTATGGATTGCACGTCATTGCACAAAGGTTAGAAAGGGTACCGTATCCCTGGATAACATGTATGGATAGCGTACACATTCAAAATATATGTCTATACAGCATGAGGCAGGCTCAGACGGTGTTAGGCCCAGTATGGATTGCACGTCATTGCACAAAGTTTAGAAGGGGTAACGTATCCCCGGATAACATGTATGGATAGCGTACACATTCAAAATATATGTCTATACATCAGGAGGCAGGCTCAGACGGTGTTAGGCACAGTATGGATTTGACGGCCCAGATTACACAGCGGAGGAGCAGGGAGAGGTAAAGATTGCAAATGCTGGGGCCCTGGCCAAGCAAGGGGGGCCCACTCGTGGGCGTCGGTACTGGCACTGGGCCCCTCATAGTACGGCGGTGTGTCTGACGGCGGGTGTGCACCACCACCGTCAGAGACACTTGATTGCACTATGAGGGACCCTGTGCCAGTGCCCGCGCCCAAGAGTCGGCCTACCCACCTGTCCAGGGCAACGGCACTCGCACGGTGTCGTGCGCTAGGTGGTGACCCCGGCCATGGGGGGGGAGGCAGCACAGTTAGGGAGTTTTAGAAAGTGGCATATGTTGATGTTAGACATTCAACTGATGCAAAAGGCGAAATAGGTGAAGTACCAGGAAGAGGTGGACCAAAGCAAGCCATTTTTCTGTCACCCTATGTGTCATCAGGGGAAGGTGGGACAAAATCCTTGGAAACCCATGCGTGGTTCATTTTAATGAAGGTTAGATCATCCACATTTTGGGTTGACAGACGGGTCCTTTTTTCTGTCAGGATTGATCCAGCTGCACTGAAGACTCTTTCCGATAGCACACTTGCAGCTGGGCAAGCGAGCTCCTGTAAGGCATATTGGGCCAATTCAGGCCAGGTGTCCAGTTTAGCAGCCCAATAGTCAAAGGGGAATGACCTGTGTGGGAGAACATCGATATGGGAGGAAAAGTAGTTTGTAACCATAGTTGACAACTGCTGTCTCCTGTCACTTTCCATCGATGCAGTATTACCAGTTGTGTGAGCGGTATTTGAAAAATCAGTCCACAACATTGTCATGAAACCCCTGTCTCCAACGCCACTTCTGCTGTGTGCACCACGAACACCTCTGCCAAGCTGCCCCCGGCCCGTACGGCTCGTGTGAGAACCATCACCGCTGCTGTGTGCTGGGAATGCCTCAAGCAACCGATTTACCAGAGTTGCTTGTTTATTAGCCAATATTAGGTCAAGGTTCTCCTGTGGCATGATGTTTTGTAATTTGCCTTTATAGCGTGGATCCAGGATGCTGGCCAACCAGTAGTCGTCATCGTTCATCATTTTGGCAATGCGGGGGTCCCTTTTTAGGATCCGCAAGGCATAATCTGACATGTGGGCCAATGTTCCCGGTGTCAATGATGCACTGCGAGTGCTGGGTGGAGGAGCACTTTCTGGCAAATCCACATCCCTCCAGTCACGCACAAACCCTGTACCAGACCTTGCCACGCCAACATTTTCACTTGCCCCACGAGATGCATCCTCCTCCCCTAAGTAATCATCCCCATCATCCTCCTCCTCCTCCTCCTCTTCTTCCTCCACCTCGTCCAGGAGAGGTCCCTGAGCAGACAATGGCTGAATGTCATCAAGGATTCCCTCCTCCTCTTCCTCCTCATCAACATTGGCTGCAGACGCCTGCTCCTTAAGGTGCGTCAAAGTTTGCATGAGCAGACGCATAAGTGGGATGCTCATGCTTAGGATGGCGTCGTCTGCGCTTACCAGCCGTGTGCATTCCTCAAAACACTGAAGGACTTTACAAAGGTCTTTCAGCTTCGACCACTGCACGCCTGTCAACTCCATGTCTGCTCTCAAAGTGCCTGGCCGTGTATCCTCCCACAAATGCATTATGGTCTGCCTCTGCTCGCACAGCCGCTCCACCATGTGCAGGGTGGAGTTCCACCTTGTTGCAATGTCGATAATGAGGCGGTGGTTGGGAAGGTGGAGCAATCGCTGCAGCTTCTGCATACGAACGGAGTGTACAGGCGACCGGCAGATGTGCACGCACAGTCTTCGCACCTTCTGGAGCAGGGCTGTTAACTCCGGATAATTTTTGAGGAAGCACTGCACCACCAGGTTCAAGGTGTGAGCCAAGCAAGGTATGTGGCTGAGTTTTGAAAGGGCTATGGCTGCCACAAAATTACGGCCGTTATCACTAACTACCTTGCCTGCCTCAAGATGTACACTGCCCAGCCATGACTCAGTTTGTCGCTGAAAGTACTCGGCCAGCACCTCGGCGGTGTGTCTGTCGCCCAAACACATCATCTGCAACACAGCCTGCTGACGCTTTCCACTAGCTGCTCGATAGGGGGACACATCGTGTGCAACAGTGGCAGCTGCAGATGGAGTGCTCGTACGACTGCGCTCTGTGGATGAGCTGTCGCTTCTGGAGGAGGAGGAGGAGGGTCGAACGCCTACAGCCAACTGTTTCCTAGACCGTGGGCTAGGCAGCACTGTCCCACCACCGCTGTCCCCTGTGGACCCTGCATCCACCACATTAACCCAGTGCGCAGTGATGGACACGTAACGGCCCTGGCCATGCCGACTGGACCATGCATCAGTTGTGAGGTGCACCTTTCCACTCACTGACTGCTTGAGTGCATGGACAATGCGTTCTTTCACATGATGGTGGAGGGCTGGGATGGCTTTGCGAGAGAAGAAGTGGCGACTGGGTAGGTCATAGCGTGGTACTGCATAGGCCATGAGTTCGCGGAAAGCTGTGCTTTCCACCAACCGAAAGGGCATCATCTCAAAAGAGATTAGTTTGGCAATGTGGGCGTTCAAACCAAGTGTACGCGGATGAGAGACTGAGTACTTTCTTGACCTACTCATAGTGTCTGGGAGGGTGAGCTGGACTTGAGAGCTGCATATGGTGGAAGTAGCGGTGGACAGGGCGGACTGAGAGAGGGTTGATGATGGTGATGGAGTTGGTGTTCTTTCTGATGGCCTAGAATCAGTCTTTCGTTGATATAACAGTGGGATTCCCTGACTGCTGTGGCCTTGCAACGACACCTCAACATTTGCTGCTGTGCTAACCGGTGTGCTTACAGTGGGGGAAACAATGTAGCGTTGCTGACTACCTTCGTTGTGATCAGTTGCACATGTGGCACTTGAGGTTTGGTGTTGTGTCCACGCTTGCAAGTGCATGCTGGTTAAATGTCTAAGCATGCAACTGGTATTCAAATTTTTCAGATTTTTCCCTCGGCTAAAGGTCTTTGCGCACTTCTTACAGATAACCTTGGCCTGATCATGAGGATTTTGTTCAAAAAACTGCCACACTGCACTCTTCCTACTTTGGCAGACATTTTGCGGCCTAGCACGCTGTGATCTTTTGACCCTCTGGACAAGCTGTCCAGCAACTCTTTTGATGTTTGGAACCTGTCTTTGGAGTGCTCCGGGCCTGCCAGATAACAGCTGTTGCGATGTCGATGTCTGCTGTGGATGCTCCTCATCTGAGCTATTGGAAGCAGCACCCTCTTCCCCCAATGGATGCCAATCTGGGTCAACAACTGGGTCATCCATCACCTCCTCTTCTATGTCATGTGCACCTTTCTCTGTGTCACCGTGTATGGTGGTATAGTGTGCGGGAAGGGGCACCTGAGTCTCATCAGGGTCAAAATCTGGCTCTGTACACTGCGAGGACAATGTAGTGCTCTGAGTGAATGTACCAGCAGAATCATCCATCCGCGGCTGTGCATCAGTGCACTCCATGTCAGATTCATCTTGGCCTGGGTAATTCACCATTTGACTTGATAATCCAGGCATGGTATGTGAAAACAGCTCCATGGAGTAATCAGTAGTAGGGCCTGCGTCATCCTTCAATCCTGGTTGGGGTGAAGGACACAAGGAAAGGTGTGGTTCATGAACATGAGCCTCCAATGACGACTCAGTGCTTTTACTTTTTACAACTGAAGAAGAGGAGGCGATAGAGCTGGAGGCTGAGTCAGCAATGTAAGACAAAACTTTTTCCTGATGCTCTGCCTTTAAAAGCGGTTTGCCAACTCCAAGAAAACTAAGCGTTCGAGGCCTTATGTAGACAGACGATGACGCAGGGTCAGCACCTCCTGCATTTGGTCCTATTTTGCTCTTGCCACTACCATCAGATCCACCACCAACACCATCATTACCAGCTGCCAACCCCCGCCCAATTCCACGGCCTCTTCCACCAGCCTTCCTCATTTTTGGTAGAAATGTAGACAAAATCCAACAAACTATATAGTAATGTAAAACAAGGTACAAGGTGTCTATAGGACAGGGGAGTTTTAGAATTTCTGCACACACTTGTGGACAGTGGACACTTGTGGATTGTGTGCGGCCCACTGATATCTGAGCGCTATGTGACACGCTCGATGGCACAGCTGCCTGTGACCAAAGTGACGAGAGGATAATGGAGATTTTGAATCTCTGCGTACACTTGTGGACAGTGGACACTTGTGGATTGTGTGCGGCCCACTGATATCTGAGCGCTATGTGACACGCTCGATGGCACAGCTGCCTGTGACCAAAGTGACGAGAGGATAATGGAGATTTTGAATCTCTGCGTACACTTGTGGACAGTGGACACTTGTGGATTGTGTGCGGCCCACTAATATCTGAGCGCTATGTGACACGCTCGATGGCACAGCTGCCTGTGACCAAAGTGACGAGAGGATAATGGAGATTTTGAATCTCTGCGTACACTTGTGGACAGTGGACACTTGTGGATTGTGTGCGGCCCACTGATATCTGAGCGCTATGTGACACGCTCGATGGCACAGCTGCCTGTGACCAAAGTGACGAGAGGATAATGGAGATTTTGAATCTCTGCGTACACTTGTGGACAGTGGACACTTGTGGATTGTGTGCGGCCCACTGATATCTGAGCGCTATGTGACACGCTCGATGGCACAGCTGCCTGTGACCAAAGTGACGAGAGGATAATGGAGATTTTGAATCTCTGCGTACACTTTTGGACACTGGACACTTGTGGATTGTGTGCGGCCCACTGATATCTGAGCGCTATGTGACACGCTCGATGGCACAGCTGCCTGTGACCAAAGTGACGAGAGGATAATGGAGATTTTGAATCTCTGCGTACACTTGTGGACAGTGGACACTTGTGGATTGTGTGCGGCCCACTGATATCTGAGCGCTATGTGACACGCTCGATGGCACAGCTGCCTGTGACCAAAGTGACGAGAGGATAATGGAGATTTTGAATCTCTGCGTACAGTTTTGGACACTGGACACTTGTGGATTGTGTGCGGCCCACTGATATCTGAGCGCTATGTGACACGCTCGATGGCACAGCTGCCTGTGACCAAAGTGACGAGAGGATAATGGAGATTTTGAATCTCTGCGTACACTTGTGGACAGTGGACACTTGTGGATTGTGTGCGGCCCACTGATATCTGAGCGCTATGTGACACGCTCGATGGCACAGCTGCCTATGACCAAAGTGACGAGAGGATAATGGAGATTTTGAATCTCTGCGTACACTTTTGGACACTGGACACTTGTGGATTGTGTGCGGCCCACTGATATCTGAGCGCTATGTGACACGCTCGATGGCACAGCTGCCTGTGACCAAAGTGACGAGAGGATAATGGAGATTTTGAATCTCTGCGTACACTTGTGGACAGTGGACACTTGTGGATTGTGTGCGGCCCACTGATATCTGAGCGCTATGTGACACGCTCGATGGCACAGCTGCCTGTGACCAAAGTGACGAGAGGATAATGGAGATTTTGAATCTCTGCGTACACTTTTGGACACTGGACACTTGTGGATTGTGTGCGGCCCACTGATATCTGAGCGCTATGTGACACGCTCGATGGCACAGCTGCCTGTGACCAAAGTGACGAGAGGATAATGGAGATTTTGAATCTCTGCGTACACTTTTGGACACTGGACACTTGTGGATTGTGTGCGGCCCACTGATATCTGAGCGCTATGTGACACGCTCGATGGCACAGCTGCCTGTGACCAAAGTGACGAGAGGATAATGGAGATTTTGAATCTCTGCGTACACTTTTGGACACTGGACACTTGTGGATTGTGTGCGGCCCACTGATATCTGAGCGCTATGTGACACGCTCGATGGCACAGCTGCCTGTGACCAAAGTGACGAGAGGATAATGGAGATTTTGAATCTCTGCGTACACTTTTGGACACTGGACACTTGTGGATTGTGTGCGGCCCACTGATATCTGAGCGCTATGTGACACGCTCGATGGCACAGCTGCCTGTGACCAAAGTGACGAGAGGATAATGGAGATTTTGAATCTCTGCGTACACTTTTGGACACTGGACACTTGTGGATTGTGTGCGGCCCACTGATATCTGAGCGCTATGTGACACGCTCGATGGCACAGCTGCCTGTGACCAAAGTGACGAGAGGATAATGGAGATTTTGAATCTCTGCGTACACTTGTGGACAGTGGACACTTGTGGATTGTGTGCGGCCCACTGATATCTGAGCGCTATGTGACACGCTCGATGGCACAGCTGCCTGTGACCAAAGTGACGAGAGGATAATGGAGATTTTGAATCTCTGCGTACACTTTTGGACACTGGACACTTGTGGATTGTGTGCGGCCCACTGATATCTGAGCGCTATGTGACACGCTCGATGGCACAGCTGCCTGTGACCAAAGTGACGAGAGGATAATGGAGATTTTGAATCTCTGCGTACACTTTTGGACACTGGACACTTGTGGATTGTGTGCAGCCCACTGATATCTGAGCGCTATGTGACACGCTCGATGGCACAGCTGCCTGTGACCAAAGTGACGAGAGGATAATGGAGATTTTGAAACTCTGCGTACACTTTTGGACACTGGACACTTGTGGATTGTGTGCGGCCCACTGATATCTGAGCGCTATGTGACACGCTCGATGGCACAGCTGCCTGTGACCAAAGTGACGAGAGGATAATGGAGATTTTGAATCTCTGCGTACACTTGTGGACAGTGGACACTTGTGGATTGTATGCGGCCCACTGATATCTGAGCGCTATGTGACACGCTCGATGGCACAGCTGCCTGTGACCAAAGTGACGAGAGGATAATGGAGATTTTGAATCTCTGCGTACACTTGTGGACAGTGGACACTTGTGGATTGTGTGCGGCCCACTGATATCTGAGCGCTATGTGACACGCTCGATGGCACAGCTGCCTGTGACCAAAGTGACGAGAGGATAATGGAGATTTTGAATCTCTGCGTACACTTGTGGACAGTGGACACTTGTGGATTGTGTGCGGCCCACTGATATCTGAGCGCTATGTGACACGCTCGATGGCACAGCTGCCTGTGACCAAAGTGACGAGAGGATAATGGAGATTTTGAATCTCTGCGTACACTTGTGGACAGTGGACACTTGTGGATTGTGTGCGGCCCACTGATATCTGAGCGCTATGTGACACGCTCGATGGCACAGCTGCCTGTGACCAAAGTGACGAGAGGATAATGGAGATTTTGAATCTCTGCGTACACTTGTGGACAGTGGACACTTGTGGATTGTGTGCGGCCCACTGATATCTGAGCGCTATGTGACACGCTCGATGGCACAGCTGCCTGTGACCAAAGTGACGAGAGGATAATGGAGATTTTGAATCTCTGCGTACACTTGTGGACAGTGGACACTTGTGGATTGTGTGCGGCCCACTGATATCTGAGCGCTATGTGACACGCTCGATGGCACAGCTGCCTGTGACCAAAGTGACGAGAGGATAATGGAGATTTTGAATCTCTGCGTACACTTGTGGACAGTGGACACTTGTGGATTGTGTGCGGCCCACTGATATCTGAGCGCTATGTGACACGCTCGATGGCACAGCTGCCTGTGACCAAAGTGACGAGAGGATAATGGAGATTTTGAATCTCTGCGTACACTTGTGGACAGTGGACACTTGTGGATTGTGTGCGGCCCACTGATATCTGAGCGCTATGTGACACGCTCGATGGCACAGCTGCCTGTGACCAAAGTGACGAGAGGATAATGGAGATTTTGAATCTCTGCGTACACTTGTGGACAGTGGACACTTGTGGATTGTGTGCGGCCCACTGATATCTGAGCGCTATGTGACACGCTCGATGGCACAGCTGCCTGTGACCAAAGTGACGAGAGGATAATGGAGATTTTGAATCTCTGCGTACACTTGTGGACAGTGGACACTTGTGGATTGTGTGCGGCCCACTGATATCTGAGCGCTATGTGACACGCTCGATGGCACAGCTGCCTGTGACCAAAGTGACGAGAGGATAATGGAGATTTTGAATCTCTGCGTACACTTGTGGACAGTGGACACTTGTGGATTGTGTGCGGCCCACTGATATCTGAGCGCTATGTGACACGCTCGATGGCACAGCTGCCTGTGACCAAAGTGACGAGAGGATAATGGAGATTTTGAATCTCTGCGTACACTTGTGGACAGTGGACACTTGTGGATTGTGTGCGGCCCACTGATATCTGAGCGCTATGTGACACGCTCGATGGCACAGCTGCCTGTGACCAAAGTGACGAGAGGATAATGGAGATTTTGAATCTCTGCGTACACTTTTGGACACTGGACACTTGTGGATTGTGTGCGGCCCACTGATATCTGAGCGCTATGTGACACGCTCGATGGCACAGCTGCCTGTGACCAAAGTGACGAGAGGATAATGGAGATTTTGAATCTCTGCGTACACTTGTGGACAGTGGACACTTGTGGATTGTGTGCGGCCCACTGATATCTGAGCGCTATGTGACACGCTCGATGGCACAGCTGCCTGTGACCAAAGTGACGAGAGGATAATGGAGATTTTGAATCTCTGCGTACACTTTTGGACACTGGACACTTGTGGATTGTGTGCGGACCACTGATATCTGAGCGCTATGTGACACACTCGATGGCACAGCTGCCTGTGACCAAAGTGACGAGAGGATAATGGAGATTTTGAATCTCTGCGTACACTTTTGGACACTGGACACTTGTGGATTGTGTGCGGCCCACTGATATCTGAGCGCTATGTGACACGCTCGATGGCACAGCTGCCTGTGACCAAAGTGACGAGAGGATAATGGAGATTTTGAATCTCTGCGTACACTTGTGGACAGTGGACACTTGTGGATTGTGTGCGGCCCACTGATATCTGAGCGCTATGTGACACGCTCGATGGCACAGCTGCCTGTGACCAAAGTGACGAGAGGATAAGGGAGATTGGATTGCTTTTAAAAAAGCAGTTTGCGGAGCAGTGGGTAAACAGCAATGCCAGCGTGTCAGGAAGCCTTAGAAGGCAGCCCAACAACCAACACCACTGATACACCACTATATAGCCTCCCCTTTCACTGCACACACAGTGACTGGTGTGTTGTGCAGGCCAAATCGCTAGCAGCAGAAGCAGTTTTTTTGTCTTCTTCCCTGCCTAATGCTCTCCCTACAGAATCAGCAGCAACCTCTCCCTATACTGAGATCGGCAGAAGTAAGATGGCGGTCGGCGTGCACGCCCTTTTATACCCCCTGTGGCGACCACCAAAGCAAGCCAATCACTTGCATGCCCTTCTGAAAGATGGTGGTGACCCGTGCCTATGTCATCACGTTGCCCACAGTGTCCGTGGATCCTGATTGGCTGAAAAAGAGCGCAAAACAAACTTTTGAAACGCGACTTTGGCGCGTAAGTCGCCGACCTCGTGGCCGACCTCATCCTAGGGTCGGGTTTCGTTTCATGAAGCCCGACTTTGCCAAAAGTCGGCGACTTTTGAATTTTTTCGACCCGTTTCGCTCAACTCTAGTTATAACCATGGAATATCAATGATGATTCTATATGTCAATTGTACGCCAATTTTATTAACATGTCATGTGTCATATCATGTATTGGCTCTATGAACTCTGACGCTGTTTGTCATGTGATCCTTTTGGCGCCGGTATTTGAAATTTGATCTATTTAAACAGCAACCCTTCTTTGTTTCTGTATGCATGTGGTATTTTCCTGATGAAGATGTCATTTGGACTTCGAAACGCGTCGATTAAACCACCCTCTTGTATTTTAAAACACCATCATTCAGCAGCGCGGACCACATCCACAGAATTCCTTTTAACTTTGTCAACAATCTTTGTTATACAGAGAATGCAATCTGTAGAATGGTCTCTTGGGTCCCTCTATATAATTGGAACAGTAAATGCCAAGGGCTAGGGTTCACCATTGAGACAATTTGTGAGAAGTGTAAGAAAAATTGAGCAACAAATATGAGGGTCCAAAGTTTGTCTTGCTCTCCAATTTTGCACTGAAAATTCAAAATTGAACTTTTCTTCAGCCACGGCGTTAAGCTTCTTCTCTGTGACTTTAAAGTCACTTTGCCAAAAATATAGCAAAAGTTATTGGGGTGGTTTACACAACTGTTCTACGGGCTTTAGGCTACTTTCACACATCAGTTTTTTGCCGTCAGGCAGGATCCGGCTATTTTTAGAAAAAACGGATCCGGCATAAATTTTGGAGAACTGTAGAAACGGATCCGTTTTTTTTCTGGATCCGTCTAGCAGGTTATATCTGTTCCTGGGGGCTGGCCAATTGGATCTGAGCATGCGCAGACTTAAAAAAACCGGATCCGGTGGCTGGATCCGTCTTTTTCTGGATCCCGCGCATTCCGGCGCCCATAGACTTTCATTGTAGCAAAAAGCTGGAAGCGCCGGATCCGGCGCTTCCGGCTTTTTCGCCGGAGACAATAAACGTTACAGTAGCCGTTTTTTCCAGACGCCGGAATGAGACAAGTTGCCGGATCCAGCAAAAAACGGATGAAACGCAATGCCATCCGGCACGATCCGGCGCTAATGCAAGTCAATGGGGAAAAACTGGATCCGGCATTGCATTTTGCCGGATCCGGTTTTACAAAAAAAAGCCGGATCGCGCCTGAAGGCAAAAAACTGATGTGTGAAAGAGGCCTAACAGAATGTTCTACGTCACAAGAACAGCAACAGAATTAATATTACATTTATTATAATAACAGTTTAAAGTATAAGAAAACTTAGAGATAAAAATACAACCATTACCAAAAGCCTGTGAGATAATGAAGCTTTTTGGTTTGTACGCCCCAAAGCACACAAATCCCTTAGGCCATGTGCACACGCTGCGGTTTTTGCTGCGGATCTGCAGCAGTTCTGCAGACCTTGTACAGTAGCATGTTATCCTATGGGATTTACAATTTGCTGTGCACATGCTGCGGATTTTTAACTGCGGAAAAGCTGCGGTTTTGAATCCGCAGAAAGAATTGACATGTGACTTCTTTTCTGCGGATTCCGCAGCGGTTTACCATCTCCTCCATTGTAGAGGTGATAAACCGCAGGCCAATCCGCAGGTAAAACTGCAGGTCATTTTACCTGCGGTTCCGCGGATAAAAAATCCGCAGACCAATCCGCAGCTTGTGCACTTAGCCAGTCGACCTTGAAAAAACCCGGAGCTGTTTGTTACCAAAGTATGAAAACACCTTCATGAGAACAGTGCAAAGTCATCACAATCACAGCACCTAAAAAAAGCAAAAGTAATTTATGAAGGGACAATGTAGGATAAATTTATCGGAAAGTTATGGAAAATTGGAGTCCGCTAGGAAAATTATGATTTCAGAATCAGCACATATGAGTTAAAAACAACCAAAATGATGAATGTATAATATTTCTAAAATTAACTATATTTATATTGATTATATTGAGTGTCATATATTTTTTGTTTACCCTCCCCTGCTATTTAAAGCCTAATTGTGCAGCAAAAATGATTGCATATGAGTTTTTTCTGTACTTGGGACCAGATATTTCTAAGGCTAGGGTCACACGAGTGTTTATTGTCTCATCTGAGAGAATCGGGAAATTATGCAAATTATACTCTGATCAGTGTGTGATCATAGTGTGATCTGATTCTCTCAGATGAGAAGATGGAGAAAAAAATGTCTCCACTGTCTCCATTCTATCAATCCATGGAAATAAGACTGCACTCAGATGTCATTCGAGTGCAGTCCAATGTTTTCATTTACGTTGAACAAAAATATAACTGAAGAGCTTTTGCTCCCATTTTTCATGAGCTGAACTGACGATTTTACGGAATTCACAGAAGATTGATTTGATAATCCCTAGCTATTATACTACAATTTATGGAGACACTTTTTAGTAAACTTTGATATCACTTAATGAAAATCGCTGCCAATATGATTTACTCTACAAATTCTGATATGACAGAAGCATATTTCTCCATGACGTCTATGGATGACATCAGAAATTACCTGTTTAACATAGCACAATTTAATTAAATAGATTATTCCCCAGTCTCATCATCTAATGTAGGATGTACAAAATGCAGGATGTGTATAGGAGCTCTCTGCTAATAAAAAGAGTAAATTGATGGACATTTTCTTGGCTAAAAGATAGTGATCATCTGCTGTAATGAAAGGTTGTTAATTACAAAGCTGATTACTACAACTGGCTAATTAAATAATGTGATAATACCTGTATTAACCTCTTAACCCCCAAGGGTGGTTTGCATGTTCATGATGGAATGTTCTGCGGGTATCATGTTGCATTTGCAGAGCCCCTGATGTGCCTAGACCCCCCAAGGAACTTATCTAGATATATGGTGAGAACTTTGAACCCCCAAGGACTTCACAGAAGTTTATAACGTACAGCCGTATTATTAAAAAATCAAATTTTTCCCCAAAAATGATCTTTTCACCCTGAATTTTTATTTTTCCAAGGGTAACAGGACCCCAAAAGTTATTGAGCAATTTGTCCTGAGTACGCTGATACCCCATATGTGGGGGTAAACCACTATTTGGGCACATGGCAGAGCTCAGAAGAGAAGCAGCACCATTTGACTTTTTTGGCTGGAATTGGGATTGGACGCCATGCCAATGTGCCTAAACAGTGGAAACCCCCCCACAAATGACACTATTTTGGAAACTAGACCCCCCATGGAACTTATCTAGATGTGTGGTGGAGCACTTTGAACCCCCAAGGGCTTCCAGAAGTTTATAATCCCCGGGCGTGAAAATAAAAAAATCATATTTTTTCCACAAACATGATCTTTTAGTCCCCAATTTTTTTATTTTCCCAATGGTAACAGGAGAAATTGGACCCCAAAAGTTGTTGTCCTGAGTACGCTGATACCCCATATGTGGGAGAAAACTACTGTATGGACATACATCGGGGTTCAGAAGGGAAGTAGTGACGTTTTGGAATGCAGACTTTGATGGAATGATCTGCTGGTGTCATGTTGCCTTTGGAGAGGCCCTAATGTACCTAAACAGTGGAAACCCCCCACAAGTGACCCCATTTTGGAAACTAGACCCCCTAAGGAACTTATCTAGATGTGTGGTAAGCACTTTGAACCCCCAAGGGCTTCACAGAAGTTTATAACGCCCGGGCGTGAAAATAAAAAAATCATATTTTTTCCTCAAACATGATCTTTTAGTCCCCAAGTTTTTAATTTTCCCAAGGGTAACAGGAGAAATTGGACAGCAAAAGTTGTTGTCCAATTTGTCCTGAGTCCGCTGATACCCCATATGAGGGAGAAAACAACTGTATGGGGACACGTCGGGGCTTGGAAGGGAAGGAGTGACGTTTTGGAATGCAGACTTTGATGGAATGGTCTGCGGGTGTCATGTGCATTTGGAGAGCCTCTGATGTGCCTAATCTATTGAAACCCCCCACAAGTGACCCCATTTTATAAACTAGACCCCCCACGGAACTTATCTAGATCACTTTGAACCCCCAAGTGCTTCACAGAAGTTTATAACGCCCGGGCGTGAAAATAAAAAAATCATATTTTTTTCCACAAAAATTATATTTTTGCCCCCAATTTTTTATTTTCCTAAGGGTAACAGGAGAAATTGGACCCCAAAAGTTGTTTTCAAATTTGTCGTGAGTAGGCTGATACCCTATATGTGGGGGTAAAACACTGTTTGGGCACATGGCAGAGCTTGGAAGGGAAGGAGCAACATTTGACTTTTTCAACGCAGAATTGGCTGGAATTGAGATCAGACGCCATGTTGCTTTTGGAGAGCCCCTGATGTGCCCAAACAGTGGAAACCCCCCAATTCTAACTCCAACCCTAACCCCAATACACCCCTAACCCTAATCTGAGCCCTAACCCTAATCCTAACCCTAGCCCTAACCCTATCCCTAGCCCTAACACTAGCCCTAACCCTAATGGGAAAATGGAAATAAATACATTTTTTTAATTTTATTATTTTTCCCTAACTAAGGGGGTGATAAAGGGGGATTTGATTTACTATTTATAGCGGGTTTTTATTTTTGGTAAAAATAGTTTTTGCATCACCACTAGAGTTGAGCGGCTTTTGCTTTTTTAGGGTCGAGTTTCGTTTCATGAAACCCGACTTTTCCAAAAGTCGGGTCGAGCAAAATCGGCCGACTTTAGGGAAAAGTCGGCGGTCCGACCGAAACACAAAACCCAATGTAAGTCAATGGGGAATTAAAGTCGGCAGTGAGAGGAGGACAGGAAACACACCTACAGTGCCCATTTGAATGCCAAAAGCATCAATTCATCTTACTTAAGCTTGTCAACCTTAATTAACTTCTTAATACTAGTTAAGCACTGAAAAATGGGGGTTATTTGGCTACAGTTGTGGGGGGGTAGGGCTGGCTCCAGGTTTTCATGTGCCCTGGGCAAAAGAGCGCCCCATTAACACATACCACAACTCATCATGCTCCGATACGGCAGAGAAATAGCGGTATACTACAATGAAAAATACTTCACTTTTTACATCTCATGACGAGGCCCATCTATTTCTCCATACAGAATCATTGGTCCCATATAATGTTTGAAACAGTATATGATGAGCTCCACATAATGCTACAGTATATGTTGGTCCCCATGGATGAAGCTCCACTGTCTTATGGGCCCAAATAATGCTCCAAACATAATGGGTCCCATTTCTAATGCTCTAGTGTATAATGGGCCCTGTAAATGCTGCTCCAGTGTCTGATGTCCACCTTTGGAATGTTCCAGTGTATGGTGGGCCCCATCTATCATTCTCCAGAGTATAGTGCTCCCCAAAAATTGCTGTCCCAACATTGAAAACAATGAAATAAGTCTCCTCTCTAGGGAATCCCTGTATTAGTCTGGACTCCTCGTCGTCCCCATCTTCCATCTCACTGCACAGTATTTCAACCTTGCAAGTGCTGTGATCCTGAGCAAGCAGGGGGGGCCCACTCGTTGGCGACGGTACTGGCACAGGGCCCCTGATAGTACGGTGGTGTGTCTGACGGCGGGTGTGCCGAACCTGCACTTTCATCTGCAGCTTCCTCTTTGTCACCGTGTAAGATGGAACTGTATATGGGAAGGGTAACCTGAGTTTCATCAGGGTCAGATTCAGGCCGTGTAGCATGCGAGGGGAATGTAGTGGTCTGGGTCAATGTACCAGCAGATTCATCGAGCAGTGGCTGGGCATCAGTGCACTTGTGTTGCCCCCAGGAGTACGGTCGCCACAGTGGCATTACCTTCCTCCTAGGGAGTGTGATGTCATGCTTGGGAGCAACGAAGGATCTCTCTAGCAGGTTAACTTATTGGGCGGCATTATTCCCACTAGTCACGACCCTCCAAACAGCGTTCATGAAGGCAAAGTGTTTGTTTTACGTGGGCAGTATGGTTGCAAAGCTGAACCTTAAAGGAATGTCCAGAAGGGCACGACCAGGAGTGGAGCCTACGGCATAATTTGACTCAACATGGGTAACCTCAACCATCCAGCCACAAAAAAGATGCACACATTGCAAGCTTAATTCCGTTAACGAACGAGACGCCGTCATGCCCCGCGGTCCGAGTCCGGCTTACTAGAGGGACACGCGAGGCTCTGGCACGTGAGATTGGCCAATAACTGGTGTGTCATGCCCTTACATGTCCGTGGCTGCATGTGCGCTACACTGAAAAGGCCAGCGTTTGTCGCTTACAGGTGCAGATAACCCGCTGAACAACGTTAGTGATGGGGATCTGTGATTACAATTATTACCCGCGAACGATGATTTCCCAGTAAGTGCAGGTCAACCGCAGTTCCGGAATTAGGCCTAACCGTCATTCCTGAAAAAATGAAAAACTTACGTGTGCAAACCAAAGGTGCTGTAGCTTGCTTAACAGCTCGCCATCTGTTCTCAGGCCCAGTATGGATTACACGTGATTGCACAAAGGTGAGAAAGGGTACCGTATCCCCGGATAACATGTATGGATAGCATAGTGTACACATTCAAAATATATGTCTATACATCAGGAGGCAGGCTCAGACGGTGTCAGGCCCAGTATGGATTGCACGTGATTGCACAAAGGTGAGAAAGGGTTCCGTATCCCCAGATAACATGTATGGATAGCGTACACATTCAAAATATATGTCTATACATCAGGAGGCAGGCTCAGACGGTGTCAGGCCCAGTATGGATTGCACGTGATTGCACAAAGGTGAGAAAGGGTTCCGTATCCCCAGATAACATGTATGGATAGCGTACACATTCAAAATATATGTCTATACATCAGGAGGCAGGCTCAGACGGTGTCAGACCCAGTATGGATTGCACGTGATTGCACAAAGGTGAGAAAGGGTTCCGTATCCCCAGATAACATGTATGGATAGCGTACACATTCAAAATATATGTCTATACATCAGGAGGCAGGCTCAGACGGTGTCAGGCCCAGTATGGATTGCACGTGATTGCACAAAGGTGAGAAAGGGTTCCGTATCCCCAGATAACATGTATGGATAGCGTACACATTCAAAATATATGTCTATACATCAGGAGGCAGGCTCAAACGGTGTCAGGCCCAGTATGGATTTGACGGCCCAGACTACACAGCGGAGGAGCAGGGAGAGGTAAAGATTGCAAATGCTGGGGCCCTGCCCAAGCAAGGGGGGCCCACTCGTGGGCGTCGGTACTGGCACTGGGCCCCTCATAGTATGGCGGTGTGTCTGACGGCGGGTGTGCACCACCACCGTCAGAGACACTTGATTGCACTATGAAGGACCCTGTGCCAGTGCCCGCGCCCAAGAGTCGGCCTACCCACCTGTCCAGGGCAACGGCACTCGCACGGTGTCGTGCACTAGGTGGTGACCCCGGCCATGGGGGGGGAGGCAGCAGAGTTAGAGAGTTTTAGAAAGTGGCATATGTTGATGTTGGACATTCAGCTGATGCAAAAGGTGAAATAGGTCAAGTCCTAGGAAGAGGTGGACCAAAGCAAGCCATTTTTCTGTCACCCTATGTGTCATCAGGGGAAGGTGGGACAAAATCCTTGGAATCCCATGCGTGGTTCATTTTAATGAAGGTTAGATCATCCACATTTTGGGTTGACAGACGGGTCCTTTTTTTTGTGTCAGGATTGATCCAGCTGCACTGAAGACTTTTTCCGATAGCACACTTGCAGCTGGGCAAGCGAGCTCCTGTAAGGCATATTGTGCCAATTCAGGCCAGGTGTCCAGTTTAGCTGCCCAATAATCAAAGGGGAATGACCTGTGTGGGAGAACATCGATATGGGAGGAAAAGTAGTTTGTAACCATAGTTGACAACTGCTGTCTCCTGTCACTTTCCATCGATGCAGTATTACCAGTTGTGTGAGCGGTACTTGAAAAATCAGTCCACAACATTGTCATGAAACCCCTGTCTCCAACGCCACTTCTGCTGTGTGCACCACGAACACCTCTGCCAAGCTGACCCCGGCCCGTACGGCTCGTGTGAGAACCATCACCGCTGCTGTGTGCTGGGAATGCCTCAAGCAACCGATTTACCAGAGTTGCTTGTTTATTAGCCAATATTAGGTCAAGGTTCTCCTGTGGCATGATGTTTTGTAATTTGCCTTTATAGCGTGGATCCAGGATGCTGGCCAACCAGTAGTCGTCATCGTTCATCATTTTGGCAATGCGGGGGTCCCTTTTTAGGATCTGCAAGGCATAATCTGACATGTGGGCCAATGTTCCCGGTGTCAATGATGCACTGCGAGTGCTGGTTGGAGGAGCACTTTCTGGCAAATCCACATCCCTCCAGTCACGCACAAACCCTGTACCAGACCTTGCCACGCCAACATTTTCACTTGCCCCACGAGATGCATCCTCCTCCCCTAAGTAATCATCCCCATCATCCTCCTCCTCCTCCTCCTCTTCTTCCTCCACCTCGTCCAGGAGAGGTCCCTGAGCAGACAATGGCTGAATGTCATCAAGGATTCCCTCCTCCTCTTCCTCCTCATCAACATTGGCTGCAGAAGCCTGCTCCTTAAGGTGCGTCAAAGTTTGCATGAGCAGACTCATAAGTGGGATGCTCATGCTTAGGATGGCGTCGTCTGCGCTTACCAGCCGTGTGCATTCCTCAAAACACTGAAGGACTTTACAGAGGTCTTTCAGCTTCGACCACAGCACACCGGTCAACTCCATGTCTGCTCTCAAAGTGCCTGGCCGTGCATCCTCCCACAAATGCATTATGGCCTGCCTCTGCTCGCACAGCCGCTCCACCATGTGCAGGGTGGAGTTCCACCTTGTTGCAATGTCGATAATGAGGCGGTGGTTGGGAAGGTGGAGCAATCGCTGCAGCTTCTGCATACGAACGGAGTGTACAGGCGACCGGCGGATGTGCGCGCACAGTCTTCGCACCTTCTGGAGCAGGGCTGTTAACTCCGGATAATTTTTGAGGAAGCACTGCACCACCAGGTTCAAGGTGTGAGCCAAGCAAGGTATGTGTCTGAGTTTTGAAAGGGCTATGGCTGCCACAAAATTACGGCCGTTATCACTAACTACCTTGCCTGCCTCAAGATGTACACTGCCCAGCCATGACTCAGTTTGTCTTTTCAAGTACTCGGCCAGCACCTCGACGGTGTGTCTGTCGCCCAAACACATCATCTGCAACACAGCCTGCTGACGCTTTCCACTAGCTGTTCGATAGGGGGACACGTCGTGTGCAACAGTGGCAGCTGCAGATGGAGTGCTCGTACGACTGCGCTCTGTGGACGAGCTTTCGCTTCTGGAGGAGGTGGAGGAGGAGGGTCGAACGCCTACAGCCAACTGTTTACTATACCGTGGGCTAGGCAGCACTGTCCCACCACCGCTGTCCCCTGTGGACCCTGCATCCACCACATTAACCCAGTGCGCAGTGATGGACACGTAACGGCCCTGGCCATGGTGACTGGACCATGCATCAGTTGTGAGGTGCACCTTTCCGCTCACTGACTGCTTGAGTGCATGGACAATGCTGTCTTTCACATGATGGTGGAGGGCTGGGATGGCTTTGCGAGAGAAGAAGTGGCGACTGGGTAGGTCATAGCGTGGTACTGCATAGGCCATGAGTTCGCGGAAAGCTGCGCTTTCCACCAACCGAAAGGGCATCATCTCAAACGAGATTAGTTTGGCAATGTGGGCGTTCAAACCCAGTGTACGCGGATGAGAGACTGAGTACTTTCTTGACCTACTCATAGTGTCTGGGAGGGTGAGCTGGACTTGAGAGCTGCATATGGTGGAAGTAGCGGTGGACAGGGCGGACTGAGA
Source organism: Dendrobates tinctorius (assembly GCF_039654945.1). NCBI lineage: Eukaryota > Metazoa > Chordata > Amphibia > Anura > Dendrobatidae > Dendrobates > Dendrobates tinctorius. The sequence goes on along the minus strand of NW_027361827.1, from coordinate 6,105,440 downwards.
GAGGGTTGATGATGGTGATGGAGTTGGTGTTCTTTCTGATGGCCTAGAATCAGTCTTTCGTTGATATAACAGTGGGATTCCCTGACTGCTGTGGCCTTGCAACGACACCTCAACATTTGCTGCTGTGCTAACCGGTGGGCTTACAGTGGGGGAAACAATGTAGCGTTGCTGACTACCTTCATTGTGATCAGTTGCACATGTGGCACTTGAGGTTTGGTGTTGTGTCCACGCTTGCAAGTGCATGCTGGTTAAATGTCTAAGCATGCAACTGGTATTCAAATTTTTCAGATTTTTCCCTCGGCTAAAGGTCTTTGCGCACTTCTTACAGATAACCTTGGCCTGATCATGAGGATTTTGTTCAAAAAAGTGCCACACTGCACTCTTCCTACTTTGGCAGACATTTTGCGGCCTAGCACGCTGTGATGTTTTGACCCTCTGGACAAGCTGTCCAGCAACTCTTTTGATTTTTGGAACCTGTCTTTGGAGTGCTCCGGGCCTGCCGGATAACAGCTGTTGCGATGTCGATGTCTGCTGTGGATGCTCCTCATCTGAGCTATTGGAAGCAGCACCCTCTTCCCCCAATGGATGCCAATCTGGGTCAACAACTGGGTCATCCATCACCTCCTCTTCAATGTTATTTGCACCTTCCTCTGTGTTACCGTGTATGGTGGTATAGTGTGCGGGAAGGGGCACCTGAGTCTCATCAGGGTCAGAATCTGGCTCTGTACACTGCGACGACAATGTAGTGCTCTGAGTGAATGTACCAGCAGAATCATCCATCAGCGGCTGTGCATCAGTGCACTCCATGTCAGATTCATCTTGGCCTGGGTAATTCACCATTTCACTTGATAATCCAGGCATGGTATGTGAAAACAGCTCCATGGAGTAATCAGTAGAATGGCCTGCGTCATCCTTCAATCTTGGTTGGGGTGAAGGACACAAGGAAAGGTGTGGTTCATGAACATGAGCCTCCAATGACGACTCAGTGCTTTTACTTTTTACAACTGAAGAAGAGGAGGCGATAGAGCTGGAGGCTGAGTCAGCAATGTAAGACAAAACTTTTTCCTGATGCTCTGGCTTTAAAAGCGGTTTGCCAACTCCTAGAAAACTAAGCCTTTCGAAGCCTTTTGGAGCCAGACGATGACGCAGGCTCAACACCTCCTGCATTCGGTCCTATTTTGCTCTTGCCACTACCATCAGATCCACCACCAACACCATCATTACCAGCTGGCAACCCCCGCCCAATTCCACGGCCTCTTCCACCAGCCTTCCTCATTTTTGGTAAAAATGTAGACAAAATCCAACAAACTATATAGTAATGTAAAACAAGGTACAAGCTGTCTATAGGACAGGGGAGATTTTGAATTTCTTCTCACACTAGTGGACACTGGACACTTTTGGATTGTGTGAGGCCCAATGAATATCTGGGCGCTATGTGACAGGCTCGATGGCACAGCTGTGACCAAAGTGACTAGAGGATAAGTGAGATTTTGAATTTCAGCAGACACTTGTGGACACTGGACACTTTTGGATTGTGTGAGGCCCAATGAATATCTGAGCGCTATGTGACAGGCTCGATGGCACTGCTGGGACCAAAGTGACTAGAGGATAAGTGAGATTTTGAATTTCTTCTCACACTTGTGGACACTGGACACTTTTGGATTGTGTGAGGCCCAATGAATATCTGAGCGCTATGTGACAGGCTCGATGGCACTGCTGTGACCAAAGTGACTAGAGGATAAGTGAGATTTTGAATTTCTTCTCACACTAGTGGACACTGGACACTTTTGGATTGTGTGAGGCCCAATGAATATCTGAGCGCTATGTGACAGGCTCGATGGCACTGCTGTGAGCAAAGTGACTAGAGGATAAGTGAGATTTTGAATTTCTTCTCACACTAGTGGACACTGGACACTTTTGGATTGTGTGAGGCCCAATGAATATCTGAGCGCTATGTGACAGGCTCGATGGCACAGCTGTGACCAAAGTGACTAGAGGATAAGTGAGATTTTGAATTTCAGCAGACACTTGTGGACACTGGACACTTTTGGATTGTGTGAGGCCCAATGAATATCTGAGCGCTATGTGACAGGCTCGATGGCACTGCTGTGACCAAAGTGACTAGAGGATAAGTGAGATTTTGAATTTCTTCTCACACTAGTGGACACTGGACACTTTTGGATTGTGTGAGGCCCAATGAATATCTGAGTGCTATGTGACAGGCTCGATGGCACAGCTGTGACCAAAGTGACTAGAGGATAAGTGAGATTTTGAATTTCAGCAGACACTTGTGGACACTGGACACTTTTGGATTGTGTGAGGCCCAATGAATATCTGAGCGCTATGTGACAGGCTTGATGGCACAGCTGTGACCAAAGTGACTAGAGGATAAGTGAGATTTTGAATTTCAGCAGACACTTGTGGACACTGGACACTTTTGGATTGTGTGAGGCCCAATGAATATCTGAGCGCTATGTGACAGGCTCGATGGCACTGTTGTGACCAAAGTGACTAGAGGATAAGTGAGATTTTGAATTTCTTCTCACACTAGTGGACACTGGACACTTTTGGATTGTGTGAGGCCCAATGAATATCTGAGCGCTATGTGACAGGCTCGATGGCACTGCTGTGAGCAAAGTGACTAGAGGATAAGTGAGATTTTGAATTTCTTCTCACACTAGTGGACACTGGACACTTTTGGATTGTGTGAGGCCCAATGAATATCTGAGCGCTATGTGACAGGCTCGATGGCACAGCTGTGACCAAAGTGACTAGAGGATAAGGGAGATTTTGAATTTCTGCAGACACTTGTGGACACTGGACACTTTTGGATTGTGTGAGGCCCACTGATATCTGAGCGCTATGTCACAGGCTCGATGGCACAGCTGTGACAAAAGTGACTAGAGGATAAGGGAGATTGGATTGCTTTTAAAAAAGCAGTTTGCAGAGCAGTGGGTAAACAGCAATGCCAGCCTGTCAGGAAGCCTTAAAAGGCAGCCCAACAACCAACACCACTGATACACCACAATATAGCCTCCCCTTGCACTGCACACACAGTGACTGGTGTGTTGTGCAGGCCAAATCGCTAGCAGCAGAAGCAGTTTTTTTGTCTTCTTCCCTGCCTAACGCTCTCCCTACAGAATCAGCAGCAACCTCTCCCTATACTGTTATCGGCAGAAGTAAGATGGCGGTCGGCGTGCACGCTCTTTTATACCCCCTGTGATGCCCAGCAAAGCAAGCTAATCACTTGCATGCCCTTCTGAAAGATGGTGGTGACCCGTGCCTATGTCATCACGTTGCCCACAGTGTCCGTGGATCCTGATTGGCTGAAAAAGAGCGCAAAACAAACTTTTGAAACGCGACTTTGGCGCGTAAGTCGCCGACCTCGTGGCCGACCTCATCCTAGGGTCGGGTTTCGTTTCATGAAACCCGACTTTGCCAAAAGTCGGCGACTTTTGAAATTTTTCGACCCGTTTCGCTCAACTCTAGTCAGCACCAGTAAATACATCACTGCCGCCAGCACCTGTATATACATCAACCCCAGCACCTGTGTGTTATACAGGTGCTGATGTATATACTGTTGCTGATTCTTACATATAGATAGGTGCTGACTCGAGGCTGATGTATATACAGTGTACAATGTATATACATCAGCTATGTTGGGCAGAGTGGCTGGTACTGAGGAAAAGAAAGAAAAAACAGAGAGAGAAAATAAAAAAAGAAAGATTAGAGAGAGAAAGAAGGAAAGAACAGAGAGAGAAAGAAACAGAGAGATAAAGAAATATTCTATAAAGATTCTATAGCAGCCCGGCTCCCATTGTAGTGCCCATCTGAGCCTCCCGGTGCAGGACATATCATGATCCGCTCACATCGCCGGCATCCCCGATTCCAAGGCAAACCCGCTGTCTAGTATATACTAAACAATTTTTTTGGAGCTGCCTAATATTCCTGTGTACCAGCATATATACAGTGCCTTGCGAAAGTATTCGGCCCCTGGAACTTTTCAACCTTTTCCCACATATCATGCTTCAAACATAAAGATACCAAATGTAAATTTTTGGTGAAGAATCAACAACAAGTGGGACACAATTGTGAAGATCAATGAAATTTCTTGGCTATTTTAAATTTTGTGGAAATTTAAAAACTGAAAAGTGGGGCATGCAATATTATTCGGCCCTTTACTTACAGTGCAGCAAACTCACTTCAGAAGTTCATTGTAGATCTCTGAATGATCCAATGTTGTCCTAAACGACTAATGATGATAAATATAATCCACCTGTGTTTAATCAAGTCTCTGTATAAATGCACCTGCTCTGTGATAGTCTCAGGGTTCTGTTTGAAGCACAGAGAGCATCATGAAGACCAAGGAACACAACAGGCAGGTCCGTGATACTGTTGTGGAGAAGTTTAAAGCCGGATTTGGATACAAAATGATTTGCCAAACATTAAACATCCCAAGGAGCACTGTGCAAGAGATCATATTGAAATGGAAGGAGTAACATACCACTGCAAATCTACCAAGACCCGGCCGTCCCTTTAAACTTTCATCTCAAACAAGGAGGAGACTGATCAGAGATGCGGCCTAGAAGCCCATGATCACTCTGGATGAACTGCAGAGATCTACAGCTGAGGTGGGACAGTCTGTCCATAGGACAACAATCAGTCGTACACTGCACAAATCTGGCCTTTATGGAAGAGTGGCAAGAAGAAAGCCATTTCTCAAAGATATCCATAAAAAGTATCCTTTAACCCCTTCACCCCCAAGGGTGGTTTGCACGTTCATGACCAGGCCAATTTTTACAATTCTGACCTCTGTCCCTTTATGAGGTTATAACTCTGGAACGCTTCAACGGATCTAGGCGATTCTGAGATTGTTTTCTCGTGACATATTGTACTTCACTTTAGTGGTAAAAATTTTTCGCTATAACTTGCGTTTATTTATGAAAAAAACAGAAATATGGCAAAAATTTTGAAAATTTTGCAATTTTCAAACTTTGAATTTGTATGCCCTTAAAACAGAGAAATATGTGACACAAAATAGTTACTAAATAACATTTCCCACATGTCTACTTTACATCAGCACAATTTGGGAAACAACATTTTTTTTTGTTAGGCAGTTATAAGGGTTAAAATTTGACAAGCGATTTCTAATTTTTAGAACAAAACTTACAAAACCATTTTTTTTTAGGGACCACCTCACATTTGAAGTCACTTTGAGGGGTCTATATGGCAGAAAATACCCAAAAGTGACACCATTCTAAAAACTGCACCCCTGAAGCTACTCAAAACTACATTCAAGAAGATTATTAACCCTTCAGGTGCTTCACAGGAGCAGAAGCAACGTGGAAGGAAAAAATGAACATTTAACTTTTTAGTCACAAAAATAATATTTTAGCAACAATTTTTTTATTTTACCAAGGGTAACAGGAGAAATTGGACCCCAAAAGTTGTTGACAAATTTGTCCTGAGTACGCTGATACCCAATATATGGGGGGGAACCACTGTTTAGGCACATGGCAGGGCTCAGAAGGGAAGGAGCCCCGTTTGACTTTTTCAACCTAAAATTGGCTGGAATTGAGATCGGACGCCATGTCACGTTTGACGAGCGTCTGATGTGCCTAAACAGTGGAAACCCCCCACAAGTGACCCCATTTTGGAAACTAGACCCCCTAAGGAACTTATCTAGATGTGTGGTGACCACTTTGAACCCCCAAGGGCTTCACAGAAGTTTATAACACCCGGGCGTGAAAATAAAAAATCATATTTTTTCCACAAACATGATAATTTAGTCCCCAATATTTTGTTTTCCCAAGGGTAACAGGAGAAATTGGACCCCAAAGGTTCTTGTCAAATTTGTCCTGAGTACGCTGATACCCAATATGTGGGGGGGAACCACTGTTTGGGCACATGGCAGGGCTCAGAAGGGAAGGAGCCCCGTTTGACTTTTTCAACCTAAAATTGGCTGGAATTGAGATCGGACGCCATGTCGCGTTTGACGAGCGTCTGATGTGCCTAAACAGTGGAAACCCCCCACAAGTGACCCCATTTTGGAAACTAGACCCCCTAAGGAACTTATCTAGATGTGTGGTGACCACTTTGAACCCCCAAGGGCTTCACAGAAGTTTATAACACCCGGGCGTGAAAATAAAAAATCATATTTTTTCCACAAACATGATCATTTAGTCCCCAATATTTTGTTTTCCCAATGGTAACAGGAGAAATTTGACTCCAAAGGTTGTTGTCAAATTTGTCCTGAGTACGCTGATACCCAATATGTGGGGGGGAACCACTGTTTAGGCACATGGCAGGGCTCAGAAGGGAAGGAGCCCCGTTTGACTTTTTGAACTTAAAATTGGCTGGAATTGAGATCGGACGCCATGTCACGTTTGACGAGCGTCTGATGTGCCTAAACAGTGGAAACCCCCCACAAGTGACCCCATTTTGGAAACTAGACCCCCTAAGGAACTTATCTAGATGTGTGGTGACCACTTTGAACCCCCAAGGGCTTCACAGAAGTTTATAACACCCGGGCGTGAAAATAAAAAATCATATTTTTTCCACAAACATGATCATTTAGTCCCCAATATTTTGTTTTCCCAAGGGTAACAGGAGAAATTGGACCCCAAAGGTTGTTGTCAAATTTGTCCTGAGTACGCTGATACCCAATATGTGGGGGGAACCACTGTTTAGGCACATGGCAGGGCTCAGAAGGGAAGGAGCCCCGTTTGACTTTATCAACCTAAAATTGGCTGGAATTGAGATTGGACGTCATGTCACGTTTGACGAGCGTCTGATATGCCTAAACAGTGGAAACCCCCCACAAGTGACCCCATTTTGGAAACTAGACCCCCTAAGGAACTTATCTAGATGTGTGGTGACCACTTTGAACCCCAAGGGCTTCACAGAAGTTTATAACACCCGGGCGTGAAACTAAAAAATCATATTTTTTCCACAAACATGATCATTTAGTCCCCAATATTTTGTTTTCCCAAGGGTAACAGGAGAAATTGGACACCAAAGGTTGTTGTCAAATTTGTCCTGAGTACGCTGATACCCAATATGTGGGGGGGAACCACTGTTTAGGCACATGGCAGGGCTCAGAAGGGAAGGAGCCCCGTTTGACTTTTTCAACCTAAAATTGGCTGGAATTGAGATCGGACGCCATGTCACGTTTGATGAGCGTCTGATGTGCCTAAACAGTGGAAACCCCCCATAAGTGACCCCATTTTGGAAACTAGACCCCCTAAGGAACTTATCTAGATGTGTGGTGAGCACTTTGAACCCCCAAGTGTTTCACTAAAGAAGAGATGGATGAAGAGAGATTGGGCAGGGATCAACAGTTAGGGTTGTAGTTAGGTGGCACAAAGGGGGGTGAAAAAAATGAAAAACGGCAGGCACAAGCTTGGATAAGTGACGTGTGTCACTTATCCAACTTTTGCGGCTGCAGAATGTGCGAACGGAAGTGGCGCAAAGGGGGCTAAGGAAAAAAAAGCGAGCGCGAGTGTTGATCGGTGAACTGCGTCACCGATCAACGCTCGCCTTCTGCGCACGGAGGTGGCGCAAAAGTGGGGTGGAGGGGGGTAAAAGGGGGGTGAAGGGGGGTAAGAGGGGGGGTGGAGGGGGGATGGGGGGATGAAGATAGATTGCGGGGGTGAAGATAGATTGGGCAGGGGATCAGGGATCAATTAACACTTACAATTGTAGTTTTCTTTCTTCTTCTTTCTTCTGCAGGGATTGTGATGCTACAAGCTGTGGCACCACAATACCCAGCACAGGAGCTCTTTCTGCATCCGACCTCTCTGCAGGAATCCTCAGCTAGAGTGAGGACCCCTGCAGACAGGTCAGACAGGTCAGAGGCAGGTCAGGGGGCAGGTCACAGAGCGGTCACATCGCTGCTGTGACCTGTCATTGGTGGGATTGAATGATTACATCGATCCCACCAATCCCTGATCTGCCTGGTGACCATGGCAACTGCCTAGAATCGGAGCTCACAGCTCCGATTACTAGGCAGGTCATGCCCAGGTCACCAGCAGGGCACAGAGCGGTCACATGGTGACCGCAGCTGTGCCCTGTGGTTGGCGCGATCGCCGATCTAATCGATCGCGCCAGCCAACTCCTGCAGGCCCTGCTGGGCCTGCATCAGGCTCCAGCATGATCGGTGCTAATATAGCACCGATCCTGGCCGGTACTGGCAGGGCACAGCGATGATATAGCGCGGCTGTGCACTGCGATTGGCGCGATCGATCAGATCGGCGATCGCGCCAATCCGGGTGCTTTTTGCCGGTGCCTGGCGTTGCCAGGCATCGGCTCTAGGATCGAGTACATCGGTACTCGATCCCAGCCTAGGACATCATTGTTTCAGCCAAGCTGATTGGCTGAAACAATGAGAAACGCTGCGATTGGCTGTTCAGAATTGAACAGCCAATCACAGCGCTCTGGATGCCGGGGGGGCGGGATCGCAGCCCGGGATGCCGACGCCATCTTTTCTAAGGTGAGATGGCGTCGGAATTTTAATGCGATCACCATGACTTTAGTCGCGGTATCGCATTAAAGGGCCCAACGTACTATCCCGTCCACGGTCATACGGGCCCGGGTACCGTGGACGGGATAGTACGTCGGATGTCAGGAAGGGGTTAAAGTTTGCAACAAGCCACCTGGGAGACACACCAAACATGTGGAAGAAGGTGCTCTGGTCAGATGAAACCAAAATCGAACTTTTTGGAAACAATGCAAAACAATATGTTTGGCATAAAGGCAACACATCTCATCACCCTGAACACACCATCCCCACTGTCAAACATGGTGGTGGCAGCATCATGGTTTGGGCCTGATTTTCTTCAGCAGGGACAAGGAAGATGGTTAAAATTGATTGGAAGATGGATGGAGCCAAATACAGAACCATTCTTGAAGAAAACCTGTTGGAGTCTGCAAAAGACCTGAAACTGGGATGGAGATTCATCTTCCAACAAGACAATGATCCCAAACATAAAACAAAATCTACAATAGAATGGTTCACAAATAAACGTATTCAGGTGTTAGAATGGCCAAGTCAAAGTCCAGACCTGAATCCAATCGAGAATCTGTGGAAAGAGCTGAAAACTGCTGTTCACAAACAATCTCCATCCAACCTCACTGAGCTCGAGCTGTTTGCCAAGGAAGAATGGGCAAAAATTTCAGTCTCTCGATGAACAAAACTGATAAAGACATACCCCAAGCGACTTGCAGCTGTAATTGCAGCAAAAGGTGGCGCAAAAAAGTATTAAGTTAAAGGGGCCGAATAATATTGCATGCCCCACTTTTCAGTTTTTTAATTTCCATAAAAATTTAAAGTAACCAATAAATTTCGTTCAACTTCACAATTATGTCCCATTTGATGTTGATTCTTCACCAAAAATTTACATTTGGTATCTTTATGCTTGAAGCATGATATGTGGGAAAAGGTTGAAAAGTTCCAGGGGGACGAATACTTTTGCAAGGCACTGTATATTTTTTTTGCAGCTAAATAACATTTGTCAGTGCCAGAATATCATTTTTAGAAGCTAATTTCTAAATACTATTCCTCGCCTAATGCTGAAATAGCATATATTTTCTATCAGTTGTGAGACTGACACAAAACCTGTTGAGCTATGGAAACGTCACTATTTACCAGCAATTTCCCTAAGTCTGCTGTTGGCGTGTCTCATAAAGGAGGTATATAAAATCCCAAAAATTTACATTGGTCAAATAAATAGCATATCTTTATCTAGCAGTTGTGCGCCTGGCACAAAGCCTGCAGAGATACGGAAATGTCACAATTTACCAGTGGCTATAATTTTCCTTAACCTGCTGTCAGCATGTGTCATAAAGGCGATGTAAAAAAATTAGAATTTTCTATTGGTTATATAAATAGCGTATCTTTGACCAGCAGTTGTGCGACTGGCGAAACCATGCAGAGATATGCATACATCACAATTTTCCAGTGGCAATAATTTTCTTTAGGCCGGGGTCACACTTGCGAGAAACTTGCACGAGTCTCGCATCTCAATACATGTATTTTAGAAGACGGGTGCGATCCTCTCCTCTTTGCAGTGGGGGGATGTGTTCAATAATTTGAAATTTTAATTGAAAGTGTGGCAGACCGTACTTTTATGCACACCTAAAAAAATGGACACCGCCAAATCACAGGCAGCCAGACAGTATCCACAGTGCCTCCATCTGCCTCATCATAAGGAATCTTTTGCTGGGGGTTCCGTCTGAATCAAATATTTCAGAGATTTACATGGAAACCTTGGTGTAAGCGCTCAGCATTGAGTGCAGAATAAATGTGAGCCAAGCCTTACTGTGATCTTTGGGAGACAGAAGAACAAATGAACAATAGATTAAGAATTGGTTGCATATATTTTCTACGCCATTCCTTGTGCGATATAAGTGATTAGACAACTTTATTCTTTGGGTCGGTGCAATTGCAGCAATACAAAATATCTTTTTTATGTTTTTCTGGTTTCACACACTATAAGATTCTTTTTATTCCAAAAAGTAGTTTTTGCATTGGCATTATTAGATAGCTATAATTTTTTCCATATTTTGGCCGACAGAGTCATATGAAGGCTTGTTTTTTGCAGGACAAGTTGATGTTTTTACTGGTGCCATTTTCGATCACATAACTTTTTTGATCGCTCTTAATTTTGCATTTTGGGAGACAGAATGAACGAAAACCAGCAATTCAGGAATTTATTAGATTTTTTTTTTTTTTGGGAGGGGGGGTTTTTGCTGTACCACATGTGATGAAAATGATAAGGCAGCTTTGTTTTTTATTATATTATGGCGCTTTTACAAAGAAAATATTATTTTATAGGAAAAATAACTTTTTTTGCATTGCTGTATTCTGAGAGCTATAACTTTTTTATTTTTACATTGATAGAGCTGTATGGCTGCTTGTTTTTTGCAGGTGAAGATGACATTTTCAGAGATACAATTTTTATTTATATCCATCTTTTTCATTGTGTTTAATTCCACTTTTTGGCCAGCAATATGATGAAAAGCATGTTTTTCCCAGGTTTCATTTACTTTTTTTATGGTTTTCACTGAAATGGTTAACCAGTGGGACAGTTTTAAGAGGTGGGAAGATACCAAACATGTGTATTTTTGTGACGAACAGCCCACCGCTGTTTGCCAATACATGACGAACAGGGGTCCCGCTGCCACCAAAATGTGACGGACAGCGGACCCTGTGTCACCACTATGTCACAATCCCACCACTGACACGGGTGTATCAGCGGACGGAGGGACGCGACACACTGCCGGCACACTGCTATCACAGGCACAGTGGGGGCTTATCTCAGTTATCCCACCACTGGCACCATGTGACAAAAATATCCAGCAAGCTAATCTCTTGCTGCAGGGGGGGTTATTTTGGATGCCCCACCACTGCTATAACCTCCTACGAACTGCAGGGATTTATGTATATCCCACTTTCTCAGCTCCACTTTGGAACTTGCAGCTCTCCGGCGCCCCCCTTACCCTCAGGTCAGTCAGGGAACTGCACCTAGGATAATTAGTCGCCGGACGTGCTGCTTGTTGTGCACGGCTGATTAGGCTACTGCAGTAAGGGAATTATCAATGCTGTGGCCGCAGCCCCTCATTCAGCAATATAAAACCCTTCTGGACTGCCAACTAGCCGAAACAACCGCACACACCACGCTGCCACCATCCACGCTTTACTTAATTCACAGAGTTAAATTAAGAGGGTCCGTGGCAAACCCCTTGAATTAGTAGCGATTATCTAAACAAGGAGTATAGTTCGTTTCCTAGAGCATGAAAACAGACTAAATAATTTTATCATTTATTCCCCGAAAAAGTCGGGCAGTGATTACAGATAAAAGTTGCTATAAAGTTGAGACTTCAAATATGTACAATACAGATATAACATAATGGGGATTAAAATACAGAAAGTAACACTCACATGTGCTTGGATATCAGGCAGACCATGCGGCTTGGAGGGGGGAGGGGCCAGACATCCCAAGACATTGGGGTTAGGTCTGTTCAGCATCAAAACTCAGCTCCAACTGAACTGGGATATCGTAGGGAAAGACTTACAGACTCTGCTGTGTGAAATCACGGAAGGGGCAGTCTGGAGAGGGTCTGCCCCCCAACTCTTGGATTGAGAAATCTTACTAAAACTTATAATAATCATAACTCTATGGGGGAAGCTAGTATGAACTCACCGGTGGTATCATGTTTCCCAGCGTAATGAGCCCATCAAGAAAACATCAAGAATGCACGAGATAGGGCCCTGCATTTGGGCGCAACCCATATCTCAGTCTCTGGACGTCCGAGGACTTCGCAAAAGCCACCGCAGCGAAGCTGGGACCGCTCAGATCACAAAAATATAATTGTTCTGTCTCTGCTATGTATGGTTTTTGCAATGCGGTCTCTTAAAGTTCTATTCAGCAATATTGTCTTAAACAAAGGAACATCTGTTACACTTAGGTGTCCAGCGAGGGGGGATGGAGAGGCTTCGATAGGAAGTAGCCGGGTTCAGGTTTCACAGCTAGAACATGAAGACACTGGTGAGTGTGCAGAGAAGGGGGGTTTGCGGGTGCTGCTGCAAAGCTGGCAGCCTACATTGTCATAGAATGGAGGATTACTAGAAACATCTTTTACAGACAAAACCTCATACTTCACAGACATTGTATATCACAACTTTATATATATATATATATATATATATATATACTAGCTGAAGAGCCCGGCGCTGCCCGGGCATAGTAACTAACTGTGGTTAGTTATAGCAAATTATAATTATCCTCCATCCCATAGTCCCATGCCCATATACCCATCATACATATCCACCATCCCATAGGCCCGTGCCCATATACCCATCATACATATCCTCCATCCCATAGTCGAGTGCCCATATAGCCATCATACTTATCCTCCATTCCATAGTAGAGTGCCCATATACCCATCACACATCCTCCATCCCATAGTCCCATGTCCATATACCCATCATACATATCCGCCATCCCATAGTCCCATGCCCATATACCCGTCATACATATCCTACATCCCATAGTCCAGGGCCCATATACCCATCACACATCCTCCATCCCATAGTTCCATGCCCCTATATCCATTATACATATTCGCCATCCCATAGTCGAGTGCCCATATACCCATCACACATCCTTCATCTCATAGTCCCATGGGATGGAGGATGTGTGATGGGTATATGGGCACTTGACTATGGGATGGAGGATATGTATGACGGGTATATGGGCACGGAACTATGGGATGGCGGATATGTATATGGGCATGGGACTATGGGATGGAGGATATGTTTGATGGGTATATGGGCACGGATCTATGGGATGGCAGATATGTATATGGGCACGGGACTATGGGATGGAGGATGTGTGATGGGTATATGTGAGATGGCGGATATGTATGATGGGTAGTGTTGAGCATTCCGATACCGCAAGTATCGGGTATCGGCCGATACTTGCTGTATCGGAATTCCGATACCGACTTCCGATATTTTTTCAATATCGGAAGTCGGCATCGGAATTGGAAGTTCAAAGTTGATTGACAGCCTGACGTCATCATGATGCGCGGTGTGTGCGCATCATGATGCGCCGTCATTTCGGGCCTTCCAGGGGTCTCTGCCGGCCTGCCGGGGGGCTGTGTGGACTGCCCGGGGTCTGTACCGGCCTGCCGGGGGGCTGTGCCGGCCTGCCGGTGGTCTGTGCACCCTGTGGGGGTCTGTACCGGCCTGCCGGGGGGCTGTGCCGGCCTGCCGGTGGTCTGTGCACTCTGTGGTGGTCTGTACCGGCCTGCCGGGGGGCTGTGCTGATGTCCGGGGGTCTGTGCAAGCATCGTCCGATGGGACTACAAGTCCCATCGGGCGATGCCTGCTACCATGACAGTGATTGACACATTAGCCAATGATGGGACAGTAGTAGTCCCATCATGCGGCTAATGTGTTAAATGTTAAAAAAAAAAAAAAAAAAAAAATACTACATACATACTACATGCTACATACATACTACATGCTACATACATACTACATACATACTACATACATACTACATACATACCACATACATACCACATACATACTACATACATACTACATACATAACACATATATACTACATGCATGCTACATACATACTACATGCTACATATATACTACATACATACTACATACATACATACTACATATATACTACATGCATGCTACATACATACTACATGCTACATACATACTACATATATACTACATACATACTACATACATACTACATGCATGCTACATGCATACCACATACATACTACATACATACTACATACATACTACATGCATGCTACATACTACATGCTACATACATACTACATATATACTACATGCATACTACATGCTACATACATACTACATACATACTACATGCATGCTACATACATACATACTACATGCTACATACATACCACATACATACTACATACATACTACATGCTACATACATACTACATATATACTACATGCATGCTACATACATACTACATGCTACATACATACCACATACATACTACATACATACTACATGCTACATACATACTACATATATACTACATGCATGCTACATACATACTGCATGCTACATGCATGCTACATACATACTACATACATACTACATGCTACATACATACCACATATATACTACATACATACTACATACAATACATTCATACAATACATACATAGACATACAGTACATATAACATAGAGTAACATACTTACCAATACTTGTCACATTGTTCCCCGAAGCCATTGTCTTTTATGGAATAAATATTAACATAACAAACCACAAAAATACTCACCCACGATCCGAAGCAGTCCACGAGTGTGTCCCACGACGATCTTGGGTAGAGAACTGCAGCATCAGCTGTTGCTGCCGTTCTCTACGGGCTGCAGGAATCCAATGACGGAAGGTAGGTATCCTTCTGCACTGTATTCCTCCGCCACTTAAAAAAAAAAAAGTCCCTAGTCTCACTTTATGCCATTGCTGTGTGGGAAATTCCCACTGCTGCTGTAGCCCATCTGCCTCAAAGTTCGACGCACTGTGCGTTCAGAGATGCTCTTCTGCCTACCTTGGTTGTAACGGGTGGCAATTTGAGTCACTGTTGCCTTTCTATCAGCTCGAACCAGTCTGCCCATTCTCCTCTGACCTCTGGCATCAACATGGCATTTCCGGCCACAGAACTGCCGCTCACTGGATTTTTTTTCTTTTTCGGACCATTCTCTGTAAACCCTAGAGATGGTTGTGCGTGAAAATCCCAGTAGATCAGCAGTTTCTGAAATTCTCAGACCAGCCCTTCTGGCACCAACAATCATGCCACGTTCAAAGGCACTCAAATCACCTTTCTTCCCCATACTGATGCTCGGTTTGAACTGCAGGAGATTGTCTTGACCATGTCTACATGCCTAAATGCACTGAGTTGCCGCCATGTGATTGGCTGATTAGAAATTAAGTCTTAACACACAGTTGGACAGGTGTACCTAATAAAGTGGCCAGTGAGTGTATGTAGCATGTAGTATGTATGTGGTATGTATGTAGCATGTATGTAGCATGCATGTAGTATGTATGTAGCATGCAGTATGTATGTAGTATATATGTAGTATGTATGTAGCATGTAGTATATATGTAGTATGCATGTTGCATGCATGTAGTATATATGTAGTATGTATGTTGCATGTAGTATATATGTAGTATGAATGTAGCATGTATGTAGTATGCATGTTGTATGTATGTAGCATGTAATTTTTTTTTTTTTTTTTACATTCAACACATTAGCCGGATGATGGGACTACTACTGTCCCATCATTGGCTAATGTGTCAATCACTGTCATGGTAGCAGGCATCGCCCGATGCCTGCACAGCCCCCCGGAGCCTGCACAGCCCCCCGGCAGGCCGGCACAGCCCCCCGGCAGGCCGGCACAGCCCCCCGGAGCCTGCACAGCCCCCCGGCAGGCCGGCACAGCCCCCCGGCAGGCCGGCGCAGCCCCCGGCAGGCCGGCGCAGCCCACCGGAGCCTGCACAGCCCCCCGGCAGGCCGGCACAGACCACCGGAGCCTGCACAGACCCCCTGGCAGGCCGGCACAGCCCCCCGAAAGGCCCGTACAGACCCCAGAGAGGCTGTACAAGGGAAAAACAGGATTTTTCTTATTCCGATACCGGAAGTCCCATAGACTTGAATGGGACTTCCGGTATCGGAATCGGCGATACCGATACTTTTTTTTAAGATCGGCCGATCCATTCCGATCCGATACTTTGAAGTATCGGACGGTATCGCTCAACTCTAATGATGGGTATATGGGCACGGGACTATGGGATGGAGGATATGTATGATGGGTATATGGGCATGGGACTATGAGATGAAGGATGTGTGATGGGTATATGGGCACTCGATTATGGGATGGCGAATATGTATGATGGGTATATGGGCATGGGACTATGGGATGGAGAATATGTATGATGGGCATATGGGCATGGGACTATGGGATGGAGAATATGTATGATGGGTATATGGGCATGGGACTAAGGGATGGAGAATATGTATGATGGGTATATGGGCACGGGACTATGGGATGGAGGATATGTATGATGGGTATATGGGCATGGGACTATGAGATGAAGGATGTGTGATGGGTATATGGGCACTCGACTATGGGATGGCGAATATGTATGATGGGTATATGGGCATGGGACTAATGGAAGGAGAATATGTATGATGGGTATATGGGCATTGCACTATGGGATGGAGAATATGCATGATGGGTATATGGGCATGGGACTATGGGATGGAGGATGTGTGATGGGTTTATGGGCACTCAACTATAGGATGGAGGATATGTGTGATGGGTATATGGGCACTCGACTATGGGATGGCGAATATGTATGATGGGTATATGGGCATGGGACTAATGGAAGGGGAATATGTATGATGGGTATATGGGCATGGGACTATGGGATAGTGGATATGTATGATGGGTATATTGGCACAGGACAATGGGATGGAGGATGTGTGATGGGTATATGGGCACTGGACTATGGGATGGGGGATATGTATGATGGGTATATGGGCACTCGACTATGGGATGGCAAATATGTATGATGGGTATATGGTCATGGGACTATGGAATGGAGGATGTGTGATGGGTATATGGGCACTGGACTTTGGGATGGTGGATATGTTTGATGGGTATATGGGCACGGGACTAAGGGATGGCGGATGTGTGATGGGTTTATGGGCACTCAACTATGGGGTTGGAGGATATGTGTGATGGGTATATGGGCATGGGACTATGGGATGGAGAATATGCATGATCAGTATATGGGCATGGGACTATGGGATGGAGGATGTGTGATGGGTTTATGGGCACTCCACTATGGGATAGAGGATATGTGTGATGGGTATGGGCATGGGACTATGGGATAGTGGATATGTATTATGAGTATATAGGCACGGGACTATGGGATGGAGGATGTGTGATGGGTATATGGGCACTGGACTATGGGATGGAGGATGTGTGATGGGTATATGGGCACTTGATTATGGGATGGCGAATATGTATGATAGGTATATGGGCATGGGACTATGGAATGGAGGATGTGTGATGGGTATATGGGCACTGGACTTTGGGATGGTGGATATGTTTGACGGGTATATGGGCACGGGACTAAGGAATGGCGGATGTGTATATGGACACGGGACTATGGGATGGAGGATGTGTGATGGGTATATGTGAGATGGCGGATATGTATGATGGGTATATGGGCACGGGACTATGGGATGGAGGATATGTATGATGGGTATATGGGCATGGGACTATGAGATGAAGGATGTGTGATGGGTATATGGGCACTCGATTATGGGATGGCGAATATGTATGATGGGTTTATGGGCATGGGACTATGGGATGGAGAATATGTATGATGGGCATATGGGCATGGGACTATGGGATGGAGAATATGTATGATGGGTATATGGGCATGGGACTATGAGATGGAGGATGTGTGATGGGTATATGGGCACTCGACTATGGGATGGTGGATATGTATGATGGGTATATGGGCATGGGACTATGGGATGGAGAATATGTATGATGGGCATATGGGCATGGGACTATGGGATGGAGAATATGTATGATGGGTATATGGGCATGGGAATATGAGATGGAGGATGTGTGATGGGTATATGGGCACTCGACTATGGGATGGTGGATATGTATGATGGGTATATGGGCATGGGACTATGGGATGGAGAATATGCATGATGGGTATATGGGCATGGGACTATGGGATGGAGAATATGTATGATGGGTATATGGGCATGGGACTAAGGGATGGAGGATATGTATGATGGGTATATGGGCATGGGACTATGAGATGAAGGATGTGTGATGGGTATATGGGCACTCGACTATGGGATGGTGAATATGTATGATGGGTATATGGGCATGGGACTATGGGATGGAGAAAATGTATGATGGTTATATGGGCATGGGACTATGGGATGGAGAATATGTATGATGGGTATATGGGCATGGGACTATGGGTTGGAGGATGTGTGATGGGTTTATGGGCACTCGACTACGGGATGGAGGATATGTGTGATGCGTATATGGGCATGGAACTATGGGATGGAGAATATATATGATGGGTATATGGACATGGGACTATGGGATGGAGAATATGCATGATGGGTATATGGGCATGGGACTATGAGATGAAGGATGTGTGATGGGTATATGGGCACTCGACTATGGGATGGCGAATATGTATGATGGGTATATGGGCTTGGGACTATGGGATGGAGAATATGTATGATGGGTATATGGGCATGGGACTATGGGATGGAGAATACGTATGATGGGTATGTGGGCATGGGACTATGGGATGGAGGATGTGTGATGGGTTTATGGGCACTCAACTATGGGATGGAGGATATGTGTGATGGGTATATGGGCATGGGACTATGAGATATTGGATATGTATGATGGGTATATGGGCACGGGACTATGGGATGGAGGATGTGTGATGGGTATATGGGCACTGGACTTTGGGATGGAGGATATGTATGATGGGTATATGGGCAATCGACTATGGGATGGCGAATATGTATGATGGGCATATGAACATGGGACTATGGAATGGAGGATGTGTGATGGGTATATGGGCACTGGACTATGGGATGGTGGATATGTTTGACGGGTATATGGGCACGGGACTATGGGATGGCGGATATGTATATGGGCACGAAACTAAGGGTTGGAGGATGTGTGATGGGTATATGTGAGATGGCGGATATGTATGATGGGTATATGGGCACTCGACTATGGGATGGCGGATATGTATGATGGGTATATGGGCATGGGACTATGAGATGAAGGATGTGTGATGGGTATATGGGCACTCGATTATGGGATGGCCAATATGTATGATGGGTATATGGGCATGGGACTATGGGATGGAGAATATGTATGATGGGCATATGGGCATGGGACTATGGGATGGAGAATATGTATGATGGGTATATGGGCATGGGACTATGAGATGGAGGATGTGTGATGGGTATATGGGCACTCGACTATGGGATGGTGGATATGTATGATGGGTATATGGGCATGGGACTATGGGATGGAGAATATGTATGATGGGTATATGGGCACAGGACTATGGGATGGAGGATATGTATGATGGGTATATGGGCATGGGACTATGAGATGAAGGATGTGTGATGGGTATATGGGCACTCGACTATGGGATGGCGAATATGTATGATGGGTATATGGGCATGGGACTATGGGATGGAGAATATGTATGATGGGTATATGGGCATGGGACTATGGGATGGAGAATATGTATGATGGGTATATGGGCATGGGACTATGGGATGGAGGATGTGTGTGATGGGTATATGGGCATGGGACTATGGGATAGTGGATATGTATGATGGGTATATGGGCACGGGACTATGGGATGGAGGATGTGTGATGGGTATATGGGCACTGGACTATGGGATGGAGGATATGTATGATGGGTATATGGGCACTCGACTATGGGATGGCGAATATGTATGATGGGTATATGGGCATGGGACTATGGAATGGAGGATGTGTGATGGGTATATGGGCACTGGACTATGGGATGGTGGATATTTGTGATGGATATATGGGCACGGGACTATGGGATGGAGGATGTGTGATGGGTATATGGGCACTCGACTATGGGATGGATGATATGTATGACGGGTATATGGGCACGGGACTATGGAATGGCGGATATGTATGATGGGTATATGGGCACGGGACTATGAGATGGAGGATATGTATGATGGGTATATGGGCATCGGACTATGAGATGAAGAATGTTTGATGGATATATGGGCACTCGACTATGGGATGGCGAATATGTATGATGGGTATATGGTCATGGGACTATGGGATGGAAGATGTGTGATGGGTATATGGGAATGGGACTATGGGATGGAGGATGTGTGATGGGTATATGGGCACTCGACTATGGGATGGAGGATATGTATGATGGGTATATGGGCACGGGCCTATGGGATGGAGGATGTGTGATGGGCATATAGGCACGGGCCATTTGGGATGGAGGATATGTATGATGGGTATATGGGCATGGGACTATGGGATGGAGGATAATTATAATTTGTTATAACTAACCACAGTTAGTTACTATGCTCGGGCAGCGTTGGGCTCTTCAGCTATATATAATATAACGCGCTAAATGTCTCTCTGTCCGAAGCCTTTATAGACTGCACAAACGCAATGCACCTGCGCAGTCTGGCTCCAGACAGAATGAGGCAGCCAGTGGTGAGTAGTGTGTATGCCGCCGGAAATGGAGGTATGGGTACACACTGCATACCGCTATTTCCGGCGCCATACTTTATTAATTTTTTTATTATTATTATTTATTTATATAGCACCATTAATTCCATGGTGCTGTACATGAGAAAGGGGTTACATACAAAGTTATAGATATTGTTTACAGTAGACAAATTTACAATGACAGACTGGTACAGAGGGTAGAGGACCATGTCCTTACGGACTTACATTCTATGGGATTGTGGGGAAGAGACAGAATGTCGGGGGTGCAGCTGCTCTGGTGGTGATGAGGCGGCTGCTCAGGTGGTGGTGAGGTGGCAGAATGGTCATTGCAGGCTGTAAGCTTTCCTAAAGAGATGGGTTTTCAGGTTCTGTCTGAAGGATCCGAGGGTGGTGAAAAATCGGACGTGTTGAGGCGTGGAATTCCAGAGGATGAGGGATATTCGGGAGAAATATTGGAGGCAGTTGTGTGAGGAACAAATAAGTGTGGAAGAGAGAAGAAGGTCATGGGAGGATCGAAGATTACGTGAGGGAAGATATTGGGAGATTAGTTCAGAGATATAGGGAGGGGACAAGTTGTGGATGGCTTTGTAGGTCAGTGTTAATAGTTTGAACTGGATTCATTGGGGAATTGGGAGCCAGTGGAGGGATTTACAGAGGGGAGAAGCATGGGAGTAGCTAGAGAGGTGGATTAGGCAGGCAGCAGAGTTGAGGACAGACTGGCGTACAAGAGAGTTGGTGGAGAGGCCACAGAGGGTGTTCCAGTAATCAATGCGGGAGATGATGAGGGCATGCAGAAATATTTTTGAGTTGGAGGTCACAGGAGGTGGCAAGAGCATGGACGTGCGGTTTGAAGAACAGGGCAGTGTCGAGAGTTACTCCGAGGCAGCGGATTTCAGGTGCGTGAGAGAGCGTGATGCCATTTACCATAATGGATAGATCGGGTAGGGAAGATACATGAGATGGAGGAAAGATGATGAGTTCGGTTTTGTCTACATTGAGTTTTAGGAAGCCAGAGGTGAAGAAGGAGGATATGACTGATAGACACTCCAGGATTCTGGACAGCAGAGAGGTAGATCTGAGTGCTGTCCGCATACAGGTGGTACTGGAAGCCATGGGACTTTATGAGTTGTCCTAGCCCAAGGGTATAGATAGAAAAAAGTAGGGGCCCCAGGAGAGAGCCTTGAGAAACTCGTTCCTCTCCGTTCTATGGGGTCGGGAGTGAAGAGAGAAGTATAATTTATTCTGCCATTTTACATTAGATCGGTTATATTTGATTGTGAGCAATAATTTGCAATTCATGTTCTCCAGAAAGTTCTTACATACTTACCTGACCTGGAGGAGCGTTGCCGCGGCGCTTCTCTTTGGCCGGAGACCGGGGAAGGAGTTCAGCCGGAATCGCGCATGCGCATAGCGCGATCCAGCACCACTTTACTGAAGACACATTTGCAGTGTGTCTTCAGCAATATGGCGCTGAACAGAGATATAGGCATGCAAGTACTCTGGCGCCACACTCCTCCCCCGGCCTCCAGCCGAACGTGACAGCGCTGGAACACAGGAAAGAAGGGTGAGTATGAATGTTTTTTTTTGTATGTGTGTAGTTTAATAGGGGTGAGGGGGACCATACATATCAGGATAAGGGGGGTGAGGGGACCATGCATACCACGAAAGGGGGGAGAGGGGACCATGCATACCAGTATTGGGGGTGAGGGGACAATGCATACCATTAAAGGAGGGTGAGGGGACCATGCATACCACGAAAGGAGGGTGAGCGTACCATGCATACCTCAAAAGGAGGGTGAGGGGACCATGCATGCCACAAAAGGGGGGGGTGAGGAGACCATGCATACCACGAAAGGATGGTGAGGGGACCATGCATACCACAAAAGGGGGGTGAAGGGACCATGCATACCACAAAAGGAGGGTTAGGGGACCATGCATACCACGAAAGGGGGGTGAGGGGTCCATGCATACCACGAAAGGGAGGTGAGGGGACCATGCATACCATGAAAGAGGAGTGAGGGGACCATGCATACCACAAAAGGAGGGTGAGGGGACCATGCATACCATGAAAGGGGAGTGAGGGGACCATGCATACCACGAAAGGGGAGTGAGGGGACCATGCATACCACGAAAGGAGGGAGAGGGGACAATGCATACCACAAAAGGGGGTGAGGGGACCATGCATACCACAAAAGGGGGGTGAGGGGACCATACATACCACGAAAGGGGGGTGAGGGGACCTTGCATACCATGAAAAGGGAGGTGAGGGGACCTTGTATACCAGGATAGGGGGGTGAGGGGACCATGCATACCAGGATTGGTGGTGAGAGGACCATGCATACCCGGATTGGGGGGGTGAGGGTTAGCATGCATACCAGAATAGTAGGGTGAGAGGAGCATACATACCAGGATAGGGATAAGGGGGTACCATGTATATCAGGATTGGGGGGTGATGGGACCATGCATACTACGAAAGAGGGGTGAGGGGACATGCATACCAGGATTGGGGGGTGAGAGGGTGTGCCATTTACATGGATATACCTAAATTAAATGGGAATGGTTGGTGATATCAACTTACTGTTTGTGGCACATTACTATATAGGAGGGGGAAAACTTTTCAAGATGGGTGGTGAAGTTTGACGTTTTGGATCCAACTTTATTTTTTTTCAATAGGAAGAGGGTCATGTGACACACCAAACTTATTGAGAATTTCCCAAGAAAAACAATGGTGTGCTTGGTTTTAACATAACTTTATTCTTTCATGAGTTATTTACAAGTTTATGACTACTTATAAAATGTGTTCAAAGTGCTGCCCATTGTGTTGAATTGTCAATGAAATCCTCTTCTTCCACTCTTGACACACTGATAGCAACACCGCAAAAGAAATGCTAGCACAGGCTTCCAGTATCCGTTGTTTCAAATGCTGCACATCTCGTATCTTCACAGCATAGACAATTGCCTTCAGATGACCCCAAAGATAAAAGTCTAACAGGGTCAGATCAGGAGACCTTGGTGGCCATTCAACTGGCCCACGAGGACCAATCCACTTTCCAGGAAACTATTCATGTAGGAATGCTCGGACCTGACACCCATAATTGATGGTATGGTGTGATATATGGGGTACAAAGATAGTGGGGCAATGTTTCATCAATGGAAACCTCAATGCCACTGGATATCTGAAATTGCTGCATAATGATGTGTTGCCCTCTTTATGACTGAAGATGGCACGTTCCCTGAGATTTTCCAGCAAGATGGTGCACCACCACATCATGAGTGTCAGGTCCGAGCATTCCTACAAGGAATCTGACCTCCTTAGACTAGCATTTCTTCTGCGGTGTTGCTATCAGTGTGTCAAGAGTGGGAGAAGAGGGTTGCATTGACAATCCAACACAACAATTGGTCCACTGGGAAGGTCCAGGAAGGACGCTGCTATAAGAGAGTCACATGGCCCCTTGGCCATGTGCTAGTATAGACTCTTGTGGCTTATCGTGTG
Organism: Dendrobates tinctorius; assembly: GCF_039654945.1. Lineage (NCBI taxonomy): Eukaryota > Metazoa > Chordata > Amphibia > Anura > Dendrobatidae > Dendrobates > Dendrobates tinctorius. The sequence continues at coordinate 6,081,054 of NW_027361827.1, read as the reverse complement.
TATGATGATGGATGCTTGACACTGCAAATGACTCATTGTGAAACCTCTACTGTTATGATTGAGTCACCGTAGGAGGCAAAAACAGAAATGCTAGCTAAGTCCAGAAAACCAGAGAAGTTGGCAACTATCAGATTGCAGACCCCTGAACCTATCAACACAACTAGCAGTAGCCGCGGGGGGTTCCTACGATGACCTAGACCCCTTGATCACAGCCGGAGAGATACATAGGCCTAAAGAAGGAAAGGGGAAATCTATCTGCCCCAGAGCAGACCCCAAAGCAATAGGCAGCCCCCCACATATAATGACGGTGAAGCAAGATGAAAACACTTACACAGACAGAAAGACAGGCTGAGCAAAGACGGGGCCAAAAAACTACCTAGATAGGAACGGATAGCAAGGCTGCTGTCTGCAATCTGCCAAAACCCTATCAGAGACAAAAGCCAACAGGCTGATATAAAAATAGCCCTGAAGCAACTAAGCTTCAAAAACTAAATCAGCACTCAGGTACTTTCAGAAGACAGAGCTAACGGAACACTGCACACTCCAGCAGGGAGTGGCAGGATCCAAAAAGCAAGAAAAACAAAAGCAAATCTTAAATGAAAAAGGCAAAACAGAAAACTTAGCTTTAGGAGAGCAGGAATCAGACTGGTGTCCAAGAGTCCACAGAGAAATCACCCGCAGGGCAGAAAGGGCGTAGGCTGCCTTAAATCCAGTCAGTGACTCCACTCAGCCAATCGTCTTCATCAGTCCCAGGTGCCTGATAATCAGGCTCACTTCCTTCCTTCACTAGAATAGGGAGTTCACCAGGCCTCAGTGACGGAGGGGAAAATGAACTCACAACACTCTACCCTTGCTTGTGTCTGTTGTTAGGGTCTTGAGGATAGAGTCAGAGCTTGTCAGTGGCTAGGCTATACGCCACAGTGCATCCCAGGCCTCTGCACTTTCTACCGTCCGATTGCACCTCTCTGCTCAGGGCACTATCGTACCGCGCCAGGTAGCAGTAGCCGCCAGTGCTGCACCGTGCTCAACTCTAGCGCTTTCCTCTCCATGCTGGGTGGTTAGTGGCGTCCGCCGAAGAGGTACTGTGCGCGCTTGGCATGATTATATTTTCGTCCTTTTGCTGGCACCGCAGCAGTGGCGCCAAGCACTGATGGTCTAGGGGAAATCTTAGTCCTGTGCTTCTGTGACAGAGTTCTGTAACCTTTAATTAGCGCTCACCCAGCTGAGCTCTGTGAGTTCAACAGGCTCTGGCATTTGTTTTAGCGGCTCTGTGAAGCAACAGAGTTCGCTTCCATTCACACTGGATGAAGTTCACCCATGTGTGAGCAAGCGTTCATCCACCATCTTGTTCCGCCATTACTCAGCAGCAGGTTCCATCTCTGCACGGTGGACCCCGGGCTGCAAACGCACCTCATATCTCCTCTTATATTATTTGGTGCGTTCCGTGGGCCCTAACACCACCCATCTTGAAAAGTTTCCCCCCTCCCATATACTAATGTGCCACAAGCAGGAAGTTCATATCACCAACCATTCCCATTTTATTTAGGTGTATCCATGTAAATTGCCCTCCTTGTATGTATATATATATATATATATATATATATATACAGTCATGGCCAAAAGTATTGACACCCCTGCCATTCTGTCAGATAATACTCAGTTTCTTCCTGAAAATGATTGCAAACACAAATTCTTTGTTATTATTATCTTCATTTAATTTGTCTTAAATGAAAAAACACAAAAAAAATTGTCCTAAAGCCAAATTGGATATAATTCCACACCAAACATAAAAAAGAGGATGGACAAAAGTATTGGCACTGTTCGAAAAATCATGTGATACTTCTCTAATTTGTGTAATTAACAGCACCTGTAACTTACCTGTGGCACCTAACAGGTGTTGGCAATAATTAAATCACACTTGCAGCCAGTTGACATGGATTAAAGATGACTCAACCTCTGTCCTGTGTCCTTGTGTGTACCACATTGAGCATGGAGAAAATAAAGAAGACCAAAGAACTGTTTGCGGACTTGAGAAACCAAATTGTGAGGAAGCATGAGCAATCTCCAGGCTACAAGTCCATCTCCAAAGACCAGAATGTTCCTGTGTCTACCGTGTGCAGAGTCATCAAGAATTTAAAGCCCATGGCACTGTGGCTAACCTCCCTAGATGTGGACGGAAAAGAAAAATTGACAAGAGATTTCAACTCAAGATTGTGCGGATGTTGGATAAAGAACCTCGACTAACATCCGAACAAGTTCAAGCTGCCCTGCAGTCCGAGGGTACAACAGTGTCAACCTGTACTATCCGTCGGTGTCTGAATGAAAAGGGACTGTATGGTAGGAGACCCAGGAAGATCCCACTTCTTACCCCGAGACATAAAAAAGCCAGGCTGGAGTGTGCCAAAACTTACCTGAAAAAGCCTAAAACATTTTGGAAGAATGTTCTCTGGTCAGATGAGACAAAAGTAGAGCTTTTTGGGCAAAGACATCAACATAGAGTTTACAGGAGAAAAAAAGAGGCATTCAAAGAAAAGAACATGGTCCCTAAAGTCAAACATGGCGGAGGTTCCCTGATGTTTTGGGGTTGCTTTGCTGCCTCTGACACTGGACTGCTTGACCGTGTGCATGGCATAATGAAGTCTGGAGACTACCAACAAATTTTGCAGCTTAATGTAGGGCCCACTGTGAGAAAGCTGGGTATCCCTCAGAGGTCATGGGTCTTCCAGCAGGACAATGATCCAAAATACACTTCAAAAAGCACTAGAAAATGGTTTGAGAGAAAGCACAGGAGACTTCTAAGGTGGCCAGCAATGAGTCCACACCTGAATCCCATAGAACACCTGTGGAGAGATCTAAAAATTGCAGTTTGGAGAAGGCACCCTTCAAATATCAGGGACCTGGAGCAGTTTGCCAAAGAAGAATGGTCTAAAATTCCAGCAGATCATTGTAAGAAACTCATTGATGGTTACCGGAAGCGGTTGGTCGCAGTTATTTTGGCTAAAGGTTGTGCAACCAAGTATTAGGCTGAGGGTGCCAATACTTTTGTCTGGCCCATTTTGGGAGTTTTGTGTGAAATGATCAATGTTTTGCTTTTTGCTTCATTCTCTTTTGTGTTTTTTCATTTAAGACAAATTAAATGAAGATAATAATACCAAAGAATTTGTGTTTGCAATCATTTTCAGGAAGAAACTGAGTATTATCTGACAGAATTGCAGGGGTGTCAATACTTTTGGCCATGACTGTATATGAGTATGTATGTCAGTGTCCAGCTGCAGCAATGAGACTCATGGGTCTTTCCCACCTGGTGATCAAGTTCCTGCACGGACTGGATTTGGAGTAAATCCTTCAATAGGAGAACAAAAAGGAAATCCAGCAAGAACTCAGCAAACCAGGATTGGAGTAAAATAATACTTTTCTTTATTTCTTCAAAGAGGTTAAAAAGACAACCCACAAGGATCAGGAACCAGAGTGCGTGGCAGAAATAAACGCAAATGGGGTGCCGTGCATACCAGGATTGGGGGGGTGAGGGGACCATACATTCCAGAATAAGGATGAGGGGGCCATGCATACCATTATAGGGATGAGGGGGTCATGCATACCAGGATTCAATATTGTAAAAGCTAAGGAAAAAAGAAGGCGCAATAGGGTCTTATCCGGGTGGTGAATCGAATAAATGTGAGAAATCCATTCACCTGATCCAGGAGAAATAAAGGCATAAGAACCAAATGTCAGTCTGCTGCACGCCCGAAGGTCCACTCCGTGACCACCAATCTGAATCCTTATGGATAAAATAACTTTCTCGGACTTACTGTGCGCTGCTAGACAAAGTTCAATTCAACACGGCATGTGAAGTTTAACTGTTTAATTCCCAACGCGTTTCGAAGTGTATAATACTTCTTGTCATCCCCTGAAGAAGTATTATACACTTCAAAACGCATTGGGAATTAAACAGTTAAACTTCACATGCCGTGTTGAATTGAACTTTGTCTAGCAGCGCACAGTAAGTCCGAGAAAGTTATTTTATCCATAAGGATTCATGCATACCAGGATAGGAGAGGGGCAGCACATACCAGGATGGGAGACCATATGCCAATAAAAATGCTCGCCACCTTGGCATAGAACGAGTTCATAGCTAATATATATATATAAATATATATCTATATATCTATATATATATATATATATATATCAGTACATTATATTTTTATTTTTTTTATTATTTTCTGAATTGTTTTATATATTCACAATTTTTTAAAATTAATTTTAGCTTTTTTACTTTGTCCCACTAATTGATTTTCACTTTCAGCAGCTTGATATAATCCATTCAATGACAAAGCATTCCAATGGATTATAACTGTCAGTGCTGAAGCAAGATCTTGAGGCCATGCTCTGCATATGGTTTGAGGGGCTGGCCCCATCCTGGTGACATCGGGTTACTAATTCAATGAATAATCTCCTGCCATGACTTCACATAAGCACCGATCAGAGGGCAGGGAGGGCTCCCTCTCATGCCTGCTAAGTAAGTAACAGTCAACCAAGGTGTACTGAGTACATCCAAGGTGGGGAAGGGATTAAGTACAATTCTGAGTACAAATACATGAACACTAAAATTTCAGATTCAAATTTGAGAATCTTTTGCATCTTAACTCTGAAAACAAGATAAATTGCAAAATATGAGATATACTTTTTAGACTTATTATTATGTTCTATGGGTAGTGTGGAGCATTCCGATACCGCAAGTATCGAGTATCAGCCGATATTCGCGGTATCGGAATTCCGATACTGAGTTCCGATACTTTTAGCATATCGAATACCGGAATCGGAAGTTCCCATAATGCTATGAGCCAGTTTGATTTGATTCAGCCAATGACAATCCTCAGAAGTGTGGGCACATCCTGTTAGGCATGTAGGCATATTAACTAATGGCATGGCTGTGATTGGCTGCTGAAATGATGTCATGATGCACTATAAAAGCCGCTGCCGCCGCCATTTAGGGTTCACTCTGCTGTGAATTCAGATAGGGACAGGCTGCTGTTCAAGACTCTGAGGGACAGTTAGAGATAGCGATTTTACAAATCACATTGTGCTTTACCCAGGCTACATTCTCAAAAAGTGTAGCTTTCTTTTGCCTTGCAGCAGCGCTGTTCACAGCTGTCTGTAAGGTCTGTGTGAGTGCAGCTCACGCTGTAGTGTGTCCTGCAGGCACGTCTGCTTGTAGGCCGCTCAGTGTGTGTCACTGCCTCATACATATTTTTCTTTTTTTGCTGCTCATTTTTCATTCTCCTATTAGTGTGCATCCATCCGTATCCATCTACATTGGTTAGTTGCAAACACTATAGGAGTAGACAGCGGAGCCTCTCTGCAGCCTTTCAGTGCTAGTGCCCAGTTTGCTGCACTGTTCACGGCTGTCTGAGAGGTCTCTGTGTGTGAGTGCAGCTCACGCTGAGTAGTGTGTCCTGCAGCTACATCTGGTTGTAGGCCGCTCAGCGTGCGTCACTGCTTCACACATATTTTTCATTTATTGCAGTTCATTTTTCATTCTCCTATTAGTGTGCATCCATCCGTATCCATATACGTTGGTTGCAAACACTATAGGAGTAGACAGCGGAGCCTTTCTGCAGCCTTTCAGTGCTAGTGCCGTTATCTGCACTGTTCATGGCTGTCTGAGAGGTCTCTGTGTGAGTGCAGCTCACGCTGTAGTGTGTCCTGCAGCAACATCTGGTTGTAGGCTACTCAGCGTGTGTCACTGCCTCATACATATTTTTCTTTTATTGCAGCTCATTTTTCATTAATTCTCCTATTAGTGTGCATCCATCCATATCCATCTACATTGGTTGGTTGCAAACACTATATAGGAGTAGATAGAGGAGCCTTTTTGCTGGCTTGTGCCCTGCAGCCGCAGCCTGATTAGTATTACCCTATTTTTGGAGCCTCATCTTTTGCATTGTAGGTTACCTGCCTGCATTGTAATAGCTCCAAAAAGTTTGTGATACTATCGCTTTCAAATCTTTTGTCACATCTTTTTTGTTTTTTTGAAAAAACAAACCAAAATAAAGTTCACCAAACACTCCACTTGACAGTTGTGTAGGCCACATTAGCTCATATTAAAGTGTAGTCCACACTAGGGATGAGCTTTCCGATATTGAAGTATCTGAAATCGGCCCGATATTTGCGTTATCGGAATTCCGATTTCCGATTCCGATATTTTTTTCACATCGGAAATCGGAAATCCCATAATCCTTCAGCCTCTGAGCACTCCGTGGAGCCAATCAGGAGCTGAAGAATTGCTGACAACATTGTGTAACTCCCCTAAGCTTGGTAGGAGGCGTCCAAACAAGCTAGCTAGGGGCTGCGCTGCGATTGGCTGGCTGGATGGTGTGATCAGGCAGTATAAAAGGCTGTGCCTGCCATTTTAGCCTCACTCTACTGTGAAAGCAGATAGGGATAGGTTGCTGTTGGAGATAGGGAGAGATCTGGGATCTTATAGCGATACAAATTGTTTTTCAGCGACTGTAGCAGCCCCTGTGTGTTACAGAAGCAGTCTTTTTCCTCACTGACCCCACTCAGTTTCATTTTTTGTGCTGTGCAGGCTCTCAGTGAGGTGCTTAGTGAGACAGTGCAGCGCACATTCACTGCAGCTGCTGCAGCTCCTCTTGCTGCAGCACTGTGTGGTGTGTGTCTCACTGCCTTTTCTTTTCATCCCTTAAATCCCCTTCCCCTATTTTTTCCTAAAAGTTGATCACTATATAGGGATTGTGCTGTGAGGGACCCAAACAACCTCTGTGGCTGGTGCCACACAGCACCTGGCCCAGTCCCGGAGAATCCTTTTTTTTTTTGGTATCACAGCAGTGTCATTTACTGCACTGTGACATCCGACCGTAACGTGTACACCAATACCACAAACACACGTTACTCTTTGTGTAGGCCACAATAGATTAAAATAAAGTGTAGCAGACACACCATCATCATACAGTGCCATTAGTGTTTCTTATACCTGTTTGTAGTCCTACAGGAATAACACACTAATTCCTAATAATTACTTTCATGCCGTTCTGAATCCATCGATAGAGATGAAGAAGGCAGGGAGTAAGGGACGTCCCCGCGGCGGCCGCGGAAGAGGTGCATCAGCAGCTAGAAATGGTGCACATCCAGAGCAAGCAGCAGACCCAAATCACTCAGCACCTACTTTCACCCGGCAGCAGTCATTTATGCGCAGCTTGTTAGGAGCGCAGGGCCATAGGCTGATAAGAGAGGATCAAGTAGAAACCATTGTTGATTGGATGGCAGCTGAGGAATCCACCTCAATGAGCACAGCATACTCCCAGGACCTCTCCACCACATCGGGTCAGGCCACTGAAGAGCAGCACCCATCTGCTTCTTCACCACCCACTAAATTGTCCAGACATTCAGAGGGCCAGGAGCCAACCTTAATCCTCTTCTCAGAATCTGTTGGCTTGGAATCTGTGTGCCATCCAGACAGCACTCCTGCAGCTGAAGAAGTTTCTAATATTAGACAGTGTAGGACTATCCCGAACAGAGTTACCTTGTCGTGGTGGGATGGCTTTCATGCTACTTTTGATCAAAAACAGTATTAAAAAAAAACTCTGTATTATTTAGATGCACTTTTGCTTTTACTTATTTAGTTACAGCAGGGTTTTTGCTCACTTTGTCTTTTCCAGGTTTATGTTTTATGGCCAATGTCGACATGCATATATGCTGCAGGTGTATCCACTCAAACCAAGCTCAATTTTTGTGTTGTTTCTTTGTATTTTTTACATTCTGTGCAAGCTGGGGTGTGGCCTCCCTCTCCTGAGCTGGTAATTGTATATAAGGCTTCCCCAGACTGGAGTCTACTGTTAGGGACCCGATCCTTTTGTCTGTCCTTGTTCACTCATTGAGGTCAACTTTGACACAAAGCAAGGTTTCTATTATTAGACAGTATAGGACTATCCCGAACAGAGTTACCATGTCGTGGTGGGATGGCTTTCATGCTACTTTTGATCAAAAACAGCATTAAAAAAAACTCTGTATTATTTAGATGCACTTTTGCTTTTACTTATTTAGTTACAGCAGGGTTTTTGCTCACTTTGTCTTTTCCATGTTTTATGTTTTATGGCCAATGTCGACATGCATATATGCTGCATGTGTATCAACTCACACCAAGCTCAATTTTTGTGTTGTTTCAGCTGAAGAAGAGGTAGTGTAAACAGATGCGCAACCACTGTGTCCGTCTGAGGAAGAAGTGGAGGGTGGGCCAGTGCCCACAGTGACCAGACCCCAGTCAGCAGATGATGATGAAACTCAGCTGCCAGTTTCTGCTGACGAAAGTGTACTGGATGACGAGGTCCTTGACCCATCATGGCATGCTGAGGGGCAGCAAGCAAGTGGGGATAGCTCAGAGGAAGAGCTTGCAGGTGTGGCACAGCGTGGCCGTCCACGTGGGAGAGGAAGAGGGAAAAATTGGTTGTCGGCTCCCTCAACTTCAGCACCCATTAGGAGCAGGGCTCTTTTAAAGAACACAAGGGGTGCGCCCAAGAGTTGTGGTGCATGCGCCTTTTTCGACCAAGTTGCAGATGACGTTACAGTAGTCAGATGCAAACTTTGTCGACAAACTGTGCGGAGAGGGAAGAACGTCAGCAACCTTAATACCACCAATATGTTGACGCATGTCAGGAAGAGGCACCCTGTGGAGTGGCAGCATCACACCCAATATGATTCGCCACCTGCAGCTGGTTCCCCACCTTCCACCTCTTCAGCCACAGCGGCCACCTCTTACTCCAGCTCGCAAACAGCTGCTCCCGCTTCCTCGCCAGAATGCCAGGGTGCATCTGCAGGCAGTGTTGTGCGGCAGAACACTGTCTCTACTTCATCAGCATCAGCATCCCAATCACTGGCATCCTCACACTTCCAATCCAGTGTGCAGCCATCTGTCACACAAGTGTGGGAGAAAAGGCGCCCGTACTCGGCAAACCACTCACGAGCACAGGGCATGAATTCTCGCATTGCCAAACTGCTTGCAGTGGAAATGCTACCATTCTGGCTGGTGAGCAAGCCAGCCTTTATCGATATGTTAGGGTTTGCAATCCCACAATACAGCATTCCCAGCCGCTTCTACTTCAGCAGGCAAGCCGTCCCGCCCTGCAACAGCATGTGGAGAGTAAAATTAAGCATGAGCTACAAAATGCAGTTAGTAGCAAGGTCCACCTGACCACCGACGCGTGGACCAGTCAGCATGGCCAGGGACGCTACATTTCCATCACCGCCCATTGGGTAAATGTAATTGAGCCTGGAACTGAAGTAAACAGTGCAAGTGCGCAGGTCCTGCCAACTTCACGGATTGCAGGCCTCTCCTCCGTACAAATTGACTCCTCCTCATACTCCTCGTCAGACTCGCCTGCACCCAGACGTACCACAACAATCGATTTCAGCACTGCATCGGCCAAACATCAACAGGCCGTGTTGAAATTGGTTTATCTGGGTGATGTTAGCCACACCACAACTGAGCTGTGGAACACGCTCAAGGAGCAGAGCGACATGTGGCTTGCGCCGCTCAACCTCCAGCCAGGTATGGTGGTGTGTGACAACGGCCGAAACCTGGTCGCGGCTCTGGGCCTAGGTGGTCCGACTCACATTCCATGCCTTGCCCATGTCCTAAACTTGGTGGTGCAGAGTTTCCTTAGGAACTATCCTGACCTTGAGGAGCTGCTGCACAAAGTCAGATACGAGCGCTCTCATTTGCGGCGTTCAAGCATGGCTGCATCATGCCTTTCAGCCATGCAGCGCAGATTGGGCCTGCCCGAGCACCGCATCATTGTTGACCTCCCCACCAGGTGGAATTCGACTTTGCTTATGCTGCGGAGGTTGTGTGAGCAGCAACCTGCAATTATGGAATTGCAGCTGCAGCAGGCGCAAAGTAGGCGACACACATCTCAGCCCCCCCCACTTTACAACCACAGAGTGGGCATCCATGATGGACATATGCACCATTTTGAAGTGCTTCGAGGACTCCACTCTGATGGTGAGCATGGATGCTGCCCTACTCAGCCTGACTATTCCCCTTATATGCCTTATAGAATCATCACTTAAAGGACTAAGGGATGAGGTTTCTCTGGAGGAGTATGATGAGACACTTGGACCAACCAGGCAATCTTCATCGGCCCGGTTGGTACAAAGCTCTGTGGGTGCCTCACAAAGGTCCACGCAGGACACAGCAAGCGAGGTGGATGAGGAGGACTATGAGGATGAGCCAGAGGAGGAAAGTACACAGCGCTCTACTAGTAGTCACCAGATAGAGCGTGGATGGGGTGATGCAGAGCAGCCAGAGCACATTCCTCCAGCTGGTGAAAGCGATGCATGGCCAGTTGGCAGTCTTCAGCACATGAGTGACTTCATGCTGCAGTGTCTGAGAAACGACCCACGCGGGGCTCGTATTCTCCACACAAATGACTAATGGGTGGCCACCCTCTTAGACCCACGTTACCAGGACAGCCTTCAAAGCCTAATTACACCGTTGAACCGGGCGCGTAAAATGCAGGAGTACCAAGATGCACTGGTTAATTCCCTCATGTACTCTTTTCCACCGCATAGCAGTGATGCGCGTGCACTAGCAGGCACCTCAGTGCGTCCTGGGCCCAGCAGAATCCGTTCAGAAGCCGGTAGCAGAAGCAGTACATCTGCTACTGACAGGTTCAGTATACCCAAACTGTTCCAACGGTTTCTGAACCCGCAAACAGTTCGGGCACCATCAGCACAGACAGTGCAATGCACTAGGAGGCAACGTTACCGTGACATGGTGGCACAATACCTCTCCACCCATGTCAGTGTGCTTCAGGATGGATCTACCCCCTTCAAGTTTTGGGTCTCCAAGTTGGATACATGGCCCGAGCTTAGCCAGCATGCCTTGGAGGTCCTGGTTTGTCCTGGAGCCAGTGTGATTTCTGAACGTGTCTTTAGTGCAGCTGGCAATGTACTAACAGACCAACGTACCAGACTATCCGCTGCAAATGTGGACCAGCTTACATTCCTAAAAATGAACCAGGCCTGGATTTCTGGTGACTTTTGCTGCCCTGGGCCAGAGTAGACAGGTTACATGCATGGTTGGTAGCAGTATGCATGCTCTGTCATGTGCCTATGTTGCACACAGCGTCATCTGTTATGCTAGTGTTCTGGCCTCTACTACCAACATCTAGCTCCTGGTTCTGTGACTGACTCTTACACCTCACACTGTTTTCCATGGGCTCTAGTACCGCCAGCTAGTGCCCATTTCCGTGACTACTGATTTCACAGCATGCCGTGTTTCTGGGCTCTAGTACCGCCAGCAAGTGCCCATTTCCGTGACTGCTGATTTCACAGCATGCCGTGTTTCTGGGCTCTAGTACCGCCAGCTAGTGCCCATTTCCATGACTGCCACTTTCACAGCATGCTGTGTTTCTGGGCAACAGTAACGCCAGCTGTACCTCGTTAGACCAAAGTGGAAAAAAAGGATGACAGATGCCAAACACCTATAGGCAGAAGCACAAGAGGCGGGATCCAGCCACGCCGGCTGTCTCCTGGCAGTGAAGTGCGGACACAGGTGCCTCCCCAGAGGGGTAAACCGAGTTCCAGCTTCACCAGCTGGTTCTCGGGAGTGTCCAAGAGCACGGGTACCTCCTGCTCCAAACAGTGTTTCGACAACGCTCGCCGTTACACGGTTGTGTCCGCCGCACTGTTCCACGTCACCGCCGTACATCATTCTGGCTCAGTTTGCTGTTATCCGTGGTGTCGGCAGTGTAGGAGCCCCCTACGTGGACTCCGGGACCTGGCGCTCAAGGCTGGTCTCGACAGTGCCAGTAGGCCCTCCTCCTCCCATGCTGCGACTGCGGAGTAAAGAAGACTGTGTCCGGGTTGCGGGGGCAAATGTGGCTCTTGCACCTTCTGCCGAGAAGACATTACTCCGGTAGAAGACCCAAGACAGGAAGACAGATGCAGAAGACCCAAGACAAGAAGACAGATGTAGATGTCCCCGGACTCCTGTCTTTTTGCTCTTGAACTTGCATCTTTGTGTGTTTTTTTGGGGCTTATCGGCAGTGCTTTTGGATTATGTCACTACTACATTGTGGTATCCGGGCTACAGTAATGTCAGCTGTTGCCCAGTACAGCCACTGGCACTTTTACCTTCTGCTGCTTCTCTGGGTTCCAGTAACGTCAGCTGGTTCTCAGTAGAGTCAATGGCTTGGGTCCCTCCTTTGTGGTATCCAAGTTCCAGTAACGTCAGCTGGTGCCCGTTAGTTCCATTGGCTCTTATGCTGATTTCTGCTGCCTATACAGGTTCCAGACTCACCAGCTGGTTCTCTCAAGTTCCTGTGCCTACTGTTACTTCTGCGTATTTCCTCTGGGTTTGGGAAATTTTGCGACCAGCCAATAGCAGGAGAACCATAGACAGAGGTTTAGCAGTAGGAGCAGATGTACATGAGCCAAAAGCAGAATATCAATATGCAGAATTACTGAATAACAGTAATATAATCAGCAGAAGAAGACTAAGCATGGTTTAAAGGGAGTGTATCCGTTCCTCCATGTGGTGCTCCTGGAAACTCCCTGCAAAGCAAGGTGAGCTGAACGCGGACACATGTCAGTCAAAGGGCATATTGACACCACCACCGGCAGTTTTAATTTAATAATGTAAAATCACTAACCCTAACTATCCCTAACCCTTACCCTAACCCTACTAACCAAAAACCCTAACCCTACCCCAACTAATCCTAACCCAAAGAAAAAACACAGCTGTTCAGAAGATGTTTTCCTGATACAGCTTTCGCTCTGTGCATTTTTCTAGCGATTTTTTTTGCTCCTCTGCCTCTGCAAACTCCTTCCCCATTATCCTGAGGTGTTTCCCCTCCATTTTATCCATTATATAGCACTGTAGTGGTCATTTTGTAATTCCGATTTTTTTCTCCCATTCACTTGCATTGATATCGGAAATCGGAAATTCCGATATCCGATATTTTTTCAATATCGGAAATCGGAATTCCGATACGATATCAGGCAATATCGCTCATACCTAGTCCACACACTTTATAAAATTAGTGTTTCTTATACCTGTTAGCAGCTGTTCAGGAATAAGCACATTAAGCCCCCCTTTGTACTTTTCTGCCTATCTTTATCAGACTACCAAGATGAAGAAGGCAGGGAGTAAGGCACGTGGTCGTGGGCATGGAGTTGCAGCAGGGAGAGGACGTGGGGATTCAGCAGGGAGAGGACATGGGGATTCTGTGCCTGCTGCGGGCACCAGTGAGTCAGCATCCCCCAGTTTTACCAGGCAACAGTCCTTTATGCGCTGCTTTGTAGGATCTTACCGTACCCCACTGCTGCGTGACGAACAAATTGGAGCCGTTGTCGGATGGATGGCAGCTAACGCATCGACTTCAATGACTTCCACATCCTCTCAGGGCCAGAGCACAGAAGAGCAACCATCTGTCTCTTCACCACCTGCCAAATTGCCCAGGCAGTCCCCTGTACAGCAGCCATCACAGTCTCTACTTCTGTTCTCTGAATCTGTTGGCTTGGAAAGAGGGGGCCAGCCAAGCAGCATTCAAGAATGTGAAGAAGAGGGAGTATGCAGTGATGCGCAACTGCTTTGTCCCTCTTAATCTGAAGAGGTGGGTGGGCCAGTGCCTATGGTCAGCACACCTCAGTATGCATCAGATGATGATGAGACTCAGGTGCCACTTTCTGGTGCGTACGTAGCATTTCTCTTCCAAAAGCCAAAACGGGCGCTCCCAAGACTTGCAGTGCCTGGTCCTTTTTTGACACAGTTGCAGATGACACTTGCTTTGTCAAATGCAAGCTGAGTCATCAGAAAGTCAAAAGAGGGAAAAATGTCAGCAACCTCAATACCATAAATATGTGGAAACATGTGCGGACCAAGCATGAGGTGGAGTTACACAGACACACTGAAGACGCAGGCCAACGTACAGCACCACCTACCACCTCTTCAGCTCGTGTTGGGGCCTCTTCTTCCAGCTCACACACAGCTGGTTCAGCTTCCTCACAGGATCGCCAAGGAAGAACCTCTGGCACTGTTTTCCGGAGACCCAGTGACATTCCACCCTCAGCACCATGTTCCCAGTCATCCTCACACTCCCAGGCCACTCTACAGCCATCGGTAGCACAGGCATGGGATAAAAGGCGGCCATACTCGGCAAACCATCCCCGAGCACAGGCTCTGAATGCTGGCATTGCCAAACTACTGGCCCTTGAAATGCTCTCATTCAGGCTGGTGGAGACTGACACCTTCCGGAACTTCATGGCATTGGCAGTCTCACAATACACCGTGCACAGCCGCTTTTATTTCAGCAGGCAAGCCATCCCTGCCCTGCAAAAACATGTGGAGGGAAAAATAAAACATGAGCTACTAAACGCCGTGAGTAGCAAGGTCCACCTGACCACCGATGCGTGGACCAGTAACCATGGACAGGGACGATACCTTTCCCTCACTGCCCATTGGGTCAATGTTGTGGAGCCGGGTACAGATCTGGAGAGTGGCGCTGTACGTGTTCTGCCAACTCCACGGATTGCAGGAATGCAGTCTGTACACATTGACTCCTCCTACTCAAGTTCCTCAGAAACAGCGCTGCAGGAGCCTGTTACGATCGACATGAGCACAGCCATGCTAAACATCAACAGGCCGTACTCAAATTAATTTCTTTGGGGAATCGAAGCTACACAGTGCAGGAGCTCTGGAATGCCATCAAGCAGGAGAGTGACGTGTGGTTTGTGCCAGCGAATCTCCAGCCGGGCTTGGTAGTGTGTGACAATGGACAAAATCTGGTGGCAGCTCTGGGCCTAGGCAACCTCACTCACATCCCATGTCTGGCACATGTGCTCAACTTGGTCGTGCAGAGCTTTCTGAGGGACTATCCGGATCTTGATGCACTGCTGCACAAGGTCCGCATAGAGTGCGCTCACTTGCGGCATTCCAGCACGGCAAGATCACGTCTTGCTGCTCTGCAGCGCCGATTACACCTTCCGGAACATTGCATCATATGTGACCTACCCACCAGGTGGAATTCAACATTACATATGTTGGAGTGGTTGTGTGAGCAGCAGGCAGCAGTCATGGAGTACCAGCTGCATCAGGCGCAAACAAGTCGCACTGTGCGCCGGTCACACTTCAGCACCACTGAGTGGGCCTCTATGAAGGACATCTGCCTCGTTTTGCGTGCCTTCGATGATTACACGCGGATGGCGAGTGCAGATGATGCACTAGTCAGCATGACTGTCCCCCTTATCTGCCTGCTTCAAAAAACACTGCAAGCACTAAGGGAGGAGGTTTTGGAAGAGGTGGAGGATGAGGAGTCACAAATGCCATCTGCTTCTGGACAGTCTGCGCTACATGGTTCCTCACAAAGGCCTAGGCAGGGGACACTTTGTGAGCAGGATGAGGAGGAGTCAATGGTGGAGGAAGACATCTCTCCAGAGGAGGGAGGTACACAATGCTCTAGTCAGTATGTACAGCGAGGGTGGGGTGATGCAGAGCAGGCAGAGATGATGACTCAAGCAGGGGACAGCGTTTCTTGGGCAGTTGGGAGTCTGCAGCACATGGTTGATTTCATGCTGCAGTGCCTGAGAAACGACCGCCGCATCGCCCAAATTCTCAACACGACTGATTATTGGGTGTACACCCTCCTAGATCCTCGCTACCGGGACAACTTACAAAGCCTCATATCACCGTTGAACCGTCAGCGTAAACTGCGGGAGTACCAAGACACACTGGTGCAGTCCATCATGTTCTCCATTCCACCCGACAGCAGTGCTGCTAGTGCTTTACAAAGCAGCTCTGTGCATCGAGGCAGTGGAGGAAGCTCTGCACAAAGAGGGAGCAGAGGCAGCGCCTCAGAACAAGGCAAGACCACTATGGCCCAAATGTGGCAAAGTTTTGTGTGTCTGCCACAAATGTCTACACCATCACAGACGGCTCCTGTCAGCAGGAGGCAACGTTTCTGTCAGATGGTGACAGACTACATGTCTTGCCCTTTTAGTGTACTCCCAGATGGCTCTTCCCCCTTCAAGTTTTGGGTCTCAAAGCTGGATACATGGCCATAGCTTAGCCAGTATGCATTGGAGGTGCTGGCTTGCCCTGCTGCCAGTGTATTATCGGAACGCGTCTTTAGTGCCGCAGGAGGTGTACTAACAGACCGTCACACGTGATTATCCTCCGATAACATTGACCGGCTTACTTTTCTGAAAATGAACAAGGCCTGGATCTCGCCAGAATTTGCCAGTCCTCTACCAGAATAAATAATTGTTTGGCAACAGTATCCAGGTCTCCTGTTGTGTTCATGTTTCTACCACCTGAACTGTAATCCCTGGGCTTCAACACAGCCAGTTGTCGCTCAGAAGTGCCGTCTGCACAGAGAAAAACACTAGCTCCTGTGTTAGTGGGGTTCAGCAACGCCATCTGCTCCCCTGCTGTGTGCACGGCAAAGTCTCCTGCTCCCTCCACAATCGAACTACTACTGATTTTTAACCGTGCTCCACTTAGGCCTCTGGCTCCACTGTCTCTAGTATTTTCCCTGGCCTCCAACCCCGCCAGTTGCTGCTCTGAAGTGGCGTCTGCACAATCCACACTTGTTCCTGTGTTACTGGGGCTCAGTCACGTCAGTTGATCCCTTGATGTGTGTCCGGCAAGGTCCCCTGCTCTGTCCACATTCCCATTACTAGTAGTGGGAATACGGACAAAGCAGGAGACCTTGCCGGACACACATCAGGGGATCAACTGACGTGACTGAGCCCCAGTAACACAGGAACAAGTGTGGATTGTGCAGACGCCACTTCAGAGCAGCAACTGGTGGGGTTGGAGGCCAAAGGAAATACTAGAGACAGTAGAGCCAGAGGCCTAAGTGGAGCACGGTTACAATCAGTAGTAGTGTACAACCGATATAAAACTTGCTTCAAGTAGGCCTCAGCCTGCTGCATGATTGACCCTGGGCTCCAACATCACCAGTTCCTGCTCAGAAGTGTCTTTGGCACAGGTACTCCCTCCTGCCCAGCCTGGTTCCAGCACGCCAGCTGTTTCCGGGTAGTGTCAACGTCACTTTGCCAACAATACATTGTCCTGTCGTGTTGCGGTTGAGTTAGTCGAGTCTATGGTGCCTGCAGTTTAGGTGCTTCCTATGTGGGCTGCGGGTTCTGGTAATAAAGGCTGGTTCCATAGTGCCAATAGGACAAGCACCCCCTGTAGGACTGTGGGTTTCGGTAACTGCGGCCGGCTCGCGGCCTTGCAACGTTGTTTTTCAGGGGTAGCTTCTGCTACCCATCCGGGTTCCAGTACCGTCAGCTGGTTTTTGGCAGTGCCTTTGACCTAGGTGCCTCCTTCTCGGTATCCGAGTTCCAGCAATGTCTGCTGGTCCTTGGTAGTGCTTTGTAGCACAGGTACCTCCTCCTTAGTAACCGTGTTCCTGCACCGTCAGCAGGTCCACGGTTGTGCCATTGGCTCTTGTTCCTTCTGCTGCCACTCTGGGTACCAGCACTGTCAGCTGGTTCTCTGTAGTTCCATTGACTCTTGTAGATTCTGCTACCCATCCGGGTTCCAGCACCGTCAGCTGGTTCTCGGCAGTGCCTTTGGCCTAAGTGCCTCGTTCTCAGTATCCGAGTTCCAGCAATGTCTGCTGGTCCTTGGTAGTGCTTTGTAGCACAGGTACCTCCTGCTTAGTAACCATGTTCCAGCACCGTCAGCTGGTCCACGGTTGTGCCATTGGCTCTTGTTCCTTCTGCTGCCCCTCCGGGTTCCAGCACCGTCAGCTGGTCCTCGCTAGTTCCATTTGCTCTTGTTCCTTCTGCTACCCATCCGGGTTCCAGTACTGTCAGCTGGTTCTCGGCAGTGCCTTTGGCCTAGGTGCCTCCTTCTCGGTATCCGAGTTCCATCAACGTCTGCTGGTTCTTGGTAGTGCTTTATAGCACAGGTACCTCCTGCTTAGTAACCGTGTTCCAGCACCGTCAGCTGGTCCACGGTTGTGCCATTGGCTCTTGTTTCATCTGCTGCCCATCCAGGTTCCAGTACCATCAGCTGGTTCTTGGCAGTTCCTCAGCCTTCTTGTGCCTTCTGCTACTTTTCAAAGTTCACACTTGTGGAAATGGTTTTTGGTTCTCACTCTGGATCTCCCTGACGACGACCCTGAAGACCACACTGAAGAAGACTAAAAAGATGACCCTGAAGAAGATGACCAAGAGGACAAAGAACATGAAGACAACCACCAAGATGCAGAACAACAAGAGACAGAATACCAAGAAGCAGAAGAACAAAAAGCAGAAGGACCAAAAGCAGAAGAACATTAAGCATAAGACTAAAAATCAGAGTAAAAGATATTATCTAAATTATAAGCAGAAGAAGACTAAGCAGTGTATGGGGGTGAGTCCGTTCCTCCTCATGGTGCCCCTGGAAAATGCCTGCTGCTGCAGGCCAAACTGAACGCGGACAAATCCTGTTGTAAATCTTTTGTGACAGGCAGAACGGAAGGTGTAATCTTCAAACTTTTATAGATAACAACTACAGTAATACCTGTCACAAATAAGAATATGATGAAGAAGAAGAATAGGAAGAAGATGAATAAGAAGAATATGAAGAATGTACAAAGAAAGAATAATAGGAAGAAGATGAAGAATGTAAAAAAAAAGAATAATAGGAAGAAGGTGAAGAAGAAGATGAATAAGGTGAAGAAGAAGTTGATGAAAAAGATGCTGCTGAGGATGATGAAGGAGAAAGTGTTGGAGAAGTAAAAAAGAAGGTGAAGATCATGGAAGTAGTGAAACATACATATCTAACAAAATATACAAAAGGTTAACATAGTGAATATCTTTGTAACTCTGAACATCTTTAAAAAAAAATGTATTCCTGCTATTCCATTTGATTGGGCTAAACCTCTATGCCTTTAATGTCTCCTCCACCTCCCCCAATACATTCTACATTATTCTTAGTTGTTTTTCTTCATGTAGAATTAACCTACAAGGAAAGAAAGGTTTTTTTTAATTCCGATATTTCTGTTCCATTGACTTGAATGGGACTTCCGGGATCGGAATCAGCGATACCCGATACTTTTTTGATATCGGCCGATCCAATCCGATCCGATATTTTTCAATATCGGGTGGTATCGCTCAACACTAGTCTTCAGTGCTGCTGGATCAATCCTGAGAGAAAAAAGGACCCGTTTGTCTACCCAAAATGTTGATGATCTAACCTTCATTAAAATGAACCATGCATGGGTTGCAAAGGATTTTGTCCCACCTTCCCCTGATGACACATAGGTTCCCAGAAAACTGCCTCGCTTTTGTCCTCCTCTTCCTCGGACTTGCCCAATTCCGCCCTTTACAGCAGCTGAATGTCCAGCCAACACATCAACATATGCCATTTTTTAAACCTCCCTAAGTGGGCTGCCCACCTCTCCAATGGCTGGGGTCAACACCTGGCGCACTCGGCAAGTGCCGTTGCTCTGAACAGGTGGATGGGCCCACAGATGGCCGACGGCACTGGCACAGTGCCCCTCATAGAGAAATACATTGTCTCTGACGGTGGGGGGGCCCACTCACCGTCAGACACACCAGCGTACTATGAGGGGCCCTGTGCCAGTACCATCGACCATGAGTGTGCCCCCCATGCTTGTTCATGGCCACAGCACTTGCAGGTTGCAGTACTCATCTCTCCCTGCTCCACCGCTGTGTAATCTGGGCAGTTAAATTCTTCACTTGGACTAGAATTTGGTGTATTGATCGATGATGGTTAAGATGTAGCTATGCCCCGTCCTGCTGGCCTCTACCTTCAGATGATCAATGGCTACCATTTTTAATGGACTTCAATTTACAAGCAGATGCAGTGGTGCTTTATGATCACCTTTCACAGTTGTGATAGTCAAAGACGTGTGACATTCCTGCCACCATTTTTCAATGTCTCCTCTCATGCCAATCCACTAGAATCGCCTATGGCCTGTGGCTTCTGTCTTTGGCACTCCAAAATGACCAGACACATCATGATAGGCAGTGAGGACTATGTGTAGATCTCTCCCTGTGATCACAGTTTGATGGAGACGAGTCATGGTGATGTGATCCACACTACTGCGTTAAAGCAATCCTTTCTTCACAAAGAACCATTTTTGCTGTTTCCACAGACACAGTAATTGAGGGTCTGCATGGCCTCTGCAACATCTACCGGGAGGATTTCCCGCAATCAGTAATTCCCAAATTTCTGATAACACTCGATTTTCCGTCTGTACTTGTATCCATGTAGTTTCAAGTAGCGGAGAGTCTGGACTGGCTTACTGAGATTGCAATATATACGAAGATTTAAAAGTACCACAACACTGTATACTGTTGTATGCTTCGACTACCTTTCCCTTTTTCTACTTCTTAAATTCTGGTGTAATACATACTGAGCCTGTGAGTGTCTGTGTCTGACTCCGGAAGTACAGTATAGACAAATATTTACAATTACCCCATGACTGGATACACCTGGTATGTGCTGATACCAGTACCTTTGCTCCAAATTTTGTATTACAGTATCATCCATAGTGAGTGAGCGTGTGTGGTTTACGCCTTCTATATATACGGTGAATCAGAGATACCAATTTTTACCCGATACTCGATACAGCTTGTATCTTGCTATACAGTACCTTTGTTCGACATTTAGTATTACGGTCAAATCCATACTGAGTAAGCGTCTGAGACTGACTATGGGACTATGTTTACGGAGATTTCAATTGTACCCTATAATATATATACTTGCTATCTTGTTATCCAGTACCTTTTTTCCAACATTTTTTATTATGGTCAAACCCAGACTGAGTGAGCGTCTGAGGGTGACTCCGGAAATATATACCGAGATTTCAAATTTGCCCAAAACTGTATACAGGTGAACGCTTGTGTTACATTACCTATTTACAGCTTTTCATATTCTTGTGTACTTCATACTGGGCCTGAGAGCGTTTGTGTCTGCCTCCTGAAATGTGTAAGGAGATTCACAATGTTTACACTATACTATATATACCTTGCATCTGGTGATACTGTACCCTTTTTCACCTTTTTATTTTATTGGATAATCCATACTGAGCCTGTGAGCGTCTGTGTATGACTCATGAAATATATATGGAGATTTACTGTTATGCCTAGACTGTATAGAGCTGTACGCTTCTGATACAGTACCATATATCTGCTGGTATTTTGGGTCAATTTTCTAAAACATGAGGAAGTATGGTGGAAGAGGACGCGGACGTTGACGTGGGGGGCCAACTGGTACTGATGGTGGTGGTGGTGCATCTGCTGGTAGTGCCAAAAACACAATAGCAGCTAAGGCAGGAGGTGTTGAGCCTGCATCATCGTGTAGCTCTGGAAGGCCTGTAAGGCTCCGTTTTATGAGAGTAGGTAGACTGCTTTTAAAGCCAGAGCATCAGGAACTGTTTTGGCTTATATTGCTGAAACAGCCTCCAGCTCTATCGCCTCCTCTTCTGAAGTTTAAAAAAATGCAAGCACTGGGTCGTAAGTGCAGGCGTCTGGTTAGGAGCAACCACTTTCCTTGTGTACTTCACCCACACCAAAAGTGAAGGATGCGGCAGCACACACTTCAGATTACTCCATGGAGCTCTTTTCACATACCATGCCTGGGTTAATTAAAAATGGGGCCCATCATATACTGGAGCATTCAAAATGGGGGACATCAGACACTGGAGCATCATCCATGAGGCCCATCATATACTGGAGCATTCTAAATGGGGCAGATCAGACACTGGAGCAGCATCTATGGGGCCCATCATATACAGGAGCATTCCAAATGGGGGACATCTGACACTGGAGAATCATCCATGAGTTCCATCATATACTGGATCATTCTAAATGGGGCAGATCAGACACTGGAGCATCATCCATGAGGCCCATCATACACTGGAGCATTCCAAATGGGGGACATCTGACACTGGAGCATCCTCCATGTGGCCCATCATATACTGGAGCATTCCAAATGGGGGACATCAGACACTGGAGCAGCATTTATGGGGCACATTATACACTGGAGCATTAGAAATGGGGCCCATTATATATGGAGCATTATTTGGACCCATAACACGCTGGCACATCGTCCATGGGGACCATCATATACTGTAGCATTATGTGGAGCTCATCGTATACTGTATGGAACATTATATGTGATCAATTATTCTGTATGGAGAAATATATGGGGCTCATTAATCTGTATGGCGCACAATGTGGTGGCCATAATACTGTATGGAGTAATATGCTGTCCTTTTTTTGAGCAATTGAAGAATTTAAAATAGATCAGTCATGTCATGTAAGCAGTGAAGTATTTGTCATTGTACTATACCTATATTTCTGTGCCGTATCGGAGCATCATGAGTTGTGGTATGTGTTAAAGGGGCGCTCTTTGGCCCAGGGAACATGAAAACCTGGAGCCAGCCCTACCCCCCCACAACTTTATCCAAATAACCCCCAGTTTTCAGTGCGTAACTATTATTATAAAATAAATTAAGGTTGACAAACTTCTGTAATAAGAATTGATGTTTTTGGCATTGAAATGGGCACTGTAGGTGTGTTTACTGTCCTCCACTCCTTGCCGACTTTGCTTCCCCATTGACTTGCATTGGGTTTCGTGTTTCAGTCGTCCTCTGACTTTTCCCTATAGTCGGCCGATTTCGTTCGACCTGACTTTTGAGAAAGTCGGGTTTCATGATACCCGACTCGACCCTAAAAAAGGCAAAGTCGCTCATCTCTAATCTTGAGGACTATTTTTGAGGTTTGGTATATGCCTGGAAGGCTTGCACCCGCATTGTCTGTTCAATTTTTGTGCTGCTTTTTCCCTTTTTTCACACACACACACACACACACACACACACACACACACACACACACACACACACACACACACACACACACACACACACACACACACACACACACACACATATATATGTATATTGTCATGATCCCAGTGCAGGTTTTTGAGCTGCCTACCGGGGGTTAATGTCTGGAGCTCTGTGCAGGTTTTGACCTGCACACTTGGGGTTAATGATTGTGGCCTCTTTCTGGTTCTGGGAGAGCTTCATAAACCTCTGGGTAGCTTCAATCCCTGCCAGTTATACTTTTGCCTTTGGCCTAGTGTGCTGACCCCCGTGTGCCTGTTTGTTGCTATAGCTTGTTTATATGGTTCTGACCCGATTCTGTTTCCCGTTGTGAGTTTGCCTGTTGTTTTTGCACTGCGTTATTATCTGGGTATGACTCATTGCCTGTGATCTGACTACTCTCTGCTCGCCCCTCTTGTACCTTGCAGCTCTCTGTGTATGACTCATTGCCTGTGACCTGACTACTCTCTGCTCGCCCCTCTGGTACCTTGCAGCTATCTCTGTGTGTGACTCATTGACTACGTCCTGACTATTCTCCCTGTCTATGCCCCTTGGTAACTTTGTCTCGCAGTTAGGCTGAGTTCACACGTGGCGTTTTTTTCGCGTTTCCGCGGCAGTTTTAATCGCGCGATTTTGCCGCGAAAACGCGAAAAATAAGCATCCCATGCATTCCTATGGGATTCCGCAATGCTGTGCTAATGCTGCGGTTTTTACCGCGGCGGAATCGCTTTGCGGTAAAAAACGCAGCATGCTCATTATTTTGCGGAATCGCGGCGATCCCGCACCCATAGGAATGCATTGTTCCGCTTACTTCCCGCATGTGGCTGTGCACACCATGCGGAAAGTAAGCAGAACAATTGCGGATGGTACCCACGGTCCGGAGGAGAGGAGACTGTCCTCTGGGCTTTGGGTACCATATCCCTGCAAAAAATAGAGTAAAAAATAAAAAATATTGTTATTCTCACCCTCCGGCGTCCCGCACAGCATTCCCGCTTCTATTCACGCTCCGGTCCCAGTAAGCCTTTGCGAAAATGCCCGCGATGGCGTCCGATCTCGCTGGATCGCGAAGTCTCGCGGTCATTCGCGCGACGTCATCGCGAATTACCGCGAGACGTCGCGATCCCGCGAGAACTGACGTCATCGCGGGCATTTTCGCAAAGGATTACTGGGAACGCCAGCGCGGGACGACGGAAGGTAAGAATAACAGTATTTTTTATTTTTTTTTTTACATTCTATCTTTTACTACTGATGCCGCATAGGCGGCCTCAGTAGTAAAAAAGTTGGTCACACTCGTCAAACACTATGTTTGACGAGTGTGACCAACCTGTCAATCAGTTCTCCAAGCGATGCTACAGATCGCTTGGAGAACGCTAGCATTTTGCAAGCTAAATACGCTTGCAAAATGCTAGTTTTTCCGCGGGAAAATCGCGGGAATTTAAAATGCGATTTTCCCGTGGACTGGAATTCCGGAATTCTCGCGGTAATTTCCGCGAGAGTTCCGGTACGTGTGCACTTAGCCTTACTCTGCTAGGAATTGCCTTGCAGCTCCTAGCTCTGTGGAGTTTAGGCCACGCCTCTGGCAGTCACGTGCTTCAGGTCCTGCGGCTCTGAAGGACGCATCTATTCGGTTGCTGCCCGCTCCACAGGTAGCTTTGAGCACGCTTTCGCTTTACTCAGGGCACGCGCATTGGCTCAGTGAGAAAGTTCAGTGCGGTGTCTCTGACATTATAACTGGCCTACAATTTTTTTTTTTCTCTCCTCACTTCTGCAGCATGGACCCAATGTGTGCTTTATCTGAGCAGGTGAAAAGCTTGACTCAGTCACTGCAGAAGCTTAGTTTGGAACACCAAGCTCTGGCCCAGTCCCAACGGCGGGTTGAGGACTCAGTTCAGGGGGTACTTTCCGCTGGCTTCCAGCAGGTGGGGAATAGAGATGTCATTTTAGTCCCACCTGAATCCCCGGTTAATTTACCAGATATGTTTTCTGGTAACAAGGATGATTTCAGGGCATTTAAGGAGGGCTGTAAGCTTTTTTTTTTCTTTGAGACCCCGCTCTTCTGGGGATGAGAAACAGAGGGTGGGGGTGGTGATGTCCCTGCTTAGGGGGTCCCCACAAGCCTGGGCATTCTCGCTTTCCTCTTCTGCCCCTGAGAGAATGTCTGTGGATGCATTTTTTGAAGCCTTAGGGCTTATTTATGATGAGCCTGATAGAGTGCGGTTGGCTGAGGACAAAGTGATGAGTGTCTATCAGGGGGAGCACTCGGACGAATGGTTCTGTACTGAATTCAGACGTTGGGCAGCGGAGATTTCCTGGAGTGACGCCGCCCTGCAGGGCTGTTCCACAGAGGCCTGTGTGAACGTCTGAAGGATGCTTTGGCACTTCATCCTCCGCCTGACTCCCTGGAGGATGCCATGGTCCAAGCGGTTCGCATGGATCGCAGGTTGCGGGCTAGAGGCATTATGCAACGGGAAACGCCCTTATTCTTCAGTGGAGATGAGACCCAGACTCTTCCTATGGCTATGGAGGTGAACGCTGTCACCTGTGAGGGAAAGGAAAGAAGACGCCGCCGGGAAAAGCAGTTGTGCTTCTATTGTGGGAAATCTGGACATTGGAAGAAGGACTGCCCCTCCTGTCCATCATCCTCCAAGATGGCAGGAAACGACTAGGTCTGGGTAGTAATCGAGGAGGCTACCCAGACCTTCAGGTACAATTTTCCTCATGTGCAAAAATGGTGCTGCAGGTGGAACTGGAACTTGGTTATGGTCCTGTTCAGACTACTGCTTTTATTGACTGCAGTTCGGCTGTGAACCTGATTGATACCAAGGTTATGACTCTTTATAAGATAGGGACAGTCAGGCTTCACGATCCTGTTAAACTTGTGGCAATTGACTCATCTCCTCTTACCCAAGACGGTATCTGTTGCAGGTCTGAACTTTTTTCTCTAAAAGTGGGTTCCACTCATGTGGAGAAACTAAGTTGTCTGGTGGTAGATAACTTGCCTGCAGGACTGGTACTGGGGATGCCTTGGCTTCAACGCCATAATCCTACCATTGATTGGGTTACAGGGGAAATCACTCAATGGGGATGCAATGGTAAATGTGGTAACCGGGGACATCTTGTTAACGCTGTTAAATCAGTGTCTGTGTCGTCTGGAAGGTATTCCGGAGTACCTGAAAGATTTCGAAGACGTTTTTTCCGAAAATGAGGCTGAGGCGCTGCCACCACATAGACCCTATGATTGTGCCATTGATTTAGTACCCAGAGCCAAGTTACCTAAGGCTCGATTGTTCAATTTGTCTGGGCCTGAGCGCCAAGCCATGAAGGAGTACATAGCTGAGAGTCTCCGCAAAGGGCATATCAGGCCTTCTGTGTCACCTGTGGCAGCAGGGTTATTCTTTGTGAAGAAAAAGATGGTGGTTTGCGGCCGTGCCTCGACTTTCGGGAACTGAACAAGATAACGGTTAGGAACTCTTACCCACTTCCCCTCATCCCAGACTTATGTAACCAGTTAGCTGGGGCCCAATGGTTCTCCAAGTTGGATCTGCGGGGGGCCTACAATCTGATAAGGGTTCGGGAAGGGGATGAGTGGAAAACGGCATTCCTCACATCAGAAGGACTCTTCGAGAACCTGGTAATGCCATTTGGGTTAACTAATGCACCCGCTATTTTCCAAAATTTCATCAATGTTGTGTTTTCTGATCTGATAGGCCGTTTTGTTATTATTTATTTGGATGATATTTTGGTGTATTCCCCGGACAGTCAATCTCACTTGCAACATCTAAAGACTGTTCTCCAGAGACTCAGGGAGAACCAATTGTTCGCCAAATTGGAAAAATGTTCGTTTTTTGTACAGGAGCTGTCTTTTTTGGGGTTGATTGTGTCCTGTGAGGGGTTTCGTATGGATCCTAAGAAGGTGCTGGCGATCGCTGACTGGGTTAAGCCTCGAGATCTCAAGGGGCTCCAGCGCTTCTTAGGATTTGCGAACTATTACCGGAGATTCATTAAAGGTTTCTCACAAGTGGTTAAACCACTCACGGATTTTACCCAGAAGGGAGCTGATGTAAAAAATTGGTCTGTACTCGCTAAGGAATCCTTCTCAGCAATTAAGAAATGTTTTATGTCTGCCCCGGTGTTGGTGCAACCTGACCCGTCCAAACCATTCATTGTGGAGGTGGATGCTTCTGAAGTGGGGGTGGGGGCTGTGCTGTCCCAGGGTCCGGCCACCCTTACCAATCTCAAACCCTGTGCCTTCTTCTCCAAGAAGTTCTCTTCAGCTGAGAAAAATTATGATGTAGGCAATAGAGAACTTCTTGCGGTCAAGCTGGCATTCGAGGAATGGAGGCACTTTTTGGAAGGGGCGGCTCACCCTATCATGGTTGTCACGGATCACAAAAATTTGGCATACCTTGAATCTGCTAAGAGGCTTACTCCTAGACAGGCCCGTTGGTCACTTTTTTTTCACGATTTCAGTTCTCAATTACTTTTCGACCGGGATCCAAAAATGTTAAAGCGGATGCCCTGTCCGGAAGTTTTGATCCAGTGTCTCCTCCTGAGCCGCCGTTCTCCATTCTTCTCCCAGGGGTGGTAGTGGCGGGGGTCTCAACTGAGTTGGAACAAGAAATCCTAAGGGCTCAGGCCCTAGCTCCGGCAACCAGGCCAAGCGATAAACTGTTTGTTCCAGATTCATTGCGGCCTAGACTTCTGCAGGAGTTTCATGATTCTAGGCTGAGTGCTCATCCAGGTATCACGGCCACTAGAGAGGCAGTAACCAGGGGTTTTTGGTGGCCTTCATTAAGGTCCGATGTCAAGGAATTTGTTTCTGCTTGTGGCATGTGTGCCCGTTCCAAAAGCTCGCATAACCGACCGGCTGGGGAACTCATACCTTTGCCGGTTCCTGATAGGCCATGGACTCATCTTTCCATGGATTTTATTACCGGTCTTCCACCTTCCAGGGGCAATACCGTGATCTGGGTGGTGGTGGACAGGTTTTCTAAACAGGCCCATTTCATTCCCTTGGCAGCATTACCTTCAGCAGAAACATTGTCAAGGTTGTTTGTGCAGCATGTGGTCCGATTGCATGGGGTACCCCTGAATGTTTTGTCTGACAGAGGTGTGCAGTTTGTGGCCAAATTTTGGAGGGCGTTCTGTATGAAATCGGTCATCTCACTCTCCTTCTTGTCGGCATATCACCCGGAGAGCAATGGTCAGACGGAACGCACCAATCAATCCCTGGAACAAATTCTCTGGTGTCTGACCTCCGCCAGACAGGAGGATTGGTGTGATTCGTTACCGTTGGCTGAATTCGCTTTTAACAACCGGGTGAGTCAGTCCACCAACATGTCCCCATTCCTGATTAACTACAGCTTTAATCCGCATTTTGGGGAGTTTTCTCGGGTGGATTCCGGTTGTCCAGGAGCAGAGGGGTCCGTTCAACGGTTAAAAAACCTTTGGGCTGAAGTCCGGTGTAATATCTCTCGGGCCCAGGGGAGATACAAATATTTTGCGGACAAAAAGAGAGCCTCGGGAGACATGTTTCAGGTGGGAGAAAAGGTTTGGCTCTCCACGCGTAACATCAACTTAAAGGTACCATCAGTTAAGTTGGGACCAAAGTTCATTGGTCCGTACGAGATTATGGAGATAGTCAACCCTGTGGCATATAGGTTGCGTCTCCCCGCCTCCTTAAAAATATCTAATGTGTTCCATAAGTCTCTGTTGAAACCAGCAGGATCTGTCAAAGAGAACTCTGAGACTGTTGTTCCTCCAGTGCTGGTGGAGGGTCAATTGGAGTATGAGGTCGGACATATTGTGGACTCTCGGCGGGTGCGCCGCTCTCTGCAGTACCTAGTCCACTGGAAGGGATATGGACCAGAGGAGTGCTCATGGGTCCCTGCTCGCTCGGTACATGCAGATCGCCTGATTCAGGCATTCCATGCCAAGTACCCGGGGAAGCCTGGGGGTCCAGAGGCCCCCCGTTGAGAGGGGGGTACTGTCATGATCCCAGTGCAGGTTTTTGAGCTGCACACCGGGGGTTAATGTCTGGAGCTCTGTGCAGGTTTTGACCTGCACACTTGGGGTTAATGATTGTGGCCTCTTTCTGGTTCTGGGAGAGCTTCATAAACCTCTGGGTAGCTTCAATCCCTGCCAGTTATACTTTTGCCTTTGGCCTAGTGTGCTGACCCCCGTGTGCCTGTTTGTTGCTATAGCTTGTTTATATGGTTCTGACCCGATTCTGTTTCCCGTTGTGAGTTTGCCTGTTGTTTCTGTACTGCGTTATTATCTGTGTATGACTCATTGCCTGTGACCTGACTACTCTCTGCTCGCCCCTCTTGTACCTTGCAGCTATCTGTGTATGACTCATTGCCTGTGACCTGACTACTCTCTGCTCGCCCCTCTGGTACCTTGCAGCTATCTCTGTGTGTGACTCATTGGCTACGTCCTGACTATTCTCCCTGTCTATGACCCTTGGTAACTTTGTCTCACAGTTACTCTGCTAGGAATTGTCTTGCAGCTCCTAGCTCTGTGGAGTTTAGGCCACGCCTCTAGCAGTCACGTGCTTCAGGTCCTGCGGCTCTGAAGGACGCATCTATTCGGTTGCTGCCCGCTCCACAGGTAGCTTTGAGCACGCTTTCGCTTTACTCAGGGCACGCGCACTGGCTCAGTGAGCAAGTTCAGTGCGGTGTCTCTGACATATATGTTCTATTTGTGTATAGCTATTCTTTCGTTTCTTTATTAAACCTGTCAGTGTGATTTTACTGTATCGCACACTGAATTGCCGGCTTTTGTTAAAGGACAGCTGTGCGTATTTTTCGCAAGTCACACATCTGGTCCGTTTGTAATGTGTTTTTTTGGTGCACCTATAGACTTGCATTGGTGTACTACGGGAGCATGCTGCGATTGGCACGGACCGTAAAATAAACGCGAGAAAAATACGGCTGATGGGAGCTGCCCCATAGAGAATCATTGGTCCATGTGCAATGCATGTTTTTAATGCCTCTCACTCGTCCGTATTTCTCTCTGGTGTGACGCCGGCCTTACTGTATCTCTTTGAACATTGACTGCATTGAGCTATCTTTTAGTACCGTTTTCCTTGTTTGTGCAAACCACTGATCTTTGCACTTAACTTAGTGAACCACTCTGTTTACAATCTAAAATATTAGTGAACAGAATGCCATTGCCCATGAAGATTGGGCTAAGATTCTTCAGAAACTCAACCGAAGTTGGTGTCTGACTGACTATGCATCATGTTTGAAATAGGTTATGACAGCCAAATGGTGCTTTATTAATTACTAAAGATGCTTGTTGGGAAATTGTTGAAAAAAATCAGGGATTGTAGTATTCATAAAAGCGTCATTTTATGTTTCGCTTCGAGAAACCACTTGTTTCATTAGTAGTGCTGAACTATGTAAATTATTCTTACGTGATTGATTTATTGCAAACAGCAGAAAGTTTGAACATTTTCCTAACAATAATACTGTAAACCTAATTTGCAACAGGGTTTGAACACATTTTATTTCAAATCTAATAATCTTATTATATGCAGTAGTTCTTCAGTTTAAAAACACCACCAGCTTCTGCTCCCAAAATAAAGGGATAATTTTTGGATGGCTTGTGTAAAAGCTTTTGCTCTTTAATTTATCAACGAACAAAACTTTTGATACTTCCCAAACAGGGATAATTTTTGCACTACCCCGTAGTATGCTCTGCTATGGCTTCTGCTTCTGTTTGCACCGCCATTGTGTAAACACCAGCATGGCAGGCATCTGTGCACAAAAAGTGATAATTTTTTAGCTATTTTTAACATTTAAGCAGCTTTAAAAAAAATAATATGTTACTGTAGTGTATTGTTAAATAGGCTGTTGGTTACTGCAAACTGCATTTATTTTCCTACATTGAGGCCACTTGGATAAAAATTTGCTTCAAATAGTACAATGTACAATAACAAATGATATTGTGGTACCGTGTTAGCCAGAAAAATTGATGTGAGCTTTCAAAGAGTACAAAAGGGATTCAAGTCAAAGCTGGGTTTCTTCACTGTCTTATGCACATCTTTTCTGGCAAATTTGAAATTCAAAAGATTCACTGATTTCTAAAAATACCTTGTTTGCTCTCCTGGAAACATTAATAAATATAGTTGCACACCAACACACTTGAGGGTAGAATATAGAATTTTTAAACCAGTTCTTTCCAAATCAGCAGCTTTGCAATTTACATATTCTGTTTTCTGGCTCTCTGTTCGTTGAATGGTGAATCTTCAACATCTAAGTGCTAATAACAGCATTCAATGTCCCTTGATAAGTTATGAATAAAACCCACTAAGCATGTGGGTGTGATATATCTGCTACCCTGCCTCATTCTAGGAATGGAATGATTCATCAGTTCATGATATAAATTTAACCCACTGTGTTCCACATCTTATTTTGCATAAAATGCGACATGAGTGATGAAACATAAAATAAAAACAAGACGACATTTTTGATATCTCTTCACTGTGTTGAATTTGATTTTGCTTGTATAGGATTAGACTAGAGTTAGATTCAATATGGCAATCATGAATGGACAAAAGAACAAATTGCAATTCATGAGATAGACAATCATGGAAATCATTGTCGCATTGTTTTATATTCAGTGAATCAAACCGCCCATATCTCTTTATCTCCAATATAAAACAGAAGCTCTATAATCATATTCCAAACAGGAACTGTCATGTTGAGCTGCACATCTTTTTATAACAGTCTGATGTACAAATCTTCCTGAAAATGGTATAGAAAAGTCTCCATAGAAACAAAGATGCCTACATAGCTTGTATGTATCAAGAATTTGCATTTTTATAGAGAAAAATAAAGGAATAGAACAGTATTTAGTAGATATACAAACCAAAAAATTATCAAGGAAACATTCAAAAGTCCTTAAAGATGAGAAAATTATTTCATTCAGCCTGAATTTTGCTGTTTTCCTAATTTAATTATGTACATTGACATAGCCTACATTGTATGGATTGCCACGTGTAAAGCGGCAAAACAAGAGAAACAGCATATGTAAAGCGCCCATCTGAATTTACTATAATCCCTAAGTTTTTAAAAGGCTAGAAGTTGCCCCTTTTTGGACTATATTTTTGCTGCTGTTTGTCTACTATTAAATACAGTAAGTACTGTATAAGACAATCACATGACAGATTATAGACATACAAAATATGTGGAGCAAGGCATGGACAATATAATCAAAACTGCTTCATGTGACTGAAAAATGCGATAATGCAGATGCAGCTACTACAGCCGGTGCCTGATGCATAATGCTCATCGTTTGGGCAGCATGTATCAGCTGTCAGGTTTCCTTTAAAGTGGTTGTCCAGGCTTGAAATGAATGTCTGCAATCCATCTATGTGACTGCAGACTGCCAAATCATGACAGGGTGTCGTGTGCCTGCTGTTTTGAGTCCAATGAGGTGCGATCAGGTGGTCATGCAAGACCATGTATGCTATTTGCACATGTTGAGTTTCAATAGCCTTCAAGTTGTATACCTGAGGGCACATGACCTTCTGTTAACATCCGTGATACTGGGGCCATTATCATTGTACATGGGGAGGCTCAGGTTACATTAATAAATGTTAATATAAGTAGAACTCAGCGTTCAAGAGAGGTATGCAACAAGAATTACATTTTATTCCAATTAGGGCAATGTGAGTAAAACTTCATTCTTGTTGCATACCTCTCTTGAGTGCCAAATACTACTTACAGTAGGTACGGAAGCTATTCAGACCCCTTTAAATTTTTCACTCTTTGTTTCATTGCAGCCATTTGGTAATATTCAAAAAAGTTCATTTTTTTCTCATTAATGTACACTCTGCACCCCATCTTGACTAAAAAAAAACAGAAATGAAGAAATTTTTGCAAATGTATTTAAAAAGAAAAACTGAAATATCACATGGTCATAGGTATTCAGACCCTTTGCTCAGACACTCATATTTAAGTCACATGCTGTCCATTTCCTTGTGATTCTCCTTGAGATGGTTCTACTCCTTCATTGGAGTCCAGCTGTGTTTAATTAACCCCTTTCTGCCATCTGATGTACTATCCAGTCCATGGGACCCGGGCCCCTATGCCCATGGATGGGATAGTACGTCGGCGTGGTGAGCGCCGCTGATCGCGGCCGGGTGTCAGCTGATTATCACAGCTGACATCCGGCACAATGTGTCAGGGGCGGTCACGGACCGCCCCCGACACATTAACCCCTTGCACACCGCGATCAAACATGATCGCGGCGTACCGGGGGTTAAAGGGAAGCATCGGCAGGGAGGGGGCTCCCTCCGTGCTTCCCTGAGCCCCCCACGGCAGCGCAATGTGCAGCGCTGCTGCGGGGGGCTCCTTTCCTCCAGGCCCCCGAATCCAAGATGGCGACGGGGGCCTTCGGGGGCCTGAGGAAGCTGGCTTCCTCAGTGCCTGCAAAGTGCAGGCATGAGGAAGCCTTCTGCAGTGCCTGTGTCAGATCGCTGATCTGTCACAGTGATCTGTGATGTGACAGATCAGCGCAGGACAGTGATGTCCTACCTGGGACTATTTAATAAAGTAAAAAAAAAAAATAAAAAAAAGTGTTAAAATAATTAAAAAAAAATCGCCAAATAAATTAGAAAAAAAAAAAAATATTCCCCCAATAAATCCATTTTTTGGAAATAATAAAAAAAAAAAACAAGAAAAGTACACATATTAGGTATCGCCGCGTCCGTAATGACCCACCCTATAAAACTGTCCCATTAGTTAACCCCTTTAGCGAACCCCTTAAAAAATAAAAATAAAAAATGAAGCAAAAAAGAATGATTTATTATCATACCGCCAAACAAAAAGTGTAATAACGCGCGATCAAAAATACGCATATAAATATCCATGGTACCGCTGAAAACGTCATCTTGTCCCGCAAAAAACAAGCCATGACACAGCATCATCAGCGAAAAAATAAAACAGTTATAGCTCGCAGAATAAAGTGATGCAAAAAAATTATTTTTTATATAAAATAGTTTTCAATGCATAAAACCGACAAAAACATAAAAAAACGACCTAAATGAGGTATCGCTGTAACCGTACTGACCCGAAGAATAAAACCGCTTTATCAATTTTACCGCACGCGGAACGGTGTAAACGCACCCCCCCAAAAGAAATTCATGAAACGCTGGTTTTTGTTCATTCTGCGTCCCAAAAATAGGAATAAAAAGCGATCAAAAAATGTCACGTGCCCGAAAATGGTACCAATAAAAACGTCAACTCGTCCCGCAAAAAATAAGACCTGACATGACTCGGTGGGTCAAAATACGGAAAAATTATAGCTCTCAATATGTGGTGATGCAAAAACTATTTTTACAATAAAAAGCGTCTTTTAGCGTGCGACAGCTGCCAAACATAAAAACCGCCATAAATAGTAAATCAAACCCCCCGATATCACCCCCTTAGTTAGGGAAAAATAATAAAATTAAAAAAAAGTATTTATCTCCATTTTCCCATTAGGGTTAGGGCTAGGGTTAGGGCTAGGGTTAGGGCTAGGGTTAGGGCTAGGGTTAGGGTTAGGGCTAGGGTTAGGGCTAGGGTTAGGGCTAGGGTTAGGGGTCAGATTAGGGTTAGGGGTGTGTTGGGGTTAGGGTTGGAGTTATAATTGGGGGGTTTCCACTGTTTGGGCACATCAGGGGCTCTCCAAATGCAACATGGCGTCTGATCTCAATTCCAGCCAATTCTGAGTTGAAAAAGTCAAATGGTGCTCCTTCCCTTCCAAGCTCTGCCATGCGCCCAAACAGTGTTTTACCCCCACATGTAGGGTATCAGCCTACTCAGGACAAATTGCAAAACAATTTTTGGGGTCCAATTTCTCCTGTTACCCTTAGGAAAATAAAAAATTGGGGGCAAAAATATCATTTTTGTGGAAAAAAATGATTTTTTTATTTTCACGTCCGAGTGTTATAAACTTCTGTGAAGTACTTGGGGGTTCAAAGTGCTCACCACACATCTAGATAAGTTCCGTGGGGGGTCTAGTGTCCAAAATGGGGTCACTTGTGGGGAGCTTCAATAGTTTAGGTACATCAGGGGCTCTCCAAACGCACATGACACCCGCAGACCATTCCATCAAAGTCTGCATTCCAAAACGTCACTGCTTCCTTTCCGAGCCCCGACGTGTGTCCATACAGTAGTTTTCTCCCACATATGGGGTGTCAGCGTACTCAGGCCAAATTGGACAACAAGTTTTGGGGGTCCAATTTCTCCTGTTACCCTTGGGAAAATGAAAAAATTGGGGACTAATTGATCATGTTTCTGGAAAAAATACGATTTTTTTATTTTCATGCCCTAGCATTATAAACTTCTGTGAAGCCCTTGGGGGTTCAAAGTGCACACCTCACATCTAGATAAGTTCCTTAGTGGGTCTAGTTTTCAAAATGGGGTCATTTGTGGGGGGTTTCCACTGTTTAGGTACATTAGGGGCTCTCCAAAGGCAACATGACACCCGCAGACCATTCCATCAAAGTCTGCATTCCAAAATGTCACTACTTCCCTTCCGAGCCCCGACGTGTGCCCATACAGTAGTTTTCTCCCACATATGGGGTATCAGCATACTCAGGACAAATTGGACAACAACTTTTGGGGTCCAATTTCTCCTGGTACCATTGGGAAAATAAAAAAATGGTGACTAAAAGATCATGTTTGTGGAAAAAATACGAATTTTTTATTTTCACGCCTGGGCATTATAAACTTCTGTGAAGCACTGGGGGGTTCAAAGTGCTCACAACACATCTAGATAAGTTCCTTGGGAGGTCTAGTTTACAAAATGGTGTCATTTGTGGGGGGTTTCCACTGTTTAGGTACATTAGGGGCTCTCCAAAGGCAACATGACACCCACAGACCATTCCATCAAAGTCTGCATTCCAAAACGTCACTACTTCCCTTCCGAGCCCCGACGTGTGCCCATACAGTAGTTTTCTCCCACACATGGGGTATCAGCATACTCACGACAAATTGGACAACAACTTTTGGGGTCCAATTTCTCCTGGTACCCTTGGGAAAATAAAAAAATGGTGACTAAAAGATCATGTTTGTGGAAAAAAAACGACTTTTTTATTTTCACGTCAGGGCGTTATAAACTTCTGTGAAGCACTGGGGGTTCAAAGTGCTCACCACACATCTAGATAAGTTCCTTGGGGGGTCTAGTTTACAAAATAGTGTCATATGTGGGGGGTTTCCACTGTTTAGGTACATTAGGGGCTCTCCAAAGGCAACATGACACCCGCAGACCATTCCATCAAAGTCTGCATTCCAAAACGTCACTACTTCCCTTCCGATCCCCGACGTGTGCCCATACAGTAGTTTTCTCCCACATATGGGGTATCAGCATACTCACGACAAATTGGACAACAACATTTTGGGTCCAATTTCTCCTGGTACCCTTGGGAAAATAAAAAATTGGTGACTAAAAGATCATGTTTGTGGAAAAAATACGAATTTTTTATTTTCACGCCCGGGCATTATAAACTTCTGTGAAGCACTGGGGGGGGGTCAAAGTGCTCACCACACATCTAGATAAGTTCCTTAGGGGGTCTAGTTTCCAAAATGGTGTCATTTGTGGGGGGTTTCCACTGTTTTGGTACATCAGGAGTTTTCCAAACGCGACATGGTGTCCGATCTCAATTCCAGCCAAAAATGTCAAATGGCGCTGCTTCCCTTCCGAGCTCTGCCATGCGCCCAAATAGTGGTTTACCCCCACATGTGGGGTATCAGCGTACTCAGGACAAATTGCACAATAACTTTTATGGTCCTGTTACCCTTGGAAAAATAAGAATTGAGGGTGAAAAGATCATTTTTGTGGAAAAAATATGATTTTTTAATTGTATGGCTTTATGTTATAAACTTCTGTGAAGCCCATGGGGGTTCAAAGTTCTCACCACACATCTAGATAAGTTCCTTAGGGGGTCTAGTTTCCAAAATGGTGTCATATGTGGGGGGTTTCCACTGTTTTGGTACATCAGGGGTTTTCCAAACGCGACATGGTGTCCGATCTCAATTCCAGCCAAAAACGTCAAATGGCGCTGCTTCCCTTCCGAGCTCTGCCATGCGCCCAAACAGTGGTTTACCCCCACATGTGGGGTATCAGCGTACTCAGGTCAAATTGCACAATAACTTTTAGGGTCCTGTTACCCTTGGAAAAATAAGAATTGACGGTGAAAAGATCATTTTTGTGGAAAAAATATGATTTTTTAATTGTATGGCTTTATGTTATAAACTTCTGTGAAGCCCATGGGGGCTCAAAGTTCTCACCACACATCTAGATAAGTTCCTTAGGGGGTCTAGTTTCCAAAATGGTGTCATTTGTGGGGGGTTTCCACTGTTTTGGTACATCAGGGGTTTTCCAAACGCGACATGGTGTCCGATCTCAATTCCAGCCAAAAACGTCAAATGGCGCTGCTTCCCTTCCGAGCTCTGCCATGCGCCCAAATAGTGGTTTACCCCCACATGTGGGGTATCAGCGTACTCAGGACAAATTGCACAATAACTTTTAGGGTCCTGTTACCCTTGGGAAAATAAAAATTGGGGTGAAAAGATCATTTTTGTGGAAAAAATATGATTTTTTAATTGTACCGCTGTACGTTATAAACTTCTGTAAAGCCCTTGTGGGTTCAAAGTTCTCAACACATATCTAGATAAGTTCCTTGGGGGGTCTAGTTTCCAAAATGGGGTCACTTGTAGGGGGTTTCCACTGTTTAGGTACATCAGGGACTCTCCAAACGTGACATGGCGTCCAATCTGAATTCAGCCAATTTTGCATTGAAAAAGTCAAACGGCGCTCCTTCCATTCTGAGCTCTGCCATGCACCGAAACAGTGGTTCCCCCCCACATATCAGGTATCTGCGTACTTAGGACAAATTGCACAATAACTTTTGCAGTCCAATTTCTCCTGTTACCCTTGGTAAAATAAAAAAAATTGAACCTGAAGTATTTTTTTTATGAAAAAAAGTTGGATGTTCATTTTTTTTTTAAATATTCAAAAAAATTCCTGTGACGCACCTAAAGGGTTAATAAACTTCTTGAATGTGGTTTTGAGCACTTTAAGGGGTGCAGTTTTTAGAATGGTGTCACTTTTGGGTATTTTCTATCATATAGACCCCTCAAAGTGGCTTCAAATGTGATGTGGTCCTAAAAATAAAATGGTGTTGTAAAAATGAGAAATCGCTGGTCAACTTTTAACCCTTATAACTTCCTAACAAAAAAAAATTTTGGTTCCAAAATTGTGCTGATGTAAAGTAAACATGTGGGAAATGTTAGTTATCAAGTTTTTTGTGTGCTGTATCTCTGTGATTTAGGGGCATAAAAATTCAAATTTGGAAAATTGCGAAATTTTCAAAATTTTCGCCAAATTTCCGTTTTTCTCACAAATAAACGCAAGTTATTAGAATGAAATTTTACCACTATCATGAAGTACAATATGTCACGAGAAAACATTGTCAGAATCACCGGGATCCATGGAAGCGTTCCAGAGTTATGACCTCATAAATGTACAGTGGTCAGAATTGTAAAAATTGGCCCGGTCATGAACGTGCAAACCACCCTTGGGGGTGAAGGGGTTAAACTGATAAAACTTGATTTGTAAAGGCACAGACCTCAGAGCTCGCAGTGCATGTCAGACGAAATGAGAATCATGAGGTCAAAGGAACTGGCCAAGGAGCTCAGAGACAGAATTGTGAAAAGGCACACATCTGGCCAAAATTACAAAAGAATTTCTGCAGTGCTCAAAGTTGTTAAGAGTACAGTGGCCTCAATAATCCTTAAAAGGAAGAAGTTTGGAAGTTTGGGACCAATAGAAGTCTTCCTAGACCTGGCCGTCCAGCCAAACTGAGCAATTGTTGGAGAAGTGAGAGAGGTAAAGAAGAACCCCAAGATCTCTGTGGCTGAGCTCCACAGATGCAGCAGGGAAATGGGAGAAAGTTCCACAAAGTCAACTATCACTGCAGCCCTCCACCAGTCCGGTCTTTATGGCAGAGTGGCCAAACAGAAGCCTGTCCTCAGTGCCGGACATATGAAAGCCCACCTAGGCTTTGCTAAAAAACACATGAAGGACTCCCAGACTATGGGAATAAAGATTCTCTGGTCTAAGGAGACAAAGATAGAACTTCTTGCTGATGATTCTAAGCGATATGTGTGGAGAAAAACAGGCACTGCTCATCACCTGCCCGATACAATCCCAACAGTGAAACATGGTGGTGGCAGCATCATGCTATGGGGGTGTTTTTCAGCTGCAGGGACAGGACGACTGGTTTCAATTGAAGGAAACATGAATGCGACCAAGTACAGAGATATCTTGGATGAAAACCTCTTCCAGAGTGCTCTGGACCTCAGACTTGGCTGAAGGTTCACCTTCCAACAAGACAATGACCCTAAGCACACAACTAAAATAACAAAGGAGTGGCTTCAGAACAACTCTGTGACGATTCTTAACTGGCCCAGTCAAAGCCATGACCTAAACCCATTTGAGCATCTCTGGAGAGACCTGAAAATGCCTTTCCACCAACGTTCACTATCCAACCTGATGGAACTGGTGTGAAAAACTTGTTGCATCATTCACAAGGAGACTCATAGTTTTACTATCTCAAAAGGGTGCTTCTATTCAATACTGAGCAAGAGGTCTGAATACTTATGACCATGTAATATTGCAGTTCTTTTTTAATACATTTTCAAAAATTTCCACATTTCTGTTTTTTTCAGTCAAGATGGAGTGCAGAGTGTACATTAATCAGAAAAAAATGTTTTTTTTAATTTACCAAATGGCTGCAATGGAACTAAGAGTGAAAAATTTAAAAGGGTCTGAATACTTTCTATACTCACTGTATATTCTCCATTATGCATGGGAACTCTACACCTCTACACATTTCTGGTGTAACAGGTCAGACTAACCCCCCCGCCCAGAATATACCAGGGGTTAAAGTGGCCTGGGCCAGATTATACCCCCGGCATATTCTGGCCTAGGCCAATTTATACCCCTCTGGGCCAGAATATACCCCGTATATATTATGGCCTAGGTCAATCTATACCCCAGGGAATTGGCCTAGGCCAGATTACACCCCTCTGGGTCAGAATATACCCCAGCTGCTGTAAACAATATTTTTTACGCTTTTGATAACCATCAAAAATGGGACCCCAGGCAGCACATGGGGGAGCAGAGATAGTGAACAGGGTCCCAGGCAGCACACGGGGGCCCCAGGCAGCTCACAGGGCCCCAGGCAGCACACAGGGGCCCCAGGCAGCATACAGGGGGCAGAGACAGCAAACTGGGTCCCAGGCAGGACACGGGGCGCCAGGCAGCACACAAGATATGAAGCAGCAGTAGCAAACACTGCTCAGTGTCTGGATGGCCTGCTGTATAATTGCATCATGCAACAATGCAGCCTGCCATCTAGATGTTGCAGAGCTAGACCTGTCATGGGAAAAATGTATTATCAGCTGAAAGGTGAGGAATATTGTTGTATATTATTTTAATTCTGCTGCATTAGACCATTTCTTCTGTGGATAGGGCGATGACGTGAGAATGAGTTAATTTAGGTTCATTAAAGGAGTCTTATTCTTTCAATTAAAGGTCTTTATTTATTAACCCCACTTGCCACCACCACAGGGCAAGTGGGAAGAGCTGGGCAAAGAATCACATTTGGTGCTTATAATAGATGCACCTTTTCTGGAGTGTCTGTGGGCTGCTATTTTTAGTCCTTGGTAGTGATGAGCGAATTTGTTTGGAAAACGATCACCAAATATAAATTCGGCATGAATATGGCACATTTGGAAACATGATCGGAAACCCGAGCAAAATTTTAGAAAATCGGTAAAAATTGGTGACATTCGGTAAAAGTGTGCATTGCCACAACAATATTTGCATTGCCACAACAATATTTTCTGCACTTTAGCAATGATAATAGTGGTGTATCATGAGCATTTGGCATGTGTTTGATGAGGGGAGGGGATTTCAGAGCTCAGAAACACGGCACTCTTGTAAGCAGTCATTTTTTTCCCCTAACTTTATGTGTGCACATTGAGGATAGCCAATCAGGGCACAGGAAACACCCACAATGCCTTGACACAATGACTTGTGTCATTGGCTGCTCAAATCACATGACCCTCTTCATATAAATAGTGGACATCTTGTTTTAGCACCATTTTGACAATAATAGGCAGAGAAGCTGCTCCTGACGCTGGCACTGTTAACATCAAGTTTTTAGCTAGTTAGTTAGGCGGTTGTAAATCAGTCAGATAGTGTCCTGTGTGACTGTAAAAGTTACCTTCCGGAATTTTTTTTTTTGGCCATTACTGAGGTACACAGACAAAGCCAGCAGGGCATGTTTTGTGCACTGCTTGTATTGTGCTCCGTGCATGAGTATAGCATTCTAAATAATATTTTTTCACTAGGTAAATGTGAAATAGCCTGCTGTACTACACATTTTAGCTAGATAGCTAGGTTGTTTTCCATCAGTCAGATAGTGTAGCGAGCTACTGTGTCCAGCGTGGATGTTAAATTTACTTTCCAGCATTTTTTTTTCTTTTTTGGACATTACTGAGGTCCACAAAGACAACTGACTACTTCTGTTACTGGACATGCTACTCCACTACCTTTGTTTGGCAGGCACACAGTGGTACACCTTGTCGATGACGCCCAGAAAAAGCATGTACTCGAGTGGATGGCAAGTGTAGCTTCAAGTGGCCTCTCCTCTTCCTCCACCTGAACATCAGACCCAGTACAGTCCACAAAGGTGGCACCAAAATTTTACTTTCTTCCCCTGCATCCCAACTATCCATCCGTTCAAACTGACTGTACGGCACCTGTACCACAGATGGGTGAGTCTGAAGAGCTGATCACACATTCTATGACATGTTTAAAAGAAGTGTAGTCAAAAGCTTTGCAGATTCAAGAGGAGGAAATCTGCACCAATGCCCAAAATTTTTTAGCTTGGATCCCGGGCAGTACAAAGTATGGTCTGAACAGCATCCTGACCCTCATCATCAGACATTAACCTCTGGGGGAGGTAATCCTGATGAGACTCATATCTGAGGTTCACACAAACTGTACTGTGCTGTCAGGGCAAGAAGAGGAGGAGGGTGACTCCAAGGGTGATGAATGTGATAACACAGAGGATGATGATGATGAGGTGTTAGATCCCAGTTGCCATGAACATAGAGGCACACAGCTGAGTAGGTCATCTGAGAAGGAAGACGAGGAGGTTACGATGCAAGGCCCATCACAGACACAATGTGATGCAACCACGAGCGATGCATCCTCAGCCACATCTGTGCCTCTGACCAGCAGCGTCTGCATCTCGCAGGGGTGGCAAGGGTTGCCTAGCCTTGGCCTTTTTTGACACAGCAATGGATGAGCTATCTCACGTAATCTAACAACTTTAAGTCGAGTTAAAAAGTGCAATAATTTGACTATTACATGTATGAACCTTCACATGCACAAAAAACGTGCTTTACTGTGGGAATTCCACTTCGCAAAAATGCGGACCAGTGAACCAGTGAACCATGCGGTCCATGCGGACCAGTGAACCATCAGCCTCCCCATCAATCGCATCTGCTGCTTCTTCCTCCTTCTCCTCTGTTACCGTGCCAACTATTGAGATGCAGGTCTTTGGGATGTTTACCCACTCCAGTCAGGCTGACTGAAAGGCTGCCTTCAGTTGTAACAGTAGCATACATGCCTGCTGTTTTTGACCGATCTCAGAGAACAAGCACACCACAAGTTTCTCAGTCCACAGTAACATCTCCGCCTGCACCTCTCTCGTGGTCCAGCAGTTTGTCCAGTTCACTGTACTCCACCCTCTCTCAGCACTGCAGCCATCCCACGGTTCCACAGTTGTGGTCACGTAAAAGATTGTTTCCTCCTACGCATGACAAAGCTAAGAGGTTGAACTCCACCATCTCCAATTTGTTGGCCACGTATATGCTGTCTCTCCACCTGGTAAATACAGATGGTTTCCGAAAGCTAATGGCCACCGCGTACCCCTGTACCAATAACCGAGTCGGCAATACTTTTCTAAGAAAGCTGTAACTGCGCTACGCCAGCATGTCACAGACAACATCACCCATTCCTTGACAAAATTTCTGTCTGCCAGGGTGCATTTCTCCACAGACACATGGATGAGTAAGCGTGGCCAAGGGTGTTACATCTTGCTGACTGGACACCGGGTGACTCTAGTGGCTGTGAGGACAGGTGCTGCTCCACAAGTCTTGGAATCTTCAAGGCTGGCAGGACAAACCTCTACATTTAACACTTCCTCCACTGCTTCTGCCTCCTATATCTCCTCTAGGGCCTCCTCCTGCACCCTCAAGCCCTGCCTTAATGAGACACGTGTTCCAACAGTGGAGAGGGAACCCCCACCACCTCCAGACTGGTCAGCCAGGGCTCACTACAATCAGGCAGTCTTAAAATTTATATGCCTTGGAGATCGCAGTCATACAGCTGAAGAGTTGTGGACAGCTCTCCTGGGTAAGTTTGACCAATAGCTGTTTCCGCTGAACTTTCATCCAGAGAAGTCCATGTCCGATAACAGTATGAATCTGGTGGCGGCACTATGGTGAGGCAAGCTCAGACACGTGCCTTGCATGGCTCACATCCTCAACCTGGTGGTACAGCATTTTCTCAGCCACTATCCTGGCCTCGGTAAGCTGCTCCAGAAAGCACGTAAGTTGTGTGCTCATTTCCACCGTTTGCATCCCTCTGGTCATTGATAACATTGTATCTAATTTCAAGACTGTTGTCACACAGGAGGGTGCAAAGGGAGGGTGGATTACTGCAATCAAGGGGGGCTGGTAATAACAGACCAACCATTATCGAAGTTGCAGGAGAAACAAATGGAGGAAGAGGTAATGGGTGAGCAACTGTCAGGGGAAGAGAGTAGTCCTCCCCTCTCTGTTGTTCGTGGTTGGTGGGAGGGGACGGAGGAAACGAGTCTCATTGTTACCCAGCCACCAACACAGCATGGACTTGGACCTCATGGTAGAGCCCGACACATGAGTGCCTTCTTGTTGAACTAACTGCAACATGATCCCTGCATAGTTATGATTAGGAATAATGGTGACTACTGGGTTGCCACTTTGTTAGATCCACATTATAAAACCAAATTTTGCCAGATGAAAGGGAAAGGGACCCGCGAATACTGGAGTATCGAAACACGCTTTTATACAACCTTAAGTGAGCTTTTTCCCAAGATAGCAGTGAAGCACACAGTTCTCATCACAGCTGTAGACTTCCAACCTCCGGCACATCAATTTGTCAATGCTAAAACATTAGCAGCAGCAGTGGTGGAAGTGGAAGAAGCAATTTCTCTGAGTCCTTTGACACATTTTTTTAGACCAACTTGCACACCAGCACAACAGAGTCCAAGTCTTACATGTGGTGAACAAATGGAGAGGATGGTGTAGGAGTATCTAGAACTAAATATCAGTACCATCAGTGAGGGTTTGGGCCCTTTCACATTTTGGTCTTCCAAAATTGATGAGTGGCCTGAGCTTGCCTCACACGCCTTGAAGGTTTTATCATGCCAGGAAGCCAGCGTTCTCTCAGAACATGTCTTCAGTGCTGCTGGTGGCGTCCTCATGGATAAGCACAGCCGGCTGTCCCCTGAAAGTGTACAC
The DNA here is from genome assembly GCF_039654945.1 of Dendrobates tinctorius. Lineage (NCBI taxonomy): Eukaryota > Metazoa > Chordata > Amphibia > Anura > Dendrobatidae > Dendrobates > Dendrobates tinctorius. The sequence goes on along the minus strand of NW_027361827.1, from coordinate 6,036,548 downwards.
CACCTAACTTTCATTAAGATGAACAAGTCATGGATCTTCAAGGACTTTTGCACCTCAATCGCAGCCTGTACAGACTAGGTGATATTGCATTTTTTAGTGTGATGTACTAATGTCACATAACTGCACTCTGTGATGTCTTTATTGCGGCTTCTGTGCCTGCTGTGGCTGCTGCTGCTGCTGATGTTAAAACACATTTGTGGAAATGTGAACAGTCATGGTTGGTCTACATCTGCTGGGTTAGCTTTAGTGGACTATGTCTCGGCTGTAATTATATTATTTCGATTCTCGTGACAGTTATTCCACTTTGGTGATGTTAGGCATTCAGTTTTTAACCCCTTCACCCCCAAGGGTGGTTTGCACGTTCATGACCGGGCCAATTTTTACAATTCTGACCACTGTACATTTATGAGGTCATAACTCTGGAACACTTCCATGGATCCCGGTGATTCTGACATTGTTTTCTCGTGACATATTGTACTTCATGTTAGTGGTAAAATTTCATTCAAATAACTTGCGTTTATTTGTGAGAAAAACAGAAATTTGGCAAAAATGTTGAAAATTTCGCAATTTTCCAACTTTGAATTTTTATGCCCTTAAATCACAGAGATACGGCACACAAAAAACTTGATAACTAACATTTCCCACATGTTTACTTTACATCAGCACAATTTTGGAACCAAAATTTTTTTTTGTTAGGAAGTTATAAGGGTTAAAAGTTGACCAGCGATTTCTCATTTTTACAACACCATTTTATTTTTAGGACCACATCACATTTGAAGCCACTTTGAGGGGTCTATATGATAGAAAATACCCAAAAGTGACACCATTCTAAAAACTGCACCCCTTAAAGTGCTCAAAACTACATTCAAGAAGTTTATTAACCCTTTAGGTGCGTCACAGGAATTTTTTTGAATATTTAAAAAAAAATGAACATCTAACTTTTTTTCATAAAAAAAATACTTCAGGTTCAATTTTTTTTATTTTACCAAGGGTAACAGGAGAAATTGGACTGCAAAAGTTATTGTGCAATTTGTCCTGAGTACGCAGATACCTGATATGTGGGGGGGAACCACTGTTACGGTGCATGGCAGAGCTCAGAATGGAAGGAGCACCGTTTGACTTTTTCAACGCAAAATTGGCTGCAATTCAGATTGGACGCCATGTCACGTTTGGAGCGTCCCTGATGTACCTAAACAGTGGAAACCCCCTACAAGTGACCACATTTTGGAAACTAGATCCCCCAAGGAACTTATCTAGATATGTGGTGAGAACTTTGAACCCACAAAGGCTTTACAGAAGTTTATAATGTACAGCGGTACAATTAAAAAATCATATTTTTTTCCACAAAAATGATCTTTTCACCCCAATTTTTATTTTCCCAAGGGTAACAGGACCCTAAAAGTTATTGTGCAATTTGTCCTGAGTACGCTGATACCCCACATGTGGGGGTAAACCACTATTTGGGCGCATGGCAGAGCTCGGAAGGGAAGCAGCGCCATTTGACGTTTTTGGCTGGAATTGAGATCGGACACCATGTCGCGTTTGGAAAACCCCTGATGTACCAAAACAGTGGAAACCCCCCACATATGACACCATTTTGGAAACTAGACCCCTAAGGAACTTATCTAGATGTGTGGTGAGAACTTTGAACCCCCATGGGCTTCACAGAAGTTTATAACATAAAGCCATACAATTAAAAAATCATATTTTTTCCACAAAAATGATCTTTTCACCCTCAATTCTTATTTTTCCAAGGGTAACAGGACCGTAAAAGATATTGTTCAATTTGTTCTGAGTACGCTGATACCCCACATGTGGGGGTAAACCACTATTTGGGCGCATGGCAGAGCTCGGAAGGGAAGCAGCGCCATTTGACGTTTTTGGCTGGAATTGAGATCGGACACCATGTCGCGTTTGGAAAACTCCTGATGTACCAGAACAGTGGAAACCCCCCACAAATGACACCATTTTGGAAACTAGACCCCCTAAGGAACTTATCTAGATGTGTGGTGAGCACTTTCACCCCCCCAGTGCTTCACAGAAGTTTATAATGCCCGGGGGTGAAAATAAAAAATTCGTATTTTTTCCACAAACATGATCTTTTAGTCACCATTTTTTTATTTTCCCAAGGGTACCAGGAGAAATTGGACCCCAAAAGTTGTTGTCCAATTTGTCCTGAGTATGCTGATACCCCATATGTGGGAGAGAACTACTGTATGGGCACACGTCGGGGATCGGAAGGGAAGTAGTGACGTTTTGGAATGCAGACTTTGATGGAATGGTCTGCGGGTGTCATGTTGCCTTTGGAGAGCCCCTAATGTACCTAAACAGTGGAAACCCCCCCCACAAATGACACCATTTTGTAAACTAGACCCCCCAAGGAACTTATCTAGATGTGTGGTGAGCACTTTGAACCCCCCCAGTGCTTCACAGAAGTTTATAACGCCCAGACGTGAAAATAAAAAATTCGTATTTTTTCCACAAACATGATTTTTTAGTCACCGTTTTTTTATTTTCCCAAGGGTACCAGGAGAAATTGGACCCCAAAAGTTGTTGTCCAATTTGTCCTGAGTATTCTGATACCCCATATGTGGGAGAAAACTACTGTATGGGCACACGTCGGGGATCGGAAGGGAAGTAGTGACGTTTTGGAATGCAGACTTTGATGGAATGGTCTGCGGGTGTCATGTTGCCTTTGGAGAGCCCCTAATGTACCTAAACAGTGGAAACCCCCCACAAATGACACCATTTTGTAAACTAGACCCCCCAAGGAACTTATCTAGATGTGTGGTGAGCACTTTGATCCCCCCAGTGCTTCACAGAAGTTTATAACGCCCGGGCGTGAAAATAAAAAATTTGTATTTTTTCCACAAACATGATCTTTTAGTCACCATTTTTTTATTTTCCCAAGGGTACCAGGAGAAATTGGACCCCAAAAGTTGTTGTCCAATTTGTCCTGAGTATGCTGATACCCCATATGTGGGAGAAAACTACTGTATGGGCACACGTCGGGGCTCGGAAGGGAAGTAGTGACATTTTGGAATGCAGACTTTGATGGAATGGTCTGCGGGTGTCATGTTGCCTTTGGAGAGCCCCTAATGTACCTAAACAGTGGAAACCCCCCACAAATGACCCCATTTTGAAAACTAGACCCACTAAGGAACTTATCTAGATGTGAGGTGTGCACTTTGAACCCCCAAGGGCTTCACAGAAGTTTATAATGCCAGGGCATGAAAATAAAAAAATCGTATTTTTTCCAGAAACATGATCAATTAGTCACCATTTTTTTATTTTCCCAAGGGTACCAGGAGAAATTGGACCCCAAAAGTTGTTGTCCAATTTGTCCTGAGTATGCTGATACCCCATATGTGGGAGAGAACTACTGTATGGGCACACGTCGGGGATCGGAAGGGAAGTAGTGACGTTTTGGAATGCAGACTTTGATGGAATGGTCTGCGGGTGTCATGTTGCCTTTGGAGAGCCCCTAATGTACCTAAACAGTGGAAACCCCCCCACAAATGACACCATTTTGTAAACTAGACCCCCCAAGGAACTTATCTAGATGTGTGGTGAGCACTTTGAACCCCCCCAGTGCTTCACAGAAGTTTATAACGCCCAGACGTGAAAATAAAAAATTCGTATTTTTTCCACAAACATGATTTTTTAGTCACCGTTTTTTTATTTTCCCAAGGGTACCAGGAGAAATTGGACCCCAAAAGTTGTTGTCCAATTTGTCCTGAGTATTCTGATACCCCATATGTGGGAGAAAACTACTGTATGGGCACACGTCGGGGATCGGAAGGGAAGTAGTGACGTTTTGGAATGCAGACTTTGATGGAATGGTCTGCGGGTGTCATGTTGCCTTTGGAGAGCCCCTAATGTACCTAAACAGTGGAAACCCCCCACAAATGACACCATTTTGTAAACTAGACCCCCCAAGGAACTTATCTAGATGTGTGGTGAGCACTTTGAACCCCCCAGTGCTTCACAGAAGTTTATAACGCCCGGGCGTGAAAATAAAAAATTTGTATTTTTTCCACAAACATGATCTTTTAGTCACCATTTTTTTATTTTCCCAAGGGTACCAGGAGAAATTGGACCCCAAAAGTTGTTGTCCAATTTGTCCTGAGTATGCTGATACCCCATATGTGGGAGAAAACTACTGTATGGGCACACGTCGGGGATCGGAAGGGAAGTAGTGACGTTTTGGAATGCAGACTTTGATGGAATGGTCTGCGGGTGTCATGTTGCCTTTGGAGAGCCCCTAATGTACCTAAACAGTGGAAACCCCCCACAAATGACACCATTTTGTAAACTAGACCCCCCAAGGAACTTATGTAGATGTGTGGTGAGCACTTTGATCCCCCCAGTGCTTCACAGAAGTTTATAACGCCCGGGCGTGAAAATAAAAAATTTGTATTTTTTCCACAAACATGATCTTTTAGTCACCATTTTTTTATTTTCCCAAGGGTACCAGGAGAAATTGGACCCCAAAAGTTGTTGTCCAATTTGTCCTGAGTATGCTGATACCCCATATGTGGGAGAAAACTACTGTATGGGCACACGTCGGGGCTCGGAAGGGAAGTAGTGACATTTTGGAATGCAGACTTTGATGGAATGGTCTGCGGGTGTCATGTTGCCTTTGGAGAGCCCCTAATGTACCTAAACAGTGGAAACCCCCCACAAATGACCCCATTTTGAAAACTAGACCCACTAAGGAACTTATCTAGATGTGAGGTGTGCACTTTGAACCCCCAAGGGCTTCACAGAAGTTTATAATGCCAGGGCATGAAAATAAAAAAATCGTATTTTTTCCAGAAACATGATCAATTAGTCCCCAATTTTTTCATTTTCCCAAGGGTAACAGGAGAAATTGGACCCCCAAAACTTGTTGTCCAATTTGGCCTGAGTACGCTGACACCCCATATGTGGGAGAAAACTACTGTATGGACACACGTCGGGGCTCGGAAGGGAAGCAGTGACGTTTTGGAATGCAGACTTTGATGGAATGGTCTGCGGGTGTCATGTGCGTTTGGAGAGCCCCTGATGTACCTAAACTATTGAAACTCCCCACAAGTGACCCCATTTTGGACACTAGACCCCCCACGGAACTTATCTAGATGTGTGGTGAGCACTTTGAACCCCCCCAGTGCTTCACAGAAGTTTATAACACTCGGACGTGAAAATAAAAAAATCATTTTTTTCCACAAAAATGATATTTTTGCCCCCAATTTTTTATTTTCCTAAGGGTAACAGGAGAAATTGGACCCCAAAAATTGTTTTGCAATTTGTCCTGAGTAGGCTGATACCCTACATGTGGGGGTAAAACACTGTTTGGGCGCATGGCAGAGCTTGGAAGGGAAGGAGCACCATTTGACTTTTTCAACTCAGAATTGGCTGGAATTGAGATCAGACGCCATGTTGCATTTGGAGAGCCCCTGATGTGCCCAAACAGTGGAAACCCCCCAATTATAACTCCAACCCTAACCCCAACACACCCCTAACCCTAATCTGAGCCCTAACCCTAACCCTAGCCCTAACCCTAGCCCTAACCCTAGCCCTAACCCTAACCCTAGCCCTAGCCCTAACCCTAGCCCTAACCCTAATGGGAAAATGGAGATAAATACTTTTTTTTTTATTTTATTATTTTTCCCTAACTAAGGGGGTGATATCGGGGGGTTTGAATTACTATTTATGGCGGTTTTTTTGTTTGGCGGCTGTCGCACGCTAAAAGACGCTTTTTATTGTAAAAATAGTTTTTGCATCACCACATATTGAGAGCTATAATTTTTCCGTATTTTGACCCACCGAGTCATGTCAGGTCTTATTTTTTGCAGGACGAGTTGACGTTTTTATTGGTACCATTTTCGGGCACGTGACATTTTTTGATCGCTTTTTATTCCTATTTTTGGGTCGCAGAGTGAACAAAAACCAGCGTTTCATGAATTTCTTTTGGGGGGGTGCGTTTACACCGTTCCGCGTGCGGTAAAATTGATAAAGCGGTTTTATTCTTCGGGTCAATACGGTTACAGTGATACCTCATTTAGGTCGTTTTTTTATGTTTTTGTCGGTTTTATGCAATGAAAACTATTTTTTATAAATAATAATTATTTTTGCATCGCTTTATTCTGCGAGCTATAACTTTTTTATTTTTTCGCTGATGATGCTGTGTGGCAGCTCGTTTTTTGCGGGACAAGATGACGTTTTCAGCGGTACCATGGATTTTTATATGCGTCTTTTTGATCGTGCGTTATTACACTTTTTGTTTGGCAGTATGATAATAAATCATTATTTTTTGCTTCGTTTTTTTATTTTTATTTTTTAAGGGGTTCGCTAAAGTGGTTAACTAATGGGACAGTTTTATAGGGCGGGTCATTACGGACGCGGCGATACCTAATATGTGTACTTTTATTGTTTTTTTTTTTTATTATTTCCAAAAAATGGATTTATTGGGGGAATATTTTTTTTTTTTTTTTCTAATTTATTTGGCGAGTTTTTTTTAATTATTTTAACACTTTTTTTATTTTTTTTTTTACTTTATTAAATAGTCCCAGGTGGGACATCACTGTCCTGTGACAGATCGCTGATCTGTCACATCACAGATCACTGTGACAGATCAGCGATCTGACACAGGCACTGCTGAAGGCTTCCTCATGCCTGCGCTTTGCAGGCACTGAGGAAGCCAGCTTCCTCAGGCCCCCGAAGGCCCCCGTCGCCATCTTGGGTACGGAGGCCTGGAGGAAAGGAGCCCCCGCAGCAGCGCTGCACATTGCGCTGCCGTGGGGGGCTCAGGGAAGCACGGTGGGAGCCCCCTCCCTGCCGATGCTTCCCTTTAACCCCCGGTACACCGCAATCATGTTTGATCGCGGTGTGCAAGGGGTTAACGTGTCGGGGGCGGTCCGTGACCGCCCCTGACACATTGTGCCGGGTGTCAGCTGTGATAATCAGCTGACACCCGGCCGCGATCAGCGGCGCTCACCCCGTGGGCGCCGCTGATCGCGCCGACGTACTATCCCGTCCATGGGCATAGGGGCCCAGGGCACATGGACGGGATAGTACGTCGGATGGCAGAAAGGGGTTAAAATGGGAACACTCCTGGTTGGGTGTCCATCTGCTACACTGGGGGTAGTGGAAGACCTGTTGGCCCCTATTATACTGTTTCTACTGTGATGAAATTGATGCCACTTCTGTGGTGTCTGCCAATAATTTTTGGAAATGTGAGCAATCGTGGTTGGGTCTCCTTCATGCCTGTTGCCTTTAGCAGTAGGCCTCCTAGACCTTCAGGCTTCCCCTTCCTTGGACTCATCTATCCATATTACTATCCTTAAATTTTTCTGACAATGGTGGTCTACAAAACTGATATTTGTGCCACCTGAATGTAGCTCAGCATGAAAGCAAGTAGAGGTGTTGCATGTGGTATCACGGATCCCAGCAAAGGGGCATACACTGATCCCTCACTTACCTCGTCTTACTGTGAAGTTTAATTGATAGTTGTAAATGCTGTCCCAGTCCCTGATACCTAATGCCTGGCTAATTGCTGCAATCCCATGCTAAAATCTGGACTGTGGGTGAGTTGAGGTCACTTTCCTGGTGTCTGTCCCTTATTTGATGTGTTTTGGCAGCATTTGGGGTGCTTATAAGGTGCATGCATTTGTTTTTGCCTCCCATTGACGTGAATGGCGTTCGATAATGTTCAGCGAATATTCGTCTGATTAATAGGTGAACATTGCAAATTCGGCAAACGTAATCCAAACCAAACATTGAAATAACCGACCCATTAGCCCGGCCAGTTGTCAAAAGTGTGGGGGACCTCATGCCGTTTTTTTAAATTATTTACTTAAGTAATTAAGTAATATGCCTTAGGGACCCCTCTATTCATGATAACCAGCTTTGCTGAAGCTGACAGCTGAGGGTTGCAGCCCGCAGCTTTCAGTTTTGTCTGGCTGGTTATTAATAATACAAGGGAACCTCATGTCATTCTTTTATTATTATTTGCTCTCGCTGAGTTGAATACAGCTCTCAACATTGTCTCCTGCTAGTGCTGAATGTCATGTGAGCTGTGTTCACTTCAGCACCCTGCACCACGGAACAGTGCCACTGAATCCCAGGTGTCGGTACATGTCACACTGATGACACAGGGATGTCAGCCCTTAGTGAACTCAGTTATTTACCAAACTTTGACCGACTTTTTCCAATTTTTAGGAAAAATGCTCAAGAATTAGAATGTGAATCTGAATGAGCTATGTTTGTGCTGAATTTGAGATTGGCAAATGTTTTCCGCTCATCTCTACTACTTACCAACATAGCATTTTTGATTGCTTATTGGACATATACTTACAGTACCTACCAAAGTAGAGCTTTTGGTGATGGCCTTTGCGAGAAAGAATAATATATATAAAAAAATGAAAAAAAAATGCTTGTTTTTATTACGGTATACCTAGCATTTCTTTTCCTTTTTCTCAAGCATTGGATAAGTGTGGTCGAACATTTATATTAACGTTATACTTGTGTACAAATTGTATGGGAAACAAAAAATTGGCACTGTCAAAGAGCACAGTAGTGTTAAAGGAAATAAAAAATATAACATGGCTAAGAATGTCAAGCAGCTAGCAAAATCAACATCACTGCCACCATTGGCACCAGCAGACTAGGCAGTAGTATTACCAAATGCAGATTACAATTTCTCTCCTTTTTCTCTGTCGAACATATCAGTGGGGAAGACGCAGAAGGTGTCACATAAGATGATGTTATTTGCGGAGGCCCCAGCCGCGCAGTGTGAATACATCATAACACACTGCAGGGTGGGATCTGGGGCCTCCACAACACGCAGGCGCAATAGCCTGATGTCGGTTCTTGGGCAGCGCGGACTGCGCATGCCCAAGAACTCTTGTCACAGCGCAGGCGCCGGGATTCAAAACAGGAGGATGCAGCGACGCACAGGGGCATCATGATGGATGGATGGTGGGATGCACCAGGATGTAGGACAGGCATGATGGACGGATGGTAGGCGGCTGATAGTGGGGGACACAACAAACCTGTGGGACACATTACAGGTATGAGGACCTAGTTATAAAAGTCGATATTTCAGCGTTACTAGGGGTCAGAAACAGAACAGCCACCTTCACAGAATGCAGCCTTAGTGCTGCTGAAGGTGGCTCTTTAACTGAAAAATCCCCTGGGGGGGTGACAGGTTCCCTTTAAAGCTGATAATTTTTTTTATGCTAGGCCTGAAGTCTTAGCAGTGTCTATTCTTAAAATTCAGAGCAAAGACATGCTACAGATGGATGAATGGACCAGAATTTTCAACACTCTCTTTTGTTTGTCATTTCCTAGTTTTGTACAAAATAGATGAGGTTAAAAACTTTTTTTTGATATGGAAACATTTTATTCAAAGTCTAGAGCTTCACAGTAAATAAGTGTAACACGTCACTCCTTGTATTTCAGGTGCTCAGATAAGGGTTACCACTCCCTTATAATCAATATGAAAAATAATCTGGCACTCAAATGCTTACTGCAGCAAAAATATTTTTTTATTTATTTTTCACAATCCAAAATATAACGTTTCGGTCTGTTCAGCGACCTTCATCAGACTGAAATAAGCAAACAAAATAGAATAATAAAGTCAAGACATGACCTATATCCAAAGAATATACAAGAACAAAAACATGTATATATGTGTATAAAAAGAAAGAATACACAATTATGGCTGTATATATGAATATCATGAAGAGGTGTACTAATAAATAAACAAACGAAAAATAGATCCACCACATAATGTTAACATAGACCCTTATAGAGATTCAATGCATATTAGAATATTCAAAATTTACATAAACACATAGTAATAGAAACTCCATTTGGAACTGGTTATCAAACTGCAGTATCAAAAAAATGACCTCGCTTACCAGTTTATGCAAATGTGAATGAGCTCCAAAAACATAATGAACTGGAGCATCTAGAAATAATGAAGACCGCCTGTGAGAATATCATCCAATATAAGTGACAGATCACAAGAAAAAACGGCCCAAAAAGCGTCTTACCAGTGAAGAATCATATGAAGAAAACCATAAGAAAGGAGCGCTGTGTGGTAGCGGTATAAGCCGGTGAGAAATGCGCCCTGCAGTAATGGTGTCAGTGACCCTCTTAAATAGCGGTATACCCGGAAGTGCGATTCTGGAAGTCTTGTGCGCCATGTTAGTGAGACGCTGTATGAGAGCGCCGAAGGACAAACCGGAAGTGCGTCACCGGGACCTCTCTGAAAGGAAGTGTTCAGTGGAATACACTAGTGAAACGCAAACAGGAAGAAGGTAGTGCAGGAGGCAGTCCAGGAATCTCAATGAAAGATGACTCATCGCTGGAAAATGTGTAAACATAGAAACAAAGAATATCAAGACGGGACATAGGAAATATCAAAAAGGATCACATTAAATATAACATATTATAAAGAAATATTATTTTGATCTGTCTAATAATAAGAACCAAAAATAATTACCTTACAAGCGGCAAATACGCCAATTAATAAATAACATATTACAATGATTGCAGACCAAATTATAACAAATAATTGCAAATAATCATAAGTACACAAAATTGTTACACATAAATCTTCAAAGTCAATTCAGAATACACCTGTGACATCATAGTCTCTATGTAATCCCATAGGTTCAAGACTCTGTAAGTAATGAATCCAATATGCTTCTCTTAGTTGAAGCTTTTTTACAAGGTCCCCACCTCTTCTGTTAATATTAACTTGCTCCAACACCAAAAAACGTAACTGTGCTACTGTATGTCCTGCTTGCTTGGGTAGTCTCCCCTACATAGACTTTGCCACAAGGGCATTTAATGGCATATATAACAGATTTAGACTCACAGGTGTGGAAACCCTGAATCGGGATATCCAAGCCTGTGAGTGGATGGGAAACTTTTGGACCTTTAAGAACGTTTGCGCATTGAGCGCATTGAAGGCATGGGAACGTACCCCTTCGTTGAGTTTGAAGGAAAGTTTGTCTAGGAACTATAAGAGTGGAACCAATATCAGCCCTAATAATCTTATTCCTCAAGTTACTCGGTCGAAGAAAGCAAGGAAGAAATGGAACTTGAAATTCTTCAATAATTCTTCAATATTTGGGAAACTATCCCGCAAAATATGCCAATGTTTACGTATTTTAATATGTATTTTATACATCAAAGGATGAAATGTATGAATAAAAGGGACTCTCCGCGAAGTGGAAAGTTTTTTAGAAATGTATGTTTTATACCGACATTGTCGGACTAGTTGTCAAGGATAACCTCTCTCGATAAATTTGTCTTCCATCTCGTTCATTCTTTGTGTACGGACTACAGGATCACTAACTATCCTACGTACTCTCTCAAACTGGGAGAGTGGAACCGATTTTTTAGTAGCTTTCGGATGGCAACTTTGATAAAGCAATAAATTATTGCGATCCGTGTCTTTCACATAGAAGTCTAATGTCAAATTTCCCTCGTCATCCTGTAAAACGTTAGTGTCTAAAAAATTGATCTCACATTTGTCAAAATTCAAAGAGAAGGTTAGTTCAGGCCAAACTTGGTTAATTTCTGCAAAGAATTGTTGTAAACTATCACTGCAGCCTTGCCAAAAGCAAAAAACGTCGTCAATATAGCGACGCCATAATAGGCAATGGGACTGATATAATATATTAGGATAAATGTAATCTAATTCAAAAAATGACATAAAACAATTTGCGTATGGGGGGGCCACATTGGACCCCATCGCTGTACCCTGAACTTGAAGATAGTTTTTATCTTCGAAAATAAAAAAATTTTCTTTAAGAACAAGTTCCAAAAGTTCCATGAGAAATGAAATTACTATCAGATCAAAGGAAGAACCTTCCAATAATCTTTTCATAGCTTCCATGCCCTTTTGATGTTGAATTGACGTATATAAATAATTCACATCAAAGGTCACTAACAAAGTACCTTCCGGTAATCTACCCCACCCTTGTATAAGTTGTAAAAAAGACCCTGTATCAAGAAAAAAAGATGGAGTATTTTTAATGAGGGGTGTTAAAATTTTTTACAATAGTATAGACAGAGGAGAAAGGATTGAGTCTGTTGATGCAACAATAGGTCTGCCAGGGGGCCTGTCCAGTCGTTTATGTATTTTGGGTAATACATAAAAGACTGGGATCAATGGATTCTTTTTGATCAGGAAATCCCTGGTTTTGTTATCTATAATATGTGATGCAAATGCTTTTTCTACAATTTCCTTGATCTTCTCTCTGATTGATGTAGTGGGATTATTAAGAAGGGGTCGATACACATCCAAATTGGATAATTGAGACAAAATTTCATTAATATAATATGAACGGTCCATGATAACAGTAGCTCCCCATTTATCAGCAGGCTTTATTATTATATCCTTATCCTCCGTTAATGTTCTTAAGGCTACTTGGTCTGTATGGTCAAGATTAGAACGAACCATAAAATCACCTCTAATAATACTCTTACAATAATCAGATACTTCTCTATTGATTAATGTAACAAAAGTCTCAATCGGGTGGCTATTTTTAGGTGGTGTGAAAGTAATACGTAATTTCAAACCTAAATCAGTCAAATTTATTGGTGTTGAGTGCGTCTCAGATGTTGTTAAAATACTAGAATTACTGAAATGAGCCTTCAATCTTAGATTTCTATAGAATCTCTGCAGGTCAATGTCTAACTGAAAAGTATTAAATCTGTATGTAGGGCAGAACGATAAACCTTTTTGTAATAACCGTATTTGAGGAGAATTTAGACTTTTAGAAGAAATATTGACCACTAAGTTGGCATTACCTGGGATCTGGTGTTCATCCCGTGCCGATTGGTTTCTGAAACATTGCCCACCCCTCCTCATCCTTTTCTTTGATGGAATCTCCTGCCGAAGCCTAAAAAAGACCTGCTGGAATCTGTACGTTCACTGTCTGAGCTGGAAGCTGAAGATCCCTTCATATTTCTGTGATATCGATAATTCGGACGAGAGAAGGAGCCTTGCCATTTGTATACCCCTTTGTACCGGGTGAGTCATAAAGGACGGACGTTTTTAAACTAATCATAAAATCGTTAAATATTTATTAAATATAAATGTATTCACAGATTTGGTTACGTATACTAATAGCATTTGACAAATTCAAGTGTGGAAAACAACATCTGCCATGTGGTGGCCATTATCAGTGATGCATTTCCAAAGGTGTTCTTGGAAGTTGGCATCAACACGTTCCAACACAACTCTGTCGATTTGGGCAACTTCCACTCGAATAGCTTCCTTCAGTTCTTGTAATGATCGAGGCTTAAGCTTGTATACACGTGATTTGAGGTGACCCCATAAGTAATAATCGCACATGGACAGGTCTGGGGACCTAGGAGGCCAATTAATATCGCCAAACCTGGAAATGATGCGACCAGGGAAGAGAGGGCGAAGAACGTTCATTGTTGCTCCGGCTGTGTGGGCCGTTGCCCCATCTTGTTGAAACCACACACTAGAGATGGGGATATGTTGCCGTCGTAACTCAGGAACAAAGAAGTTATTTATCATGGCGATATAACGTTGTGAGTTCACGGTAACAGTATTGCCATTATCGCCTTCGAAAAAGTACGGACCGATCACGCCATATTTGCCCATAGCGCACCACACCGTTACCTTAGGGCTGTGCAGCGGTACGTGCCGTTCGTGGAGCCCCCGGTGGTCGTTTGTTCATTAGTGTACCTCGTGTACGGAGTGCTTCAACCCAACGTAGGATAGTGTTACGAGCGGGAACAGCTTGATTTCTGTGAATATTGAAATGACGCCGAAACTCACGCTGAACGGCTGTGATACACTCATTATTCTTGACAAAACTGTCGTACGCAAAAACGCGATGTTCTATCGTCCACGGCACCATAGCTTAAACTGAAACTAAAATAAAAACAATGCTTTCACCTCACAAACATAACCCCGCCTCCCGCACATCTCTACCTCCACCTGGTGGTGAGTTATAGCCACTTCAAATACATCCGTCCTTTATGACTCACCCGGTATAAATAATCCTGAGTATCACGGATGAATTTCTGTCTCTTCCGTTTTTCAGTTTCTTTTCTGAAAATATCTATATTTTCTTTAGTACGAGATTTTACTGTATCAAATTCTTCTTTTGACAGAGAATCTTTCAATTGTGTTTCCACACTGGATACTTTTTCTTGACTACTTTTGATTTCTTTATTCAGATGCTCCGATGTCAAAGTCATTAAATCCAGTGAACATTTATTTAGAATCTGTTCAAACTTCTGACAAAAATCCGTATTCTCTTGAAACAATGTAGGTCTTAGGGATACACGAAGGCCTCTTGGGATCCTCTGAGTTTTAATATATTCGGCAATGGTAATGCTATGAAGTTCCAGACTCACCAGATGGCGAGATTCTCGTTCTAGATCATGAGATTTAAATTCACTGTCCGAAATTTGCAAAAAATCACCTGATGTTGTAACTTGTGATATAATTTCAGCCACTTGTGTATCACTATATGAAAAGCCAACAGTGGACATCTCTTATGCACTATAGAAAAAATTATTGGGAAAAATTGAAAAAAAATAGGTTAAATCAAGGGTGCTCGTGGAAGAGGTAAACTTAATAAATAAGTGTAAGGCCTCTTTCACACATCAGTTTTTCGCCGTCAGGCGCGATCCGGCTTTTTTTTGTAAAACCGGATCCGGCAAAATGCAATGCCGGATCCAGTTTTCCCCCATTGACTTGCATTAGCGCCGGATCGCGCCGGAGGGCATTGCGTTTCATCCGTTTTTTGCCGGATCCGGCTACTTGTCTCATTCCGGCGTCTGGGAAAAACGGCTACTGTAACGTTTTTTGTCTCCGGCGAAAAAGCCGGAAGCGCCGGATCCGACGCTTACGGCTTTTTGCCACAATGAATGTCTATGGGCACCGGAATGCACCGGATCCAGAAAAAGACGGATCCAGCCACCGGATCCGTTTTTTTAAGTCTGTGCATGCTCAGATCCAATTGGCCAGCCCCCAGGAAACAGATATAACCTGCTAGACGGATCCGGCAGAAAAACTGATCCATTTCTACAGTTCTCCAAAATTTATGCCGGATCCGTTTTTTCTAAAAATAGCCGGATCCTGCCTGATGGCAAAAAAATGATGTGTGAAAGTAGCCTAACACGTCACTACTTGTATTTCAGGTGCTCAGATAAGGGTTACAACTCCCTTATAATCAATATGAAAAATAATCTGGCACTCAATTACTGCAGCAAAAATATTTTTTTATTTATTTTTCACAATCCAAAATATAACGTTTCGGTCTGTTCAGCGACCTTCATCAGACTGAAATAAGCAAACAAAATAGAATAATAAAGTCAAGACATGACCTATATCCAAAGAATATACAAGAACAAAAACATGTATATATGTGTATAAAAAGAAAGAATACACAATTATGGCTGTATATATGAATATCATGAAGAGGTGTACTAATAAATAAACAAACGAAAAATAGATCCACTACATAATGTTAACCTAGACCCTTATAGAGATTCAATGCATATTAGAATATTCAAAATTTACATAAACACATAGTAATAGAAACTCCATTTGGAACTGGTTATCAAACTGCAGTATCAAAAAAATGACCTCGCTTACCAGTTTATGCAAATGTGAATGAGCTCCAAAAATATAATGAACTGGAGCATCTAGAAATAATGAAGACCGCCTGGGATGAACACCAGATCCCAGGTAATGCCAACTTAGTGGTCAATATTTCTTCTAAAAGTCTAAATTCTTCTCAAATACGGTTATTACAAAAAGGTTTATCGTTCTGCCTACATACAGATTTAATACTTTTCCGTTAGACATTGACCTGCAGAGATTCTATAGAAATCTAAGATTGAAGGCTCATTTCAGTAATTCTAGTATTTTAACAACATCTGAGACGCACTCAACACCAATAAATTTGACTGATTTAGGTTTAAAATTACGTATTACTTTCACACCACCTAAAAATAGCCACCCGATTGAGACTTTTGTTACATTAATCAATAGAGAAGTATCTGATTATTGTAAGAGTATTATTAGAGGTGATTTTATGGTTCGTTCTAATCTTGACCATACAGACCAAGTAGCCTTAAGAACATTAACAGAGGATAAGGATATAATAATAAAGCCTGCTGATAAAGGGGGAGCTACTGTTATCATGGACCGTTCATATTATATTAATGAAATTTTGTCTCAATTATCCAATTTGGATGTGTATTGACCCCTTCTTAATAATCCCACTACATCAATCAGAGAGAAGATCAAGGAAATTGTAGAAAAAGCATTTGCATCACATATTATAGATAACAAAACCAGGGATTTCCTGATCAAAAAGAATCCATTGATCCCAGTCTTTTATGTATTACCCAAAATACATAAAAGACTGGACAGGCCCCCTGGCAGACCTATTGTTGCATCAACAGACTCAATCCTTTCTCCTCTGTCTATACTATTGGAAAAAAATTTTAACACCCCTCATTAAAAATACTCCATCTTTTCTTCTTGATACATGGTCTTTTTTACAACTTATACAAGGGTGGGGTAGATTACCGGAAGGTACTTTGTTAGTGACCTTTGATGTGAATAATTTACATACGTCAATTCAACATCAAAAGGGCATGGAAGCTACGAAAATATTATTGGAAGGTTCTTCCTTTGATCTGATAGTAATTTCATTTCTCATGGAACTTTTGGAACTTGTTCTTAAAGAAAATTTTTTTATTTTCGAAGATAGTTTTTATCTTCAAGTTCAGGGTACAGCGATGGGGTCCAATGTGGCCCCCCCATACGCAAATTGTTTTATGTCATTTTTTGAATTAGATTACATTTATCCTAATATATTATATCAGTCCCATTGCCTATTATGGCGTCGCTATATTGACGACGTTTTTTGCTTTTGGCAAGGCTCCAGTGATAGTTTACAACAATTCTTTGCAGAAATTAACCAAGTTTGGCCTGAACTAACCTTCTCTTTGAATTTTGACAAACGTGAGATCAATTTTTTAGACACTAAAGTTTTACAGGATGACGAGGGAAATTTGACATTAGACCTCTACGTGAAAGACACGGATCGCAATAATTTATTGCTTTATCAAAGTTGCCATCCGAAAGCTACTAAAAAATCGGTTCCACTCTCCCAGTTTGAGAGAGTACGTAGGATAGTTAGTGATCCTGTAGTCCATACACAAAGAATGAACGAGATGGAAGACAAATTTATAGAGAGAGGTTATCCTCGACAACTACTCCGACAATGTCGGTATAAAACATACATTTCTAAAAAACTTTCCACTTCGCGGAGAGTCCCTTTTATTCATACATTTCATCCTTTGATGTATAAAATACATAATAAAATACGTAAACATTGGCATATTTTGCGGGATAGTTTCCCAAATATTGAAGAATTTCAAGTTCCATTTCTTCCTTGCTTTCGTCGACCGAGTAACTTGAGGAATAAGATTATTAGGGCTGATATTGGTTCCACTCTTATAGTTCCTAGACAAACTTTCCTTCAAACTCAACGAAGGGGTACGTTCCCATGCCTTCAATGCGCTCAATGCGCAAACGTTCTTAAAGGTCCAAAAGTTTCCCATCCACTCACAGGCTTGGATATCCCGATTCAGGGTTTCCACACCTGTGAGTCTAAATCTGTTATATATGCCATTAAATGCCCTCGTGGCAAAGTCTATGTAGGGGAGACTACCCAAGCAATTAAAGATCGGATATCACACCATAAATCGGATATACGTTGTAAACGAAATCACCTTCCGGTACCATATCATTTTAATACTATAGGACATACAGTAGCACAGTTACGTTTTTTGGTGTTGGAGCAAGTTAATATTAACAGAAGAGGTGGGGACCTTGTAAAAAAGCTTCAACTAAGAGAAGCATATTGGATTCATTACTTACAGAGTCTTGAACCTATGGGATTAAATAGAGACTAAGATGTCACAGGTCTATTCTGAATTGACTTTGACTTTGGAGATTTATGTGTAACAATTTTGTGTACTTATGATTATTTGTAATTATTTGTTATAATTTGGTCTGCAATCATTGTAATATGTTGTTTTATTAATTGGCGGTATTTGCCGCTTGTAAGGTAATTATTTTTGGTTCTTATTATTAGACAGATCAAAATAATATTTCTTTATAATATGTTATATTTAATGTGATCCTTTTTGATATTTCCTAGGTCCCGTCTTGATATTCTTTGTTTCTATGTTTACACATTTTCCAGCAATGAGTCGTCTTTCATTGAGATTCCTGGACTGCCTCCTGCACTACCTTCTTCCTGTTTGCGTTTCACTAGTGTATTCCACTGAACACTTCCTTTCAGAGAGGTCCCGGTGACGCACTTCTGGTTTGTCCTTCGGCGCTCTCATACAGAGTCTCACTAACATGGCGCACGAGACTTCCAGAATCGCACTTCCGGGTATACCGCTATTTAAGAGGGTCACTGACACCATTACTGCAGGGCGCATTTCTCACCGGCTTATACCGCTACCACACAGCGCTCCTTTCTTATGGTTTTCTTCATATGATTCTTCACTGGTAAGACGCTTTTTGGGCCGTTTTTTCTTGTGATCTGTCACTTATATTGGATGATATTCTCACAGGCGGTCTTCATTATTTCTAGATGCTCCAGTTCATTATGTTTTTGGAGCTCATTCACATTTGCATAAACTGGTAAGCGAGGTCATTTTTTTGATACTGCAGTTTGATAACCAGTTCCAAATGGAGTTTCTATTACTATGTGTTTATGTAAATTTTGAATATTCTAATATGCATTGAATCTCTATAAGGGTCTATGTTAACATTATGTGGTGGATCTATTTTTCGTTTGTTTATTTATTAGTACACCTCTTCATGATATTCATATATACAGCCATAATTGTGTATTCTTTCTTTTTATACACATATATACATGTTTTTGTTCTTGTATATTCTTTGGATATAGGTCATGTCTTGACTTTATTATTCTATTTTGCTTGCTTATTTCAGTCTGATGAAGGTCGCTGAACAGACCGAAACGTTATATTTTGGATTGTGAAAAATAAATAAAATATTTTTGCTGCAGTAAGCATTTGAGTGCCAGATTATTTTTCCTATAGAGCTTCACAGTTACATTGAAGCTTCTGTTATTTGGTGTACAATAACAGCATTTTTGTTACGCAAGCTGTAATTTCAATGTTTCTATAATGGGGGCACTAATCGTGGTTTGCTGGCAGCTCTAAACATGGCTACCACAGACAGGCTTGACTCTATCTACTTCAGTTATCAGTTTCTCTAGCCTACTCTTTTTTAACCTTTGTATAGAGCTCTGGACTTTCACAGGGAATCCTGGGTTGGGGCCACGGAATAGGCTGATACTATATCTGGTGGTTCAGAACCAGGAGGGCTTGCAAGGTATAAAATCGGAAGTAAGAAGCATCATCAGGACACAGGCTAAAAACACAGAAAGACTAATAAGCTAAACATGCTGTACAAGCTATGTGAACCAGAGCTAATAAAATTATGTCTGGTAGCTGTCAGCCATAAGTCTAAAGTCTTCTGCAGACACACCCATACTGACAAACTGGCTGGCACTAAATGTCTCAATTACACTATTTTCAATGGCTTGACAGAGCCTGTGTTGCTCAGAGCTTCTCGTCCTGATGCCTCCTTCATCACCAGTGCTTCCTGCAGAATGAATATGGTGATACCTGATGATAGAAACAGACGTGGCATGAATTTTTCATGGAGGAGGTATGACAAATTCACCGAAAGTTAGTGCATGAGCTCTTTGTCATCTCTGCACTGGTCTCCCAATATTAGAACTGATTTATATACAATTATGTATTGGCATTAATGTGCTGATGTATGCCTGTGTTCTTAATGTACTACAGTGGTTGCATGTTCCAAAATGAGCAGCACTGCATCCTGTGAAGTGAGGGCAGCCAGTGTGAGCACTGGTATGTATAACAAAAATCACGATCTCCTATGATCGACAGCCACAGGCAGGCATTCACAGGAGGATCATGATGACAGACATGGGTGTTATGAATGGGTCACCGAGGAGAAAAAAACAAAACAAGCTAAGTCACAGAAAACCAGAGAGGTTGGTAACTATGCAGATTGCAGATCCCTGATCCTAACCACACAACTAGCAGCAGCCGTGGAGCATACCTATGATGATCCTAGACGCTTCGCACAGCCGGAGAACTACATAAGCCTGAAGCAAGAAAAGGGGAAAACTAACTGCCCCGGAGCAGACCGCAAAGGAGAGACAGCCCCCACACATGTATTGACGGTTGTGATGGACTCAGCTTCTGCTGAGCCCATTTTCCTTTTTAAAGTGGACCCTCTGGGCCATGGCACACACCCACCTAGGGCGAGCTGACCTAGTGAGAACCCACCCCCTGTACAGGGAGTGTCAGGGGCAAGACCAAGTGGGTGAGCCACCACGGCAGCTGGACCAGACGGCCGGCTCAAGGAGACACTATTGAGTGTTTGACAACAGGACGGACAGGATACCAAACATAAAGCGAAGTCACACAGTTTCTTCCTCAAACGTGGATTCACACTTTATTTAGGTGCAAGGCATAAGAGAGAATCAGGTGCAGGGCATAAATAGTGAAAGACGGCAGGATGCATGCAAGGGCACGCCAAATGTTCCAGGCATAACACGTGCACGAAAACATACCAGGGTCCAGGACAGGATATGTGATAGGGATCACACAAGAGTTCCTAGAAGGGATGCATGCTAGGATACGCCAGGATCCAAGACGGGGTGTGATGGCATCGGACCCTGGACTACTGGCAACGACCGACAAGGTCCAGGCATCAGGCTGCGGACATCAGCACCAGACATCAGGCCGCAGTCATCTGGTTCCGGACCTCTGGCAACGGTCGGCAGGTTTCGGGATTCTGGCAGGCAAGCCAAGGTTCAAGGCAGGGTGCGTGCTTGGAGCCATGCCAGGGTTCAAGGCAGGGTGCATGCTTGGAGCCACGCCAGGGTTCAAGGCAGGGTGCGTGCTTGGAGACACACCAGGGTTCAAGGCAGGGTGCGTGCTTGGAGACACGCCAGGGTTCAAGGCAGGGTGCGTGCTTGGAGACACGCCAGGATCAGGTTCCCAGGACGGAGGCCTGCGCATGCCAAGGGGCATGCCAGGGTTCAAGGCAGGGTGCGTGCTTGGAGACACTCCAAAGCACAAGGTAAGACAGAGTGCGTGTGTAGAGACACGCCAAGGCACAAGATACTAGACAGAGTCCTGCGCTTGCAAAGGGGCATGCCAGGGTCAGGCGAGGCAGAGTCCTGCGCGTGCAGAGAGGCACGTCAGGGTCAGGGTTCCAGGACAGGGTTAGGGCCTGTGCGTGCAAGAGGGCACGACAGGGGGCATTGCAAAGCCTGCGCGTACTTTTACAGTAGCACGGGGAGGTATGCCATGGGCAGGCGAGGGCCTGCGCGTGCTATAGAGAACACGCAGAGCACAGTGCGGAAACAGAGTGAAGTGCAAGGGAGCACAGAGGGCACGGCTGGGGCACTGGCCAGCTGATCGGGCTGCGGCACTAACAGATGGGCAAGACTCCAGCGAACCCGGCTGAGGCATGGCAGGCGACACAGCTGTCACTGACCGACGAGCACGGCTGAGGCACAAGTAGGCGGGCACAGCTAGGGTGGGCACGTCTGAGGCACAAACAGGAGGCTAGGAAGGCCTGGCGCATGCAAAGAGCACATGAAGCAGCAAGGGAAGACAAGACAAGAAACCAGGCAGAGCTTAGGCAGAGTACGGAACCAGGAACGGAAGCATAGGCAGAAACACGGAACAAGAACAGCGCAAGAACAGAGCTAGCAGCGGAACGTAGGCTGGAGCCCAGAGCCGGGCCAAGGCAGAGCCTTGGGTCTAGCCTGGAAGCGTGCAAGAGAGCACAATAGGAAAGAGTCTAGCAGCGGAGCGTAGGCCGAAGCCCAGAGCCGTGCCAAGGCAGAGCCTTGGGACTAGACATGGAAAAGAGCACAAACTGAAAGAGAGGAGGAATGGTGCATGTGCCAGGGAGCACTACAGAGCACCATAGCAGAGAGAGCGAGGCAGAGCAAGCAAAGACAGAGACCATAGGGAGGAACAAGGCAGAGCATAGCGAAGGCAAGACATGGCAAAAACAGGCAAGGCAGAGAATAACACAAGGACTACAAGTCCAAGCAGGACAAGGACGAACATGGCACAACGGACAAACATAAGACAAGGCACGGGACAAGAGATGGAGTACGAGCACGGAGCGTGTGCAGAGACGCACGACAGAGCAGAGTGCAAGGGTACAGAATAGAGGGAGCAACTCCACAGACCAAACAGCCATGCAGAGAAGTAACACAGTACTCAGGCCCTGAGCATAGGAAGGGGCGGTCTAATATAGGGCATAGCACCTCCTCTTCTGGGTCAGGACCAGGGGAGAACTTCATAGTTCAGATGCTCCAGGATCACAGAGCGCAGTCACATGATCAGGGTTTCAGACATGACGAGATGATCACAGAACCAGACAGTGCAGAATCTTAGGAAACGTCACATGATCAAGGTTTCAGACATGACGAGATGATTGCAGAATCGGACAGTGCAGGATCCTAGGAAAGACACATCATCAGGGATTCTAGACATGATGAGAAGATCACAGAAGGCAAAGCAGAAACGCAGGCATCTTGCAGCTCAGCAGACATGAGGTGAGTGTGCACACTGCTCTACGGAACAAGCAGGTTAGCAGACGTGAGATGCGAGTGAAAACCGCTCCAGGGTCATGAGGCAAAACAGACATGGCGGACACAACAGACATGGCGAGCATGACAACAGTGAAACAAGATGAAAGCACAAACACAGGCAGGAAAATAGGCTGAGCAAACAATGGGGCCCAAACTAACTAGAAAGGATAGGAAAGGAAAGACACTGTCTGCAATCTGCAAAAAACCCTACAAAAATAATGTCCAACACTTCTGACAGCAAAACTAACCCTGAAGTCACTAGACTTCTCCCACTATATCAGCACTCTGAAATATTCTGAGACAGAGCAAAAGAGGCCAATCCAATAAGGGACAAAAAGCAAATTGGCAAACACAGGCAAACAAGAGTGGAAATTCAGCACAGCCCCAGCCGGGGCTGGCTGACCACACAAAAAACTGAGTAGACCAACAAAATCAAGTGTGAACATTAGCAGAAAAACTTAGCTTTAGATTACTGGAACAGAGCTGAAAACCAAGAACTGACAAGCCAGAAGGAATCACCAGCACCAGAATAGGGAGTCGGCTGTCTTAAATCCAGTCTGAGATTCCTGAGGTCCAATAGTCATCCTCATTATCAGGTGGCAGATCTCTACTGATTAAATCACCCTCACTACCTCCTGTTACCACCAGAGGGAGCCTGGCAGGAGAACTCACAACTGGTGGACCAGAAAATGAACTCGCAACAGTATCCCCCTTGAGGAGGGGTCACTGAACCCTCATCCACGCCACCAGGCTGATCAGGATGGTGGGCCCAGTGAAAAGCACGAACCAATCTATTGGCATAAATATCAGAGGCAGAGACCAAAGAATTATCCTCCTGGCCATAACCCTTCCATTTGACCAAATACTGGAGTCTCCGTCTAACCAAACGAGAATCCAATATTTTCTCTACCTCATATTCCACATTGACTTCAACCAACACAGGGTCAGGAGGTGCTGCCATAGGCACCACTGGCTCAACAAACCTCTTCAACAGAGATTTGTGAAATACGTTATGGATCTTGAACGTAACTGGAAGAGCCAATCAAAAAGAAACAGGATTAAGAATCTCCAAAATCTTATAAGGGACAATAAATCTTGGCTTAAATTTTGGAGATACAACCTTCATAGGAATATTCTTAGACGACAACCAAGCCATATCACCCACTTTAAACCGGGGACCAATGGTCCTATGCCGGATGGAAAATCGCTGGGCCTTTTCCTGAGAGAGTGACAACTTATCCACCACTTAGTCCCATATCTGCTGCATTCTCTCAACCACAGTGTCCACACCTGGGCAGGACGAAGATTCCACTTGCCCTGAAGAGAATCGAGGATGAAACCCAAAATTACAGAAAAGGGTGACATCAAAGAGGCAGAACTCGCTCTGTTGTTCAGTGTGAATTTGGCCAAAAGCAAAAAATGAGACCCAATCATCCTGATCATCAGATATAAAACATCTCAAATAAGACTCCAAGGTCTGGTTTGTTCTCTCAGTCTGTCCATTGGTCTGGGGATTAAATACGGAGGAGAAGGATAACTGAATTCCCAGATTGGAACAAAAGGCTTTCCAGAATCTGGAAGCAAACTGGACTCCTCTGTCGGACACAATGTTCTCAGGAATCCCATGTAACCGAACCACCTGTTGAAAAAATAAGGGCACCAACTCAGCGGAAGATGGCAACCTTGGGAGTGGTACAAGATGGACCATCTTCGAAAATCTATCACAAATCACCCAGATAACAGTCATCCTCTGAGAGACGGGAAGATCAGAAATAAAATCCATTGAGATATGGGTCCATGGCCTATTGGGCACCGGCAGGGGCATCAGCAACCCACTAGAACGAGAATAGGGTTTAGACCGAGAACAAGTCACACAGGACTGTACAAAATTCCTGACGTCACAAGATAAGGCAGGTCACCAAAAAGGCCGACTCACCAAATCTCTGGTACCAAAAATACCAAGATGACCAGCCAATGCGGAGCAATGAATTTCAGACATCACTCTCTTGGTCAGGAACATACAATTTTCCCATAGGGCACCGCTCAGGTTTATCCTCCTGAAATTCCTCCAGGGCGCGTCTCAAATTGGGCAAAATGGCAGAAAGAACTACCCCCTCACCTAGGATGGTAGTAGGCTCGGTCACACTAAGGGAATCGGCAAAGAAACTCCTAGAAAGGGTGTCTGCCTTAACATTCTTAGTGCCTGGAAGAAAAGAGACCACAAAATTAAAACGCGTGAAAAACAAGGCCCATCTAGCATATCTAGGATTCAAGCATTTGGCCGACTCCAGATAAATCAAATTCTTGTGATCGGTGAGGACCACAACTTGATGTCTAGCTCCCTCCAACCAATGTCTCCACTCCTCAAATGCCCATTTCATGGCCAACAATTCCCGATTCCCCACGTCATAGTTGCATTCAGATGGGGAGAACTTTCGAGAAAAGAAGGCACAGGGATTCATTTTAGAAGTCACAGGGTCTTTTTGGGACAAAACAGCTCCTGCACCAATCTCAGAAGCATCTACCTCCACCTGAAATGGAAGTGAGACATCAGGTTGCCGTAAAACTGGAGCTGAAGTAAATCTCTGCTTAAGCTCCTGACATGCTAAGACAGCCTCAGAAGACCAATTCAGCACATCAGCGCCCTTCTTGGTCAGATCAGTCAGTGGTTTGACAATACCAGAAAAATTACCTATAAATTTACGATAGAAATTAGCAAAACCCAAAAACTTCTGGAGGGCCTTCAAAGAAGTAGGCTGAATCCAATCATAAATGGCCTGCACCTTGGCTGGGTCCATTTCAATAGTCGATGGAGACAAGGTAAATCCCAAAAATTAAATCCTCTGTACACCAAAGAGGCATTTCGATCCCTTAACAAACAGGGAATTCTCCCTCAAAATCCGGAACACAGTCCGGACGTGTTCCACATGAGAATCTCAATCACTAGAAAAGATCAAAAT
Source organism: Dendrobates tinctorius (assembly GCF_039654945.1). Lineage (NCBI taxonomy): Eukaryota > Metazoa > Chordata > Amphibia > Anura > Dendrobatidae > Dendrobates > Dendrobates tinctorius. Next base: position 6,010,822 of record NW_027361827.1, on the reverse strand, counting down.
TTCATTCAGATAGACGATCAAAAACTTATCCACAAAGTCACGGAAAATATAATTCATAAAGGTCTGGAAGACGGAAGGGGCATTAGTGAGCCCAAAAGGCATCACCAGGTACTGAAAATGTCCCTCCGGAGTATTAAACGCCGTCTTCAATTCATCCCCGTGCTTGATGCAAATAAGATTATACGCCCCCCTGAGGTCAAGCTTAGTAAACCAGGAGGCACTCTTAACTCTGGAGAATAAATCAGACATCAGAGGTAACGGGTACTGATGTTTAACTGTCATCTTGTTAATAGAACGATAATCAATACACGGTCCTAATGAACCATCTTTCTTGGCCACAAAAAAAACCTAGCACCTAACGGTGACGAGGATGGTCTAATATGACCCTTCTCCAACGACTCCTTAATATAGGATCGCATAGCATCATGTTCGGGTACTGATAAGTTGAAAAGCCGACCCTTGGGAAATTTACACCCAGGCATCAACTCAATTGCACAGTCATAACTCCTATGAGGAGGCAAAGACGCAGACTTGCTCTCACTAAATACATCAGATAAATCGGCTAGATAATCAGGAATATCATGAGACTGAGGAGAGGTGTAGAAAACAGGAGCGTCCCTAAGAACACACTGACAACCCCAACTCACCACAGACCCAGATTTCCAATCCAAAACTGGATTATGAGCTTGCAACCAAGGAAAACCCCGAACAATAGTATCATGCAAATTATGCAGCACCAAAAATTTACAATCTTCTTGGTGGTCTGGGGCAACTCGCATTGTCACCTGGGTCCAAAACTGAGGTTTATTCTCCGCCAAAGGAGTAGCATCAATACCCCTCAAAGGAATAGGCGTCCGCAGAGGTGTCATGGAAAAACCACAATGTTTAGCAAAGTCCAAATCCATCAGATTCAACGCTGCTCCTGAATCCACAAAAGCCTTCGTGGAAAACGTGGATAAGGAGCAGATCAGTGTAATTGCCAAAAGAAACTTAGGTTGTACACTGCCCACAGCAAATGTGTGTGCAAAACGTTTCTCTCATTTAGGGCAGACAGAAATAGTATGAGAGACGTCTCCACACAAAAAACACAGCTTATTACGCCTTCTAAACTCCTGACATTGTGCCCTAGACAAAACCCCATCACATTGCATAGGTTCAGACGTTTGTTCAAAAGGTGGCAGCGCCTCCCATGTAGTTTTACGTTCACGTAAACGCCGATCAACTTGAATGGCTAATGACATAGAATCATCCAGACCAGAGGGAACAGGAAATCCCACCATAACATCTTTTGCGCTCTCTGATAAACCCTTCCGAAAGAGAGCTGCCAATGCACTATCATTCCATGTAGTAAGGACCGCCCACTTTTGGAATTTTTGACAGTATATCTCTGCAGAATCCTGACCCTGGTTTAATGCTAACAGGGTTCTCTCAGCTTGATCAACAGCATTAGGTTAATCATACAACAACCCCAAGGCTTGAAAAAATGCATCCACATTAGTCAGAATAGGATTTTCAGGTGTCAGAGAAAAAACCCAATCCTGGGGATCGCCGCGCAGCAAGGAGATGACAATTTTAACCTGCTGCACAGAGCTCCCCGATGAGTTAGGTTTCATGGCAAGAGATAATTTACAATTATTCTTAAAATTCAGAAATTTAGACCGATCCCCAGAAAACACATCAGGAGTAGGGATCTTAGGTTCAGCAGCATGTGACTAAATGAGGTAGGTGGAAATTCCCTGTACTTCAGCAGCAAGTTGCTCCACACGATCAGACAATTGCTTAATCTCCATTAGGAAAAAAAAATGCTCCTACGACCCCAGAGAAAACGAGTAAAAAATATAAAAAAAAAATTCTGACACTTTTTTTTTTCGCAACTTTTTCCTGCTTTTGAGTACCCTAGAATCTGTGGTATGGCTGGTGATTCTGTTATGAATGGGTCTCCGAGGAGAAAAAAACAAAACAAGCTAAGTCACAGAAAACTAGAGAGGTTGGTAACTATGCAGATTGCAGATGCCTGATCCTAACCACACAACTAGCAGCAGCCGTGGAGCGTACCTACGATGATCCTAGACGCTTCGTCACAGCCGGAGAACTACATAAGCCTGAAGCAAGAAAAGGGGAAAACTAACTGCCCCAGAGCAGACCCCAAAGGAAAGACAGCCCCCACACATGTATTGACGGTGAAACAAGATGAAAGCACAAACACAGGCAGGAAAATGGGCTGAGCAAACGATGGGGCCCAAACTAACTAGAAAGGATAGAAAAGGAAAGACACTGTCTGCAATCTGCAAAAACCCTGCAAAAATAATGTCCAACACTTCTGACAGCAAAACTAACCCTGAAGTCACTAGACTTCTCCCACTATATCAGCACTCTGAAATATTCTGAGACAGAGCAAAAAGAGGCCAATCCAATAAGGGACAAAAAGCAAATTGGCGAACACAGGCAAACAAGAGTGGAAATTCAGCACAGCCCCAGCCGGGACTGGCTGACCACACAAAAAACTGAATAGACCAACAAAATCAAGTGTGAACATTAGCAGAAAAATTTAGCTTTAGATGACTGGAACAGAGCTGACGACCAAGACTTAACAAGCCAGAAGGAATCACCAGCACCAGAATAGGGCGTCGGCTGTCTTAAATCCAGTCTGAGATTCCTGAGGTCCAATCGTCATCCTCATTATCAGCCTCACTACCTCCTGTTACCACCAGAGGGAGCCTGGCAGGAGAACTCACAACTGGTGGACCAGAAAATGAACTCACAACACATGGGGGTCTTCAGCAGACCCCCTGCTGTCATGACAACCCATCACTTCCCCATGATCATATTAGGGGTGCTCTGATGGGCGAGATCAATTATACGTTTAATGTCTGTGCATGTTAAACACTGCTGTCAGTGATTGACAGTGGCATTTAACTGGATAATAGCCTCGAGTGATTAAATCAACCATCACGCGAAGATGGGAAGATGCAGGCTCAGCATTTGAGCCCACATCAAAGATAGGGACATGTCATCAGTTGTGAAGTGGTTGATAGCAATATTCTCCTTTGTGAACCAATTGTTATATATTGTAAGTTTACTAACTTGTTTAAAAATAAATTATAATGATTTTATGTCATTTTACTGCCCTATTTTTCCACGTATATCGCTGAAAAAGGTAAAAGTAAAAAAGGGTTCAGAAGAATTCTGACACAGATTTTAAGTTTTGGGTTTGCTGACTTTGTGGCTGTAAGGGTCATATCTATGTAGAAACCTATCAGTCCTTATTAGGGCTTTGAATACAGACTTTACACAAGCCAGTCCCATGAGCAGGTTGTATAGGAAGCATGACTTTCCCCTATTAAGACCTATACAAATATCTCGACTTAAAACAGTGTCTCCAAGGTTGAATTCACAGAGAAGCTGCTAGCTGGTGGAGCAAGCTTGCAGAGAAAAATTGGATCAAAATTAGATAGGCCAGACAATGGACAAAATTATGAGAACATGGCCAAGATTCAAGATCAGCAATGAAAACATAATAGAACAATCAGATACTCTCCTCAGAAAATGGATTATCATCAGAAAACTAAAGAGAGCTTATATCTCCATAGAATTAAACACAGTATCATGGTAAAAAAATAAAGAAAAACATCAACTAATGCCAAGTTTATGCAAAAGTGCCAATAATCTTTATTAAATACAAACAGGGTAGAAAAAAAGTGCATACAATAAATACTGTGTAGAAAATACATAGGTAATAACAATCAGTGCTGGGGATACTCGGTACCAGGCCGCTTCTTAAAGGGGAAGTGTCACAGCAGCAGTGATCCGGTCTGTGGCCCTGGGTGTCCAATAAAAGGGATAGTGAAAAAGGGGATAAAGTTTATAAAGTTTGTAATTAAGTGGTCATGACGCCACCTGTGGTATTTGGTCAGGCAACCGACGTTGCTATGCACATCCTCTGGGATGGTGACAGGGCAGCAGATATGGTTGAGCTCTTCACAGGTAGAGCTGTATCCCAGGGCAGCTTGGATGTAGATGTTAAAGGTGAGGATGGTGAATGTAGTGCAGGGCAGGAGACGCAGTTTCCAAACCTTTACTCAGTTCTTGTGTACAAAGATTCCCACTTGGTGCTGTGTCCTCCAGATCTGTGGTCCAGCAAACTCCCAGGTAGATTGGAATACACTTTCCCAGAACTCCTTTCTGTATCTACCTCTCCTGGCCATCTCACTGTGCTGGTTTTTCTCCCTTCCTGCCCAGCACTGCACAGTCAGTGTCCTGAGCCAGCAGCAGCGGACCCTGTCGGGCGACGTCATGCCTGCGTCCCCTTGCTCCAATATGGCTGCCTTTTTGGTGAAGATAACTGTGGCTTGTGGCTTAAGCACCAAGAGGTGCCCCTGCCTCCAGCTTGCTAGCTGAGTCTGGTGATTCACCACTAGTCTCGGGGGCCGGTACCCCACTGCGACCTGGTCCCTCCACCTGTGAGTACAAGTGGATACGGGCCCCAAGGATGGATCGCTCAATATCCGTGCCCCTCGGACCCCTTCTTCTTCTCCACTCCTGGAGCCTTTTCCTTCTGATTTCCTTGCTTCACTTTCTACTGTCTGGGGATGAGCTGCTATCAGTTCCACTTCCCCTTCCAGACTCTCTCACTAATCTAATCTCTCTCTTTCCCGCTCTAAGCTCCTCCCCTTTTCCTACCTTCTCCACCCACTCCCCCAACACTCTTTACTACCCAGCCTGGGATGAGACCATCCTCCCGTAGGGTACGTCCAGTGTGCCCTGCTGCAATAGTCTGTGTTGGGTGCAGGTGTTAGAGTCCTGGGTGGTGCTCCCTCCTTATCCAAGAGTGGGGTACCACACCTCTGGATGATGTGCAGTACCTCTTTGGCGACTGAACCCTCCGGAGCGCTACATCAGCAGTTAGCCAAGGTGAGAACCCAGAGGACAAGGTCAGAGGCAAAATCATTAGGAAGGCAGAAGGTGAAGTAAGTCTAGGGTTTTCAACATGAATAAAGCAAGTAGGAACAAGAAATAGAAAATCTGAATTATTAACTAGAGTCAGCATAAAGTTACAACTGACAACTCCCAGTTCTAAGCTGGATGTTTAACCAGGATGCAGGGCTGCTCCACTTGTTTAATCAAGGAGCTGATTACTAGTGATGAGCGAGTACCTTAATATTCATAATCGCTATACTCGTAAGGAATACTTTGTAAAAATCTCGTATTCATTCCGAATAGTGAGTACATTGCAAGTCAATGGGAAATGTAATTTTCTGCTGGACTCTAGAAAGGGGACTGGGGGCCTGAGGAAAAGGCTGAAATGAATGGGAAAGTGATGAAACTGAATGGGAAGAGCCTGGAAAATATGCCTGTATGCATTTCTGACTCACATATGGTTTCTGGGAATAAGTTTGTCACAGTATTACGCCACTTTTACAGATACACAAGAACAACTACCAAACCTAGATTTCTATCCCCTATCTCAGTCACAATGTGGGACAACACAAGAGCCTCCAATGACAAATATTAGTTTGGTAGGACCACTCTACATTCAAGATTTGTCCACTGCACAATGTGCATAGGGTTTGGCGGTGACCACAAAAACAGCAGGTAAAATGGTCTGGTGTGTGCTTGGTAGCAGGCAGTAGGAACTGTTTGGACTACTGCTTTGCATAGGGCACTAACCCAAAAACATTGGGGAAAATAGACCGGTGCTTCAAAAATAAATAGGCACAAAATGCTAGTACTCTGTTTGCTGGAAAAATATTGCTTTGCCTCTAACAAGAGCTGTTTTAAGATGGACACTGAAAGAACACTTTACCCTCTCTCTACCTAATACACAATCTCTCCCACCCTGTACTCTGAAGTTGTTGTGTGTCTTCAGCTCTATAAAGTGCTATTTTTTGGTGGTATTATGGAGCTAGTGACTGTCCTTGCTCGAGTATCTCTCTCTCCCTACTCTACACTGACCTAGTATACACTGCAGGTAGCCCTGAAAAGGGCTTTAGTGTTACCAAAAGGCCTAACGACTCTCCCTAGCAGCTGAGCAATCTATTCCTATGCTTGTAGATGGAATGTGTGCAAAATGGTGACGGCAGGGCTTAAATAGACCCTATGACGCTGTGTGGCCAGCCAATCACAAAGGAGGCGCCAAAACTGCAGGGCGAGATATCCGAATATAGCGAGGCAAATACACAAATACTTGCATTGTAACGAGTAACCCAAATACTGTACTTATCTGTGCGAATAACGAATAGTAGCGAATATACTCGCTCATTACTACTGATTACTGGACAGCCAGACAGGACAGCACCACTGTTCCCAGCTATACCAGCATCTCTGGCTGGGTAGAGGATTTGACACCAATAGCACCTACAATGACATCTCCTTTGTCACAAATGCCATTGTCACGGAGATCTCATGACAGAGAGGGGCCAGAAGATCATCTTGTTACACAAATATTTGCACGTATTAGATATGCTTTACCTTCCAATTAGAAGTGCAGATTTTCCTTGCTCTGTGTAAGGGTTATTCAGATCTATTTCCTGGAGCTCACCATCCAGAATTGTCTCAGCTGTTCTGTGCTGCCAACTTCTCTCAGGAATGTATGCTCACATCTTACACTAAGGAATTTCTGGTGATAGTAACAAATTCTTGGTTTGTTTGGTGATGAAGGAGGGATCTGAATTAGTGGTAGTCAATTGGTGTACTTTACAGGAGATATCTGCGTGGATTTGTTATTGTGTGTTTATCTTAATCCTCTCCCATTTGGTTTATCCTTCCTACTGTTCCCTTGATTTCCACTTGGTTGTTTGGTGAGTGTATTTGTATGTTTGTAGTTTTCTTTTATCTCTGTTGGTTTCTCCTGTCTGTCAGGCTTGTTTTATCTTATACACTTCCGAGGATGGGGGGGAGAAACAGATCAGCATGCATATAGGAATATGGCAAGGTGCAAGACCACAGCACCTCCACCTTCAGGGATAATCTGGGATATAGGGATAACCTATTAGCCTAGGGTCCTCCTAGCTTGAAGTACAGGAAAGGAACCCATTTGTCCAGGAGATCCTGCAACATTATCGTGACGGCCACCCCCCAGAATGAATAAAGCAGCAGCTGTAAAAGAAACAGACATCACTGGAGAAGGTTCAAGAACAGATGTAACAGTGGTAATTGCAAAACAAAGGTGGATTTTCACTTGAATATCAATAACTAGCATGGCTGCTAAAGTTACATTACATTAAATTGAGTGGTGGATGGGAAATTAATGCTGTTTTTTGGACTGTGATGTATGATTCTAATATTAGGAGATATCATAGATTTGCAATGCTATTAATTGATGATGAATTATTTAATAGATTAGTATACACTGTTTTCCATTGAAACTAAGCAAAATAATAAAAAATATAACCAACAATCTAACTAATACCACACAACATAGTACTGTATATTAGTGGCTTTCACAATTCAGTTCTATAACATGGAAAATGTATAATTTACATAATTCACTAAGACAACCCTTTTTTATTTCAGCTACATTATTTGATGATTACGGTTTTCTATTTATGTTCTGAAAAAATGAGTAACATTAGAGCGTTAACTTCCTGCATTTTAATGCAATCAGAGATTTTTGTTTAAAAATAGCTTACTTGCCTACAAAATATTTCATCAGTGAGTTGCTTTTGTATTTTACTCCATGACCCACAAACTGCTTTTAGTCTTGTGAGTGGATTTCAATAAACATATTCTTAAATGTAACACTTTTACTGTATACACTACTCAAAATAATTAAGGTTACACTTAAAGGATTCAAGTTGAACATTTTTACAGATTTAAAGAGAACCTTACAGTTCATACATGCAGCCTGAATTTACAGGCAGGATGTATCACACACTGACTGTGTAAGGCAGCCAGAGTAATTGTCGTGGCAACAAGCTATAATGGTCCCACACCCTGGCGCCCCATAGATGAAACACAAAATCTTTCCTGTAGTGTGTGCCATGCGTTCAGCAGAGTACTCACTTCAGTTGCTGGAGTCCTCTCGGTCTCTGTCACTCCAGCTTCATGTTCCCAGGTGCCATAAAACATTGCAGCGTCACAGTCCTTCTCAAACAGTTCAACTTTACTGATAACATGGGTACTCATCACTTTTGGCAGCACAATTCACACAGAGCCAAATATCCTGCACTTTCCCTGCCTTTCGAGCAGGCTCCATTCCTTCTACTGTATATCCCCTCCTTCTGTTCTCCTGTCAATTCTGGCCCACTCCATGGACAATCCTTGTCCCATCTGTAATTCTTGCATCACCAGCTCCCTATCAGCTCCTCATCAGATTCCAATCGGGAAAAGTGCCAGGAGTGTCCTCCTAAAAATTTACGCCCCAGTCTTAGACCCCAGATCATTCCTAGGCATGGCCTTATTGAGCTTGTCTGCACTATTCTCCAGCCTGGGACCCCTTACAGCCATCCACAAAATTATCAACACGGCTTGTAACTGTCTCATATACTGCATGCGTCCTGACCCTTGGGCAGGCTGCCGGGCTTCTGGCTCTAATCAGGAAGTACGCTGACTATACTTGCTCAGGCTAGTGCTGTCAGGTTGGTTGCTGCCGCCACCTCTGGTTCAGCTTTAGCTATCCGCACTAGTCAGCAGTGAGCAGCTCCGGAGGCTAAGTCCTTTTTGCAGCCTGAGCATGACCGTGGGATGACCTCTAATTGGAGGTCGGAGGTCACATGCTAAGGTCCTCAAGCAGCTCGGATTGGACCATCAGGATGGTTCCGGAAGGACACTGCTATAAAAGACTCACATGGCCACTCGGCCATGCGCTAGTATAGACTCTAATTGTTATTTGTGTGTAAGATGATGGATGCATGTATCTGATGACTGACTCTTTAAGACAACCTCCCCCTGGTTATGTTTGTGTTTGGGCTTCAAAGTTAGAGTCAGTGCCAATGGGTGGCTATGCTCACGCCACTTTGCTCCTAGTACTCTGCACACACTAGAGACTGATGGTGTCGCCCACTGCAGGTCACTATCGTACCGCAGCAATTGACAGCCACCACCTGTTCAGCACCGTGCGCAACCTGTGCACTTATCTGGCCCAACCTGGGGCGATTAGCGGCGTCCGCCTGAGCGGCACTGTGCACACTTGCATGCTTGTCTGTAATTTCCTGGCACCGCAGTCACAGCGCCGAGCGCTCATGAGCTAGAGGGACTCTATCCCTTGTCTCTGGGACAGAGTCCTGTGACCGTTTAGTAGCGCTCTCTCTACCGGGTCCTGTGAAGTTAACAGGCTCCGGCGTTTGTTTCTTTGGCTCTGTGAGGTAACAGAGTTCGTCTCTGTACACACCGGGTAAGTGGTTAACCTGCCGGTATTCAGTTAGTGCTCCGCCATTACTGAGCAGCAGTTTTCCATCTCTGCACGGTGGACCACGGGTTGCGATCGCACTTACTTATATTTTATATTTAGTGCGATCCGCAACCCTAACACCCGATCCTTCAAAATATATATGCATGTACTAGATTCTCAATTGTAGATTGGTTAAAAAAATCCCCCAAAAAGCAATGTAAAAATGTGAATCACATGTGCATAGAATTTGCTTGAATCTCATAATGGCAAATCATTACACAAACTTTCGTACATCCATGATCTTTTCATTACTAACAAACTTTCTTTCCTCGCTATCACCGAATCTTGGCTCACCCCCTCTGACACAGCCTGTCCAGCTGCAATTTGGTATGGTGGATTTTACCTTTCTCACACCCCCCCATCCCAGCAGCAAGTATGGCGGAGGAGTTGGTTTTCTCCTGTGAGAAAATGGCTTTCACCCACATTTCACTTCCACCCTCTGTTACCCTCCATTCCTTCGAGGTGCAATCTGTGCGCATCTAGTTCCCCACCAACCTCCAACTGGCTGTCATTTACTGCCCTCCAAGACCAGCCACCACCTTCTTCAACCACTTCACCCCCTGGATACTTTTTTTTTTTTGACATCCCCACTATCATCTCGGGTGACTTCAGCATACCCATTGACACATCCCACTCAGCTGTCACTAACCTTCTATCTCTCACTTCCACCTTCGGCCTCGCATAATGATCTTCTGCAGCCATTCACAAAGACGGCCACACACTGGACCTCATGTTCACCTGCCTCTGCTCCCTATCTAATCTGTCTAACTCACCTCTACCTCTTGCTGACCACAACCTAGTCACGTTCTCTTCCCTTTCCTCCCCAGTTCCACAATCCCCACCCTGCAAACTTGCACACCCTCGCAGAAATCTCAAATACCTCGATCTACACTCACTCTCCTCCTTAATCCCTTCTCCCTCTTACAGACATAAGTTCCCTACATAATGCAGATGCCACTGCCACTTTATATAACACCGTGCAAACATATAAATCCCTTAAAACGAATTATTTATTTTATATATTAAAAAACACCTATCCCAGTGAAAAATGGTCAATGCCAAAATTAACCAGACCTACGCTGGGATGCTACATAGCCCTACTATAAGGCTCACTGATACCTTCCTAGCCGTGGAGGTTGGCACCCTAAAAACGAGAATTGGCGCCCCCACTCAACGTGGACTATCCCTCACTCCCCTACCAGTCCCTATTCAGACAGGAGGGAAAACAATAATCTGATAGTGCAGAAATGAAACTTCAAAATGCCCTAAGCTCGAGCAAAACCTCAAACAATTAATATTGTCCTGATAAAACCCCCACATAGGGGTATATTAACCAATAAATTGCTTGTCATGTGTAGGTATGCCCATCTGATATTATAGCAATGAACAATAGAGTTGCCTTAGGCTAAAGTAGGACCCCAGGATACTATAAACGATAAAAAATCTAATACCTCCACATCATGATCATATGTGACAAACTGATATGTCCAATAGACAGATAATACAAACTAACCCCTCTCAAGGGTATACTCTGAATCATAATATAATAAACAAAGTCACTTATCATGTGTAGGTCAACCCCGACGCGTTTCCCCGCCTGTAGCGGTTCATCAGGAGGAATCAATAAACGTCATATCCATGTATGATACCCACCATGCTTTACAGTAGGTATGGTGTTTGATGGATGCAACTTAGTATTCTTTTTCCTCCAAACACGACAAGTTGTGTTTCTACCGAACAGTTCCAGTTTGGTTTCATCAGACCATAGGACATTCTCCCAAAACTCCTCTGGATCATCCAAATGCTCTCTAGCAAACTTCAGACGGGCCCGGACATGTACAGGCTTAAGCAGTGGGACACGTCTGGCACTGCAGGATCTGAGTCCATGGTGGCGTAGTGTGTTACTTATGGTAGGCCTTGTTACATTGGTCCCAGCTCTCTGCAGTTCATTCACTAGGTCCCCCCCGCGTGGTTCTGGGATTTTTGCTCACCGTTCTTGTGATCATTCTGACCCCACGGGGTGGGATTATGCGTGGAGCACCAGATCGAGGGAGATTATCAGTGGTCTTGTATGTCTTCCATTTTCTAATTATTGCTCCCACAGTTGATTTCTTCACTCCAAGCTGGTTGGCTATTGCAGATTCAGTCTTCCCAGCCTGGTGCAGGGCTACAATTTTGTTTCTGGTGTCCTTTGACAGCTCTGGTCTTCACCATAGTGGAGTTTGGAGTCAGACTGTTTGAGGGTGTGCACAGGTGTCTTTTTATACTGATAACAAGTTTAAACAGGTGCCATTACTACAGGTAATGAGTGGAGGAAAGAGGAGACTCTTAAAGAAGAAGTTACAGGTGTCATGTCGGACACTGTTCACACCAGGGTGTCCGGCAGACAGCGGTAATACCCTGTTGGGTATTCTGTTCCAGTCGGGATAGAGTTAACCAGGTTGTCATGCTGGCTGAGGACTGGGCCACGCCCTTGGTCTTTAAATAGTTCATCCTGACTATGGGCGTCGCCGACTATAGCTTTAGCCTAGTGCTAGCAATACCGGTCAGCAGTGGTGGTGTTGGAGCATCTGATATCTGGTGCAGTATATCCCTCAGTGGTTCTTTCTCCAATCTGTTATATATATATTTGGTTGCCCTTGCACATTATTGTATTCCCTTGTGTATTAACTGTGTGGTGTTTCTTTTACCCCAGTCCATATGTATTTGTGGGTCTGGTGTCTGGTCCCCTCACTGGGTGGAGGGAGGTGGGTTCAGCTTAGGGCTGGACAGGAGACAGGGACAGGGTGGAGGCTCAGGCAGGCACACCTTCAGTGTAAACCCTGGGTAGAGGGACAGACAGGGTCCCCCTAGTCTGAGGGACATCGCAGGGGTCCCGGGGTTTTTGCCTAAAGTAACCTAGGCATACCATGACATTATAGTCGGCCCAAATAATAAAGTGAGAGAAAAAAAAAAAAAAAAGGTATAGATAGGGAATATAGGGGTTACTTACTATGGATCCTATACTTTCCCTAACCAAGCAGCTGGAGGCTCTATCCATACAGGTCACTGAACTCCGGGGGGCGGTCCAGCAACAAGGCCTGTCAGCTCCTGCAGTACCTGCTGAGGCTGCAGCCAGGGCAGCTGAACCCAAGTTTCCCCTTCCTGAACGATTTGCTGGTGATCGTGGTAAGTTCATGGTGTTTCGTGAATCATGCAAATTGTATTTCCGTATGCGTCCACATTCCTCAGGTAATGAGGCTCAACGCGTGGGCTTGGTGATTTCTTTGCTGAGTGGTGACCCACAGGCCTGGGCCTTTTCACTCCCTTCAGACTCACCGGCATTTGAATCTGTAGATTTTTTTTTCTCTGCTCTGGGTTTGATCTATGATGATCCGGATAGATTAAACTTAGCAGAGTCTAAGATACGCTCACTGCTGCAGGGTGATCGACCAGCTGAGGATTACTGCACGGAATTCCGGCGCTGGGCGGTGGACACGCAGTGGAATGACCCTGCGCTTAGAAGTCAATTTTTGCATGGGGTTTCTGGAAGGGTTAAACAGACTCTCCTAATGTACGAGACTCCCGCCTCTCTGGAGGCTGCGATGGCACTTGTAGTACGCATAGACCGACGTCTCCGTCAGGGGGCGCTGGTTTCGTTGCCTCCGGTAGGTGGGGGAGTGGTCGGTGAGGTTGCCGCGGGTGAATCCGTGGAACCCATGCAGATCGCTGGTATAGCACAGTCACCGAGTAACAAGCCTAAACGTCCTTGGCACAGAAGGCAGGGGCTCTGTTTTTTTTGTGGCAAAGGAGGACATTTTATTAACGCTTGCCCCCTGGTACCTAAGAAGGGCGCGCCGGCGGAAAACTGATAGGCTCAGAGGGTTTGGAGGAGTCTAGTCTGAGCCTTTGTGTATCCTCCGTCATGGTTTCCCAGTGTATGCTCCCTGCTAGGGTGGTACTTGGGGGGCAAATGCTCTCGATTACAGTATTTATTGATAGTGGCTCAGCTGCCAATCTCATTGATGAGAGGTTCGCGCATACAGCGGGATTTCCGGTGGAGAAATTGCCGAACCCCATCCGGGTGGTTACCATCAATGCTTCCCCGTTGTCTCAAGGGGAGATCACAGAGTGTGTTTTGGATATACAACTCCACATCGGAGTATTACATTCAGAGCGGGTAACTTGTAAGGTGCTTAGTAACTTACCGGCTCAGATGGTTCTGGGCTTTCCATGGTTGTCAATGCATAATCCTGTTATTGATTGGAAGACCCAGGACATAATTCAGTGGAGCAGGGAGTGTCAGGAGAGGTGCCTGGCTACATGTATTTCCGCTTTGACCCCCAGTATCCCGGAGCCGTTGCTGGATTATGCGGATGTATTTTCTGAGAAGGGTTGTTCGGAACTACCACCGCATCGCCCCTATGACTGTGCTATTAGGTTGAAACCAGGGGCCAAGTTACCTAAAGCTAGAATGTTTAATATCTCAGGTCCCGAGAGGCTAGCTCTCAAGGAATACATTGCGGATAGCCTGAGCAAGGGTCATATTAGACCTTCCTCTTCTCCTCTGGCTGCTGGCTTCTTCTTTGTTAAAAAGAAGGATGGCGGTTTACGCCCGTGTCTGGATTTCAGAGAACTCAACCAGATTACGGTCCGTGATCCTTACCCTATGCCACTTATACCCGATTTATTCAACCAAGTGGTTGGTGCCAGGTGGTTCTCCAAACTGGACCTCAGGGGGGCGTACAATCTTATAAGAGTCCGTCAGGGGGATGAGTGGAAGACAGCGTTCAATACCCCTGAGGGTCACTTTGAGAGTTTGGTAATGCCGTTTGGGTTGACTATGGCACCGGCGGTCTTTCAACACTTCATTAATGATGTCTTCTCTCAGTTGTTGGGGAGGTTTGTTATAATTTATCTTGACGACATCCTCATTTTCTCTCGCGACCATGATACACATATAGAGCATGTTAGACAGGTTCTGCAGTTGCTCAGAGAGAACAGGCTCTATGTCAAGCTTGAAAAATGTGTGTTTTTCGTACAGGAGCTACCGTTCTTGGGTTATATAATCTCCGCCTCAGGTTTTAAGATGGACACCGCAAAGGTGCAGGCAGTACTACATTGGGATCGGCCTGATAATCTTAAGGCGCTTCAGCGATTTCTTGGCTTCTCCAATTACTATAGGAAATTTATTAAGAACTTCTCTATGATTGCCAAACCACTGACTGACATGACTAAGAAGGGTACCGACTTTTCTGACTGGTCTGAGCCTGCGGTACAGGCGTTTGAATTCCTCAAGAATAGTTTTGCCTCAGCGCCCATTCTGGTGCAGCCCGATGTCTCCTTACCGTTTGTCGTGGAGGTGGATGCGTCGGAGGTTGGAGTGGGGGCTGTACTGTCTCAGGGCCCTTCTTGGGCCAAGTTGCATCTGTGTGCCTTCTTCTCCAAGAAGCTGTCGCCTGCAGAGCGTAATTATGATATTGGCAACAGGGAACTATTGGCCATCAAATTGGCATTTGAGGAGTGGCGACACTTCTTGGAGGGGGCTGTTCATCAGATTACTGTGATAACCGACCATAAGAATTTGCTTTATTTAGAATCTGCTAAGCGCCTGTCCTCCAGACAGGCTCGCTGGGCATTATTCTTCACCCGGTTCAACTTCATTGTTACTTATCGACCTGGGTCGAAGAATGTTAAGGCAGACGCTTTATCCAGGTGTTTTCCTGGTGGAGAGTTATGTGAAGAGCCGGTGCCTATTCTCCAAAAGGGTGTGGTGGTATCTGCCATCACGACAGAGATTGAGGCAGAGATTGCGGAGGCTCAGGAGGTGGTACCGCCGGGGTTGCCTGCTAATAAATCTTTTGTGCCGCTACATCTATGCTCTAGAGTGTTGGGCGAACATCACGACACGGTACTGGCAGGTCATCCAGGGGTTAAGAGCACTCTGGAACTGGTATCGCGTCGTTTTTGGTGGCCTAAAATCCAGCAGGATGTGGCCTCATATGTGGCTGCCTGTACCACGTGCGCACGGGCCAAGACTCCTCGTTCCCGTCCCGCTGGTAGCTTGCAGCCTCTCAGGGTGCCCAGTAAGCCATGGACTGAGATTTCCATGGATTTTATTACTGACTTGCCCGCCTCGGCAGGGAACTCGGTCATTTTGGTAATTGTTGATAGGTTCTCCAAAATGTCACATTTCGTTGCTTTACCGTCTTTGCCCAATGCTAAGACTCTTGCTCAGATATTTATTCGCGAGGTGGTCAGACTTCATGGTGTCCCATCTGACATTGTGTCTGATCGAGGTACGCAGTTTGTGGCAAAGTTTTGGAGAGCTTTTTGTTCTCGCCTTGGAATCAAATTATCTCATTCATCGGCTTTCCACCCTCAGTCGAATGGACAGACTGAGCGGATGAACCAAAACCTGGAGCAATACTTGCGCTGCTTTATTTCCGACAATCAGGAAGAGTGGTCAGCGTTTCTTCCTCTGGCAGAATTCGCAATAAACAACCATTGCCTGGAATCGTCTGGGGAATCTCCTTTTTTTTGTGTGTATGGTCAACATCCTCAATTTTGCACCTTGCGTCAGGGGTGCTCAGTTGGCGTCCCTGAAGAGGACCAGTTGGGAGCTCAATTGTCGTCTGTTTGGAGGAGAGTCAAGCAGCGCTTGTTGAAGGTGGGTTCCAGGTACAAACGGGTGGCTGACTGCAGACGTGTGCCAGGTCCGGACCTGTGTGTGGGTGATTGGGTGTGGTTATCTACTA
Organism: Dendrobates tinctorius; assembly: GCF_039654945.1. Lineage (NCBI taxonomy): Eukaryota > Metazoa > Chordata > Amphibia > Anura > Dendrobatidae > Dendrobates > Dendrobates tinctorius. The sequence goes on along the minus strand of NW_027361827.1, from coordinate 5,994,697 downwards.
GGAACATTAAGCTCAAGATACCGTCACTTAAGTTGGGTCCCAGGTTCATTGGCCCATTTAGAATCTCCGCAGTGATCAACCCAGTGGCATTTCGTTTGGAGTTGCCGGCTGTGTATAAGATTCATAATGTATTTCACAAAGCATTGCTAAAGAAGGTCGTGGGTTTGGTGGATGGTTCCCCCGGGCCACCACCTCCCGTCTTGGTGGATGGCGTGTTGGAATTTGAGGTGTCCAAAGTGGTGGACTCTAGGGTTGTGCGTCGCACTCTACAGTACCTGGTCCACTGGCGTGGCTATGGTCCTGAGGAGAGGACATGGGTGCCGGCCTCTGACATTCATGCTGATCGACTGGTTACTATGTTCCATCGTCGCCATCCAGACAAGCCAGGTCCTCGACATGGTGAGGTTCCGGAGGTCCCTCGTAGAAGGCGGGGTACTGTCATGTCGGACACTGTTCACACCAGGGTGTCCGGCAGACAGCGGTAATACCCTGTTGGGTATTCTGTTCCAGTCGGGATAGGGTTAACCAGGTTGTCATGCTGGCTGAGGGCTGGGCCACGCCCTTGGTCTTTAAATAGTTCGTCCTGACTATGGGCGTCGCCGACTATAGCTTTAGCCTAGTGCTAGCAATACCGGTCAGCAGTGGTGGTGTTGGAGCGTCTGATATCTGGTGCAGTATATCCCTCAGTGGTTCTTTCTCCAATCTGTTATATATATATTTGGTTGCCCTTGCACATTATTGTATTCCCTTGTGTATTAACTGTGTGGTGTTTCTTTTACCCCTGTCCATACGTATTTGTGGGGTCTGGTGTCTGGTCCCCTCACTGGGTGGAGGGAGGTGGGTTCAGCTTAGGGCTGGACAGGAGACAGGGACAGGGTGGAGGCTCAGGCAGGCACACCTTCAGTGTAAACCCTGGGTAGAGGGACAGACAGGGTCCCCCTAGTCTGAGGGACATCGCAGGGGTCCCGGGGTTTTTGCCTAAAGTAACCTAGGCATACCATGACAACAGGTCTGTGAGAGCCAGAAATCTTGATTGCTTGTTTCTGACCAAATACTTGTTTTCCACCATAATATGCAAATAAAATGAAAAAAAAACAGACAATGTGATTTTCTGGATTTTTTTTCTCAGTTTGTCTCCCATAGTTGAGGTCTACCTATGATGTAAATTACAGACGCCTCTCATCTTTTTAAGTGGTGGAACTTGCACTATTGCTGACTGACTAAATACTTTTTTGCCCCACTGTATATATTTCATACGTTCCACTTTATATACTGTAACACCACAATAGCTGAGGCTCTTGAATCAGTCGCCCCTCTCACACATACCAAAGTTCACAAAATCAACAGACAGCCCTGAAACACCAGTCTGACCAAAAAACTGAGGCAGGCTTCTAGGGTTCCTGAGTGGAGAGGGAAAAGATCACGCTCCAACGAGGACTTCATTGCATTCAAACAGACCCTCACTACTTTCAAGGCACACTCGCCACAGCAAAACAAGCCTACTTCTCATCTCCTCCCCATGTTAGGCATCAAGTTTCCCCCACTGCACAGGGGGATTCTCAAGCCATGGCCTCTGCGGTCTCCCATTCCTCTGTGGCCACAGATTCCTGCTCAATAGAGATGTCGGTCCCGGCGTCTTGCCCAGGCTAATGCAAGACGTTTGGTTGCTCCTTCAGGCTCTGCTATAACACCATGCTTGAGTCAGCAGCAAGCAGATGCTCCTGGGACTAAGTCCTGTCTTTTGCCTACTGAGCATGCCCATGGGACAACCTCTCTTTGGAGGTCGGAGGTCACATGAGCAGGTCCCGTTCCTGCTCCTATTGGTGCACTGGCAATGTCCCGGAAGGACGCCGCTATAAAAGAATTGCATGGCCGCTCGGCCATGTGCTAGTATAGACTCTTATGGGTAGTTGTGTTTGTGAAGATGGATGCATGAGACTGGTGACTGACTCATTATGATCACTTCCTTTTGGTTGTACTTGTTTGTAGGGTTTAGAGTCAGCACCTACTAGTGGCTTCCTCTTGCACCACTGTGCTACCAAAGTCACAGCACCTCACTCAGCGCCATACTGTGCCTTCTGCCCTAGGTACCTACGTACCGCATTACTGCATCCACCAGTGCGGCGCCGTGCCAAGTCTAGCGCTTTCCTCCCTAGTCAAAGTGGTTAGAGGCATCTGCCAGAGTGGTGCTGTGTGCATGTAGTGCGCTTTATCTATTTATTTGTCTCTTCCTGGCACTGCAGTTGCTGTGCCAAGCACTAGTGTGTTTAGAGGGACAGGGGCAGAGTCCTGTGACTATACACTAGCGCTCACATTGCCGAGCTCTGTGAGCATAAACAGGCTATGGCATTTATATTTGGCAGTTGTGCAGCTCTGTGAGGTAACTGAGTCCACCTCGGTATACGCTGGGTGAAGTTAACCCCATGTGTTACTCTTTTATACCACCATATAACATGCGCCATTACCGAGCAGCAGTTAACATCTCTGCACGGTGGACCCCTGACTGCAAACGCACCTAAATACCATCTTTATTATTTGGTGCATTGTGCTAGCCCCTAACAGTGTTATGATAAATATAATTGCACTGGGATAACATGCTAATAATGCAAAGTGCTAAAGTGTCAGACCGAAAAACTAAAAAAATTGACATGTACCTTTAAAAACCACCAAATCTTGATCCCACGCACCCCGACGCATGTTTTGGAGGCAAGTTCCTTCGTCAGTCCCTTAGGCTAGTTTCACACTAGCATTCAGGAGGGCTGCGGAAGGCAGCCTACTTCCTCTGTGAAGCTCGGCCCACGCTCCGCCTACTACCGCAAGCGTCCAGCGTTTCCCTGCATACCTATCTTTAACTTTGGGTACGCATGGACATGCATTGTATGGGGATGGGTCTGCATGCAGCGATTTAATGTGTGCAGCAAACTCACTGAAACGCAAAATTTTGCATTTCTCAAGGTAAAAGAAAGAAGGCAATTTTCTTACCCATGTGGGAGAGAGTGGGATGTGGGACTTTATGCAACGGTTGCTCCGTTGCACACTGCCCCCCGAAGAAGCCCACTACGTGAAACATGCATCACAGCAACCATTTCACACGGTCCTACATACCACTCTCTCCCACATGAGTAAGAGAATTGCCTTATTTCTTTTTTGCACTATGATCAGCACTATTATCCAATGGATGGTACTAACAATTGTTTTTTTATATAACCATTGTGCCATCTTTTTGAATTATATACTCTTGCTAGTGGAGATTTTACTATATCTTGTGCTTTTTTATGGTGCATTGAGTGTTATGGGAGATTTTTTTGGTGCATCTGGACATTTTTTCCTCCCTCCTGTTTTAATCGACCTATGTATGATGTATAGGGTTACTATTGCACAAATTTAAATTTGTGAGTCAATAAAGTTTAACGTTGATAATTTATAATATTTTGTGTCTCACTATATTTATTATTTGAGTGTATTGCTCCATTTCTTTGTAGGATTACATGACTTTAATAATAGTCTCATCAGCCAAACCCTGATCTCATTGCTATCACTTGAATATAACTCTCATCATCCCTCCCTGCTCACGCTGATCACTGGCAGAGCAGGGGATAATGATGAGAATGGCCTTCAGCACCCGATTATGGGGAACAGTGCTAAATGTATCGCTGCTTCTCAGGCACCGGTACATGTCACACTGATGACATCCCTGTGTGTCATCCGTGTGCACGTGTGCAAGAGGTTTTGAGGCCCGTGCTGCTGTTAAATAATGGACATATTAGCATGTTTTGCCCACGGACACACAGTCCATGGAAAGACTCTGACAAGTGCACAGACCCATTCACTTGAATGGATCTACGTATGTAAGTGTCTCGTACATATAAAAACTGTCACCACACGTACCGGACAAACTGACGTTTGAAAGAGGCCTAAAACAGGCTGTATCTGAGTCCCTTATTTTTGGCAGCTCTTGCTTCTTGTTACACCGCTCCGTCATACTCACCTGGCTTCCGCTGCCACGCTGCAGCTGGCCTCCGTTCCCACGCCGCAGCCGGCCTCCGCTCCCACGCCGCGGCCTCTCTCCACCCGACGGCCACGGCGGTCACCTCTGACGGGCTCGCGGCCGACGCCATCCCTGCATGCAATGCGCATGCGCCATATGCCGCGGCCGCGCCTCCCTGCTGCTTCTTGTGCTCCAGCTGTGCCCTGACCCGCAAGCACCTTTGGACCAATGGCAGACCAGACGGGGCTATATCAGGCCGCTTCCCCCTAAGGGAGGCGCCTGATCGTTGTGTTACCTTGCACACTGGGCCCTGCTTCCTCCTGTGCTCTCTACAGTCTCTCGGTGCCATCCTCAGTGTTTCCTGCAGTAGCCTCACAGCCTGTCTTCCGTGTTCACTAACAGTTATTCTCAGTCCAGCCCAGTGTTCCTGTTTCCTCCGTCTCCTGCCTCCGGTGTTCCTGATCCATCCTGCTCCAGTCCTGCCATCCTACTCCAGTCCTGCCTCCGGTGTTCCAATTCCATCCTGCTCCAGTCCTTCCGTCTTCCTTTTTTCCTGTCTCCTGTGTTCCAACTCTGTCCTGTCATCTACACTTCAGTTCCTCCACGTTCCAGTCTATAGTCTTACTCCATTCCTGTCTCCTGTGTGCCAGCCCTGTCATCTACACTTCAGTCCCACTGTCCTACTCAATTCCATCCTGAGCCGCCCTTCTCGGTACCGGCTACCGTGGTACTCGAACCCTTGGCCCTGCTCCTAGCGGTCCCTGTATAGGGGTCGGTTCCACCTAGCAGCTCACCTGGGGCCCCTCGGTGCCACAGTCCAGAGGGTCCACTCCTGGAGATTCCGGCTCCTGACCACCCATGCTAACAGCACGATCAGGCCATGGATTCCGCCGGTACTACTGCTGCTACTCAGAAAGAGTTGCTCTTCCTGCGGGAGAATCAGGGACGCATTATGTCCATCATGAAGTCTATGGACACCCGTTTGTCGGCCCTGCAGGTGGCCGATCCTGGAAATGCCACTCAACTGGCCAATCTCCAACAGTTGCTGGGTCAGCAACAAGATACTCAAGCCCACATTTTGTCTTACATGGCCTCCTTTGACAGTCGCTTGTTGGCCCTCCAGGCTGCTACCGCAGCCCCGATTCCTCCCTCCGCGTCTACATCTCTCCCAACGCCCCACCTTGCCAAACCGCCTCGCTTCACCGGGGATCCCAAGCTCTGTAGGGGGTTCTTAAATCAGTGTAGCCTGCACTTTGAATGGTTGCCGCAGCAATATCCCCCTGGCCGGGCCAAAGTAGCCTTTATTATGTCCCATCTGGAGGGAGAGGCCCTGTCCTGGTTGAATGCTCTCTGGGAACGTAACGACCCTGTAGTCTCGAGTCTCCCGGTTTTCTTGGAAACTTTTCGCAGGGTCTTCGATGAGCCGGGCTGGTTTGCCTCTCTCACTGAGTCACTCTTTAACTTACATCAGGGTTCTCTCACGGTCGGACAGTACGCTATTCGCTTTCGCACTGTCTCCTCTGAGCTCGGCTGGAATAACGTGACTTTGGTAGGGGCATTCTGGCACGGTCTTAGAGAGAGAGAGAGAGAGAGAGAGAGAGAGAGAGAGAACAAAATTTTGTCTGGCACCCAGAAAGAATTTCGGGTTAAATCAGTGTCTGGAGGATCCGCCACAGAAAAAAAACGTTGCAAGCTCCGTTTTGAAATCTTTGAGGATGGTGACGGACAGCAACTTTTGGCGGATCCTCACAAAAAAACGGATGCAACGGACAGCAATCCGTCACAATCCACCATTAATGCAAGTCAATGGGGAAAAAAACGGATCCTCAAAAGAAAATTGAGGATCCGTTTTTTTCAAAACCTGGCGGATTGTGACTGATTGTAAAAAACGGAAGTGTGAAAGAGGCCTAAGAGGACCTTATCTTGCTGGCTACCCGCATTGACCTACGCTTGCAGGAGTGCGCTCGCGAGTTAGCGAGAGACAGGAGGTCCACTAGGCCAGTTCCCCTTTTAACCCATTCTGCCAGTTCCCGTTTGGCAGGGTCCTCTTCTCCCTCCTCGATCGAATCCATGCAGATATATCACCTAAAGTTGGCCAAGTTGCGTCAGAGAGAGAGGCCGGCACAAGGTCTGTGCCTCTATTGCGGTGATTTGTCACACTATGTCCGCACCTGTCCTAAGAGACAGGGAAACTTCTCCACCTAGGTCAGGTAAGAGAGGCCTCCCAAGGTGATGATGATGCCTCTCAACCTCTTACGATTTCTGTGCTTTTGGTTTCAGGGGAGAGATGTGGCTCCGAGGTGGCCTACGTGGGTTCGGGCTCGGCAGGTAACTTCATTCGACCTGAAGAGTTGCACTCCAAGTTGCACTCTCCTTCCTTATTGGCACTAGTCATAGTGCTTCTTGACTTAGTCATACTTTGCCATTACTTCTTGCAGAGAGACGGCTCCAGGCACCTCCTCACTAAGTCTTTGGTATGTAGTCCCTGCAACTAGCGGTATAAACACCCAGCACTTATCACACTTATCATGCTCATTGCCTTTTATTGAGCCTACCTTCTCCTTTAGGTCCTATTTAGTTTCAAATCTCCATGAGCTCACAGTACAACATAGGGGTATGTGCCTCCTTCTTTATATATCTTGATCGCTACTGTTGTGACTCTCGATTCTGAAAATATGCACTGTACTAAAATGTTAATCATGTCTCCTGATATTATAAATACTGCATTCGTATTCCCAGACCATATATATTTTGTAAATACTTCTGTTGTACACTTATCATGTAATCTCATTTATTTTTACTGTACATTGATGAAGGTCACATTGATCGAAACGTCTAATGTATGTACTGTACCATATTAAATACTTTTACATCGGAATTCACTTGTGTGTGCTAAGTTCATATGCTATATATTCACGGAGTGGGATCCTACTTGTGCACCACTACTCTGGGTTGTGCCAACGGATTTGTCTGTCATAAGTTAACTCTTACGCTGATGCACACCCTTCTGGGCCATGACATCACTAACATTTTCATATAATGCAGAGGAGACATCTAACATTATAGCACAATCTACCTTGCCTAGTGATTTCCTTAGACTCCCTCTCAAGGAGACCAGAGGTCGTGACCTGGAGAGAGAACTGAGATGCTGTACCAATCTTGAGTTACACTGTGTCACTCTTACGAAATACCTTAATTTTCAGAGTATACCAAGGGGCTTACGTGTCCCTCTTCACCCCACTCTCTTTAGTGACTCACAGGATTTTTGCTCACGGTTCGAGCAAATTATTAATAAATGTTCTTTTGACCTTATAATCCTCTTGTTAGAGCATCTGCACCGAGGAATCGCAAAGAGCAAGGAAGAAATATCCAATATAGAGACTCAACTGGCATCTTCAACCACCGCAGAGGAACTCAATAGTTTGAAGACCAAGATTAACGGGGTCATCGAACAACACCGACGGGATACCGAGACAAGGAAAAGGAACAAGTTCGCCAGAGACACGGAGGACTACGAACAGAACAGGGTCTACAAATGGCGAGAATCCTTCAACTCCGGGAACTTCAACACACGTTCAAACTACAGGTCTACCACAGACATATCATCTTCAGGCTCAGACTACGAGAGACAACCCTCTACAAGTCATTTTTTAGGACAGAGACGCAGACCTTCAAGAAGAGGAGGAGGGGCAAGAGAACCACGCAGAAACACGGACTTCAACCGAATAACCCGCTCACAGGTAATAACTCACTTGTGATTAATATATCATCTAAAAACCTGGGTATAGCGGAATACCGTGTACTGCAGAAGGGACTCTCTTTTTGCCCTAGCTATAGGTATAATACATTTAACCTTGACATGGACCTACAAAAGTTCTACAGGTCCTTGAGACTGAAACTACACTTTTCCAATAACACCAACACCAGTAGTGAGCCTTTATCACCACATCCCTTATTGATCTCATCAAAAGTCTAGGTCTCAGAAATAAAAGTAACTATAGACCACCTACTGGGTCTCATGCTTTGACGACATTTATTTATTTCATAGATGACTCATTTCAAAATCTGAGAGATGATATCTACAAAAGGAGAGTACATTTCCCCTCCAATCTCACCCCACTTGATCAACAGGCTGCTAAGGTTCTACAGGATGATGACAGTATCATCATCAAACCAGCCGATAAGGGTGGGGCTATTGTGGTCCTAGATAAGACTATGTATCTTAGTGAGATCAATCATCAACTAAGTGACACTTCCATTTATCAACCGCTCCAGGGTGACCCTATAAGCGAAATAAGACCACTAATTCAGAACACACTAATCAAATATAGATCAAGGGGTGTCTTAGAACAAAAACCGTGAGATTATTTAACAAAACAGTTCCCGATTATGCCTGTGTTCTATGTACTTCCCAAAATACATAAGAACCTGGAGAATCCGCCTGGGAGACCAATCGCAGCCTCCACCAAATCCATCTTCTCCCCCATCTCCAAATATTTGGAGAAAATTCTTACTCCTCTTATTAAATGCAAAACATCCTTCCTACTGGACACAGGGGCCTTTTTGGATGTTATTTATAATCTAGGCAGCATCCCCTCACATGCCATCATAGTGACGTTTGATATCAAAGACCTGTACACATCCATACCCCACACCGAAGGCGTACAATCTGTGCGGAGATTACTCGGGCTGTCCAACTTCCATGCAGAACAGATCAACTTGTGCAGTGAATTATTATCTATCATCCTAACCAGGAATTACTTTCTTTTTGAGGATACATATCGACAAATCAAGGGGACAGCAATGGGCTCGAATGCTGCACCCCCGTATGCAAATTGCTATGTAGGCCATTTTGAAGATTGCATCATATACAAAGATGTCCTCTTCCGCATCCATGCTTTGGTGTGGAAGAGATACAGTGGGGCAAAAAAGTATTTAGTCAGTCAGCAATAGTGCAAGTTCCACCACTTAAAAAGATGAGAGGCGTCTGTAATTTACATCATAGGTAGACCTCAACTATGGGAGACAAAGTGAGAAAAAAAAATCCAGAAAATCACATTGTCTGTTTTTTTTTCATTTTATTTGCATATTATGGTGGAAAATAAGTATTTGGTCAGAAACAAGCAATCAAGATTTCTGGCTCTCACAGACCTGTAACTTCTTCTTTAAGAGTCTCCTCTTTCCTCCACTCATTACCTGTAGTAATGGCACCTGTTTAAACTTGTTATCAGTATAAAAAGACACCTGTGCACACCCTCAAACAGTCTGACTCCAAACTCCACTATGGTGAAGACCAGAGCTGTCAAAGGACACCAGAAACAAAATTGTAGCCCTGCACCAGGCTGGGAAGACTGAATCTGCAATAGCCAACCAGCTTGGAGTGAAGAAATCAACTGTGGGAGCAATAATTAGAAAATGGAAGACATACAAGACCACTGATAATCTCCCTCGATCTGGTGCTCCACGCAAAATCCCACCCCGTGGGGTCAGAATGATCACAAGAACGGTGAGCAAAAATCCCAGAACCACGCGGGGGGACCTAGTGAATGAACTGCAGAGAGCTGGGACCAATGTAACAAGGCCTACCATAAGTAACACACTACGCCACCATGGACTTAGATCCTGCAGTGCCAGACGTGTCCCACTGCTTAAGCCTGTACATGTCCGGGCCCGTCTGAAGTTTGCTAGAGAGCATTTGGATGATCCAGAGGAGTTTTGGGAGAATGTCCTATGGTCTGATGAAACCAAACTGGAACTGTTCGGTATAAACACAACTTGTCGTGTTTGGAGGAAAAAGAATACTGAGTTGCATCCATCAAACACCATACCTACTGTAAAGCATGGTGGTGGAAACATCATGCTTTGGGGCTGTTTCTCTGCAAAGGGGCCAGGACGACTGATCCGGGTACATGAAAGAATGAATGGGGCCATGTATCGTGAGATTTTGAGTGCAAACCTCCTTCCATCAGCAAGGGCATTGAAGATGAAACGTGGCTGGGTCTTTCAACATGACAATGATCCAAAGCACACCGCCAGGGCAACGAAGGAGTGGCTTCGTAAGAAGCATTTCAAGGTCCTGGAGTGGCCTAGCCAGTCTCCAGATCTCAACCCTATAGAAAACCTTTGGAGGGAGTTGAAAGTCCGTGTTGCCAAGCGAAAAGCCAAAAACATCACTGCTCTAGAGGAGATCTGCATGGAGGAATGGGCCAACATACCAACAACAGTGTGTGGCAACCTTGTGAAGACTTACAGAAAACGTTTGACCTCTGTCATTGCCAACAAAGGATATATCACAAAGTATTGAGATGAAATTTTGTTTCTGACCAAATACTTATTTTCCACCATAATATGCAAATAAAATGAAAAAAAAACAGACAATGTGATTTTCTGGATTTTTTTTTCTCAGTTTGTCTCCCATAGTTGAGGTCTACCTATGATGTAAATTACAGACGCCTCTCATCTTTTTAAGTGGTGGAACTTGCACTATTGCTGACTGACTAAATACTTTTTTGCCCCACTGTACATCGAACACATTTTCTGTGTTGGGGGGGGGGCCACTTGGTACATTGGATTCATTCTTTTCCCTCCTACAATCTTCCTTGCCCAGTCTCAGTTTTACCATGTCATACAATACCAGACAGATTAATTTCTTAGATACACTTGTCATCAAGGATGACTTGGGACGCCTCTCCACTGATTTGTATGTCAAACCGACAGACCGTAATAGTTTAAGCCACAACGAAAGTTTTCACCCGACCAAGATGAAGAATGACATACCCAAATCACAAATAAAAAGGGTACAAAGGATTGTCTCCAACACAGGGGTCCAAAAACAATGCATAGATGAAATACACTTGAAATTTGTAGAAAGGGGCAACCCACAGAATACTTTACATACTCCGGATCTGTCCCCTCCTCCCAGACCCAAGTTGACTAATCGCATCCCATTTGTCCACGACTATCATCCACTTGCATACCGATTACATTCCAGCATACGCCGCCATTAGCACATCCTTGAAACTGCCCACCCTAATCTAGGAGCATTCAAGGAACCGATTTTTCCCTGTTTCCGACGACCACGCAGTATACATGACATTCTTATTAAAGCTGACGTAGGCTCCTCCCGCCCCCCCAAACAACAACGTTTCCTGTCCAATCCTTAATTTAGTACTTTCTCCTGTCTACAATGCACGCAGTGCAACAATGTCCTAAAAGGCAATTGTTTCCACCATCCCTACACAGGGAAGAAGTACGATATCAGAGGATACTACATATGCGACACTTCATTTGTAGTGTACATCATAAAATGCCCATGCGGGTTACTTTACGTGGGTGAAACCACACAACATATAAGGGATCGGATATCAAAGCACAAATCTACTATCAGGTGCAAGAATATGATTCTTCCTATCCCTTATCACTTTGTCACTACTGAGCATACAATTGTGCAGCTTAAATTCCAAGTTGTGGAACAGGTCATCCTTCCACGCAGGGGAGGTAACCTTATCAATTTGCTTAAAAGAAGAGAGGCTTATTAGATACATGAGCTCAACACCCTGGCTCCTAAAGTGTTAAATAAAGAATATGATGTCCAATCATTTCTTTCAACGTGTTAATATTTCTTCTTTATTAATAGGTATGTGATGTACTTTGTGATATTATTATCTCTGGTTATTAACTGTATTCATTTCTATTACAGAATCAACAACTGTGAATTTCTGTGAACCACTATTTCCTGAGCACTGATATCCACTGGCACCGCCTACACCCACGCTAGAGATAGCAGGTTTATCACATGGCTCTTCTATGACAACTAGTCCGTTTACCTCCCTATAGGGAGGCGCCCTGACTGACGCGCTGAAACTCACGCCCCCTCCTTCGCATCTTCCCCAGTGCCTGAACTGCATCATGGCATCGCTGAAGCGCACGCTGGCCTACTACCGGTGATGCACTTCCACCCAGCCGCCATACTAGCCACCGATATAAACACCGCTGCCCCTCCACTTCCCAGAGCACAGGATTCACGGCGGGTACCAAGCTGGCATAAAGGACGCTTACTATTTCATGGTAAGATATAACAGGCAATCTCCTTCCTTATTGGCACTAGTCATAGCGCTTCTTGACTTAGTCATACTTTGCTATTACTTCTTGCAGAGAGACGGCTCCAGGCGCCTCCTCACTAAGTCTTTGGTATGTAGTCCCTGCAACTAGCGGGATAAACACCCAGCACTTATCACGCTCATTGCCTTTTATTGAGCCTACCTTCTCCTTTAGGTCCTATTTACTTTCAAATCTCCACGAGCTCACAGTACAACATAGGGGTATGTGCCTCCTTCTTTATATATCTTGATTTCTACTGTTGTGACTCTTGATTCTGAAAAAAAGCAATGTGCTAAAATGTTAATCATGTCTCCTGATATTATAAATACTGTATTCGTATTCCCAGACAATATATATTTTGTAAATACTTCTGTTGTATACTTATCATGTACTCTCATTCATGTTTACAGTACATTGATGAAGGTCACATTAACCGAAACGTCTAATGTACAGGGGTTGGACAAAATAATGGAAACACCTAACGTTTTGGCATCATAATCTTCGAACATGTTATAAACATGCAAACCGTGACATATGGTAATGTTTTGTAGTTGATTATTTGTGTTATGTGATATGTGTATGTAAATTAACTGTTTGTTTTTCAGAATTGTAAGAACACTGATGAAAACCTAATACCAATGGCAGACCTCTCTGATTTTCAAAGAGGCCAAATTGTTGGTGCTCGTATGGCAGGCGCTAGTGTAACAGAAACTGCCCGAATGCTTGGCGTATCAAGAGGTACTGTCTCCAAAGTAATGACTGCATTTGAAAGAGAAAGAAAATTGTCCACAGCAAAGCACAGGTCCGGCTGAAAGTCGAAGGTGACTGAGAGAGACTGTCGGACTCTAAAGCGAATTGTGAGAGGTTCGCAAGACCACAGCTCCGAAAATCACTGCTGAGCTCAATGAACACCTACAGAACCCAGTTTCCACGAAAATTGTTCGTCGGGATCTGCACAAATATGGATTCCACGGAAGAGCTGCAATTCGAAAACCGCTGCTCTCAATGACAAATGTTTCCAAGCGTTTAGAGTGGTGTAGAAACCTCCAGAATAGGTCCCTCGAGCAGTGGAAACATGTGATAATCTCAGACGAATCATCGTTTACCCTATTTCCAACCTCCGGCCGAGTGTACGTTTGGAGACAGCAGAAAGAAATATTCCATCCAGACTGCCTTCTCCCAACCGTAAAACATGGCTGAGGATCTGTGATGATCTGGGGTGCTATTTCGTGGAGATCCGCCGGGCCAATGATATCCCTTCATGGAAGAATTAACAGCCGCGATTATTTAGGCATTTTGGGCGACCAAGTGCATCCAATGGTTCAAGCACTGTTCCCGGAGGGGAACTCCATCTTTCAGGATGATAATGCACCAATTCATACAGCTAGAATCGTTAAAGCATGGCGCGAGGAACATTGTAATGAAGTTGAGCATCTCATCTGGCCCCCACAATCACTAGACCTCACCTTTATTGAGCATTTATGTCCGATTTTAGAGATTCAAGTTAGACGTCGATTTCGGTCGCCAAGAACTGAAGGGTGTTTTAACTGAAGAATGGGCTACAATTCCTTTGTAAACAATTCACACCTTGTATGAATCCATACCTCTGAGAATTGAGGCTGTAATCACCGCAAAAGGTGGACCTACACCATATGAAACTAACTTTTGTTGATGTTTCCAGGTGTTTCCATTATTTTGTCCAACCCCTGATATGTACTGTACCTTATTAAATACTTTTGCATCGGAATTCAATTGTGTGTGCCAAGTTCATATGCTATATATTCACGGAGTGGAATCCTACTTGTACACCACTACTCTGGGTTGTGCCAACGGTTTTGTCTGTCATAATTAGAGATGAGCAACTTTGTCTTTTTTTGGGCCGAGTCGGGTTTCATGAAACCTGACTTTCTTAAAAGTCGGGTCGAACGAAATTGGCCGACTATAGGGAAAATTCGGGGTCTGACTGAAACACGAAACCCAATGCAAGTCAATGGGGAAGCAAAGTCGGCAGGGAGTGGAGGACAGTAAACACACCAACAGTGCCCATTTCAATGCCAACGACATCAATTCTTATTACTTAAGCTTGTCAACCTTAATTTACTTTATAATAATAGTTACGCATTGAAAACTGGGGGTTATTTGGCTAAAGTTGCGGGGGGGTAGGGCTGGCGCCAGTTTTCGTGTGCCCTGGGCAAAGAGTGTCAGTGCGCCCTTATAACACATACCACAATTCATAATGCTCCGATACCGCACAGAAATATAGGTATAGTACAATGAAAAATTCTTCACTGCTTACATGACATGACTGATATCTATTTTAAATTCTACAATAGCCCAAAAAACGGACAGTATATTACTCCATACAGTATTATGGCCACCTCATTGTGTGCCATGCAGAATAATGAGCCCCATATATTTCTCCATCCAGAATAATTGGTCCCATATAATGTTCCATACAGTATATGATGAGCTCCACATAAAGCTACAGTATATGATGTTCTCCATGGATGATGCTCCAGTGTGTTATGGGCCCAAATAATGCTCCATATATAATGGGCTCCATTTCTAATGCTCCAGTGTATAATGGGCCACATAGTTTCTGCTCCAGTGTCTGACCTGCCCCATTTTGAATGCTCCAGTATATGATGATCCTCATTGATGATGCTCCAGTGTATTTTGGGCCCAAATTATGCTCCATATATAATGGGCCCCATTTCTAATGCTCCAGTGTATAATGGGCCCCGTAAATGCTACTCCAGTGTCTGATGTCCCCCATTTGGAATGCTCCAGTATATGATGGGCCAAATGGATGATGCTCCAGTGTATGATGGGCCCTATATATCATTCTCCAGTGTATATTGCTTCCCAAAAAATGCTCCCAACATTTAAAAAAATTAAATACCTCTCCTCGCTGGGCACTGCTCTTCTCTGGACTCCTCAGAATTGCCATCTTCAAGCTCTCTGCACTTGTACTGTTTCGGTAGAGGGCATACTGACGTGATATCATTGCGCTCTGTAACCTGAATGTCACTGTCAGGAAAGGCGGAAGACGTCACGGCGGTGGAGCAGGGAGAGGTAAGTATTGCAAGTGCTGCGTCCCTGAGCAAGCAGGGTGGACCCACTCGTGGGTGCCGATACTGGCACAGGGCCCCTCATAATACGCCTGTGTGTCTGACGGCAAGTGGGCCCCCCCACCGTCAGAGACACTTTATTGTACTATGAGAGGCCCTGTGCCAGTGCCGATGCCCAAGGGTGGGGCCACAGACCTCTTCAGTGCAACAGCACTTGCCCGGGTGCTGCAGGTGGTGACCCCGGTCCTGGGGTGGGGGGGCAGCCCATTTAGGGAGGTTTAAAAAATGGCATATGTTGATGTGTAGGCTGGACTTTCAGCTGCTGCAAATGGAGGAATTGGAGAAGTCAGAGGAAGAGGAGGTCAAAAGCGAGCCTTTTTTCTGGCAACCTATGTGTTCATTTTAATGAAGGTTAGATCATCAACATTTTGGGTCGACAGGTGGGTCCTTTTTTCTGTCAGGATTGATCCAGCAGCACTGAAGACTCTTTCAGATAGCACACTACCAGCAGAGCACGCGAGCTCCTGTAAGGCATATTGTGCCAATTCAGGCCAGGTGTCCAGTTTTGAGGTCCAAATTTCAAAGAGGAATGACCTGTGAGGGAGAACCTCGATAAGGGAGAAGTAGTTTGTAAACATAGTTGACAACTGCTGTCTCCTGTCACTTGCAATCGATTCTGTATTAGCTGTCGTGTGCGCGAGACTTGAGAAATCAGACCACAACATGGTCAGGAAACCCCTGTCTCCAACGCCAGTTCGGCTGTGTGCACCACGAACAACTCTTCAATTTTTCCCACTACAGCTCATGGGAGAACCAGCTCCGCTGCTGTGTGCTGGGAATGCCTAAAACAACCGGTTTACCAGAGTTGCTTGTTTGTTAGCCAATATTAGGGCAAGGTTCTCCTGTGGCATTATGTTTTGGAATGCCGTTATAGCATGGATCGAGGATGCTGTCCAACCAGTAGTCGTCATCCCTCATCATTTTAGCAATGCGGGGGTCCCATTTTAGGATCCGCAAGGCATAGTCACACATGACACGCCCACATTTTCTCTTGCCCCCAAGAAGCATCCTCCTCCCCAAAATAATCATCCCCCTCATCCTCATCTTCCTCTTCTTCCTCCACCTCGTCCACGCCAGTTCACTGACCAGACAGTGGCTGACTGTCATCAAGGCTTCCCTCCTCCTCCTCCTGTTGCTTCTCAGCTGCAGACGCCTGATCCTTAATGTGTGTCAAAGTTTGCTTGAGCAGACGCATAAGTGGTATGCTCATGCTTATGATGGCGTCGTCTGCGCTTACCAGCCGTGTGCATTCCTCAAAACACTGAAGGACTTTACAGAGATCTTTCAGCTTTGACCACTGCACACCGGACAATTCCATGTCTGCCCTCAAACTGCCTGCCCGTGTATCCTCCCACAAATGCATTACAGCCTGCCTCTGTTCGCACAGCCTCTCAACCATGTGCATGGTGGTGTTTCATCTTGTAGCAACGTCTATGATTAGGCAGTGCTTGGGGAAGTTGAGTGATCGCTGCAGCTTCTGCATACGACTGGAGTGGACGGTTGAGCGACAGATGTGCGAGCACAGTCTTCGCACCTTATGGAGCAGGGCTGTTAACTAAGGATAATTATTTAGGAAGCACTGCACCACCAGCTTCAAGGTGTGAGCCTGGCAAGGTATGAGTGTGAGTTTTGCTGCCACAAAATTCTGCCCATTATCACTGACTACCTTACCTGGCTCAAGATGTAGACTGCCCAGCCATGACTCAGTTTGTCGATGCAAGTAGTCGGCCAGTACCTCCGCGGTGTGTCTGTGGTCGCCCAAAGACATCATTTTTAAAACAGCCTGCTGCCACTTATCACTAGCTGTTCGATAGTGGGACACCTCGTGTGCAACACTGACAGATGTGGATGGAGTGCTCATGCGACTGTGCTCTGTCAACGAACTTTCGCTTCTGGAGGATGAGGAGGGTCGAAAGCCTACTGCCAACTGTTACCTATACCATGGGCTAGGCAGCACTGTTCCTCCGCCGCTGTCCCCTGTGGAGTCTGCAACCACCACATTAACCCAGTGCGCAGTGATGGACACGTAACGGCCCTGGCCATGCCTACTGGCCCATGCATCTGTTGTGAGGTGCACCTTTCCACTCACTGATTGTTTTAGTGCATGGACAATGCGGTCTTTCACATGCCGGTGGAGGGCAGGGATGGCTTTTCGAGAAAAGTGCCGACAGGGTAGGTCATAGCATGGGATAACATAGGCCATGAGCTCTCAGAAAGCTTCACTTTCTACCAAACGGAAGGGCATCATCTCTAATGAGATCAGTTTGGCAATGTTGGCTTTCAAAGCCAGTGTATGCGGATGAGAGGATGAGTACTTTCTTGTCCTACTCAGAATGTTTGGTAGGGTGAGCTGGACTTGAAAGCTGCATATTGGGGAACTAGCATTGGACTGAGAAGGGGTTGGTGATGGTGAGAGTGTTGATGGCCTAGATTCACTGTTTCTTCTCGAAAATATTGTGATTGCCTGACTTCTTTGGCCTAGAGACGACACCTCAACATTTCTAGATGGTGGTGTGCTTAGCGGTGGCCTTACAGTGGGGGAAGCGATGGAGCATTGCCGGCTAACTTCAGTCAGAGCAGGTGCACATGTGCTACCTGAGGTTTTGTAGTCCGTCCACGCTTGCAAGTGCATGTTGGTTAAATGTCTAAACATGCAACTGGTATTCAAATTTGATAGATTTTTCCCTCTGCTAAAGGTCCTTCGGCACTTCTTCCAGATAACCTTTGCGTCATCAGTAGGATTTTGTTCAAAAAAGTGCCACACTGCACTCTTCCTACTATGGTATAAATTTTCAGGGCTTGCACACTGTGCTAATTTGACCATCTGGCCAAGCTGTCCTGCAACTCTTTTAGTTTTCTTAGCAAGTTTTTTGACAGCTACGGGCCTGCCGGATAACCGCTGCTGCGATGACGTTGCCTGCTGCGGATCCTTCTCCTGTTCTGTCCTATTGTCACCAGCACCCTCTTCCCCCAATGGATGCCAATCCAGGTCAACAACTGGGTCATCCATGACCTCGTCTTCAATGTCATCTGCACCTTCCTCTGTACCTTTCTCTGTGTCACCATGTAAAGTGGTATAGTATGCGGGAAGGGGCACCTGAGTTTCATCGGGGTCTGATTCGGGCTCAGTAGACTGCGTGAGCAATGTAGTGCTTTGGGTGAATGTACCAGCAGAATCATCTAGCAGTGGCTGTGCATCAGTGCACTCCATGTCAGATTCATCTTGGACTGGGGAATTCAGGATTTGACTTGATAACCCAGGAATGGCATGTGAAAAGAGCTCCATGGAGTAATCTGAAGTGTGTGCTGCAACATCCTTCACTTTTGGTGTGGGTGAAGGACACAAGGAAAGGTTTTGTTCCTGACCAGTAGCCTACACTGACGACTCTGTGCTTGCAGCTTTTGTAACTTCAGAAGAGGAGGCAATAGAGCTGGAGGCTGTTTCGGCAATGTAAGCCAAAACCTGTTCCTGATGCTCCAGCTTTAAAAGTGGTTTACCTACTCCCAGAAAAGAGAACCTTAAAGGCCTTCTTGTGCCAGACGATGATGCAGGCTCAACATCTTCTGCCTTAGCTGCTATTGTGCTTTTGCCAGAACCAGCCGATGCACCACCACCATCAGTACCAGCTGCACCCCCCCGCCCACGTCCGCGGCCTCTTCCACCATACTTCCTCATGTTTGGGAAAATGTACCAAAAATACCAGCAGAGAAATGGTACTGTATGATTAGCGTACAGTTGTGTAAGGTGTATGTAAAAAGTAAAATCTCCGTATATATTTTGTGAGTCACAGACGCTCCCCCAGTATGTTTTTCACCGTAATCCAACAAGTAGTTATACGGTACTGTATCAGAAGTGTACAGCTGTATACGTTGTTAGTGAAACTGTCAATCTCCATATATGTATTTATTGCACTTATGTTTTTATTGAATTTGGAAATAAACCTTTGACTTTTATTCCTCGAGCTGGACCTTTTGTATTTTGGATGATTTACGGAGCATCACACACACACGCTGACTCTGTATAGATGTGACCGTAATAAGAACAGCAGATATACAATACTGTTTGAGAATCGGACAGCTCAAAACGGTGTATGGAGAAATGAAAATGTCCGTATATGTATTTACGGAATGTCACACACTCACGCTGACTCTGTGTAGATGTGACCGTAATAAGAACAGCAGATATCCGATACTGTTTGAGAATCAGACAGCTCAATACGGTGTATGGAGAAATGAAAATGTCCGTATATGTATTTACGGAATGTCACACACTCACGCTGACTCTGCGTAGATGTGACCAAAATAAGAACACCAGATATCCGATACTGTTTGATAATCGGACAGCTCAATACGATGTATGGAGAAATGGAAATGTCCATATATGTATTTACGGAATGTCACACACTCACGCTGACTCTGCGTAGATGTGACCGAAATAAGAACACCAGATATCCGATACTGTTTGATAATCGGACAGCTCAATACGGTGTATAGAGAAATGAAAATGTACGTATATGTATTTATGGAGTGTCACACACGCTGACTCTGTGTAGATGTGACAGTAATAAGAACACCAGATATCCGATACTGTTTGATAATCGGACACCTCTATACGATGTATGGAAAAATGTTAATCTCCATGTATTTTTTTATGGAGTCACACACATATAGCATGTATTTGTCCGTGATACCAGCCAGTACACGGTAGTGTGTGAGGAGTGTACACCTCTATACAGTGTGTGCAAAAATTTATGCTCAGTAACTACTGTGCAGAGAAAAGGAATAAAAGGCAGCCTAATCACCAACAGAGCTGCTGCACACAAATATAGCCTCCCCTGTCACTGCACACTATACAGTTGTGTTGTACAGTGAAAATCGCTATCAGCAGAAGCAATTTTTTTTTTTCCTACCTAAACACTCTCCCTATTTAGAACGAGCAGCAGCAACCTCTCCCTATGCTAAGATCGGCAGAAATAAGATGGCGGGCGGCGGTCACGGCCTTTTATAGCCACTGTGACGCCACACAAAGCCAGCCAATCACTTGGATGCCCTTCTCTGAGATGGTGGGGGCCGCGTTGCCCACAGTGTGAGTCCTTGATAATTGGCTGAGAAAAGGCGCAGGAAGCATTGTGGGAAACGTGACTTTGGTGCTCAAGTCGGCGATCTCATGGCCGACCCCACGCTGTGGTCGGGTTTCGATCAGACTTAGCAAAAGTCGGCAAAATCTGAGTTTGGCCGACCCGTTTCGCTCAACTCTAGTCATAATGGTTGATATGGCTGACATCACATCAGATCAGAATATCAGAATAAATTGCTATTCCCTCTGGAGACTGAATCTAGGTGACAGTGGTGGCATGACAAACACAGTCTGCATAAAGAGACGAGATTTCCCTATTCAGGAAACAAATAACAGCTTATAAGCTGATCTGGTTAGAGATATTTAAGACTCCGTGTCCAGAGGAATTTTTGTGAAGTCATTCCTTTAATTTATAAATATTTAGAAAGTGTTACCTAAGCACAATAAATCTTAAGTTCTTACAGTGATTTCCACTTAAAGTTTAATTCTTCATACATAATTATTTAAGGCTATGTTCCCACGATGAGCTGTTGGTGAGTCTTTGATGTGACAGAATTTCTGCACTATTACTACACCTATTAGGTAAATTAGGTCAGGTTTTTCGAAAATACGCACAGTAAAAAAACTCATCGTGGGAGCGTAGCCTTTTTTTTTATTTACAGATAGTGTATCTCACATATTTAGAAAAGGGAAGAAAGGTGAATATATGGCACCAGAAACCCATAAAATCAAACAAGACTTGTAATATACCAAAAGATGTAATAAACTTTAATGTTATGTACAGAAAAGCACACTGAAGAGTCTTAAAATCATATAAAAACAAAAAGTAGGAGAATGCTTTTTATAAAAAGTCACATTAGTCTCCCACCCAAAAATAGGAGACAAATAAAATCTCCCCTATAATATTTCCCTACTTTGTTTTTATATGTTTTAAAACTCTTTAGTGTTTTTATGTACATATTAATAAAGTTTATTACATTTTTTGGTATATTGCAAATCTTGTTTAATTTTCCTTCTGGCTCTCTGCTGACAAATTGCATTGTATAAAACAGCGATACCCAACCTTTCTGACCTTGAGGCTATGTACCCACGTTGCAGAAATGCTGCGGAGATTTCCGCAACATTTCCGCACTCCTGGAAATTTGCATGCGTTTTTACCACGGAAAACAAGCGCTTTGCAAGCATTTTTGCTTGCGGAATTCTTGCGCATTTCAAGCGATTAGCATCGCTTGGAAATGTGATATATAGGATGTTAAAATAATAAAAAAATAAAAAATATTCTTATTCTCACCTTCTGACGGCCCCCGATCTGCTCTGTGTCGCTCCCGGCATCTTCCGGTCCGAGTAATGCTTTGCGAGAAGGACCTGAGATGACATCACATTCGCGCACAGCGAATACTGGGACCGGAAGAAGCCGGGAGCGTGGTGAGAGGCGGGAAGGACTTAGGGGGCCGTCGGAGGGTCATTATATCTCTATTTTTTATTTTTATTTTATTTTTTACATGATTATGGTACTCAGGGCCTGGAGGACAGTCTCCTCTCCTCCAGACCCTGGGTACCATCCACACATGATCCGCTTACTTTGCGCATGGTGGGCATAGCCACATTCGGAAGGTCAGCGGATCAATGCATTCCTATGGGTGGAGAATCGCCGCGATTCCGCAAAAAGAATGGGCATGCTGCAGATTTTTCTGCTATGCGATTCCGCAACGGAAAAATCCGCAGCATTAGCACAGCATTGCGAAATCCCATAGGATTGCATGGGGTGCGTTTTATTTGCTTTTTTGTGGCGATTCCGCAGCAGAAAAACGCAGCGAAAACGCAAAAAAAAGCAACGTGTGCACACAGCCTGAGAGTCACATTTGTCTATGAGAGAGGCTCGCGAGCCACATTCAGCTCTGAGAGAGTCTCGAACCACATCCAGCTTCTGCCCCATTCACAGTAGTGCAACCAGAGCCCCCCATTAACGGTATAATTACAGTCAAAGTTTTCCCACTGAAATCACACCAAGGAAGTATGCCAAATTTTCGGGTTTCCTATCTTATCCCCATTCAGATCTGCTCTTCTGTGCAGAGCTGCACACAAAAGTCACCATCTGGAGATCTGCTCTTAACAGCTGTTTGCTACACCTGGTGATAGTGCACCAAGCTGGCAAATGTGGCTCCTAAGCTACAGGTTGTGGACCCCTAGTATACAATATACAACATAATTGGTATTACAACTGATGAAAGAGTTTACATGACAAGTATCATTAATCTTTTGTGTTTAATGTGCATATTGAGAGATATTACATTTTGTGCCTGTACATGGGAAAAAACCTTTGATGGAATCAAGGATTTCTCTGAGTTCCTTCCACCATTATGGACATTTAACTATATTTTAATTAGTATGGAGTAAAGCTTTGAAAATGTTATTAGCTCAACCGCAATCTGAAATTTTTCTTTTGCGATATGAATACTGTTGGTCAGTGTACATTTTTCATGGATTGACGGGTTTCCAAAAATGAATGGTTTTCTCTCATGGGAAATATTTTCCTGTTCCTTTGCATAGTTGAAATAGAATCATCCCAACACACCAGGCTCCTAACAATAAAAATAAATGTATATTATAAAGCCATCCATAACCTTTCTCCTCCATATATACCGTATTTTTCGCTTTGTAAGACGCACTTTTTTTCCTCCAAATTTGGGGGGAAAATAGGGGTGCGTCTTACAATGCAAACATACGTTTTTTGGGCTGCCGCTGTGGGTGTCTGTTACTTGCCGTCACCGCACTGGGTCCTCCGGGTGCTGCCGCCGCCGAGATTTCAGTGCCGAGATCTCCATCTGCGCTTGCGCGGCAGCCATTTTCTAGGAAGCAAGCCACCGCGCAGGCATGGATGGAACGGCAGAGCTCCCCACGCAGCACGGGACAGAGCCCGGTGGCGGCGGCAGGCACCGGGGCAGACAGCGCGGCGGCGGCAGCACCCGGAGGACCCAGCGCAGTGGTGGCAGCACCAGGTACAGAGCGGGTGGCAGCACCCCGGGGACAGAGTGGGCAAACAGCACCCCGGGGACAGAGTGGGCGACAGCACCCCGGGGACAGAGTGGGCGACAATCATCTCCAAGACTTCTCCTGAATATCCCCTATCCTCTGGGATTCTGTGCCCCAAAACATCTGATTATCCACCACATTCAGATCCTTCAGCTGGAGCCTGAAAACCCATGTCTTCAAGAAGGCATACAACCTGCAAAGACCACGCTGCCACCTCAACACCGTCAGACCTACTGCAACTCCCAACCTACTGTATCCTTCCCAACCATTTTGTAGAATGTAAGCCCACAATGTAAGCCCACAAGAGCAGGGTCCTCTTCTGTCTGTACCATTCTATTATTGTTAGTCTACCGTAAGCAATATTTGTGTTTTGTTGTCACCGCATCTCATGTGCAGCACCATGGAATCATTGGTGCTATATAAATAATAATAATAATAATAATAATAATAATAATAATAATACTATGGCCAATATGGCAAATTGCTTCAGGCACTCAGCTCTCAGTTCTTTGCTTTAATATGCCAGCCGATTTTATAACAGTAAGGCCTCTTTCAGTATTTGGTCAATATTTTACCTCAGTATCTGTAAGCCAAAACCAGGAGTGGGTAAGAAATACAGAAGTGGTGACGTGTTTCTATTAAGCATTTCCTCTGATTGTTCCACTCCTGGTTTTGGCTTAAGCCCCCGTCACACATAACGATCTCGCTAGCGAGATCTCTGCTGGGTCACAAGTTTTGTGACGCAACAGCGATCTCCCCAGCAAGATCGCTGTGTGTGACACTGACAAGCGACCGGCCCCCCTGCCGGTCATCGCTGATCATCGTGAAATGGCCAGGACATTTTTTGATCGCTGTTCTCCCGCTGGCCAGCACGCATTGCTGTAGGTGGCAGGCGGGAGACCAGCGATCAGCGCGCTGGTAACTAAGGTAAACGCAGGGTTTCTAAGCAGCGCACAGTGCTTAGAAACCCAATGTGTACCTAAGCAGTGCACGGTGCTTAGAAACCCGATGTGTACTTTAGTTACCAGCGTGCTGATGCAGGGAGCTGGTAACCAAGGTACACATCGGGTTTCTAAGCACCGCACGCTGCTTAGAAACCCAATGTGTACCTTAGTTACCAGCTCCCTGCATCAGTGCACTGGTAACTAAGGCCTGTTTCACACATCAGTTTTTCCAGATCAGTCAAAATCCCCCATAATTTGAAAATGGCGGATCCGCTAAAAATGTGTCAAAACGGATGCAGGCGGATGGTACGGATCCATTTTTTGACAGATCCGTTTTTTGATGGATCCGGCTATACGGATTTGTGTATGGATCCGTCAAAAATCGGATCCGTACCATCCGCTGGCATCCGTTTTTGCCATCCGTTGGGTCCGTTTTCTGACGGATCCGTTTTCCCACACCTTCCAATTGGGATGCTTCCAAATATGATTGGCTCTTGGAAAATGGTCCCAAATGTGATTGGATCCTGGAAACTAGGGAAAACTATATCTATGTTGTTGTAAAACAATATCTTTGAAAGGTTGTAGAGCTAGTGGCAGAGATGGAAGGAGTAATAGCGAATATTAATAGCATCTGTGTGGATTTTGATTTTGAGTGCAATCTTTTGGCAATTCTTGATCTGCAGAGGGAGAAAACAAGACTGCGAATCCTGCATCAGAAAAGGAAGAGACGGCAGTGGATTCATCCTATAAATGCACAGAGGTTTGCCTTTGGTGTTTTTTCAACACTTTATCTGGAATTGAGGGATAACCCGGACAAGTTCTTTAATTATGTGCGGATGATACAGGACTTGTTTGAAATTTTGGTGGAGCGCAAATCCAGAAAAGGGACACTTACATGCGCTTGTCTATATCACCGGCGGAGCGTTTGATGGTGACCCTTCGGTAAGTTATCTTTTTTTTAAAAGTTTTCAGATTCTGCAGACTTTTATTGTCATGTTATTGCTTGTGGTTTGTATTAATTTTACTTTTTACCCTTTTTTTAACAGATTCCTGGCAACTGGAGAATCCTTCACCTCCCTCCATTACCAGTCCCGACTTGGGATATCGACAATCTCTGGAATAGTCCAACAGACCTGCCGGGCATTGTGGGATTGTCTAAAGGAGGAGTACATCCCACAGCCAACACAGGAAAGGTGGCTGGAGATTGCAGAAAACTTTCAAGAAATCTGCCAGTTTCCGAATTGTGTTGGTGCAGTGGATGGGACGCACATAAGGATTTTGAAACCCATTGGATCCAGATCTGAATATTTCAACTATAAGAAATTCTTCTCCATTGTAATGATGGCCATTGCAGACTCAAAATGCAATTTTATTGGGGTCGACATTGGTGCGTACGGTCGATCAATGATTCGCAGGTATTCAAGATGTCCACAATGGGCCGTCGTTTGTATGGAGACAATTTTGAATTCCCACCTCCAAGACTACTCCCTGGAACAACAGGCCCACCAATGCCATTTGTATGTGTTGGAGACGATGCATTTCAACTCTCTAAACATCTTCTCAAGTCATATGGAAGTCATGGATTGACACACACAAAAAAATCTTTAACTATCGATTGACAAGAGCGCGAAGAGTGGTGGAGTGCGCTTCTGGGATTTTAACATCAAAATGGAGAGTGCTGTTAACTCCCATTAAAATGAAAACTGAGACTGTGGATGAGGTGGTGAAGGCATGTGTCATCCTCCACAATTTTGTAATTTCAAAGGAACCTGTTTCCATGGAAGAAAATGTTTGTGAAACCACCTTGTGGGATTATCACCAGACAAGTGTTCGGAGTACTGTGTCAGTGACAAGAATGAGGGACACATTTGTTGATTATTTTCTGTCACCAGAAGGAAGATTTGACTAGCAAGCTGACAAGGTATAATTATTTTTTTTTTTTTTTTTTTATACCAAGGTTCCTTCTTTTAAAAAATTCCCAGAAAAAGGAGTTTAAGACTTAATAATAAAAATATAATAAGAAGGTATACTCCAATAAAACTTATATACAAAAAGGGGAAAAAAATAAGAAGCATCAAATACCATATATAAATAATATTTTATTGAATATATTCATAAATATTGATTATCAATTACATAAAAAGATTTTTTCTTATTTTTTATATTAAAAGTTCTAAACAATGTGAAGGACGAAGAACATAAGGTCTAACACAGTTACTGTAATTACAGATCAGGAAAACAACCATATAATATACCAGACATATAAAATCCTTAATGCCACTTTAGATTTTATATATATATATATATATATATATATATATATATATATATATATATATATATATATACATAGAGCATATGCCAGACTAGTAATCAATCCACAAAAATCTATTAAAAAAATTTTGAGATATTACAAAAGGTCTCACCCGAATATATCTGTGTAACTGGCACACCAAGCAGCCCTAACTCGCGTTTCGCTTGGGCTTCCTCAGGGGGCTGTCTCCCTGATCTGTAATTACAGTAACTGTGTTGGACCTAATGTTTTGTGTCCTTCACATTGTTTAGAACCTTTAATATAAAAAATAAAAAGTAAAAAAATTTTTTTTATGTAATTGATAATCAATATTTATGAATATATTCAATAAAATATTATTTATATATGGTATTTGATGCTCCATATTTTTTCCCCTTTTTTTGTTTACAAGGTTCCTTTTTTGTATAAGAAAAACTTTTGTAATTTTAACTTTTTTCTTTCATAGTTTTGATACCTTTACAACAATTGTGGGTAATAAAATTGCGGTGTATTTTCAGTACCTTTACCAAGAAGTGTTGTGTACTTTTACCTGTACACCACCGGTGTACCGTGAACCTTTACCAAGTGTTGTGTATTTTTACCTGTACACCACCGGTGTACCTTGAACCTTTACCAAGTGTTGTGTATTTTTACCTTTAAACCATCGGTGTACCTTGAACCTTTACCAAGTGTTGTGTATTTTTACCTGTACACCACTGGTGTACCTTGAACCTTTGCCAAGTGTTGTGTATTTTCAGGGGTGGATTAAGGGTAGCCAGGGCCCCGGGCTGTTTAGACTCTGTGGGCCCCAAGGTCATGTGACGGGGTCATGTGTCGAGGTCGGGAAGTCACTAGTTTTCAGGATGCATATGGTGCGTCAAGGAGCGGGAAGGTGTTAAATACTGAGGTAAAAAATTCAGCAAATACACAACGTGTGCACGAGGCCTCACAAGTACTGAGGTAAAAAACACAAAATACTTAGTGTCTCCATGAGGCCTTACAAATACTGAGTGAAAAACTCACCAAATACTCAGCGTGTGCATGAGGCCTTATAAATACTGAGGTAAAAACTCACCAAATACTCAGCATGTGCACTAGGCCTTACAAATATTGGAAGGCTTCCACCCAACATCTAGTCCTGACTCACCTGTACCTAACATCGAAACCAGCTAATAGTCTGCAATCACCTGCTGACCTGGACCCATGACCTGTCAGACAAGTTACTTCACATGAGTCACACAGAGGCTTCTGCTTCATGAACTTCCCCAGATAGAAGAAGCAGCCTCCGGTGTGCAGCCTGTGGCCGGATACACAGGAAGAGATGCTACTCGTCAAAGGCTGTGCCCAACATGGCAGGAGAGGGGTTAATGCCACAGACCAGTCGCCGTCACCTCACACACTGGACACGACGCTGCATCTGGTGACGAACAAGCGCACATTGCGCAACGTTAGTCATGTCCCAGATGTTCAGAATGTGGAGGACCAAGGGGGGACAAAAAAGACCGCAGGATTGACACAGGAGCATGGGAAAGTGGAGGGGCAGGGTTTATATAGGGGTTGGAGTAAGTATATATATATATACACACACACACACACACACACATATTACTACATGCGGGCAGTGCACACATGCACAATCCTCAGGTTGTATAACTTTCAACTGGTCAAAACATTTCTCTCAGTCGGCCAAGAAAGAAATGTAGCAGGAATAAAGTACACCTCATAGTAACTTATGTGTGAGGCAGGGGTGACAAGACCCACTATCTCATGCCCACCTTACTAGAGGTGCGCACTGCCCACATATAACAAAGTTGATGGAAACAGACGACTTCCACTAAGATGATTGGTTACCGGCCGTCTGACCACACCCATTTCACAACTAGTCACACCCATGTCCACGACTAGAGTTGAGCGACTTTAGTTGGATAAGGTTTCATGAAACAAAATTTGCTTCAGATGAAACTGGTCCGACTAGGGCAAAAAAAGTCAGAGTTTCGTCCGAAACCCAACCCCAATGCAAGTCAATTGGAAATAAAAGTCGGCATTGAGCGGATGACATTCATCCACTCAATGCCGACTTTTATTCCCCATTGACTTGCATTGGGGTTGGGTTTCGGACGAAACTCCGACTTTTTTTGCCCTAGACGGACCAGTTTCATCTGAAAAAATTTTGTTTCATGAAACCCCATTCGACTAAAGTCGCTCAACTCTATCCACGACCCAACCACATCCATTTAGCACTGCTGATCACACTGACTGGTACTGAGGGCACAGTGGCTGGCATTATGGGCACAGTGGCTGGTACTGTGGGCACACTGACTGGTACTGAGGAAAAGAAAGAACAGAGAGATAGAAAAAAGAAAACAGAGAGAGAGAAAAAAAGGAGAGAGAAAGAAAGGAGAGTGAGAAAAAAAGAAAGAGAAACAGAGAGAAAGAAAGAACAGAGAGAAAGAAAGAGGGGAAAGAAAGAGAAAAGAGAGAGAAAGAACAGTGGGGCAAAGAAAGAGGGGAAAGAAAAAAAAAGAACAGAGAGAGAGAAAAAGAAAGAGGGGAAATAAAGAACAGAGAGGGAGAGAGAAAGAAAAAGGGGAAAGAATAGAGAGAAAGAAAGAGGGGAAAGAAAGAATAGAGAGAAAGAAAGAAAAAACAGGGAGAAAGAAAGAACAGAGAGAAATAAAGTGGGGAAAGAAAGAGAAAAGAGAGAGAAAGAACAGTGGGGCAAAGAAAGAGGGGAAAGAAAAAAAAAGAACAGAGAGAGAGAAAAAGAAAGAGGGGAAATAAAGAACAGAGAGGGAGAGAGAAAGAAAAAGGGGAAAGAATAGAGAGAAAGAAAGAGGGGAAAGAAAGAATAGAGAGAAAGAAAGAAAAAACAGGGAGAAAGAAAGAGGGGAAGAAAGAGAACAGAGAGAGAAAAAGAAAGAACAGAGAGAAAGGAAGAACAGAGAGAGAGAAAGAAAGATTAGAGAGAGAAAGAGGGGAAATAGAGAGGGGAAAGAAGGAAATAACAGAGCGAAAGAAACAGAGAAAGAGAAAGAAAGGGGAAGAAAGAAAGAACAGAGACAGAAAGAAAGAAAGAAAGAAAGAACAGAGAGAGAGAAAGAAACAGAGAGAAAGAAAGATTCTATAAAAATACTATAGCAGCCCGGCTCCCATTGTAGTGCCCACCTGAGCCTCCCAATGCAGGACATATCATGATCCGCTCACATGGCCAACATCCCCAAGTCCAAGGCGATCCCGCTGTCCGCGCTGTCGGAGGAGGACATGGTGATGATCTGAAGCATTCCCTGAAGTGCCTCCATGTTTCCGTCACAATCTCCTCCCGAAATTGAACATCACGTGCGAGTTTTCAAGTGCTCCTCGGAGCTCCGCCGTGTACTCCTGTGTCCGTGGGAAAAGCTCCCGGTCGGGGCAGTGGGGCCGTCTCTCAAAATCTTGGACGATTGGGAGGTATGAATGCTCCCCATCATACACCTTGTACGCGCATGGCTCTGCACACCTCATATACACACACGGTTCCGCTTTGTATACACCTCGCACACACACGGCTCCACTCAGTACACACATGGCTCTGCTCCGTAAATCTCGTACACATGTGGCTCTGCTCCATACACCTTGTACACACGTGGCTTCGCTCCATACACTTTGTACGCACAGGGCTCCGCTCCGTACACCTCGTACACAAACACGACTCCGCTCAGTACACCTCATACACACACGCGGCTCCGCTCTGTACACCTCGTACACACGCGGCTCCGCTCCGTACACCTCGTACACACGCGGCTCCGCTCCGTACACCTCCTACACACGCGGCTCCGCTCCATACAACTTGTACAAACAAAGCTACATCCACCCTGTAAACCCCTCCTGACCCCACACATACTTCCCTCATTCAGCACGATGACAACAGCACAGCAGAGTCTTGCATACATCAAGGGCTCACTGTGTGCACAGGACCTGTGATGAGGTCACAGGAGGGGAGGAGTCAGGGGTCATATGATCATGGGCATCTGACCGAGACCCCTGATCATGTGACCTCATCACAGGTCCTGTGCGCACAGAGCAGGGATTTATAAGTGAGGAGCTGCAGTGGCCGTTGGTCTGTCTGGGAGTGCGAGGATGGGGTCGGTACATGGGGGGGCCGTGTCGCTATGGTGGGAGATTATAATGGGGCAATTTACCCTGGGCTGGTGGGCCCCCCACACCACTGGGCCCTGGGCTGCCGCCCAGATTGACCTCATTATAATCCGCCACTGTGTATTTTTACCTGTACACCACCGGTGTACCTTGAATCTTTACCAAGTGTTGTGTATTTTTACCTGTACACCACTGGTGTACCTTGAACCTTTACCAAGTATTGTGAATTATCACCTGTACACCAACAGTGTTTTTTTTTTGTTTTACTTTAAACACTAAAGAAAAAAATTAAACAACACAATAAAATTCTTTTGAAACAAAAAATATTTATTTTAGCAATTTTTTAAATAAATTTTTTTTAATTTATTTTAACCATTTTTTTTACAAAATTACAGATTCCGGTATTGTTGGGTGGCGATATCATCGGAGGGGTTAACAGTGTTGACCACATCGAGGGTGGGGGGAATGTGAGCGGAGTGGGTGAGGATCTGAAGTGGAAGGGGGGTTGAGAAGATGAGGTTGGGATGGGAGTTGGACAGAGGATGTTTGTGGGAACATTGAAGGTGTGTGTGGGAGTGGGTATGGTGAGGGCATTGGGGTATAATGCAATGGGGAAGGAAGGTACTGGGAAGAATGGAAAGGAGAACTAGAGAAAGGAGAAGGAGTGGTAGGAGGATGGACGGTGGTAGGAGGATGGACGGTGGAAGGATGGACAGTGGAAGGATGGACGGAGGGAGGATGGACGGTGGAATGAGGTGATGGAATAGGTGCATGGGTAGATTGGGACGCCTGAGACACTGCAGTCACTAGAGCATTGTGACAGGCTTGCATCACATGCATCTGTACAGTTGTGGCCAAAAGTATTGACACCCCTGCAATTCTGTCAGATAATGCTCAGCTTCTTCCTGAAAATGATTGCAAACACAAATTCTTTGGTATTATTATCTTCATTTAATTTGTCTTAAATGAAAAAACACAAAAAGAATTGTCCTAAAGCCAAATTGGATATAATTCCACACCAAACATAAAAAAGAGAGTGGACAAAAGTATTGGCACTGTTCGAAAAATCATGTGATGCTTCTCTAATTTGTGTAATTAACAGCACCTGTAACTTACCTGTGGCACCTAACAGGTGTTGGCAATAACTAAATCACACTCGCAGCCAGTTGACATGGATTAAAGTTGACTCAACCTCTGTCCTGTGTCCTTGTGTGTACCACATTGAGCATGTAGAAAAGAAAGAAGACCAAAGAACTTTCTGAGGACTTGAGAAACCAAATTGTGAGGAAGCATGAGCAATCTCAAGGCTACAAATTCATCTCCAAAGACCTGAATGTTCCTGTGTCTACCGTGCGCAGTGTCATCAAGAACTTTAAAGCCCATGGCACTGTGGCTAACCTCCCTAGATGTGGACGGAAAAGAAAAATTGACAAGAGATTTCAACACAAGATTGTGTGGATGTTGGATAAAGAACCTCGACTAACATCCAAACAAGTTCAAGCTGCCCTGCAGCCCGAGGGTACAACAGTCTCAACTCGTACTATCCGTCGGCATCTGAATGAAAAGGGACTGTATGGTAGGAGACCCAGGAAGACCCCACTTCTTACCCCGAGACATAAAAAGCTAGGCTGGAGTTTGCCAAAACTTACCTGAAAAAGCCTAAAACATTTTGGAAGAATGTTCTCTGGTCAGATGAGACAAAAGTAGAGCTTATTGGGCAAAGGCATCAGCATAGAGTTTACAGGAGAAAAAAAGAGGCATTCAAAGAAAAGAACACGGTCCCTACAGTCAAACATGGCGGAGGTTCCCTGATGTTTTGGGGTTGCTTTGCTGCCTCTGGCACTGGACTGCTTAACCATGTGCATAGCATTATGAAGTCAGAAGACCACAAACAAATTTTGCAGCATAATGTAGGGCCCAGTGTGAGAAAGCTGGGTCTCCCTCAGAGGTCATGGGTCTTCCAGCAGGACAATGACCCAAAGCACACTTCAAAAAGCACTAGAAAATGGTTTGAGAGAAAGCACTGGAGACTTCTAAGGTGGCCAGCAATGAGTCCAGACCTGAATCCCATAGAACACCTGTGGAGAGATATAAAAATGGCAGTTTGGAGAAGGGCACCCTTCAAATATCAGGGACCTGGAGCAGTTTGCCAAAGAGGAATGGTCCAAAATTCCAGCAGAGCATTGTAAGAAACTCATTGATGGTTACCGGAAGCGGTTGGTCGCAGTTATTTTGACTAAAGGTTGTGCAACCAAGTATTAGGCTGAGGGTGCAAATACTTTTGTCTGGCCCATTTTTGGAGTTTTGTGTGAAATGATCAATGTTTTGCTTTTTGCTTCATTCTCTTTTGTGTTTTTTCATTTAAACAAATTAAATGAAGATAATAATACCAAAGAATTTGTGTTTGCAATCATTTTCAGGAAGAAACTGAGTATTATCTGACAAAATTGCAGGGGTGTCAATGTTTTTGGCCTCAACTGTAGGTGAGGATTTAAATCTTCCATTTGCCGGACAACTGACTGAAAAAATATATGTCTCGGCGCCTGGTTTGACTCTGAATTCATCCGTTCCATGTAACTTCTGAGTTCCATGATACTTTTTTTTATCATGTTCAACCCAGAAGTTAACTGTTGCACCACAATTCGGAATGCATTCTGAACAGTTGAAGTCAGATTCAAACAGTCAGACAAGGTCATCCATTCCTGACATCTCTGACACTGCCGTCCAGAACCAAAGGTTGGTAGAGATGTTGCAGCAGTGTCAGAGGGGTGGGGTAAAGGGAACTGTAAATCGTCACCTGCAGATTCATTTGATGAAGACTGCGCTGCTGCTCCAGTGCTGGTGGAGGGTACAGAGGGACGAGACAAGAGGGAAGGTACAGAGGGGTCGGATACCTCAATGTGGTCCCCGGTGGCAGTCTCCGAAGGGATCCCTAGAGAGGAAGGCAACTCAGAAGCCGGCTCCCGAGTGCTGCAGATGGTGCTAGAAAAGAGAAAAAAAAATATATTAATATATTGATATTTCATTTAGCATTGCTGAAAAAAAAAAATTAGGTTAAACATGTCAACATTTGTACTACAGAAATGGTGTGTGGAATATTTACCTTCTGCTCACCATCATCGACCAGAGGAACGACAGGGCTCTCTAATGTTTATACTGGCTGCTCCTGCGTCCTCTCGATCCACTCGGGGCCTGCATCTCCTTGTTGAAGTCCCTCTTGAAGCGATCCCTGAGCGACCGCCACAGTATGATAACCCTGTCACCTGTGAAGGAAAAAAAAAAAGTGGTTAGTACTCAACACTTCACATGCTGTAATATTAAGTTACTGAAATTGGAATACTTATGCACAAAATCCCTGGCCCTCGCATCGAGCTCCTCCCAGTTCTCTACAACCTCCGAACACACCTCATCCCATAGCCGTCGGGTGTTTGGTTGGTTGGCATGATAGCAGTTTGCCATGTTCCACAGTGGCTCCCGTGGTTGCACAACCTCGATGAGGGCGTCCACATCTATTATCATCCCCTCTTCCACTGGTCTGTAGGGAGCACGCTGAGAAACTTGTGAAAAAAAAAAAGGAATATTAAATTCAGACACATGAGGTTCATTAATCAATCACCCAAATAAAGGGTTACTTACTGTTCGCTGACTACCAGAGGCATCACCTCGATGACGCTGGGATGTCCTGGGAGTCGCTCTAGTGCGGGCACCGGATTGTGAAGACTGTAAAAAAAAAACAAACGGATTACTTACCGGTAATACTCTTTTGTAGAGTTCACGACAGCACCCACTGAGAGAGGGGACCCGCCCCCAGGAACAGAAAACCTACAGAGAGATAAATGGGGAGGCCCCCTCGCTCCCTCAGTTTCGATTACAGAGAACAAAGGAGGAACCGCCACACATGTTTTAGTCAATCTGCCAGATAAGTCATTCGTCTCTAACATTTTCCTACGTCTGCTAACCTAATTCCTAATCATATTTTCCACCACCACCAAGGAAAACCACGCGTAAATCTATACATTAAGGGGGGGGGGGGGAGTGAGCAGGTGCTGTCGTGGATTCTACAAAAGATTATTACCGGTAAGTAATCCTGTTTTTTCTCTTCGCCACGACAGCCCCCACTGAGAGATTTTCAGAGACAGTCACCTGGGAGGGCGCACCATGCTGAGTACGGATCTGCCAAAGGCCAAATCCTCAGAGGAGGACAAATCTAGTCTATAGTGACTATAGAAGGTAGATGGAGAAGACCAGGTTGCAGCCTTACATATCAGTTCAATTGGGACGATCGCCCTCTCGGCCCACGAGGAAAACATGGCTCTAGTAGAATGCGCCTTTATACCCCATGGAGGGTCTTCTCCTTTTGCCAAATATGCCATTGAGATTGCATCTCTAATCCACCTAGATAGCGTGCTTCTCGTAACTCCCGACCCTTTCTTGCTACCCAGGAAGGAGACAAAAAGAGACCTACTCTGCCTTCAGGTACTGGTCCTATCTAGGTAGGCTAACACTGCCCTCTTCACATCTAGGCTGTGATATTTAATCTCCTCTGGTGTTGTTGGGTTGTCATAGAAGGAGGGAAGGCAGATCTCCTGGGATCTATGGAACCTAGTAGCTCATTTGGGAAGGTACAAAGGGTCCGTATTTAACACAAGACTGTACTGGACTACTGATAGGAATGGGTGGTCTACCGACAGGGCTTGGAGATCACCTACTCTTCTTGCTGAAACTAAAGCTAAAAGCAGAGCGGTCTTCAATGAAAGGCATTTTATTGACACTGAGTGTATGGGCTCAAACGGGGCCTGAGTAAAGGCGTCTAAGACCAAAGCTAAGGTCCCATGTTGGCAACTGGGGAATGTGTACTGGTTTCACTCTCTGACAAGCGGAAATAAATCTGGCCACCCATTAGTTGCCTGCCACGTTGTAATTATATAAGGCTCCTAGAGCTGATACGTGGACCTTTAGCGTGCTGAGAGGCTCAACTCCCGGCCCTTCTGCAGGAATTCTAAAATGGCTGTAATAGGTATTTCACTGGAAAGCTTTGCTGGATGAAAGGCTAAAAATTTTCTCCATACTTTAGCGTAAATTTTTGAAGTAGATTCTTTCCTGCTTTGTAGAAGGGTGTTAATTAAACTATTTGAGAACCCTCTTAGCTTCATTAGCTCCCTCTCAAATTCTATGCTGCTAGGTGCAGGGCTTTGACATGGGGATGGTAGCAGGGACCCTGTGAGAGAAGATCCTGATGTAGAGGTAGGATCCATGGATCGGACATTGACATTGCCCTCAGCCATGAGAACCACAGCCTCTTTTGCCAAAACGGGGCAATCAAGATGACTTTTGCCCCCTCTTCCCTTATTTTCCTGACTACTGTTGGCAACAACATCATTGGAGGGAAGGCGTAGGCTTGCTGGAACATCCAGGGTATTTGGAGAGCATCGAGCATGTCTGGATCGTCCGCTCTGTATAGAGAAGCGAACCTTTCTACACGCCTTTTGGCCCTTGTTGCGAACAGATCTATTTCTGGCCTGCTCCATTTTGCTGCTATCATCTCGAAGATGTGCCGGCTGAGGACCCACTCCCCCTGATGTAAGGTCGGGCGGCTGAGAAAGTCTGCCATGGAATTGCCCACTCCTCTGATGTGGATTTATGTATGCTACTGCGATGGTATTGTCCGACTGGACCCTCGTGTGGGTTCCCCTTAGCTGTGGGAGAAATTTGGACACAGCATGATATATCGCAGTAAGTTCCTTTATATTAGACGAACATATCACTTCCATCTCGGACCATTGGCCCTGTATGATATCTTCTCCTAGGTGGGCCCTCCACCCCGAGGTGCTAGCATCCGTGGTAACTATTTTAGAGGGGACAACCCACCAAGGAACCCCTTTCGCTAGGTTGTTTAGGTCTGACCACCACTCCAAGGAACAGATTACCTCTGGTGATAGGGACATCCTCCCTTCCAACCACCCTTGTAGTCTATCCGCTTCTTGCAAAATGCCCCCCTGTAATTTTCTGGAATGAAATTGGGCCCACTGTACTGCCGGAATACATGATATTAAGGAACCCAACAAGGACATACCCTCTCTTAAGGACATCGTGGGATTGTTACTTGCCCTGCGTATCTTGCTAACTATGACCCTTGCTTTTGTTTCTGGCAGAAAGCATTTCTGACTTACAGAGTCTATTTGCAGGCCCAGGAGCGTCTGACAGG
Source organism: Dendrobates tinctorius (assembly GCF_039654945.1). Taxonomy (NCBI): domain Eukaryota; kingdom Metazoa; phylum Chordata; class Amphibia; order Anura; family Dendrobatidae; genus Dendrobates; species Dendrobates tinctorius. The sequence continues at coordinate 5,957,792 of NW_027361827.1, read as the reverse complement.
TTACCAGTTTCAATCTGGACTTCCCCAGTTGATTAGCCAGCCTAGCGTCTGAAAGGATGAGATAGTGTCAGCCATCCTGCTATCGCACTGAGAAACCGAATTCCCTACTTTAAGCAGGTCGTCCAAATACGGGACTATTAACGTGTCTTTCAGCCTTACATGCGACATCACCTCTAGCATTAGCTTGGTAAACACGCGAGGCGCCATGGATAGCCCGAACGGCATTGCCATAAACTGGAGATGTTCTATCCGGCCTTCTAACCAGACTGATACCCGTAGGAATTTCTGGTGCTCTCTGCATATAGGGAGATGGTAATAGGCATCCTTTAGGTCCAAGACTGCCAAATAACACCTAGGGAACAAGAGTTTTATTGCTGAACGTACTGATTCCATTTTGAAAGTGCGCAGCCTTAAAAACATATTAAGCTTCTTTAAATTAATTATTTTCCTAAAGGAGCCGTCTGGCTTCGGGAGTAGAAACAGGGGAGAATAAAGTCCAATTCCCCTTTCGTGACACGGAACATCTACTAGAACACGCTTAGACAGGAGTGCTGTAATTTCTGCTTCCAAAGCCTCCTGCTGCGCTGGAGACTTCCGAGAAGTCAATACGAAGGCGTCCGGCGGGTACCGAGCAAATTCTAGTCCTAGGACTGATGTAACTATATTAATGGCCCAGGGGTTAGATGTAATTTTCCCCCACTGGTGGCTGAACTGTAACAGTCTGCCACCTACCAGTGGATTGGCCCTACCGGAATCTGTCTCCAGATTTGAACGGACGTTTTCCAAATAGGCTACCTTTCTGCTTGGGGTCCTTATTGCCCCAGCGGTCCTGGGATTTGAAATCTTTTTTCCTACCAAACGGAGGCTTCTTGAAGGTTCTCCTGTTAAAGGGAACGTACGGGTTAGGGAACCCCTTTTTCCTCTCCACCGCTTTCGTCAGGATCTCGTCTAGTTCTGTGCTGAACAGGTACTTACCCTGACAGGGCATAGTGCAGAGCTTGGTCTTCGTCTACATATCACCTTTCTACCCCTTTAACCATAAGGCCCGTCGGCCTGCATTGGCTAGTCCTGCCCCTCTAGCTGATAATCGGAGGGAGTTGGCTGAGGCGTCAGATAGGAAGGCCGCTCCACCTCTAATCAAGTAATAGAGGAGAGGAGCTTCTCCCTAGAAGCTCCGTTTTTTATGTTTTCCTCCAGATCATTCAACCATATCACCATGGACCTAGCCGTGCATGTGGCTGATATTGCCGGCTTGAAAGCCACTGTACATGCCTCCCAAGACCTCTTGAGGAAGACATCCGTCTTGCGATCTAAGGGATCAGGTAACATCCCCGAGTCTTCCACTGGTAGGGAAGAATGGCGAGAAGTGGAGGCCACTGCCGCGTCTACTTTGGGTGCCCTGGACCAGGACGTTAGGTCATCATCATCATCAAACGGGTATTTTTGTTTAGATGGTAAGGGGAGAAGGGTTCTTTGCCCCTGTTTTTCCCATTCCCTTTTCACCAGCTCCTTAATTGCTGGAACTACTGGGAAGGCCCGGACCTTTCTCTGGGAAATACCCGCGAACATTATCTCCTGCGGGGTTTTAGGCTCTTTAGTGTTGGGTAACCCCATGGTATTCCGAACCGACTTAACCAAATTGCTGATGCTGTCTGTGGGAAAGCAAACTTGCTCCTCCTTGTCTGAGGATAGATACTCTTGAGGTCTATCTGAGTCCAGCTCCCCTGATCTCGACTCTGGTGAAGCTATCTCCCTGGTGGCCGAGTGCCCCCCAGACTACTGGAACCGCCTAGGGCCCGCAGCTTCTCCCTAATTATCGTACGGATATCCTCCTTCTTCCCTGAGGATTCCTCCTGTAGTGTCCGTTCAGTACAGGGCTGGCATAGCCTCTTAGGGTGACCATCTGGGAGGGGTTTGGAACATAAAGCACATTCCCTGTTTTTGGCCTTATCGTTCCTTTTGGCCTAAGGGGTGTGAGACAAGATAGAAAAAAAACAGTCGCCATCAGCCAAAGACTTGACTAAAAACACTCACCCGTGAATTTCATCAGCATAGTACCGGCTGCGGGGTTCTGGACTGAGGCGAGGCATGGGATTTTTTTTTCTCTTTTCGCTTTTTCTCTGTGGACTCGCTCTACCTGGAGCGTCCACTAGTATTTCTCCTGGAGCTTCCACTCCTTCTTGTGCTGTCACTTCTGCCGCTTCTTCTGGCACAATCGTGAGAGGATTGCTCTAGTTGCGCTATTTGGAGCGAAACCGGGTCGTTGGACGACATGGCTGCTCACCGGTTTGCCTCTAGCCCGTGCTTTTATGCAGCCCCCGAGTTTCGCTCATTTTTTTTCCCCTCCATTTATCCCTTTTTTTCCTGCCCCGCGCGCATGCATGATCTTGTTGCCGCGATATCGCGGTGCTTCGCCTCCTCATGCCCCCAGAAGTCTTCTCTGCACTTCCGGGTCGCTCTGCCCAGTACAGGAACACCCGGCTTCTCCTTCACCGGCGCTTCCCGACCGCCACCCCTGCATCACCGGATGACATACACTGGCATCAGGTATGTCGATCAACCCCTTAAGCGCTCCCGGCATTGCTGCGCCCAGCGAGCTCAGGGACCCTGCCTGGCCTCGCTATGCTTAGTGGGGGAAACATGTGTCCATAGCCCCACGGCTCTGCCGCGCTCTGTAATGCGTACCTCAGGGGGAACCCCGGTATCAGCTCCTGTCGTATTATGGTGAGCCAGGCCCATCTTGCCACAGCCTCACCCGCATTACCAGCTGAGGGGGGGAATCCTATTCTGATCCGCCCGTCGCTGCTTCCGGCTCTGGGGCCCCCCGCTGCTCATATAATTCATGCGGGCGGCAACCAAGCCGGGCATCCTCTTCTCTGCGGGTTCCTTCCAGGAGCAGGAAACCAAAACTGAGCGAGCGAGGGGGGGCACCCCATTTATCTCTCTGTAGGTTTCCTGTTCCTGGGGGCGGATCCCCTCTGTCAGTGGGTGCTGTCATGGCGAAGAGGAAAAAAAAGGTATGTGGTTAGATGGATGCGGAGTTATTGTGTGTGCTGTGATGAATGTTTGTGTTGGGTGTAGCATTATGTATGTATGTATGTGAGTTTTTGTATGTGCTAAACTTACACTCTGCGTGCCCCCTCCTTGCATTTCTCCACCCTGCATGTCTCCTCCTGGAAGCTCCTCAGATTCAGCTTCCTGTGAAAACATAATACATGCATATATTGTTAAAAAAATTGGAAAATAACATTAAAAAAAATATATTTATATTACCTCAGTTCGCTGATGCTGTGAGGGGGAGCTCCCAGAAGAAGACATATTAAAACTGCTGCGGCCTGGCTTTTGGGTTTGAGCGGTCTGGCTGGCTGGATCTGCTGCGGTCTTCCTGGTTGGATCTGCTGCTGCTTTCCTGGCTGGATCTGCAAGTATAAAGACACTTATTAAGCTGCTATACAAAGGATAAAATAAGCTTTCAGGCCTTTATACTTACTGGGAAAACTGAAGTTCTTTCCTAGGTGGGTCTGCTGCGGCCTTCCTGGCTGGATGTGCTGTGGCCTTCCTGGCTGGATCTGCTTCTGCTTTCCTGGCTGGATCTGCAAGTAAAAAGACACTTGCTAAGCTACTATACAAAGGATAAAATAAGCTTTCAGGCCTTTATACTTACTGGGAAAATTGAAGTGTTTTCCTAGGCGGGTCTGCTGCGACTTTCTTGCTGCGGCCTTCCTGGCTGGATCTGCTGCTGCTTTCCTGGCTGGATCTGCAAGTATAAAGACACTTGTTAAGCTACTATACAAAGGATAAAATAAGCCTTTATACTTACTGGGAAAACCGAAATGTTTTCCTAGGCGGGTCTGCTGCGGCCTTCCTGGTTGGATGTGCTGCAGTATTCCTGGCTGGATCTGCTGCTGCTTTTCTGGCTGGATCTGCAAGTATAAAAACACTTGATAAGCTACTATACAAAGTCTGCGGTACTTCCTAAACTGATCTGAAATTATAAACACACTTTTAATAAGATAAAAATAATGTTCAGCTATATTTTGATTGCAAAAACCACCCCCAAAAATTTAATTTTGATTTGTGAAAGTGACCTTGTTTTGGTATTGCATGTGTGTAATTCCCTAATGCAGAGCTAACTGAGAATCTCTCACTGAGAGTATACCCACACTTTAAAGTGACCTTGTTTTGGTGTATTGCATGTGGAATTCCCTGATGCAGAGTTAACTGAGAATATCTCAATGAGAGTATAATCACACTTTAAAGTTACCTTGTTTAGGTATTGCATGTGTGTAATTGCATGATTTAGATTTAACTGAGAATCTCTCAGTGAGAGTATAACCACACTTTAAAGTGAACTTGTTTAGGTATTGCATGTATACCCAATACCAACAGTTAATGTGACTTTTTTGAAAATATACCCACACTTATCATTTTTACAATGATACTACGGACAGTTTTTGGAAAACAGTTTTTATTTATTATAATTTTTTTGTTTTAATTTTTTTTCTTTAACAGGTAGGAGCTACTCTGCTCTTTATTTTAAATACCACAGTACATGAAAAATAAAAAAAAAATTCTGAACACATAATACAGTTACACAATACCACAGTTACACCACATACAATACACACAGAACACAATCACAGCATACTTGCAAATATTCAAATAAAATTACAGTAGTATGAAAATAAAATGCAGTACACATGCAACAGAAAAAAAATTAAAGTATGAAAAAAACATAATAAAAATACACACACACAAACATGCAACACTGGGAGGCCACGGACACACAGGCAGGCCACACACAGGCAGGCAATACACAGGCAGGACACACACAGGCAGGCCACACACACATACAGGCAGGCTACACACACACACACACACACACCACAGACACACACAGGCATGCCCCACACAAATAAGTTTTATACTCACACAATTGCAGGCTTTGCTGGCAGGCTGTTGGTGCTGGCTGGCATTGGCAGGCCTCTTGGTCGTGGCTTGGTGCTGGTTAGCTGCTCTTCTTGCTCCTGGCTTGTGCTTGCAGGGGTCTTGCTGCTGGGCAGTTGATGGCAGACTCTCTCTCTCTCTATCTTCTCTGTCTTGCTGGTGCCGGATGTCTGGACCCAATGATTAATTAGCCCACCTTTATATAGTTTTTGGATTGTCTGGAAAAGTATCTTTTTTTCTGAGCACGCTCAGTGCGAAAAAGTGGATTCCGCCGGCGGATTCCGCTAAATAGCGGATCCCGGCGGATCCGCCGCCCATAGGCGGCCATTCTATCAAATGGCAGCACCAAAAAACGTATCAAAGTCCATTCACCTCAGACAGAATCCACCAGAAATCTGGCGGATCCGCCGAATAGCAGATGTAACAGACGACCATCCGACAAAATCCGCCACTAATGTATTTCAATGGAAAAAAACGGCGGATCCACCACAAGAAAAGCGGATCCGCCATTTTCAAATTTTGGCGGATTTTGACTGATTTGAAAAAACTGATGTGTGAAACAGGCCTTACATACACAGCGACGCGCCTGCTCGGGCCATTGCAGTGCTCTTGCCGGTCCGCAGACACAAGGGGAGCCGGTGGCTGTGTAGCAGCTGATACTCACCCTGCATAGCGGTCCCTGTCGGCGCGGCGGCTTCATGCAGCGCAGAGCTGTCAAGTGTACCGCTCATTTATGGTCATGAATATGGACGTCACTCCTCTCCCATAGGCGTGGCGTCCATATTCATGCACCTTAATGAGCGGTAGCACGTGACCGCTCCGCACAGGAAGAAGCTGAAGCGCCGCGAGATGCAGGGAGAGAGGTTCAGCGACGGGAGGGAAGTTCAGCGATGTGAGGGTAAGTATGATGGGGGAGGATGGGGGAGCCGAGCGGAGCCATATATACAAGGGAGGGAGAGTGGAAGCAGAGCCATATATACAAGGGAGGGAGAGTGGGAGAGGAGCCATATATACAAGGGAAGGAGAGTGGAAGCAGAGCCATATATACAAGGGAGGGAGAGTGGGAGCAGAGCCATATATACAAGGGAGGGAGAGTGGGAGCAGAGCCATATATACAAGGGAGAGAGAGTGGAAGCAGAGCCATATATACAAGGGAGGGAGAGTGGTAGCAGAGCCATATATACAAGGGAGAGAAAGTGGGAGCAGAGCCATATTATATACAAGGGAGGGAGAGTGGAAGCAGAGCCGTATATACAAAGGAGGGAGAGTGGAAGCAGAGCCATATATACAAGGGAGGGAGAGGGGGAGCAGAGCCATATATCCAAGGGAGGGAGAGTGGGAGCAGAGCCATATATACATGGGAGGTACAGTGGGAGCATAGCCATATATACAAGGGAGGGAGAGTGGAAGCAGAGCCATATATACAAGGGAGGGAGAGTGGAAGCAGAGCCATATATACAAGGGAGGGAGGGTGGGAGTGGAGCCATGCATACAGGATGGGACAGGGGAGCCATGCATACAGGATGGAACAGGGGAGCCATGTATACAGGATGGGAGGGTGGGAGCAGAGCCATGTATACGGGATGGGAGGGTGGGAGCACAGCCATGTATACAGGATGGGAGGGTGGGAACGGAGCCATGTATACAGGATGTGAGGTTGGGAGCAGAGCCATGTATACAGGATGGGAGAGTGGGAGCAGAGCCATGTATAAAGGATGGGAGAGTGGGAGCAGAGCCATGTATACAGGATGGGACAGGGGAGCCATGCATACAGGATGGGAGAGTGGGAGCAGTGCCATGTATACAGGATGGGAGAGTGGCAGCAGAGCCATGTATACAGGATGGGAGAGTGGGAGCAGAGCCATGTATACAGGATGGGAGGGTGGGAGTGGAGCCATGTATACAAGGATGGGAGGATGGGAGCAGAGCCATGTATACAGGATGAGATAGTGGGAGCAGAGCCATGTATACAGGATGGGAGGGTGGGAGCGGAGCCATGTATACAGGATGGGAGCAGAGCCATTTATACAGAATGGGAGAGTGGGAGCAGAGCCATGCATACAAGGATGGGACAGGGTAGCCATGCATACAACAGGGGGAGCCACACAGAGCTGGACAGGACGGGGGAACCACACATATATTTTCTGATGATTAGAAAATAATCAGCATGTACAGTACTCCAGTACAATTTTTCTTAAGTTCTCAATGTTCCATTTCCTTGTAGGTTCCAATCATCATTATCAGTGACGGTCATCAGTAGAAGTAGCCCAGTGCTCCCACTGAAACAGAGAAACAAACAAGGCAGGTGCTCCCACTTATTCAAAACCTATGGTGAGTTGAGTCACATTATAAATGTTATAATTAAATGATAAGTATGCACTGCTAAACTACAACCACGTCCATAGCCCCACCCCCTTATGACCAAAGCCCTGCCCCATCACACCTCCATCCCCGCCCTGCCGGGCCATGGAAGAATGGTCTTGCTTGAAGCCGGTCCCTGGTGCAAAAAAGGTTGGGGACCACTGGTGTAGGGGATCCGGGGCCTCGGCGGAAAGAAAATGTACACTATGAGTTCGCAGCCTACACTGCATTTCTGTGCCTGCTGTGCGGAGCGAAGCACATATTGGGCCCACCTCCTCGCCTGCAGCCAGTCACAGAGTGTATTGCTTCAGACTAGTTCAGTCCCGCCCCTTCCCTGAGCCCTCACTGTCTATTAGCTCTCTGCAGAGCTGCCTGCCGCATGGACCTCTGGGAAATGTAGTTCCTGGAGGGGTGTGTCTTTGAGGGGGCCCCGTTTAAAAGTTTGCTATGGGGCTCAATCAGTTCTAGTTACGCCCCTGGTGCAAAATGAGCATTTTGCAGTAAACAAAAGCATTGGGCGGCCATTTTCCCAAAGCCCACAATAGTGACATCAATCAGAAGGGGACTCTGCTCACAGCCAACATTTTATGAAGGCCCAGGGCCCACAGCCTCACACTGCCAGACACCTCCTCCTCCCAGCCCAGGACCCACAGCATCTCCCCACTCTTGCAGCAGATATTGCCCTTGGTGGGATTTGAACCCAGGACACCAGAGCTGGAAAACAATAGTGTTAATCACCGAGCCATCATTCTGCAGAAGCAATTTCAGTTTACTTTTTCCAGCTATGCTCTAGACCAGGGTTCCCCAACTCCAGTCCTCAAGGCCCACCAACAGGTCATGTTTTCAGGATTTCCTTTGTATTGCACAGGTGAAGCAATTATCACCTGAGCATAATAAGGAAATTCTGAAAACATGATCTGTTGGTGGGCCTTGAGGACTGGAGTTGGGGAACCCTGCTCTAGACAGAAATTATATTTTTTTACGATAAATATATTGATTTTTTAAAAACATTTTATTCAAGTTTTATTGCTATTCAGACATTTGGCTTACAGCAGAGGCCTACATGTAAAGAAAATCCTCTTATATATGGAGCTTCCATATGGTGCCATATTATGGAAGTACTTTTTTCAAAAAGCACTGTTCAAACAAATTCTCAATAGGTCATTTAATGAAACAAATCCTAATTTCATTTGTGTGTTGTTGATATGGAAACAAACAAAATAATTCCTCCACAATTTAAAGGCATATGGAAAGGGCTCATGATTTTTTTTTCCCATTGAAGTTATAGAGTACTTTCATAGAGCAATGTGCACATGCCTTTTAATGCAAATATCGTTTGAAATATGTGCAGAACCTTAACTCTTCGTCACCTAGTCTCTTCTCACCCTAGTGCCTGTGAAGCAATGATGCCGAAAATAAAGTACATTAGCAAGTGAAAATAGTACATTTTCACAATATGGTTTGTGTAAAGTGTTGGCCCAGGAATTGCTGTTATTTTTCTGAAGTGAAGACTCAAGGGAATGAGAAATAAAGTGTTCATTTGCTTGTCAGTTAAGTGGTGCCTGCAAAGATGCTTATTCAAACGTGCGCTGTTTCCCATTGAAAAAAATCTGTAGCATGGAAAATCAGCGGAATGGCTGCACCGTGAGATATCGAAACAAATATTTCTGTAACTACCAATTTAAGTGGAAAAACTAAGTACCTTGCTTTACACAGATGGAGTCACTACACCCTACAGAGGCATCCTAATTTAAAAGTGATGTCTTACATATTAACCTCTGCTGTCAGTTTAATGTTTCTGTCTTCTAGATTTGTGTTGTGTGGACACATTGACAATATTTTTGGTGCTTTTTATTTAAATTTCTTACAGAAGCTGGAAAACAAACCAGCAGTTTTTGTAATATGTTTAAGGGGATCTAATATTTTTCAAAAATATCAAAAATATAACACAAATAGGTGGCTTGGTAATATTCGTTAATTTGTTTTTCCAAATACAATGTATAAAGATTTTTGTGATTTACAAACATTTGTAAGCATTGAAGATTAAATCCATTTGATGCAAATCAATTTTGAGTCAAATTGTATTATTCTCAGCAAATTGGATAAACTTATTTGAACTGCGTGAATCACCGAACAAATGTCCACAGGCTTTTATTACATTGCAGAAGACTGCATTAATAGCAGAAGGCTGACATGACCTCAGGCTCAATCGTGCAAGCTTCACTATCAATACCTTGCAGCTATCACATCACATGGTATAGCACAGACAAATAGGGGGAGACTATCACAGTCTTCATAAAAGCCTAAGCAGGGATTGCAACAGCCATTTTAGGGCACTATCACATGTCCATTTTTTCCGGTACCGTAAAAACCTGTACCGGCGATATCAGTGTTCATGTGCATCACGCTTGTGGCATATGTGTGGCAACCATTGCCACATTAACATGACACATACTAGCGCCTGGGAATCAGCAGTACTGTTTGCACTGTTCCCCGGCGCCAGGTGCTGAAGACAGCTCACAGCATTGTCCCATGCTAGCTGGTTTTCAAGAATAGAGGGGTCCCCATGCTGTATTTTTCAGCTATTTAAATAAATATAAAAAAGGTGTGGGATCCCCCCATATTTGACAACCAGACAAACTAAAGCAGACAGCTGGGGGATGGTATTCTCAGGCTTGTAACCCCTCCAGCCTAAAAATAGCAGCCCACAGCCACCCAGAAAAGGCACATCTATTAGATGCACCAATTCTAATGCTTTTCCTGACTCTTCTCACTTGCCTTGTGGTGGTGGCAAGTAGGGTTCTTATTTGTGGGGTTGATGTCACTGTCACGGCCCCCATGCCTTCCCCCATGGTCCCCCAGTCACGTTCCCCGCCAGGCTTCCCATTGGCCGCGGTCATACTTACCCCACGCTGCAGCCTCGCTCCCTCCAGCCCCGGCGACCCTCTCTGACTGACCCGCGGCCGGTGACGTCACTGCAGGCCTTGCGCATGTGCTGTAGGCCGCGGACGGCTCTCCGTTCCTAATCTTGTCTCCAGTGGTGCCCTGACCCGGTAGCACCGCCGGACCAATGGGGGCACAGCGGCAGCTATATTAGGCCGCCCTCCTTTAGTGGAGGCGCCTGACCATTGTTGTTTTCTCAGCACTGCAGGCTCCGTGGTTCCGCCTGGCATCAGGCTCCTTGCCATTAATCACAGTGTGCTTCCTTGCAGTCCTGCTCTCTGACTCCAGTCCTGCTTACCAGTCTCCGTACCTGCTCCAGTCCTGCTTACCTGTGTCTGTACCTGTTCCAGTCCTGCCTACCAGTCTCCGTACCTGTTCCAGTCCTGCCTACCAGTCTCCGTACCTGTTCCAGTCCTGCCTACCAGTCTCCGTACCTGCTCCAGTCCTGCCTACCAGTCTCTGTACCTGCTCCAGTCCTGCTTACCTGTGTCCGTATCTGCTCCAGTTCTGCCCGCCTGTGTCTGTACCTGCTCCAGTCCTGCCTACCTGTGTCTGTACCTGTTCCAGTCCTGCCTACCAGTCTCCGTACCTGCTCCAGTCCTGCCTACCTGTGTCCATACCTGCTCCAGTTCTGCCTACCTGTGTCCGTACCCGCTCCAGTCCTGCCTACCTGTGTCCGTACCCGCTCCAGTCCAGCCTACCTGTGTCCGTACCTGCTCTAGTCCTGCCTACTTGTGTCTACTCCAGCAGTCCTTATTCAGTTCCTCTTTCCAGTCTTCATCTCAGTATTCCATTCCGAGCCGCCCCTCTTGGTTCCGGCTACCGTGGCATTCGAACCCCTGGACTTGCTCCAAACGGTCCCTGTATAGGGGTCGGTTTCACCTGGTTGCTCGTCCGGGGCCCCTCGGTGCCACGGTCCAGAGGGTTCACTCCAGGAATCCAGCCTTGTCTTGTGCGCTTCTAACAGTCATCTTTGTATTGTCTTGTGAATGTCAAGCCCATGGGATAGTAATGGATAGATGTCTATAAGATGCCTATCCATTAGTAATCCTATAAATGTATTGCAAATAAACACACAGCAAGTATAACGTCCTTTATTTGAAATAAAAGCAAAAACACATTTTCCTTTTTTATTTAAAAATAACAAACACAGTTATACTCAACTAACGATCATTCCATTTAAGCCATCGACTCCTTTAATAAAATAAAAATCAAAAACAATCATATCCCTCACCTGTCCATCATTCTGTCCCACACACGCTGTAATTCATATCTGTGAATAAACAGTTTTCAACCTGGATGGTGCCAAAATGCGACCATCCAGGCTAAGAACCACTGGGGAATGAGCTGCTGTGAGCATAGGATTAATAAGCAGCAGTGACCTCATTGAGGTTACCGCCGGTCACTGAGGCTGCGTTCCCAGCTGGGCCCCTGAACTGCAGTGACCTCAGTGAGATCACCACTAGCACAGTGAAAAAAGTTTCATGGTCAGTGCTGATCTCTCTACGGTTCAGGGGCATGGCTGGGAATGTAACTTCAGTGACCAGCAGTAACATCATCGAGGTTACCGTGGGTTACTGAGACTGCATTCACAGCCTGGCTGAACTGCGATGACCTCAGCACCATGAGAAAAAGTCAATGAGTTCACTTTAGTTTTAAAAATTATAAAATACAGCGTTGGGACCCTTCAATTCTTCATAACCTACCTTGCTACAGCTGATAGCTGAGGGTTGCAGCCCGATGCTGTCAGCTTTGCAATGCTAGTTATCAAAAGTACAGGGGAACCCCATGTAACTTTTTTTATTTATTTATAGCGCAGGCAGCTGCTGATGTGAGTATTCATGCCCGCACAACTCCCGATACTTTCAACACCTAAATACTGCGATCACTAGCAATTGCTAATGATTGCAGCATTTAGCTGGCATGCAGAGGGAGGGAGTCCCCACTGCCCTCTAATTAGCGCCACCGCGACATCATCGTGGGGGCCCAATAATTGCCATAGTGCCCCGATCCTGGTCACCAGGCACTATCAATTTAGTTACATCTTGTGCAGTTGTCACCCTGGATGAAGGCCAGGTAAGTGCACAACAATGGGGAGAGGGAGGGGGAGACCAAACACTAGAAAAGAAGTGATTGGAGACCCATAGGCAGGTCTAAAATCACCCTGTCTGCCCTAACCATCCCTATATAGGTTCTGCACCTATCACTGAGCAGGAACCTAATCCCTGCCTGACCCTAGCGATAGGCCCTGGTTAGGGAGGGGATGGATGAAATAGTCAGACCCACTATAACTAAAGGCAGAGAGGGTAAATGAATGAGGGAAACACGTAGCTTGAGAAGACATCTGAGGTGTGATGTCAGCAATCCTACAAGAGTCCTCCGAAAAGGAACTAACCGACTGTTAGTACATCTGTTAGACATAGACAAGTTAGAGCTAACACCAGCACCATGATGCAGCAATTGAATGTACTTAAACCTACTGCACAGGTGTGTAATTAGCAGCAAAAGATGGAGGTAACTGTTGGGTCCTAGGGGAAGAAGGATATCGCTCCATAAAAGAGATGCAAAAATCAAGAATGTGCTTGAGCTAATCGCAAAGACCTTCTACAGCCGGATCCAGGATGACTGTCTGTCACACCTAACACACCCGTGACAGCAGTGCATGATCTAACTAACTTGTTTCTGTAGTGCTGACAGTTCTAATACATTGCAATGTTTTTTTAAATATTTTTTAAAAAAATCACAAAATAATAATAAAAATAAAAAAAATATATTGTACTAAAATAAATATTTTTAAGAAAAAAATAAAAATAAACCAAAAAAGTACTCATATTAACCCTTCCCGTGAACACCATAAGAAAAAAAGGGTTTATTGCATAAAAGAGCAAATAAACACAAAAAAACTATAAAAGTGATATCGCTGTAATCGAACTGCCCTTAAAGATAAAGCTGACTTATCAAGTTTACCACATGTGGAGAGGAATTAAAAAAAAAATTGCTGAATGATGGTGTTTGTTCATTCTGCCTTCCTAAAATTAGAATAGAAAAATATCAAAAAATATTATGTGCTCGAAAATGTTACCAACAAGACATCCGCTCATCCCCCAAAAAATAAGCCATCACATATGTCTGTCAGCAGATATATGGAAAAATTGGCGCTATCAAAATATGGTGATGCAAAACTATTTTTTGCTAAAAAAGTGTCTTTTAGTGTGTGACAGCAGCCAAACATAAAAAGCTGGCGACAGATATAAATCGCACCGACCCAAAGAATAAAGTCATCTAATCACTTATACCACACAAGGAACAACATAAAAAAATATATAACCAATTCTTCATCTACTGTTGATTTGTTCATTCTGCCTCCGAAAGACCGCAGTAAAGCTTGGCACATATTTATCTTGCACACTACGATGAATGCTTACACACCAGGGCTTTTCTGTGTAAATCATTGAAATATTGAAATATGTGATTCAGACTTAACCACCGGCGGAAGATTCCCTATAATGAGGCTGATGGAGGCACCCTGGATACTGTCTGGCCTATGAACCTTTTAAAGGAAGTATACCACTGAATAGAAGTCATATGGAGCCCAGAATAACTGTGTTTCATTACTATAATGAATGGATCCATCAAGGGTTTCATGTGTATTATGTCACTCAGAGATTTAGATGGAAACCACAATGTAAGTGCTCAGCATAGAGCGCAGTATAAATGTGATTCCAAATGTTATGTAAAATGTTCCTTACAAAAGCATCAAATCAATCCACTAGAAATGCAATGGGCTTCCACGTTAGTGGTAGTACAAAGTCTCCGGAAAAGCAAAATGGCTTCTCACCCCCTAAAAGAAATTCATTGAATTCTGTGCTCCCAATTCCAAATGTTCCTTCCTTTTCAAGCCCCAGTGTGTCTAAACCACATTTAGCTTCTACATGTTTGACATTTTTGCAGTGATGAGAGCCCACCTAATTTAGGGGTGCATGTCTCCAAAAGCATTAGCTGGGCACAATGTGCTGGTCACTACAAAGTTGTGGTCACTACCTGCAAAATACTGGTTACTACAACATACTGGACACTATAATATACTGGTCACTACAATGGAAGTTTCCAATTTTCACTCTTCAATATTGACTGCTACTTGTTTCTGGAAAACACCCATGGTGTCAAAATTGTACACTTGTAGATAAATTCCCAAAGGGGTATAATTTCCAAAATGGGATCACTTGAATTGGGATTCTGCTCTTCTAGCACTAAAGGTCTTTGTATACGGAGTCTGCAAAGTATTCTTGCAAAATCTGCGCTCCAGGAGGCAAATAGCTCTCCATCCTTCCCGAGTCTCACTCTGTGGCTAAGCAGTACTGTACAGCCACAAATGGGGAATTTCTACATGCCCCAGAAATTGTAGGACAAATTTTGATGACATTTTTACCCATTTCTCAGTGTGAAAATGGAAAATCGTGGGCTAAATCTAATTTTTTATTTTTGTTGAAAATGTATTTTTTTTTCTTCACTGCCCAATGGTATAAAATGTTGTGACCCACATGTGGTGTCAATATGAACACTGCACCCCTAATTAATTGAGAGGTGAAGTTTGTAAAATAGGGTCACTTTTGGGGGGTTCTGCCAATTTGACATGGCACCCTCAAATCATTCCAGCAAAACCTGAACTACATCATGGCACTGTCGTTCTGAGCTTTGCACTATGCCTGTTAAGGGCTGGTGGAATGCACCAAATAATGAAGATGGTATATGGTATATGTTGCGTTCGCAGCCCGGGGTCCACCGTGCAGATGTAAACTGCAGCTAGGCAATGACGAATGAGATGTAGCTGGATACCGGAGGGTAACCTCTGACCCGGTGCGTACAAGGACAGACTCTGTTACTGTCACGTGGACCCGTCCTGTGTGACGTGACCAGCAGGCCGGTAACTGAAACAACAAGACACGGCACGTGAAACTGTCCTGTGTGACACGGCCTGCAGGCCAGTAATTAAAACAACAAGATACGGGGAAGGGGAAACAGTTACAACGGTGGGCTCTGTGATAGGGAACGGGGACATGGAGACCTCCTACACTCCCCTGAGTCAGCGTCCCTCACACTCCTAACGTTCCCTAGGCCGGTTCCACACCGGGCGCCGATCAGGATACCTGTCACCCTAGCACACCCTACACCTATCCCTTGCTAGGGAGCTGGGTGGTGCAGGCACTGGCCCCACCGCTGTACTAATACACACCAGGGAAAAATACAAACAGGGAAACACCACTTAGCTTTGCTCTGTTTCCTTTGCTCCCAGCAACAGAGTCCACCACCAGAATGCAGCTTTCCCCCTGAATAGCTGCCACCAAGCTCTGTCAGAGCTGCAAGGAAATCCCTTCTGACTCCTTCCACACCTGGGCTCTGACTGAGCTGCCAGGACCTCTCTCTAGATCCTTCCTCCACCAAGGATGGTTGAAATGAACACTATCACCAACAGTGATTGCAACACCTGACACTCTTTTATAGCAGAGCCAGAGCAATCACACCTGCTTTATAATCATGTGCAATAACGCTCACCACCACGGGGGGCAAACTAAAACAAAAGACACCACTGTGTTATAATCCTAATGGCCACCGGGGGCAAAACCAAACTTAAGCACACAGCTTAAGAAAAAAAAGGTTACATGTGCTTTTATCTGTCATGATCCAGCATGGATCAAGACAGTTACTTCACAGAGTCCGCACTAGCCGGCATATAAGCGTGACCTGTTAAGCATCACAAGTCACGACTCAGTGCAAACTACCGCTCACAGCGAGTACAATGTCTACCCTGGCTGTCGCCACTACCCAGCATAAGAACAGTGCTGGAAAGCGCACGTAACTGCGCACGGCACCACTCTGGCAGACACTGCGGTATCAGCGGTGTGTGATGCCTGTACTGACCAATGCCCACTGGCGCTACAGGAAGGAGAGCTGACTACACTGCGGCGCTAAGCAGGGCTAATGCTAGGTGCTCACTCTAATACTAAAACCCTAACTCATGCGTATTAAAGGGAGGGAGTCTTAAAGAGTCAGTCACCAGTCTCATACATCCATCATCACACACAAAGACAAAAGACATTACAGCATAACAATATTCACACAAACAACAGATACTCTGCAGCACTACATTATGCAAACATGAAATATGAAATATGAAAACTGAATTGCATTACTGCACAAGAAATCTGAAAAATTGAGAATGCTTAGCACATAAATTGGCCAATTCATGTGTACTTGCAATTAATATCTTGATGTTGATGAATTTACGTGCCAGATGTTGGCAGTCTACAGCTGCCATGCACACTGTCTGCCTCACTGCTGTCTTGGGGAAATGCTCTCTTGATCCTTTCAAGCAGCAACCCTTTTTCTTTTTTGCGTTTCTGTTTTTCGCTCCCCTTTTTCCCCTTTTTACTTTTCACTTGCTCCAGTAATCTCCATGGAAGACTAGAAGCGGCAATCTTCTGATTGCCTTTGCTACACGAGCAGATCGCCTGTGTGTAGCAGAAATGCTCACTTGTTATGAGCGCTGACGGCTGGGCAGCGCTCATAGCAATCCGGCAATAACAACCACAGGGGTCTGCTGCAGACCCCGGGTTGTCGTGCCAACCCATCGATGACCCATGGTCATCTGACTCAAGCGCCGATGGGCGTGATTAGTGACGCGCTTTCAGCGAGATCACATTAAATGCTGTTCTCACAAATTGACAGTGGCATTTACCAGGTTAACAGCCGTGGGTGGATCGGGATTCCAACTGCTGCTCTTAGGGGCACATGTCAGCTGTTCAAAACAGCTGACATGTGCCGGGAAAGATGTGGGCTCAAGGCCGAAGCCCACATTAAAGGAAGAGACACGACATGTGCCGTACATGTATGGCACATGTCGTGAAGGGGTTAAGTATCTGTAAAAGTATTTTACGATACTCCAGCATTCGCGGGTCCCTTTCCAGGGAGGGAAGCATCTGGTAAAATTTGGTCTTACAACGTGGACCTAACAGAGCAGCAATCCAGTAGTTAGCTCTATTTCGTAACATAAAAATACAAGGATCATGTTACAGATAGTGCAGCAAGAAGACACTCAAATGTCAGGCTCTTCCATGAGATCCAAGACCATGCTGTGCTGGTGGCTGTGTAACACTGATGCTTGTTTCCTCAGTCCCCTCCCGCCAACCACGAACAACAGAGAGGGGATGATTATCTTCATCTCCTGACATTTGTTCGCCCATCACCTCTTCCTCCTCCATTTGGCCCTCAAATCTTGCACCTTCACCAACAGTTTGTCTGGTATCACCAACCTTGCTCAATCACTGTAATCCACCCTCCTTTGATGACAGTCTGAAACTTTGAGACAATGACATCTCTTCTGCATGCTCTTCTGCTTCCTTCCTTTCCTCTGGGACCACCATCTCCTCCCACAGGCTACTTAAAGTCTGCTCCAGCATATAGATGACTAGAATAGTGATGCTGATGACATCATCAGCACTAACCATCTTAGCAGCCATTTTGAAACTGTTCAGAAGGATGCAGAGGTCCTTAATCTGTGCCCACTCCATAAACATGATATGCACCATGTCCTGCATTGGCACATGCTACACAACATGACATACTGCATGAGGACTCTTGATGCTGCCCACAGTTACTACAACCTATGCAGAGTGAAATTCCACCTTGTCGGCACATCGCATATTTCCTGGATGCAGGTTCAGCGGAGACAGCCATTGCTCAACCTCGGCCTGGAGAGCTGTCTACAACTGTTCAGCTGTAAGACTGCGATCTGCAAGGCATATCAATTTTAACACTTCCTGATTGTGGTAAGCCCTGGCTGTGCAGTACAGAGGTGGTGGGGACTCGCTCTGCACTGTTGGAACATGTGTGACATTAAGGTAGAGGTTGAGGGTGCTGGTAGAGGCCATAGAGGAGATAGAGGAGGCAGAAGCAGTGGAGGAAGTGTTAAATGTAGAGGTTTGTCCTGCAAGCCTTGGGGATTCCAAGACTTGTGGAGCAGCACCTGTCCCCACAGCCACCAGAGTCACCCAATGCCCAGTCAGCGAGATGTAACACCCTTGGCCATGCTTACTCATCCAATTGTCTGTGGTGAAATGCACGACCTGCTAGAGCTCACTTGTGACCTCGTTTTGAGTGAGGATGTATCGGTTCGAGACATTGTGTGCTTAGCTGTGTACGGTTGAGTATGTTGGCGGGAAACAGTCTATGTGCTTCCGCATGGCGGGAATGATGTAGCACTTCTTGATTGGCTGCAGTATCATTCTGCGGCTGTATGTAGGCTGCTGTGATACCCATATGCAGAGTGGAGTGGGTGTTAGGGTTCCGTACAGTCTCATCAACTACAGCCTGTGACCGGCTATCAGTTTCACTTAAGGCAGCTAATCTGTTCTTAGTGAGCCCTGGACTCTTGTTCCTTGCTGCTGTATGGCGGCTGCTGTAATACCCATATGCGGTGCAGTCTGAGTGGTAGCAGTCCCATACAGTCTGTGCAATCACCGCGTGCGAACGGTGGTCCGTATTTACTGTGCCTTGGACTCTTGTTCCCTGCTGCTATATGGCGGCTGCTGTAATACCCATACATGGTGCTGTCTGGGTGGTAGCGTTCCTGTACAGCCTGTGAAATCACTGCTTGCATCCGGCGCTCCGTTTTTACTGTTCTGCCTTCCACTATGTATGATGCTGTGTGGATTCCAGCATACAGCTAAACCCTTCATCCACTTCTCAGTAAAAAGACTGTATGGATTCTTAAGTCTATATTTATTGAGATGATGACGTGAACTTGGTAACAGTGAAGAACAATGGTGGATGATATTATAATATGGACGATATAGTGGAAATAACAGCGTATCAGTACATGTCACATTACAGCATGATACAGGGTGCAATAGCATCAGTAGCTAACATTATAGAGGCTGCACAGTAACATTACAAGACAGCTATAGCAATGTACATGCTGCAACACTATCCTGCTCTATAAAGAAATGCAACCTCTCTGTAAGCAGTGTAAAAGCATTAACTAAAATAAAACAAAAAAAAGTGGTTTGGTACCATGTTAGCCAGTAGAAAAAAATATATAAAGTGCTCTCAGTGAGAGAAACAAAATAGGAATCTTGTGGATGTGATACCTTTTAATGGCTAACAAATTATAGTGAATGATGTTACAAAGCAAGCTTTCGGGACTGCTTACATCCCTTCATCAGGCTGATATAACAAAATTTGGAGGAATAGCCTCTTTGATCCTCTAAATAGCCCTTTGATCTCACAGAACTTTCACACCACCTATCTAATCTTACCTAATTTAGGCCTCTTTCACACATCAGTTTTTTGCCTTCAGGCGCGATCCGGCTTTTTTTTGTAAAACCGGATCCGGCAAAATGCAATGCCGGATCCAGTTTTTCCCCATTGACTTACATTAGCGCCGGATCGTGCCGGATGGCATTGCGTTTCATCCGTTTTTTGCCGGATCCGGCAACTTGTCTCATTCCGGCGTCTGGAAAAAACGGCTACTGTAACGTTTTCTGTCTCCAGCGAAAAAGCCGGAAGCGCCGGATCCGGCGCTTCCAGCTTTTTGCTACAATGAAAGTCTATGGGCGCCGGAATGCGCCGGATCCAGAAAAAGACGGATCCAGCCACCGGATCCGGTTTTTTTAAGTCTGCGCATGCTCAGATCAAATTGGCCAGCCCCCAGGAACAGATATAACCTGCTAGACGGATCCAGCAAAAAAACGGATCCGTTTCTACAGTTCTCCAAAATTTATGCCGGATCCGTTTTTTCTAAAAATAGCCGGATCCTGCCTGACGGCAAAAAACTGATGTGTGAAAGTAGCCTAAGGATTCTCTCTTCAAGCTCAGTGTTTGTTTATTGTCCATGTATCACACCAAGCCTGTGCTTTATACTGTATATAAATAAGGTTTCTTCAAATATTTTGTTATATCAGCCTGATGAAGGGACGTAAGCAGTCCCGAAAGCTTGCTTTGTAACATCATTCACTATAATTTGTTAGCAATTAAAAGGTATCACACCAACAAGATTCCTATTTTGTTTCTCTCACTGAGAGCATTTTATATAACTACTTTAAACTAAGAGATACAGAGACTACACAGAGGCTGTCTAACACAGACACATAAATGCATTAGAGTCTCACCGGAATCCACTGGTCAGGAGCAATGCTTTGTAAGGATAGAGCTAATAACAAGTGTGTAAGACTCACAAATCTGGAGGAAAATGTCTAAGCTTCTTGCCCAGGAAAACTGAGGGGGTTGTACTAACCTAAACATACTGCTCTTTTAAAGGAGAAATATCTGAGCATACAAAAACAGGATAAATGAGTACCTAATGACCTCTAATGGTTGTAATTGGTACTGCACTATGAAATTAACTTGCTGCACATAAATGGGCAGAACAGGGAAAGTTATGGTGTGTTTGTTCTCCGAGATCAGTCAAAAACAGCAGGCATGCCTGCTTTCGTTTCAGCTGAAGGCGGGCTTCAGTGAGCGTGACTAGAATGGGTAAAGAGGTTCTGCGGTCAGAGACATGCCTCACAATACTTGGCATGGTAACAGAGGAGGAGGAAGATGCAGCAAATGTGATTCATGGAACGGCTCATGGTTGCTGAGGTCCGCCGGTAAACATTTTAGCGCAATGCGATTCAAAGAGTAATGCATGTTGATTGTGCATGTGAAGGTTTATACATGTAGTAGTCAAATTATTACACATTTTCCCTCTACTCAGTTTTCTTTTGCAAAGTTGGCAGATTATGTGAGTTGGCTCATCTTTTGCGATGTCAAAAAAAGCCCAGGCTAAGCAACCCTTGTCACCCCTGCGAGCTTCAGACCCGCAAATGCTGCTGGCCACAGCCACAGTTGTGGCAGAGAATGTGTTGCTCACCGTGGCTGTATCACTATGTGTCTGTGACGTACAGTGGAATGTAACCTCCTCGTCTTCCTACTCCTCCTCAGATGACCTACTCAGTTGTGTGCCTCTGTGTTCATGCCAACTGAGATCTGCCAACTCATCAATATCATCCACTGTGTTATCACATTCGTCACCCTTAGAGTCATCCTCCTCTTATTCTTGCTCTAACAGCACAGTACAGTCCTAGAGAGCCTCAGATATCTGAGTCTTATCAGGATCATCTCCCACCAAGGGGGTTAAAGTCTGGTGATGATGGTTATGATGCTGCTTGGACCCTACTTCATCCTGCCCCAGATCCAAGCTAAAAAAAAATGTGGACATCAGTGCAGATTTCCTCCTCTTGACTCCTTTAAGCTTTTAAGTACACTTCTGATGCCCATGGCATAGAATGTGGGAACAGCTCTCCAAACTCACTCATCTGTGGTACCCTACTGTCAGTTGTACAGTTGGAGAGTTGTAATGTGGGGGGAAGCAAAGGTAATTTGGGTGCCCCTTCTGTGGACTCTACTGGGTATGATGTTGAGGTGGAGGAAGAGGCGGGGAGGCCACTTGAAACTGGGCTTGCCATCCACTAGAGCACATGCTCTTTGTGGGCCTGATCAACAAGGTGTACTGCTGTGCATCTGCCAAAGAAAGTGGGGTAGCCCATCCAGTAAAAGAAGTTGTCAGTTGTCTTTGTATAAGGTGTGTTGTTGTTGGTTCACTAATGCTTTCACAAACATTACCACCTACCCCACATACACCCTGAACACCAAGCCTAATCCCCCCTCCACCATGGCCTCACATTTTTCCAGTCATGTTGCTCAGTGCGGCAGAAGCACAGTATTAGCAAAAAAATATTTTATTTTTAACTCTGCACCAGCTCTGCAAACTGCTGAATTTCAGCAGCAGTAAATAACAAGGTAAAAGAAATATGTTGTGCTGAATTGCATTAGCCTCAGAAGAAAGAATTGTTTAAGGCCTCTTTCACACTTCAGTTTTTTACAATCAGTCACAATCCGCCAGGTTTTGAAAAAAACGGATCCTCAATTTTCTTTTGAGGATCCGTTTTTTTCCCCCATTGACTTCCATTAATGACGGATTGCCGTCCGTTGCATCCGGGTTTTTTTGCGGATCCACCAAAAGTTGCTGTCCATCACCATCCTCAAAGATTTCAAAACGGAGCTTGCAACGTTTTTTTCTCTGGCGGATCCTCCAGACACTCATTTAACCCGAAATTCTTTCCGGGTGCCGGAAAAAAAAAAATTTTCTCTCTCTCTCTCTCTCTCCTTTTCCGGGCTGCGATTCCTTTAAAATTCTTCATTTTGCGGATCCGTCAAAAAACGGACGGGTGGCATCCGTTGTCATCAGTACTAAAACGGATCCGCCATCCGTCCTTTTGGCGGATTTTGACTGATGCATAAAACTGAAGTGTGAAAGAGGCCTAAGTGTGGACGAGGCCTGTATGACAATGAAGATATGCTTCAAAGAATTTTAAAATTAGATCTCCCCTAATGTATGACGTTAGCAACTTTCAAAATCGTTTTTGGCCCGTGGATGAGGCTGGTTTCACACTTGCGTTTTTTTGCTTTTTAGCGCAAAAAAAACATGCATTTTTTCCCCTACACTTTAACATGGGTGCGCATATGTGCGCACGTATGCGTTTGTATTCGCATGCGTTTTTTTGCAGTGTGCGCTCGGGCACACAAAATGCATCCTGTTAC
This sequence comes from Dendrobates tinctorius, assembly GCF_039654945.1. NCBI lineage: Eukaryota > Metazoa > Chordata > Amphibia > Anura > Dendrobatidae > Dendrobates > Dendrobates tinctorius. The sequence goes on along the minus strand of NW_027361827.1, from coordinate 5,934,902 downwards.
ATTTTTTGTCCGTCCGACTTGCCCCCAAAAAAGTATGCACGCATGCGTTTTTTTGAGGCAAGTCGGACGCCCAAAAAATGCAACAGGATGCATTTTGTGCGCCCGAGCGCACACCACAAAAAAACACATACAAACGCATGTGTATGCGCACATAAGCGCATCCCATGCAAAATATAGGGAAAAAAACCGCAAGTGTGAAACCAGCTAAAGTCTATGGGTGCGCATACGTGCGTATTGTAATGCGCACGTATGCACTAAAAAAGCATGCTTTTTTTAAAAAAAATGCACCAAAACCCACAAAAAACGCACACAAATGCATGATGCGTTTTTTTCATGCATTTGTGTGCTCAAAGAAACGCAAGTGTGAAAGTAGCCTGAGGCCTGTGTAAGATAGACTAGATACTACAAACAATTTCATCCTGAAATCTCCCCTACTGTAGAACATTAGTAACAGAAGAAATGTTTTTTCTGTTGTTGGATGAGGACTGTATCAAATAGACTAGATGCTACAGTTTCAAAGTGAGATCTTCCCTACTGTATCACATTAGTAACCGAAGAAGCTTTTTTTGGCCTGTGGATGAGGCCTGTATAACATTGATTAGATGCTACAATCAATTTCAAAGTGAGATCTCCCCTACTGTAGAATATTAGTAACAGAAGACTTTTTTTTGCCCTATACATGAGACCTTTTTAACATTGACTAGATGTTACAAACAATTTCAAAGTGAGATGTCCCCTACTGTAGAACGTTAATAGCAGAAGAAATGTTTTTTGTTGGATGAGGACTGTCTAAAATAGACCAGATGCTACAAACAATTTAAAAGTGAGATATTCTCTACTATATGGCATTGATAACCAAATACATTTTTTGGGCCTGTGGATGAGGCCTATATAACAGACTAGAAGCCACTAACAATTTGAAAGTGGTGTTATATAGGCCTCATCCACTGTACAACGTTAGTAACTGAACAAATCTTTTTAAGTGTGGGTGACGCCTGTATAATCTAGAAGATATGCTGCAAACAATTTCAAAATCAGATTTAGCCTGTAAACCTCCCCCAACTGTTTATGGGCAACAGCTCTGCACACACAACAATTTCACCACCACAAAATTTCAACGTGGGAAGTGGCGGGCTGTATCACGTTTAGCAACAGAAAAAATTATTTGGTTGATGTGCGTGAGGTCTGCAGACAGTTTAATTTCAACCCCAAAATATTACAATGGGGATATGGCAGTATGTATGATGTTTAGTGACAGAAATGGTGTTTTTTAATGTATGTGAAGCCTGCAGACAGCTTAATTTCTCTGGAAGAAAAATACAACGGGGGAGATGGAGGGCTGTATCACAGTTAGCAAAATAATTTATTTTATGTGCGTGAGATCTGCAGACTTAATTTCACCACCACAAATTTACAATGGAGGATATGACGGGTTGTAGCACGTTCAGCAATAGGAATTTTTTTAATGTGCATGAGCTCTGCAGACAACTTCATTTCACTGCCACAAAATTACAACGTGGGATGTGGCGACTGTATCACATTTTTTTTTAAACTCTTTGTTGAAATATTCCACAAAATAATATAACAAACATGTGACATTGCAGTATAAAATCAGAGTAATCCATCTAATCATCATCCACAATATCAGTTATAAAATCACACTTTCAATAACAAAGTAAACAAACAAAACAAGTGAAATAGAACATTATGTATTCTCAAAAGTATTGCACCACCAGCCAAGAGGTTATTTATCAGGGTTCTGAGTTTGTAACAATTCAGGTTATAATTGTTAGGCATCGGGTTTCTCCCTCTGCACAGGAGGAATCCCGACCCTTGACTTCTGCGGTCTCCATTCCTCTCCGGCCGCAGAGGAGCCTGCTCAGCAAAGACATTATTCCCGGAGTCTTGCTCAGTGTACTACTGTTGGCTTGGTTACTGCTGCCAATCAAGGTTCAGCTATAGTAACCTGCAATAGCCAGCAGCGAGCAGCTCTTGGGACTAAGTCCTTCTTTCGGCCCACTGAGCATGCCTGTGGGAAGTCTTCCCATTGGAGGTCTGAGGTCACATGCTCAGGTCCTATTGCTGCTGCCATTGGACCACTAGGAAGGTCCCGGAAGGATGCTGTTATAAAAGAGTCGCATGGCCGCACGGCCATGTGCTAGTATAGACAGTAATTGGTACTGATGTGTGTGATGATGGATGCTTGTGAACCACTGAATGACTCATTTTGAAACCCCTTCCCTTTGATACACATGTTAGTAGCGTTTAGAGGTTAGAGTCAGCGTCGAGTTGTGGCACTGCCTAGCGTCGCAGTGCTCCCAGCTCCGCACACATGCTAGCGCCAGAGTGCGCCACTCTACCTAAGGCACTACGCTACCGCAGGTACTGCAGCATCCGTTAGTGCGGTGCCATGCGCGTCCGATACGCTTTCCAGTTCTGAGTTTAGGCTAGTTAGTGGCGTCCCCCAGAGCTGCGCTGTACTCATAATGAAGTAAGCAATGTTCAGCTGCACCCTGTGACTTCTAACAGGGCACAGCGCTCTTTAAGTGTCTATTCAAGTGTCGCTGTTGCGGTGCTGAGCGCTAGTGGGACTAGAGGGGCTCTAACCCTGTGTCCTTGGGACAGAGTCATGTGTCTTAGTACTAACGCTCTCCTGCTGAGTCTTGTGAGGATAAACAGGCTCTGGCACTTCCAGCGGCTCTGTAAGGTAACAGAGTTTGCTCCTGTACACACCGGTTCAGGGGTTAGCCCCCCGGTGTTTAGTTCTCCGCCATTACTGAGCAGCAGTTTACCATCTCTGCACAGTGGACCCCGGGTTGCAATCACACTTCCTTATATTATATATTTAGTGCGATCCGCAACCCTAACAATAATAAGCAAATATTCCTGAGTCCACATAAAGCATCACGTTCATGCACTGAAAAAGAGATACCTCAGGGATTATACAGTATCTCGCGGTTGAGGAAATTATGGCATCAGGGGCTAGGTGTGTCAAGGGTGAGTCACATCACCTTTACCAAATTCTATGAAATTTCTGGGGACAGCCTTTTTTTCTGTATAATATGTTCTCATATGGAATTATATTGTTCACTAATTTTTTCCACTGATTGATCGAAGGAGACCTTCCTTCCATTCACCTCACTGCTATCACTTTCCTAGCCATAAACAGAACCTCCCTGAGAAATATTCTATCATAATGTGTCCACATTTCTTCATCCACAACACCCAACACACAGAGCTCTGGACTACATTCAATCGGTATCCCAATTATCCTTTTTAGTGAAAAAATTACAACAGCAGAATTTTTCTTTTTTAATCTGCATGAGCTATGCAGTCAGTGGAATTTCACAGCCACTAAATGACAAGGTGAGATATGGCATGCTGAATCACAGTAGGAACTGCCAAAAAAACACATTTTTTTTCATGCACAACAGTGCAACTCACAGAACAATGTCACCACACCACTAAATGACAAGGTGGGATATGCCTTGCTGTATTACATTTAGCAAATGAAAAAATAAGATATAAAGCAATCTAATCGTGCATGGAGCACAATAGAAGCAGTGCACAACACACTTGTTTGATATGAGACCTGCTGGCTTTGTCTGTCGACCTCAGTAATGGCATACAAAATAAAACTGCTGGATGGTAAATTGCACAGCCACAAAGGAAACTAGCCAGCTAAACTATCTGAGTAAGAAAAAAAACTCCTAGCTAACTACCTAAAATCTGGCTGCTAACAGTGCCAGTGTGAGGAGCCTCTCTGCACTGTTACAGTGTCAAAATGGCGCTAAAACAAGATGTTCGATCTTTAAGCACACAAAGTTAGAAGAAAAAAAAATACTATTTACAAGCACGCTGCACCTCTGAGCTTTTGCCACCCCCTCCCATCATCAAACACGTGCCCCAGATTAATCATACACCACCATTATCGTAGTCAAAGTGCTCAAAATACTTCAGTGGCAACACAAATATTTTCCCGCACTTTTTAGGGAATGTATCTGATTTTTTTTATTTTTTAGAATTTTGCTCGTTTTTCCAATCACGAATCCAAATGTGCCATAGTCGTGTCGAATTTATGTTTGGCGATCGTTTCTCAAATAAATTGTCTCACCACTAATTATTAACACTAATAATGCACAAAAAAAGGAAACTTTTAACATACAACGAATAAGTGAAGCATAAATTAATCTTAAAATGTAACGATTATAAAGATGAATATTCTAAAAAAACATTTTTGCAAACTAAGAAGAAATAAAAAGTTAATGAAATATACTGCTGGTTGTCAAGTTTATTAGCAAGTTTGTTTTAAATTCATGAAAGAAAATATGCTTCTAAGCAGGAATAACCTAAATCAAAATTATGAGAATCTATGCAAAGACGAGTTGTCATATTAATATAAGTGGCATGCTTTTATGATTAGCATGTAATTAAATGATAATTTGTGAGCTGTACTTTGAAATAAAGAGAAAAGAAATCGCTAAAAGGGTGTTTAGAACAAATCAAGTGCTTATCAAATGTGTACAGCATAACACGTTCTTTTATAATTTTGCAAACTGCAATTCATTTCAGCCCCTTCTTTTTTTATTAAGAACTAAGTTATGTAAGACAATTTTCTAAAGACAAATACTGTGCCATTATCACCTTTTTAAACAACACGTGTTATAAATGTGCATAATGAAAACAACTAGAACTTTCTAATATATTTTGATTCAATGTCTCACTTTCTTCAACATATTTTTTTGCTGACAGTGAATAAGTGTTTGTTATCTACAGAAGCAGCAAAAACTTCTAAAGTATAAAGTTTTATTTCTGCAAAATATTGCACACAGTTTTACTAAGCTAAGGAAGTGCTCTGTGAGCTAAACAAGTCCAATCATGGTTGATGTGGATTTGCATTACAATTTGCACTATTTTCTGTTGTAAGTTCTAGTAAATTTGTGACCTGTCACCAAACCACCTTCTGCTAAGCCTGGTCCACTTTTAGAAAAGAGTGTTGAAAGTGAAAAAAGTGAGAAAAGTTCCAAATTATGGCATAAAGATCATGTGCAACATAACCTGTGAATTTTCATGATAGAATGCTTAATTCTTCCCACTGTTGAAGAAAATCTTTGTGTAGAACATGCACTGCATTGAGAATAGCTATCTACAGGTTTGCAGTATCTAAGCATAAACTATATGATGTTTGCATTTAAGGCAGTGGGACAATGGTTAAAACAAGTAGTGTGAAAGGGTTTGAGCTGCATAAATGTCAGTGTGGAAAAGGGAGGACTTATACAAATAGGAATCTTAAAAAGCACAAAGGGAGTGCTGAACAAAACAGATAATAAAAAAGAATAAAAGCAATAGAATTGCCTAAATGTGAATGAGGTCAACAGATGAGATAAAAAGGAAATACAAAATACTTATTGATGGGGATGTAGATAAGAGTACCTTAGAGAAAATAGAAATAGTACAACAAAAAAAGGACTGATAGAACTAAAATGTATGTGTGAAATATATACGCAGTGTGAAGTGCATGCATCCCTGTTATGAATGGGTCACCGAGGAGGAACAGACTAAACAAGCTAAGTCACAGAAAACCAGAGAGGTTGGTAGCTATGCAGATTGCAGATCCCTGATCCTAACCACAACAACTAGCAGCAGCCGTGGAGCGTACCTACGATTGTCCTAGATGCTTCGACACAGCCGGAGGACTAAATAAGCCTAAAGCAAGAAAAGGGGAAAACTAACTGCCCCAGAACAGACCCCAAAGGAAAGACAGCCCCCACACATGTATTGATGGTGAAACAAGATGAAAGCACAAACACAGGCAGGAAAATAGGCTGCGCAAATTATGGGGCCCAAACTAACTAGAAAGGATAGGAAAGGAAAGATACTGTCTGCAATCTGCCAAAAACCCTACAAAAATAATGTCCAACACTTCTGATAGTAAAAGTAACCCTGAAGTTTATAGACTTCTCCCACTATATCAGCACTCTGAAATATTCTGAGACAGAGCAAAAAGAGGCCAATCTAATAAGGGACAAAAAAGCAAATTGGCAAATACAGATAAATAAGAGTGGAAATTCAGCACAGCCCCAGCCGGGGCTGGCTGACCACACAAAAAATTGAATAGACCAACAAAATCAAGTGTTAACATTAGCAGAAAATCTTAGCTTGAAATTACTGTTACAGAGCTGAAAACCAGGACCTGAAAAGCCAGAAGGAATCACCAGCACCAGACTAGGGCATCGGCTGTCTTAAATCCAGTCTGAGATTCCTGAGGTCCAATCGTCATCCTCATTATCAGGTGGCAGATCTCTACTGATTAAGTCAGCCTCACTACATCCAGTTACCACCAGAGGAAGCCTGGAAGGAGAACTCACAACTAGTGAACTGGAAAATGAACTCACAACAGTACCCCCCTTGAGGAGGGGTCATCGAACCCTCATCCACACCACCAGGCCGATCAGGATGGGCCCGGTGAAAAGCACGAACCAATCTATTGGCATGAATATCAGAGGCAGAGACCCAAGAATTATCCTCCTGGCCATAACCCTTCTATTTGACCAAATACTGGAGTCTCCGTCTAACCAAACGAGAATCTAATATTTTCTCTACCTCATATTCCACATTGCCTTCAACCAACACAGGGTCAGGAGGTGCTGCCATAGGAACCACTGGCTCAACAAACCTCTCCAACAGAGACTTGTGAAAAACGTTATGGATCTTGAACGTAACTGGAAGAGCCAATCGAAAAGAAACAGGATTAAGAATCTCCAAAATCTTATACGGTCCAATAAATCTAGGCTTAAATTTTGGAGATGCAACCTTCATAGGAATATTCCTAGACGACAACCAAACCATATCACACACTTTAATTCGGGGACCAATGGTCCTATGCCAGTTGGAAAATCGCTGGGCCTTTTCCTGAGAGAGTGAAAACTTATCCACCACTTGGTCCCATATCTGCTGCATTCTCTCAACCACAGTGTCCACACCTGGGCAGGACGAAGATTCCACTTGCCCAGAAGAGAATCAAGGCTGAAACCCAAAATTACAGAAAAAGGGTGACATCAAAGTGGCAGAACTAGCTCTACTGTCCAGTGCGAATTCGGCCAAAGGCAAAAATGAGACCCAATCATCCTGATCAGCAGATATAAAACATCTCAAATAAGACTCCAAGGTCTGGTTTGTTCTCTCAGTCTGTCCATTGGTCTGAGGATGAAACGCAGAGGAGAAGGATAACTGAATTCCCAGATTGGAACAAAAGGCTTTCCAGAATCTGGAAACAAACTGGACCCCTCTGTCGGACAGAATGTTTTCAGGAATCCCATGCAACCGAACAACCTGTTGTAAAAACAAGGGCAGCAACTCAGCAGAAGATGGCAATTTTGGGAGTGGTACAAGATGGACCATCTTCGAAAATCTATCACAAATCACCCAGATAACAGTCATTCTCTGAGAGACAGGAAGATCAGAAATAAAATCCATTGAGATATGGGTCCATGGCCTCTTGGGCACCGGCAGGGGCATCAGCAACCCTCTAGAATGAGAACAGGGTTTGGACCGAGAACAAGTCCCTCAGGACTGCACAAAATTCCTGACGTCACGAGATAAGGCAGGCCACCAAAAAGACCGACTTACCAAATCTCTGGTACCAAAAATACCTGGATGACCAGCCAATGCGGAGCAATGAATTTCAGACATCACTCTCTTTCGCCACTGGTCAGGAACATACAATTTTCCCATAGGGCAACGCTCAGGTTTATCCTCCTGAAATTCCTCCAGGACGCATCTCAAATCGGGCAAAATGGCAGAAAGAACTACCCCCTCACCTAGGATGGTAGTAGGCTCAGTCACATTAAGAGAATCGGCAAAGAAACTCCTGGAAAGGGCGCCTGCCTTAACATTCTTAGTGCCCGGAAGAAAAGAGACCACAAAATTAAAACTTGTGAAAAACAAGGCCCATCCAGCCTGTCTAGGATTCAAGCGTTTGGCCGACTCCAGATAAATCAAATTTTTGTGATCGGTGAGGACCACAACTTGATGTCTAGCTCCCTCCAACCAATGTCTCCACTCCTCAAATGCCCATTTCATGGCTAACAATTCCCGATTCCCCACGTCATAGTTGCGTTCAGATGGGGAGAACTTTCGAGAAAAGAAGGCACAGGGATTCTTCTTAGAAGTCACAGGGTCTTTTTGGGACAAAACAGCTCCTGCACCAATCTCGGAAGCATCTACCTCCACCTGAAATGGAAGTGAGACATCAGGTTGCCGTAAAACTGGAGCTGAAGTAAATCTCCGCTTACGCTCCTGAAATGCTGAGACAGCCTCAGGAGACCAATTCAGCACATCAGCGCCCTTCTTGGTCAGATCAGTCAGTGGTTTGACAATACCAGAAAAATTACCAATAAATTTACGATAGAAATTGGCAAAACCCAAAAATTTCTGGAGGGCCTTCAAAGAAGTAGGCTGAACCCAATCATAAATGGCCTGTACCTTGGCCGGGTCCATTTCAATAGTCGATTGAGACAAGATAAATCCCAAAAATGAAATCCTCTGTACACCAAAGAGGCATTTCGATCCTTTAACAAACAGGGAATTCTCCCTCAAAATCCAGAACACAGTCCAGACGTGTTCCACATGAGAATCCCAATCACTAGAAAAGATCAAAATATCATCCAGATAGATGATCAAAAACTTATCCACAAAGTCACGGAAAATATCATTCATAAAGGACTGGAAGACAGATGGGGCATCAGTGAGCCCAAAAGGCATCACCAGGTACTCAAAATGTCCCTCCGGAGTATTAAACGCCGTCTTCCATTCATCCCCGTGCTTGATGCGAATAAGATTATACGCCCCTGAGGTCAAGCTTAGTAAACCAGCAGGCACTCTTAACTCTGGAGAATAAATCAGACATCAGAGGTAACGGGTACTGATATTTAACAGTCATCTTGTTAAGGGAACGATAATCAATACATGGTCTTAATGAACCATCTTTCTTGGCCACAAAAAAAAAACAGCACCCAAAGGTGATGGGGATGGTCTAATATGACCCTTCTACAACGACTCCTTAATATAGGACCACATTTCATCATGCTCGGGTACTGATAAGTTGAAAAGCCGACCCTTGGGAAATTTACACCCAGGCATCAACTCAATTGCAGTCATAACTCCTATGAGGAGGCAAAGACGCAGACTTACTCTCACTAAATACATCAAAAAAATCGGCTAGATAATCAGGAATATCATGAGACTGAGGAGAGGTGGAGAAAACAGGAGCGTCCCTAAGAACACACTGACAACCCCAACTCACCACAGACCCAGACTTCCAATCCAAAACTGGATTATTAGTTTTCAACCAGGGAAAACCCAGAACAATAGTTTCATGCAAATTATGCAGCACCAAAAATTTACAATTTTCTTGGTGGTCTGGAGCAACTCGCATTATCACCTGGGTCCAAAACTGAGGTTTCTTCTCCGCCAAAGGAGTAGCATCAATACCCCTCAAAGGAATAGGAGTCTGCAGAGGCGTCATAGAAAAACCACAATGTTTAGCAAAGTCCAAATCCTTCAGATTCAACGCTGCTCCAGAATCCACGAAAGCCTTAGTAGAAAATGTGGATAAGGAGCAGATCATAGTAATTGCCAAAAGGAACTTCGGTTGTACACTGCCCACAGCAAATGTGTGTGCAAAACGTTTCTCTCGTTTAGGGCAGACAGAAAAAGTATGAGAGGTGTCTCCACAGAAAAAACACAGCTTATTACGCCTTCTAAACTCCTTACATTGCGCCCTAGACAAAACCCCATCACATTGCATAGGTTCAGACGTTTTTTCAAAAGGTGGCAGCGCCTCCCATGTAGTCTTACGTTCACGTAAACGCCGATCAACTTGAATCGCTAATGACATAGAATCATCCAGACCAGAGGGAACAGGAAATCCCACCATAACATCTTTTATAGTCTCTGATAAACTCTTCCGAAAGAGAGCAGCCAATGCACTATCATTCCATGCAGTAAGGACCGCCCACTTTCGGTATTTTTGACAGTATAACTCTGCAGAATCCTGACCCTGGTTTAATGCCAACAGGGTTCTCTCAGCTTGATCAACAGCATTAGGTTCATCATACAACAAACCCAAGGCCTGAAAAAATGCATCCACATTAGTCAGAACAGGATTTTCAGGGGTCAGAGAAAAACCCCAATCCTGGGGATTGCCGCGCAGCAAGGAGATGACAATTTTAACCTGCTGCACAGAGCTCCCCGATGAGTTAGGCTTCAAGGCAAGAAATAATTTACAATTATTCTTAAAATTCAGAAATTTAGACCGATCTCCAGAAAACACGTCAGGAGTAGGGATCTTAGGTTCAGCAGCATGTGACTGAATGAGGTAGGTGGAAATTCCCTGCACTTCAGCAGCAATCTGCTCCACACGATCAGACAATTGCTTAATCTCCATTAGGAAAAAAAAAAAAATCTCCTACGGCTCCAGAAAAAAAAAAGAGGAAAAAATAAGTAATTAAAAAAAAAAAAAATTCTGACACTTTCTTTTTTTCTTTTTTTCTTAACAACCCTTTCCTGCTTTTGAGTACCCTAGAATCTGTGGTATGGCTGGTGATTCTGTTATGAATGGGTCACCGAGGAGGAAAAGACTAAACAAGCTAAGTCACAGAAAACCAGAGAGGTTGGTAGCTATGCAGGTTGCAGATCCCTGATCCTAACCACAACAACTAGCAGCAGCCGTGGAGCTTACCTACGATTGTCCTAGACGCTTCGACAAAGCCGGAGGACTAAATAAGCCTAAAGCAAGAAAAGGGGAAAACTAACTGCCCCAGAACAGACCCCAAAGGAAAGACAGTCCCCACACATGTATTGACAGTGAAACAAGATGAAATCACAAACACAGGCAGGACAATAGGCTGAGCAAATTATGGGGCCCAAACTAACTAGAAAGGATAGGGATGGAAAGACACTGTCTGCAATCTGCCAAAAACCCTACAAAAATAATGTCCAGCACTTCTGAAAGTAAAATTAACCCTGAAGTCACTAGACTTCTCCCACTATATCAGCACTCTGAAATATTCTGAGACAGAGCAAAAAGAGGCCAATCTAATAAGGGACAAAAAAGCAAATTGGCAAATACAGATAAATAAGAGTGGAAATTCAGCTGGCTGACCACACAAAAAACTGAATAGACCAACAAAATCAAGTGTGAACATTAGCAGAAAAACTTATCTTGAAATGACTGGAACAGAGCTGAAAACCAGGACCTGAAAAGCCAGAAGGAATCACCAGCACCAGACTAGGGCGTTGGCTGTCTTAAATCCAGTCTGAGATTCCTGAGGTCCAACCGTCATCCTCATTATCAGGTGGCAGATCTCTACTGATTAAATCAGCCTCACTACCTCCAGTTACCACCAGAGGGAGCCTGGAAGGAGAACTTACAACTGGTGGGCCGGAAAATGAACTCACAACACATCCCTTTAGCAAAGCATCCCACCAGCTAAGCATCTAGAAAAATCAGTTAATCCATGGCAAATGATTAACATCCATCTTCTTTCTTCACACAGGTACAACTCCACACCTCTGCTTGCTGTCTCATCTGCTGACTATCACCCTGCAATATATCTTAATGGTAAAACTCCATACCTCTGCTTGCTGTCTCATCTGCTGACTGTCTCCATGCAATATATTTAATGTACTCTGCTTACTGAATATTTGCTATAATTCATTTGTTGCATTGTAGTCAGTACTCACTGCTGTATATCCATGGTTGATGAGTTACTACTGTAGATATTATCTTGGGAAACGTGTTTTAGCATAGAGATGAAGCTAGGACTAGTGTTGTGTCTTTGATCATTTATCCACATCAGGATGTGAAGAGCAGCTGCTGCTAATTTATCTCAAACTAGCTCCCACAATCCCTCTCTCCTGACCCTGTAGTGTGGCCTATAAATTTAGAAGCATTCTAAGGGGTGAACACAGTGTGAGGTGCATGCATCCCCTCAGCAAAGCATCCCACCAGCTAAGCATCTAGAAAAAGCAGCTAATCCATGGCAGTTAGTCAGGGCAGGAGACAGGTAACCCACACTTTGATGTCCCTTTTAGCCATGTGCTTTATTTCTATACTCCTGTGTTCCTTTGCCATCCACATTCACCGCCCCATCCCCCTCCATCACGACTCGTACACATCAGCCCCATCTGTACTTCCCTCTCCATGTGCAGCTCCCATGCAATTGTCACCTTCCTGAAAAACCTCATCTCATCTTATCCAAACATATCCCACAAAAAACTTCTTACAATTCCAACAACTACTTGCTCTTTATCTGCCTACTTCTACTGATCTCAGGGAACATCTCCCCCAACCACGGTCCACCATTCCCCAAACTCAACCTCTATTCTATAATAATAATTTTATTTCTATAGCGCTAACATATTCCGCAGCGTTTAACATTATAGAGGGGACTTGTACAGACAATAGACATTACAGCATAACAATAAGCACAGATCTAAGTAGATACCAAGAGGAATGAGGGCCCTGCTTGCAAGCTTACAATCTATGAGGAAAAAAGACATTGAAACCTTACTAACCATATTAATGTTAGTTGCACTCCCTAATCTCCTTCTTCTAATTGTGCCCTCTGGAATTTACTGTCTTTATGTAACAAACTTCCTTTCCTGCACAATTACTTTCTGAACAACTCTGTTAATCTCTTGGCTCCCATTGAAACCTGGATTCAGGATTCTGACACTGTCTCCCCTGCTGCCATTTCCCATGGTGGCTTACAATTCTCACATTCCCCAAGACCCACAAACAGACTTGGTGGTGTAGTCGGCATATTCCTGTCCTCACAATGCACTTTCCAGTTCACCCCCCAAGTTCCATCATTCTCATTCCCTTCTTTTGAGGTCCACACCATCGGGCTCTTTCGTCCCCTCTCCCTCCGAGTGGCGGTCATATATCGGCACCCAGGCTCACCCACCCACTTCCTTGAACATTTCTTGGCCTGGCTGCTGCACTTCATGTCCTCAGAACTACCAACCCTTATCCTGGGAGACTTCAACATCTCCATTAGCAGCCCCACTTCCACATCTGCTTCCCAGCTTCTATCACTAGCCACTTCTCTGGGCCTCTCACAGCTCTCTCTCTCTCTGAGACATACAAAGACAGTAACACCCTTGACCTGGTCTTTGTTCAGTTCTGTTCAATCTCCTACCTAGATAACTCACCGCTCCCTTCTCTGACCACAACATTCTCTCCTTCATGCTCACAAATCCTCGCCCACCCCAGCACACTCCTACCTACCACACATTCAGAAATCTACAAACCTTTAACCCTCATGTATTTTCAGACTCCCTACACTCATCAATGGCCCCAATCTCCTCTTTTTCCTGTCCTGATCTGGCTGTACACCACTACAATGACACTCTCAGAAGCACCCCTGATCAAGTAGCGCCCCTCACCCTCAGAATCTCCAAGTACAAAGTAAAACTTCCCTGGCTCAAATCACAAATTCTCTCTCTCCAGCAATGCTCTAGGAGTGCTGAACGCTTATGGAGGAAAACTCGCACACCAGAAGACTTCATCCACTTCAAATTTATGTTAAGAGCCTATAACTCTGCTCTTCATCTCGCCAAACAGACCTACCTCACCACCATGATCTCCTCTCTTTCTAACAACCCCAAGAAACTTTTTGACACCTTTCACTCCCTCCTCAGGCCGAAAGCACAAGCCTTAATCACAGACATTTGTGCTGATGACCTGGGCTCCCACTTTTTAAAGAAAATAGATAATTTCTGATAGGAAATCCTCTCCCAGCCACCAAGTGCTGTGACTCCCATCCCTCCCTGCATTTTCCCTAGCTCGCTCACCACATTTGATCCCATCATAGAAGAAGAAGTCTACAGGGTCCTCTCTTCTTCTCATCTGACTACATGCACTACTGAGCCCATTCCCTCACATCTCCTCCAGTCTCTTTCTCCAGTTGTCGCTACTCACCTTACTACAATCTTTATCGCTACTCACCTTACTACAATCTTTAATCTCTCCCTCTCCTCATGAATTTTCTCATCCTCCTTCAAACACTATCATTACTCCATTATTGAAGAAACCCGCTCTTGACCCATCCTGCACAAATAACTACAGACCAGTCTCCAATCTCCCCTTCATCTCTAAACTCTTGGAGTGCCTTGTCTACTCCCGCCTTATCCGTTACCTCTCCAGTCATTCACTCCCAGACCCTTCACATTCTGGCTTCTGCCCCCTACATTTAACAGATACTGCACCCATCAAAGTGACCAATGTCCTTCCGACAGCAAAATGTAACGGTGATCACTCTGCTCATTCTTCTCGACCTTTCTGCAGCTTTCAACACTGTTGACCAAGGTCTCCTACTCTCTAGGCTCCAGTCACTAGGTATTAAGGACACTACCCTCTCCTGGTTCTCTTCCTATCTTTCTGATTGCTCCTTCAGTGTTTTGTTCGCTGGCTCCACTTCATCTCTTCTTCCTCTCAATGTTGCGGTGACTCAGGGCTCAGTCCTTGGCCCCCTTCTCTTCTCTCTCTACAAGGCCCCAATTGGACAGACCGTCAGCAGATTTGGCTTTCAGTAACATTTTTATGCTGATGACAGACATCTATGCACGTCATCCCCTGACTTAACCCCCTGCTGTACTACAGAACGCCAGTGACTGTCTGTCCGCAGTCTCCAACATCATGTCCGCCCTCTATCTGAAACTCAACCTCTCTAAAACTGAACTTCTTCTACTCCCACCATCTACTAATCTCCCTAAATTTTACATTTCCCTCTCTGTGGGTGGCAACATAATAACACCCTGGCAGCAGGTGCGCTGTCTGGGTAATTGGTTTTGCACCAATCTCTCCTTCATATCCCATATGCAATCTCTTAGGCTACTTTCACACTTCAGGTTTTCGGCGTCAGGCACGATCTGGCGTCGTGCCGGAACGCCGGATCCGGCAAATGTTTAGTAAAACCGGATGTGACGGATCCGTTTTTCTGCCGGATCCGTCTTTTTCTTGACAGACAAAACCGGATCCGTCTCATCCGGTTCATCCGTTTTTCTATCCGTTTTTCGACGGATTACGCCGGATCCGGTTTTTAAAATTGACCCTTGTGGCCTTCCGAACGGGATTGGCTACTGGAAAACTATATATAGCATGTTCCTACAGACCTTCTTTGACAGGTTGTAGAGGAGAAAGTGCAGGTTGGAGAGAAGAGCAAGTTATTGGCGAAGATGGATGTTGTCATTGGAAATATTTTGAAGAATTTGGCGGATTTTATAGCGGAGGCGAATCGTTTGAGGGTGATTGTTCTGGAGAAGGAGAGAGCGAGACAGCAGCGCATCAGGCATCGTAGATGACGTTTGTGGATCCACCCCATCACAGCCAAGAGAATGACGCGTGGGGTCTATTCTACACTCTGCATGGACCTTCGACGAAACCCGGATAAATTTTTTGGATATGTTAGGATGAAAATGGAGAATTTTGATTACTTGGTGGAGCGCATTGCACACCTCATAAGAAAAGCGGACACCTATTGCCGCTTCTCTGCTTCACCCACAGAGCGTCTGATGGTGACTTTAAGGTAAGCCACATTTATTGGATGTGATCGCATCAGAGCACACTTTCACTGCAATCTTGTTGGTGGTAGTTTGTATCTCCAAGTGTTATAGCTCAGTTTTGGTATGTAATGCTGTGATTTAAAACAAATTTATTGTTTTTTAATTCCCCACAGATTTCTTGCAACTGGAGAATCCCTTTCGTCACTGCATTTCCAGTACAGACTCGGGATTTCCACCATATCTGGAATAGTGAAGTACACATGCCGTGCACTGTGGGACTCCTTAGCTGAAGAGTTTTTACCAGAGCCCACAACAGAGAGGTGGATTGAAATTGCTGACAAGTTTCAACAGATATGTCAGTTTCCCAACTGCTTGGGCGCTGTGGACGGGAAACATATCCGCATTGTAAAGCCAGCTGGATCGGGATCGGAATATTTCAATTACAAGAAATATTTTTCAATTGTCCTCATGGCCATCGCTGACGCGGAATACAAATTTATTGCGGTTGATATTGGGGCCTATGGCCGCTCCAATGACTCTCAAGTTTTCAAACTGTCTGCCTTGGGGCGTAAACTGTATGGAAACACCTTCCAGTTCCCACCACCTAGACCGCTGCCGCAAACATCTGGTCCACCTATGCCATTTGTCTGTGTAGGGGATGAAGCCTTCCAGCTGTCAGAACACCTTTTGAAACCGTACTCTAGCAGAGGATTGACAAGACCAAAACGCATTTTTAATTACCGCCTCACAAGAGCAAGAAGAATGGTTGAATGTACCTTTGGTATTCTGACAGCCAAATGGCGGGTCCTATTGACTGCGATCAACCTCAAGACAGAAACTGTGGACGAGGTGATCAAAGCGTGCGTGGTACTCCACAATTTTGTTATCTGCAAGGAACCCATTTCCATTGAGGACACCTCTGAAGAAACCACCTTGCAAGATTACCATGACATTACCACTAGAAGTTCTGTGACGGTTTCAGTAATGAGGGACAATTTTGCACTATACTTTATGTCACCTCAAGGCAGAGTACACTGGCAGGATGACAGAGTGTGAAAGATTTGTGCCCAACCAAACTTGTGTACCTTCTGTACCAACAGTATATACCTTTGCCAACCAAAGTTGGCTATCTTGTCATGGTCTCTATTTTTAGCTTTAGGCCACAGGTGTGTACCTGGTTGTGTTTTATGCAAAGTATTTCACCTTTTAACAAAAGTTGTGTACATTGTTAGGAAATCACCAACAATAAACACAACTTTTTAGGTGAAATACTTTGCTTCAAACACAACCAGGAACACAACTGTGGCAAAAAGCTAAAATTTACCCACAGTTATATACCTAGTTTTGAATACCATTTCACCTTTTAAATACCCTGTATTTAACCTTTTTCGCCGCAGAAAGAAATGAGAGACAACCAGTGTAAAATAATTTAACTTTTATTGAAAAATGTTTTTTTTAGTAAACTTTTTTAAAATTTTAATAAACTTGTTTAATAAAGCTTTGAAACCATAAAACTGAAACCATAAAACTGGTCATTTTTATTTAAATACACACATTATAAATCTGTGTAGTGTGTGGTGGATATACTGCTGTAGGGGCTGCGGGACACTTTGACACTGGGAGTGTGGAGAGAGGACTGGGATCGTGGTGGGGAAGGAACAGTTAGAGGTGAAGGTGTGGAAAAAACTACAGAATGGGTGGACATATGGGAAGCAGAAGAGGTGGTGGGTGGTGGAGTGGAGGGTTGGGCAGGGACTGTAGGAGCAGATGATGTTGATGGCAAGTTGTATGGGGAAGGAGTTTGGTACGGGGCAGGTTGCTGGAAGTGGGGAGATGTCTGGTACGGGGCAGGTTGCTGGAAGTGGGGAGATGTCTGGTACGGGGCAGGTTGCTGGAAGTGGGGAGATGTCTGGTACTGGGGAGGTTGCTGGTACTGGGGAGTTTGCAGGTACTGGGGAGGTTGCTGGTACTGGGGAGGTTGCTGGTACTGGGGAGGTTGCTGGTACTGGGGAGGTTGCTGGTGCTGTGGAGGTTGATGGTGCTGGGGAGGTGGATGGTGCTGGGGAGGTGGATGGTGCTGGGGAGGTGGATGGTATGTAATAGGAGGGGGAGGATGGAAAGTGGCTGGAGGGGGTGTAGATGTAATAGGAGGGGGAGGATGGAAAGTGGCTGGAGGGGGTGCAGGTGGAGGAACTACTGTGGTGGGAGGAGGAGGTTGGGAGGTAACTTGCTGGAGAGCAGCGTGGCATGAATGCATTACATGCATCTGCTGGGCAGGAGAGAGCGTTTCCATGCGCTCCACAACAGACCTGAAAAAGGTGTGGTTTGGCGAAGATCTTGCTTCTGAATGCATGGTTTGCAGAAGTGTCTTCACCTCCAGAATGCTGGAGTTGATCTGCTGATAGCCTGCGGAGATTTGCTCTGACAAGACTTTTAGACAGTTCTGGAAAGATGCATTCAGATGCAAGAACTCTGGCGCATAAGTCTTTTCCTGACCCCTCTGCCGCTGCCGCCCAGTACCCGCAGGTGTACTAGAGGTGGCAGGGGCAGAAGGGTGGGGTAAAGGGAAAGCGATCTCCTCACCAGCAGCTTCATGTAATGTAGGCGGCCACGATGCTCCTGTGCTGGTGGATGGGACTGATGGGTCGAATGTGTGGGAAGGCTGGGAAGGTGCAGATGTACCGGGGCGGTCGAAGTCTCCCTCGGTGCCGGTCTCCTCAGGGATCGCCTCAGAAGGGTCCAATCGTGCAGGCTCCCGAGTGCTGCTCACCGTGCTGTGGAATAAAGAGAAAAAAAAAACAATTAAAATAGTGACATGGTATGGCCCTGGCTGAAAAAAAAAAGTTACATCTAAACATTTTTTTGTCACATGTGGTGTGTAATATTTACCTTCTGGTGAGCATTGTCTCCCGGAGGAACGACAGGGCTCGTGCGTACTTGTACTTGCTCCTGCGTCCTCCAGATCCACTCGGGGCCCGCATCTCTTTATTGAACTCCTTCTTGAAACGATCCCTCACAGACAGCCACCACTTCACAATTCTCTCCCCTGAAACGAGAAAGGACAAAGTGGTTAGTATACAACATCAGTGTTTCTCAAACTCCAGTCCTCATGGTCCCCAGGGGTCATGTTTTCAGGATTTCCAAAGTAAATAGAAATCCTGAACACATGATCCGTGGGGACCACGAGGACTGGAGTTCGGGAAACACAGGTTTAAATCAAGTAACCGGTACTGTATATACTTACGCTCTTTAATCTGGGCCCGAGCTTCGAGGTCCTCCCAGCGGTCCACAAGGAGCGAACAGATTTCCTCCCAGAGTCGTCGGGTAACGATCAGGTCAGCGTGGCGTCGGTCAGCCATATTCCAGAGCGGCTCCCTTTCTCTGACGAGATCGATGAGGCGGTCGACATCAATCCCTCCATCCTCACCGTCAGAGTCGGGAGCACGCTGTGAAGGCTGTTAAAGAAAAAGACAAAAATAACATAATTAGCCTCCACAAAAGAAATGAAATAAAAAGTGCAAAAAAAACAAAGCAAAAATATTTATACTTACACGCTGGTGACCTCCGCGTTGCTGTCGCCGACGACCCTGGGAGGCACTGCGAGGACCTCTTGGCCGAGCACCAGATTGGGAAGACTAGAGAAGAAAACAAAAAATGTTATGTCTTTGGATGTAGGCATTTGTTTGCTGTGTGTGGTCTGCAGAACATTGTTTTCTATGTGTTGTGTGTAGTGTGATGTTGTGTTTCTGCGTTTGATGCAAAAAACTTACCAATTGTGAGCCCACTCCAAGTGTCTGTCCACCCCTTCCTTCTTCTTCTGGGAGCTCCTCTTCATCTTGTGATTCCTGTTTTGAAATAAAAGGCAATGAATACACATATATTACAGAGATGATGGATTTTGGAAATAAAAACTTACCGTCAAACGCTGACGATGCGAGGGAGGACTCCCAGAAGATGTGCTGTCTTCCTCATGGCCAGACTCCATGGCTGTGGGTGGTGTTTCTGCTGCTGCCATTGCTGCTGCTGCTGCTGCTGCATCTATTGGGCGGCTGTTGAATAAAGAGAAACAAAGGGCCAATGAATATCTTGATAGTCCATAGTCCTAGTTTGGAGGAATGGGGGATTTGATAATTACCGTCTCTCATCTGCTGCTGGACTCCCCTCCCGTTGTTCAGCATGCTGCTCCATTTGGGGTGGTGCTGATGGTGCTGCTGCTGCTGCAGATGTCTGCTGCCTTCTCCTGCTCCTGGTTCTTGGCTTGGGTGGCATGTTGGGTGTGGCTGAGGGTCCCATTGTCTTGCTTTTACATATGTCCTGTGGGCAGAGCTACTGAGCATACTCAGACCAAAAAAAACGGATCCGGCGCATTGCGGCGCTCATAGCCTTTCATTGTATGAAAAAGCCGGACACGCCGGATCCGGCGTGTCCGGCTTTTTCGACGGATACAAAAAACGTTACAGTCACCGTTTTTTCCAGACGCCGGATCGCGTCACATTGTCGGATCCGGCGAAAATCGGATGAAACGCATGGCCATCCGGCTCGATCCGGCTCTAATGCAAGTCAATGGGGGGGAAACCGGATCCGGCATTGCATTTCGACGGATCCGGTTTTAGTCAAAAGCGCCGGATCGCGCCTGAAGCAGAAAACCTGATGTGTGAAAGAGGCCTTACCCGCTCTTGCCGCTTACACCTAAAGAACATCTCTAGAATCCACCCTTTTCTCACCATGGAAACAACAAAAACCCTCACTGTCGCCTTGATCCACTCCTGCCTGGCCTACTGCAATGCTCTATTATTTGGCCTCCTCCTTATTCGACTTTCTCCTCTGCAGTCCATCCTTTTTGCAGCAGCCAGGGTCATCCATCTAGCTAATCGGCATTCAGAAGTGTCCGCTCTTCGCCAGTCATTACACTGGCTGCCCATTCATTACAGGATCCAATTCAAAGTGGTTGTTCTCAGCCACAAAGCTCTCCACAGTGCGGCACCCCCTGTTAGGGCTGGTGGAATGCACCAATATTAAATGATAGTAAGGTGCGTTAGCAGCCCGGGGTCCACCGTGCAGAGGTGGTAAACTGCTGCTTGGTAATGGCGGATGTATATAGCGGTATACAGAAGGTCACATGTGGGTTAACGTCACCCGGTGTGAACAGGAGCGGACTCTGTTACGACACAGAGCCGCAGTACCATGGAACATAAAAGCCGGAGCCTGTTAAAACTCACAGCACTCAGCAAGAGAGCGCTCAGAATGTGGTCACAGAACTTAGCCCCTAGGACACAAGGTCTGAGTCCCTCTAGACCTACTGAGCTTGTGGTGTCGCACCTGCGGATGCCCCTAATAAGCGCTATCCACCGAGGAGTGCAGACTATGTGCACCGTGGCGTACAGAGTACAGACAAAGCCACCGGTGGATGCTGATGCCAGTCTCTGACTCTGCCACTACCTGGATCTCAGCCTGGGCGCTAGCAGGCTAGGCTACACAACACATGCGTACCAAGGGTAGGGGTTTTATAATGTGTCATTCACCAGAGACATTCATACATGCATACAACACTCACTCCACATGGTCTAATCTCTTTCTATATTAGCGCACGGCCGTGTGGTTGTGCGATGCTTTTATAGACGCAGCCTTCCGGGACCTTCCTGATGGTCCAATCTGAGCTGCAATAGGACCTGAGCATGTGACCTCCGACCTCCAATAAGAGGTCATCCCATGGGCATGCTCAGTAGGAGAATAGCAAGACTTAGTCTGCTAAGCGTCTGCTTTCCGCCGACTCATGCATGGTAGAATAGCTGAGCCTGGAGGAGAAACCAGACATCTAGCATTAGCCTGGGCAAGATGCTGGGACCAACGACTCTGCTGAGCAAGAACCTCTGCGGTTGCAGAAGCATGGGAGACGGCAGAAGGCATGGCTCAAGACTCCCCCTGTGCAGTGGTAGAAACTCAATGTCTAACACCCCCTTATATCTCCTCTCTCATTTCTGTCTATTGGTCTAGCCGATCGCTGCGCTCTGCAAAAGACTTTCGACTAATTTCTGCACTAATCTGTACCTCCCACTCCCGACTCCAAGACTTCTCCTGAGCTGCGCCAATCCTCTGGAATGCTCTACCCCAAGAAATTAGGACCATCCACAATTTGCAGAGTTTTAGGCACTCCCTCAAAACACATTTGTTCAGAGTGGCTTATCACATTCCCTAATCAAAGTCATTTTATATGTAAGGGTCCCGTTACATTTAGCAATGCACCAGCGATCCCGACAATGATACGACCCGGTCAGGATCGCTGGTGCATCGCTAAATGGTCGCTAGTGAGCTGCCAAACAGGCAGATCTCACCAGCGATGCAGCAGCGATAAGCGATCCATCAGCGGTTGCGCTTACCTGTCACACGGCAGCGATGATGACATCTTCCGCCTGCGTCCATGCATCGCTAGTCGGCACCAGCAAGGAAGAAATGGCCCAGGACGTTTGAGCGCAATCAGCGATATCTAGCGGGGGGCCAGTCGCAGGTACATGTCACATGTAGCAAGATCGCTAGCAATATCGCTGTTGCGTCACAAAATCGGTGACATTTTAGCGATATCGCTATGTGAGAAGGGGGCTTAAGTGTGTGTGTAGCCCATTCACTATCTCTATCTATCCCCCACTCCCTCAAGATGGCTGGACCATCATTGTAAATGCACACTTGTATTTTGTGTCTCCCCCACCTCATTGTAGATTGTAAACTCTCACGAGCAGTGTCGAGCTATTTTGCTTTAATTATTGTATTGTTAATGTTGTTACTTATGACTGTTATGTTTGAAACTGTTAAACTGTAAAGCGCTACAGAATATGTTGGCGCTATATAAATAAAGATTATTATTATTCATAAACTAAATGTTTTGCTTTACAGTAGCCAATCAGGTCTATTGTTAAGTTTCTGGAAAAAAGAAAGAAAATGGTAAATGGATGGTTATATTATGTAGATAAATAAAATCCTAAAATGTCTTATTCTCTATTAAGAGCTTAGAGTTCAAGGGTTTCCAATGTGCCTCTTTATACTTAAACTGTTTCACTTGATCATCTCCTCATTGATCATCTCCTCGTCTGGATCAAGGGACATGTTCCAACAACTAGAACTGTGATTGCGGGGCATTATAGCCAAATATACAAATGTATGAAAATGATGAGGTTATGGTAAGTACAATTTTTTGCACAGGACACTTTACTTGCGTTGCAAAATGAAGTAAGGGGGTGAAGAATAATGACCCTCTTGCTTCCATTCCTTTTATTCTATTTCCTATGCTAATATGTATATTGCTGATGTTGATATTGGTTGTGTTGAATGCTAGTGGTACTGCTACATAAGTACGTGTATTACCACCTGTCTTATTGGTACTGCCACATTATATATGTGTTTCCATTGTACAGCAGCGGTGTTCACGCTGTGCAGTTATGAGGCAGTGACCCAAGCAAGTTCAAAAACAAAAAAGTTTTTAATGTCCAACAAAACTCACTCAGTGCACAGCACGCTGCATCTTCCGGATTGCAGCCGGGAAGCAACAAAACAGTCCGTGGCCAGTTGCCGTGGGCGACTGCGTTGCCCGGGTATGAAAGGGGTGCCATACCTTGGCTCAGCTTGGCCCTGTGTTGCCTCACACAGGGAGCTCTGCAGACCACTGCTCTGTCTCTGGGCAAGTCAGAACTGACACACCTAAACCCTTTCTGCAGGGTTTTTTTTTCCTTTCTCCAATCTGTGGCCATAGGCCACTTATAAGACCTTGGCTGGACGAAACGGACCGACTTGTCCTGAATAAACTCCTTGGTCCAAATAACTTGACCAGGCTCAAACTCACTTTTATTCTGCCCTGTGAGCCCCAGGCACACTGCTGCGACAACAGGGCACTCCAGCGGAAACTAATACACTTCTGAGCACATTCTGGGAGACACATAGCGACCCTCACATATGACTCCAGTCGCTGCCTCACACCATGCTGTAAAGATTGTAATATAATGTGTCGTATAATGTTCTGCATATTTATGCACAGATTAGGGTAAGCTAGTGCATCCTTTGGGGACATTAGAGGAGGGCACTTTTAGTATATAGTTCCCCTAGTTACGGCTAAGTGTAGTTCTGTTGTGGGCCACTAGACGGGGGCATACTAGTGGGCCTTGAAGATATAGCTTGTAGGAAGTTCATAGAGGGTTAATTGTAGGAGGGGCTGCCGGGAGTTAAGGTTAGTGCAGAAGGGAAGTTTAGGCAGATGAGGCCAGGGTGCCAAAGTGTCCACATGGGCTACAGTCCTGGACGGCTCAGCAGCCACAAAACATTAAGTCGCTTTAGCCCACGTTACCCACGGCCACTGCGTGTCATAGCAGTGGGCCAGAATAAGAAAGGAAAGATGTGGGAAGATGCTTTTAGGGAAGAAGTTGGTTGGACCAAAGAGATGAAGGAAGTTGGAGCTTCGACAAGATCGGTACAGACAGGCCAGATGGTTTACCAGAGGCAACCGAACCTAGTGACTGATGAATTCGTGTCTGGGGCAAAACAGGCTGTAGGAAATGTCTTTATGGCGAGGTCAGGCCAGGAAGGAACTGGGGAGCAGTCTAAGATGGTCCAGTGTTAGGCACCAAAGTTCTCCCACTGCACATGGCGAATCTCAAGCCATGTCCTCTGTGGTCTCCCATTCCTCTACAGCCACAGAGGTTCCTACTCAGCAGAGACATCGGTCCCAGTGTCTTGCCCAGGCTAATGTTAGGTGTCTAGTTGCTACTCCAGGTTCAGCTATTGTACCTTGAATAAGTCAGCGGCGATCAGACGCTCCTGGGACTAAGTCCTGCTTTTCTCCTACTGAGCATGCCCTTGGGACGACCTCTCATTGGAGGTCGGCGGTTACATGCTCAGGTCCTATTGCAGCTCAGATTGGACCATCAAGAAGGTCCCGGAAGGCTGCGTCTATAAAAGCATCGCACGACCGCACGGCCGTGCGCTAATATAGAAAAAGATTAGACCATGTGGAGTGAGTGTTGTATGCATGTATGAATATCTCTGGTGAATGACTCATTATGAAACCCCTACCCTTGGTACGCATGTGTTGTGTAGCCTAGCCTGCTAGCGCCCAGGCTGAGATCCAGGTAGTGGCAGAGTCAGAGGCTGGCATCAGCATCCACGGGTGGCTTTGTCTGTACTCTGTACGCCACGGTGCGCATAGTTTGCACTCCTCGGTGGTCAGCTTTCATTAGAGGAGTCCGCAGGTGTGATGCCGCATGCTCAGTAGGTCTAGAGGGACTCAGACCTCATGTCCTTGGGGCTGAGTTCTGTGACCATTTACTGAGCGCTCTCTTGCCGAGTGCTGTATGTCTTAAGAGGCTCTGGCATGTATGTTCCGCGGTACTGCAGCTCTGTGTCGTAACAGAGTCCGCTCCTGTTCACACCGGGTGACGTTAACCCGCATGTGACCTTTTGTATGCCGCTATATCAATCCGCCATTACTAAGCAGCAGTTTACCACCTCTGCACAGTGGACCCCGGGCTGCTAACGCACCTTATTATTATTATAATATTTGGTGTGTTCCGCCAGCCCTAACATTATATTAGCACCAGGGTCTGGCTAGTAATGGCGGACGAACAGTGATTGCAGCAGTACATCCAGCAGCTGGAGGGCAGGTTGGCGGCTCTTGAGTGCACAACCTCAGCCGTGGATATTAACACAGTAGCTGTTCAGGCTGCTAGCCTGGTGGCAGCTTGGTTGTCCACTGCCACCCCTGTTCCGACATTATCCCGCCTCCCGCTGCCAGATAAATTTTCTGGTGATTCTAAATCTTGTAGAGGATTTGTGAGCCAGTTTGCTGTACACCAGGAGCTCCTGGCTGCACATTTTCCCTCAGAGCGGGCTAAGGTGGGGTTCATAATATCCCTCCTGTCAGACAGGGCGTTGGAGTGGGCCACGCCACTCTAGGAGCGCAACGATCATGTGGTACAGATTGCTCCGCGGTTCCTGAGCACTCTGAGGCAGGATTTTTGGGACTCATTATACGGCGCTCCAATTGCTGGCTTCTACACAGGGCTCGTCCATGGTCAGTCACTTTTCCATCCACTTCCGGACTCTAGCTTCTGAGCTGGAGTGGCCGGATAAAGCTCTCATCCCGGTATTTTGGAGAGGGCTGGCTGACCATGTGAAGGAGCTGTGGCCACTAGGGAGATTACAGCCACACTGGAGGAATTAATTACAGTTTCCACCCGCATCGACCTCCGCTTTCACGAGCGAAGGTTGGAGCGTGCCCAGTGTAGGCAGAGGTTTCGGCTGGCACCCACCTTCGGTAAACTTCTGAAATCTCCGGTCCAGGCGTCTGAGCCACATGAGGCCATGGAGACGCCTCGAGCTGGATCCAAGTCCCGGACCGCTCGTTCACGCATGGTCTGTCATGTCTGCCGGCAGTCAGGACATCTCGCCTTCAGATGTCCTCGGCGATTAGGAGAGCATCTGTGTTTGGTGACCTTGGGAGCTGGTTCACTAAACGCCATGGTGCCTTCCTCCAAGCTGACCTTTAAAGGGACAATTTCCATTGGTCTATCCACCCATGTGGTAGAGCTTTGCGTAGATTCCGGGGTGGAGGGCAGCTAGTCATTCCCGAAGGAATTGACGAGGTCCTCTTAGGGATGCCGTGGCTATGGTATCATTCCCCTCATATAGAGTGGTCCTCAGGGAGAATTCTGGGACGGAGTAAATCCTGTGTTGGTAGATGTCAAAGGGAGTGTGTTCGGGTTGCCACTACTGAGGTATCCGCAGATCTCTCCTCCCTCCCCAAACACTATTGGCCCTATGCAAACGTGTTCTCCATGAAGGCGGCAGAGACCCTTCCGCCTTATCGCCCCAAAAAATCAAGAAGAACCAACAGTCAAAAAAAAAACCCATAAAAAAGTCATACTTTATTAATTCATTTACATCATAAAATGACACAGGTAATCATGAAAAAGGGGAATGAGGAAGCATACAAATTGGCAAGAATAAGCCATGCGTGCTGTCAAGAGTTCAGGATTCTAAGTGAATATAGGAATCCCTATAACTCATGTAACACCAAGCCCACAAAAATATTCTTATTGTATGGCAATATAGGTAAATAAAAGTAATTATGCATATAAATATCAAAGAAAGGGCACTGGTGGTACATGATAGAAGTTGTCACTTGCATGCTCACAAATCGCAGCAGTAAGCCTAGCAGTCATCTGAAAACTGTGCAACATATAGAAAACGCGAGTGCATAACTGCCTATACTGTGAATCAACCAGGCTCACTGCAGGTAAGTGAATGGGAAACCAAACATGACGCATATGGAACCAGAAGTTATTACCTGATAAGAGACAGACACGCAAGCCGGACCCCGACACGCGTTTCGGAGCAACACAGCTCCTTCCTCAGGGGGCCTTATCACCCCTATGACTGTCCTATCGACCTCTTGCCTGGTGCTGAGCCTCCTCGGGGTAGAGTTTATCCACTCTCTCTCCCGTAGACGGAGGCAATGTCTCAGTACATCAGGGAGAATCTGGCAAGAGGTTTTATTAGGAAGTCAATGTCACCTGCAGGGGCGGGGTTTTTCTTCATGCAGAAGAAGAACGGAGAACTACAATGCATAGATTACAGGGGTCTTAACGCCATGACCATTAAGAACAAGTACCCTTTGCCCCTGATATCGGAGCTTTTTGATAGGTTGCGGGGAGCTAGGGTCTTTACCAAGCTAGACCTGCGGGGTGCTTACAACCTGATTCGCATCTGTGAGGGGGACGAATGGAAGACGGCATTTAACACCAGCGATGGGCACTATGAATATCTGGTGATGCCCTTTGGGCTCTGTAATGCTCCAGCCGTCTTCCAAAACTTTGTGAACTACAACTTCCTGGATATGCTCACCACCTCAGTTGTAGTCTATCTGGATGATATTCTCATCATGTCTCCAGATATAGACTCCCACCGGAGAGATGTTTGCAAAGTGTTCGACCTCCTACTTGCAAACTCACTCTACGCCAAGTTGGAGAAGTGTGTGTTTGATCAGTAGTCCTTGCCATTCCTGGGCTATATCATCTCCACCCAGGGATTGGCCATGGATCCTGCCAAGCTACTGGTGGTTATGGATTGGCAGGAACCTCATTTCCTCAAGGAGGTGCAGCGCTTTATGGGATTTATTAACTATTACCGCCAATTCATTCCCCACTTCTCAACCTTTGTAGCTCCCTTGATGGTCCTCACCAAAAAGGGATCAAATCCTAAATTGTGGTCAGAGAAGGTCTCCAAGGCCTTCCTCTCTAAGTCTCATTTTGCCAGCGCTCCCATTTTACATCGCCCCGATGTAGATAAACTGTTTATTTTAGAGGTGGATGCCTTGTCAGTCGGTGCTGGAATGGTCCTTTTCCAGAAGGACGCTCAGGGTCGGAAGCACCCTGCTAATTCTTTTCTAAGACCTTCTCACCAGCGGAGAGGAACTATTCCATTGGGGAAAGGGAGTTGCTGGCCATGAAATTGGCCTTTTCTGAATGGAGACATCTCCTGAAGGAGGCCCGTCACCCCTTCCAAGTCTACACTGACCACAAAAATTTAGTGTATTTACAAACCGCCCAGAGGCTAAATTCTCGCCAAGCCGGATGGTCCCTGTTCTTATACCGGTTCCATTTCACCCTACATTTTTTCTCTGGGGAGAAGAACATTCGCGCCGACGCTCTCTCTCGCTGCGTAGTGTCATCTGATGATGAGGAGGAGCCTTGGTTAATTGTCCCTTCAGAGAGCCTGAGAACTGTGGCCCCGGTGTCGCTAGAGTTTGTGCCCCCGGGCAAGACCTTCGTTCCACCTAATTTGCGACCGGAGGTTCTCTCTTGGGCTCACTCGTGCAGGGTGGGTGGACATTTTGGGACCAAGCGAACATCTGAGCTCCTGGCAAGGACGTATTGGTGGCCGCAAATGGTCCATGACGTCGGAGATTATATTCGGGCGTGTGTCTCCTGCGCCCAGAATCGATCTCCTCGGCAACGTCCTGCTGGGCTGCTTTACCCTCTGCTGGTGGCAGACAGGCCCTGGGAGACGGCCAGGATGGACTTCGTGGTGGGCTTACCCAAGTCCCGTGCCTGCACCGGTATCTGGGTAGTCTCCGAACATTTCTCCAAAATGGTGCATTTGGTGCCTCTTCCTCAAGTGCCTTTTGCGTGGGCCTTGGTGGTGTTGTTTTTAAAGCATATGTTCCGCCTACATGGCATGCCTTACAAAATCGTCAGTGATCGGGGTCCCCAGTTTGCATCTCGGTTCTGGAGAACGCTTTGTAGTCTGCTCAGCATTGAGCTGAATCTCTCTTCAGCTTACCACCCCGAGACAAATGGGTTGGTAGAGGGCCAACCAGACCCTAGTCACGTATTTGCGGCATTTTGTTTCAGCCACACAGGATGACTGGGCATCCTTGCTACCATGGGCGGAGTCCGCGCTAAACAATGCCGTAGCCGATTCCACTGGGCAAACCCCATTCCTCCTCAATTACGGCCAGTATCCGCTGGTTCCTGTGCCAATGCCCGTGTCTTCCACCTACTCTAGAGTGGCAGACTGGGAGGTGGAGGCACGTGACATTTGGGACGCACACAGGATGCCATCCGGGCCTCCAAGGAGAGGATGAGGGTTTCTGCTGATGCTCATCGGCGCCCCGCTTTGACTTTTGCTCCTGGCGACCTAGTGTGGCTCTCCGCCCATAAGATCAGGCTGCGAGCTGAGTCCACTAAGTTCGCACCTCACTTTATTGGTCCCTTCAAGGTCCTAGAGCAGGTTAACCCTGTCGTATACCGCCTGGCTCTTCCTCCATACCTCGGTATCACCAACACCTTTCATTTGTCACTCCTAAAACCCGTTCACATGTCCCGGTTAGTATTGAGCGATACCATCCAATATCGTGAAATATCGGATCAGATTGGATCAGACCGATACCCAAAAAGTATCGGATATCGCCAATTCCGATACCGGAAACCAATGCAAGTCAATGGGACAGAAATATTAGAATTAATAAAACCCTTTCTTTCCTTGTAGGTTAATTCTACATGAAGAAAAACAACTATTAATAATGTAGAATGTATTGGGCAGGTGGAGGAGACATTAAAGGCATAGAGGATTAGCCCAATCAAATGGAATAGCAGGAATAATTTTTTTTTTTAAAGACGTTCGGAGTTACAAAGATATTAACTATGTTAACCTTTTTTATATTTTGTCAGATATGTATGTTTCACTACTTCCATGCTCTTCACTTTCTTTTTTACTTTTAGCAGCAGCATCTTTTTCATCAACTTCTTCTTCACCTTATTCATCTTCTTCTTCTTCACCTTCTTCCTATTATTCTTTTTTTTTACATTCTTCATATTCTTCTTATTCAACTATTATTCTTCTTCATATTCTACTTCTTCATCTTCTTCCTATTCTTCTTCATCATATTCTTATTTGTGACAGGCATTCCTGTAGTTGTTATCTATAAAAGTTTGAAGATGACACCTTCCGTTCTGCCTGTCACAAACGATTGACAACAGGATTTGTCCGCGTTCAGTTTGGCCTGCAGCAGCACGCATTTTCCAGGGGCATCACGAGGAGGAACGGACTCACCCCCATACACTGCTTAGTCTTCTTCTGCCTATAATTTAGATAATATCTTTTGCTCTGATTTTTAGTCTTATGCTTAATGTTCTTCTGCTTTTTGGTCTACTGCTTCTTGGTCTTCTGTTTCTTGGTCTTCTGTCTCTTGTTGTTCTGTATCTTGGTGGTTGTCTTCATGTTCTTTGTCCTCTTGGTCATCTTCTTCAGGGTCATATTTTTGGTCTTCTTCGGGGTGGTCTGCCGGGTCATCGTCTTCAGGGTCATCGTTTTCGTGGTCATCGTCTTCTTCGGGGTGGTCTTCAGGGTCGTCGTCTTCAGGGTCGTCGTCTTCAGGGTCGTCATCAGGGAGATCCAGAGTGATAACCAAAAACCATTTCCGAAAGCTTGAACTTGGAAATGTAGCACAAGGTACAAGAAGGCTGAGGAACTGCCGAGAAGCAGCTGACGGTACTGGAACCCAGATGGGTAGCAGAAGGAACAAGAGCCAATGGCACTACCGAGGATCAGCTGACGGTGCTGGAACCCGGAGGGGCAGCAGAAGGAACAAGAGCCAATGGCACTACCGAGGACCAGCTGACGGTGCTGGAACCTGGTTACTAAGCAGGAGGTACCTGTGCTAGAAAGCACTACCAAGGACCAGCAGACATTGCTGGAACTCAGATACCGAGAAGGAGCCAGCTAAGCCAAAGGCACTGCCGAGAACCAGCTGATGGTGCTGGAACCCGGATGGGTAGCAGAAGCTGCAAGAGCCAATGTAACTAGCGAGGACCAGCTGACGGTGCTGGAACCCGGAGTGGCAGCAGAAGGAACAAGAGCCAATGGCACTACCGAGGACCAGCTGACGGTGCTGGAACCTGGTTACTAAGCAGGAGGTACCTGTGCTAGAAAGCACTACCAAGGACCAGCAGATGTTGCTGGAACTCGGATACCGAGAAGGAGGCACCTAAGCCAAAGGCACTGCCGAGAACCAGCTGATGGTGCTGGAACCCGCATGGGTAGCAGAAGGTACCCATGAAAAACAAAGTTGCCAGGCCGCGAGCTGGCCTCAGTTACCGAAACCCACAGTCCAACAGGGGGTGCTTGTCCTATTGGCACTACGGACCCAGCCTTTTTTGCCAGTTCCCGCAGCCCACATAGGAAGCACATAAATTGCAGGCACCATAGACTCGGCTAACCCGACCGCAACACGACAGGACAACGTATTGGTGGCAAAGTGACGTTGACACTACCCGGAAACAGCAGGCGCGCGGGAACCAGGCTGGGCAGGAGGGAGTACCGGTGCCAAAGACACTGCCGAGAACCAGCTGACGGTGCTGGAACCCGGATGGGTAACAGAAGCTGCAAGAGCCAATGGAACTAGCGAGGACCAGCTGACGGTGATGGAACCCGGTTACTAAGCAGGAGGTACCTGTGCTAGAAAGCACTACCAAGGACCAGCAGACGTTGCTGGAACTCAGATACCGAGAAGGAGGCACCTAAGCCAAAGGCACTGCCGAGAACCAGTTGATGGTGCTGGAACTCGGATGGGTAGCAGAAGGTGCAAAAGCCAATGGAACTAGCGAGGACCAGCTGACGGTGCTGGAACCCGGATGGGTAGCAGAAGGTACCCATGAAAAACGAAGTTGCAAGGCCGTGAGCCGGCCGCAGTTACTGAAACCCACAGTCCTACAGAGGGTGCTTGTGCTATTGGCACTACGGAAGCAGCCTTTGTTGCCAGATCCCACAGCCCACATAGGAAGCCCATAAACTGCAGGCACCATAGACTCAGCTAACCCGACCGCAACACGACAGGACAACGTATTGGTGGCAAAGTGACATTGACACTATCTGGACACAGCAGGTGTGCTGGAACCAGGCTGGGCAGGAGGGAGTACCTGTGCCAAAGACAATGCCGGGAAACAGCTGGCGGCGCTGGAACCCAGGGAAAATACTACACACAGAGTGGAGTCAGAGGCCTAATTGGAGCAAGATTAAAATCTGTAGTTGTGTGAGTGTGGACAGAGCAGGAGAAATTGCCGGACACACAGCTGGGGATCAGATGACATTTCTGAACCCCAATAACACTGGAGCATATGTTGACTGTGCAGACGGCACTTCTGAGCAGCAACTGGTGAAGTTGGAGCCCAGGGTCAATCAGAGTGTAGGCTGAGGCCTAATTTCATCAAGTTTAATATCTGTTGCAGACTACTGCTGATTTTAAACGCGCTCCAATTAGGCCTCTGGCTCCACTCTGTCTTTAGTATTTACCCTGGCCTCCAACACTGTCAGTTGCTGCTCAGAAGTGCCGTCTGCACAATCAACACTTGTTCCTGTGTTACTTGGGTTCAGTAACGTCAGCTGATCCCCTGATGTGCGTCCGGCAATGTCTCCTGCTCTGTCCCACTAGTAGTGGGAATGTGGACAGAGCAGGAGACATTGCCAGACACACATCAGGGGATCAGCTGACGTTACTGAACCCCAGTAACACAGGAACAAGTGTTGATTGTGCAGATGGCACTTCTGAGCAGCAACTGGCGGTGTTGGAGGCAAGGGTAAATACTAGAGACAGAGGCCTAATTGGAGCACATTTGAAATCAGTAGTAGTGTGAATGTGGAGGCAGCAGTAGACATTGCCGGACACACATCAGGGGAGCAGCTGGCGTTACTGAACCCCACTAACACAGGAGTTAGTGTTTTTCTCTGTGCAGACGGCACTTATGAGCAGCAACTGGCAATGTTGGAGCCCAGGGTCAATCAGGGTTTAGGCTGAGGCCTAATTGGAGCAAATTTTATATCTGATGTAGTTTGAATGTGGAGGCAGCAGGAAACTTTGCTGGACACACAGCAGGGGAGCAGCTGGCATTACTGAACCCCACTAACACTGGAGCATGTGTTTTTCTCTGTGCAGACTGCACTTCTGAGCAGCAACTGGCGATGTTGGAGCCCAGGGTCAATCAGGGTTTAGGCTGAGGCCTAATTGGAGCTAGTTTTATATCTGATGTAGTTTGAATGTGGAGGCAGCAAGAGACTTTGCCGGACACACAGCAGGGGAGCAGCTGACGTTACTGAACCCCACTAACACAGGAGCTAGTGTTTTTCTCTGTGCAGACGGCACTTCTGAGCAGCAACTGGCAGTGTTGGAGCCCAGGGTCAATCATGGAGTAGGCTGAGGCCTACTTGGAGCAAGTTTTATATCTGATGTAGTTTGAATGTGGAGGCAGCAGGAGATATTGCCGGACACACAGCAGGGGAGCAGCTGGTGTTACTGAATCCCACTAACACTGGAGCTTGTGTTTTTCTCTGTGCAGACAGCACTTCTGAGCAGCAACTGGCAGTGTTGGAGCCCAGGGTCAATCATGGAGTAGGCTGAGGCCTACTTGGAGCAAGTGTAAAAGCTGATGTAGTTTGAATGTGAAGGGAGCAGGACATATTGCTGGACACACAGCAAGGGAGCAGCTGGCATTACTGAACCCCACTAACACAGGAGCTAGTGTTTTTCTCTGTGCAGACGACACTTCTGAGCAACAACTGGCGGTGTTGGAGCCCAGGGTCATTCATGGAGTAGGTTGAGTCCTACTTGGAGCAAGTGTAAAATCTGATGTAGTTTGAATGTGGAGGGAGCAGGAGATATTGCCGGACACACAGCAGGGGAGCAGCTGGCATTACTGAACCCCTCTAACACAGGAGCTAATGTTTTTCTCTGTGCAGACGACACTTCTGAGCAACAACTGGCGGTGTTGGAGCCCAGGGATTACAGTTCAGGTGGTAGAAACATGAACAAAACAGGAGACCTGGATACTGTTGCCAACCAATTATTTAATCTGGAAGAGGACTGGCAAATTCCGGCGAGATCCAGGCCTTGTTCATTTTCAGAAAAGTAAGCCGGTCAACGTTATCGGAGGATAGTTGCGTGCGGCGGTCTGTTAGTACACCACCTGCGGCACTAAAGACGCGTTCCAATAATACACTAGCAGCAGGGCAAGCCAACACCTCCAATGCATACTGGCTAAGCTCTGGCCATGTATCCAGCTTAGAGACCCAAAACTTGAAGGGGGAAGAACCGTCTGGGAGTACACTGACAGGGCAAGACATATAGTCTGTCACCATCTGACGGAAACGTTGCCTCCAGCTGACTGGAGCCGTCTGTGATGGTGTAGACAATTGTGGCGGGCACACAAAACGTTGCCACATCTGGGCCATACTGGTCTTGCCTTGTGCTGAGGCGCTGCCTCTGCTCCCTCTTTGTGCAGAGCTTCCTCCACTGCCTCGACGCACAGAGCTGCTTTGTAAAGCACTAGCAGCACTGCTCTCGGGTGGAATGGAGAACATGATGGAATGCACCAGTGTGTCTTGGTACTCCCGCATTTTACGCTCCCGGTTCAATGGTGTTATGAGGCTTTGTAAGTTGTCCCGGTAGCGAGGATCTAGCAGGGTGTACACCCAATAATCAGCCGTGTTGAGAATGTGGGCGATGCGGCGGTCATTTCTCAGGCACTGCAGCATGAAATCAACCATGTGCTGCAGACTCCCAACTGCCCAAGAAACGCTGTCCCCTGCTTGAGGTGTCATCTCTGCCTGCTCTGCATCACCCCACCCTTGCTGTACATACTGACTACTAGAGCATTGTGTACCTCCCTCCTCTGGAGAGATGTCTTCCTCCTCCATTGACTCCTCCTCATCCTCCTCACAAAGTGTCGCCTGCCTAGGCCTTTGTGAGGAACCACGTTGCGCAGACTGTCCAGAAGCAGATGGCATTTGTGACTCCTCATCCTCCACCTCTTCAAAAACCTCCTCCCTTAGTGCTTTCAGTGTTTTTTGAAGCAGGCAGATAAGGGGGACAGTCATGCTGACTATTGCATCATCTGCATTCGCCATCCACGTGGAATCATCGAAGGCACGCAAAACGTGGCAGATGTCCTTCATAGAGGCCCATTCAGTGGTGCTGAAGTGTGACCGGCGCACAGTGCGACTTGTTTGCGCCTGATGCAGCTGGTACTCCATTACTGTTGCCTGCTGCTCACACAACCACTCCAACATATGTAATGCTGAATTCCACCTGGTGGGTATGTCACATATGATGCGATGTTCTGGAAGGCGGAATCAGCGCTGCAGAGCTGCATTGCGCGATCTTGCCATGCTGGAACGCCACAAGTGAGCGCACTCTATGCGGACTTTGTGCAGCAGTGCATCAAGATCCGGATAGTCCCTCAGAAAGCTCTGCATGAACAAGTTGAGCACATGTGCCAGACATGGGATGTGAGTGAGGTTGCCTAGGCCCAGAGCTGCCACCAGATTTCGGCCATTGTCACACACTACCAAGCCTGGCTGGAGATTTGCTGGCACAAACCACACGTCGCTCTCCTGCTTGATGGCATTACAGAGCTCCTGCGCTGTGTGGCTTCGATTCCCAAAAGAAATTAATTTCAGTACGGCCTGTTGACGTTTGGCAACGGCTGTGCTCATATCGGTCGTAACAGGTTCCTGCAGCGCTGATTCAGAGGAACTGGAGTATGAGGAGGAGTCAATGTGTACAGACTGGATTCCTGCAAACCTTGGAGTTGGCAGAACACATACAGCGCCACTCTCAAGATCTGTACCCGGCTCCACAACATTGACCCAATGGGCAGTGAGGGAAAGGTATCGTAGCTGTCCATGGGTACTGGTCCACGCATCGGTGGTCAGGTGGACCTTGCTACTGACGGCGTTTAGTAGCGCATGTTTAATTTTTCCCTCCACATGCTTTTGCAGGGCAGGGACGGCTTGCCTGCTGAAATAAAAGTGGCTGGGCATGGTGTATTGTGGGACTGCCAATGCCATGAAGTTCCGGAAGGTGTCAGTCTCCACCAGCCTGAATGAGAGCATTTCAAGAGCCAGTAATTTGGCAATGCCAGCATTCAGAGCCTGTGATCGGGGATGGTTTGCCGAGTATGGCCGCCTTTTCTCCCATGACTGTGCTACCGATGGCTGTAGAGTGGCCTGGGAGTGTGAGGATGACTGGGAACGTGGTGCTGTGGGTGGAATGTCACTGGGTCTCTGGACAACAGTGCCAGAGGTTCTTCCATGGTGATCCTGTGAGGAAGCCGAACCAGCTGTGTGTGAGCTGGTGGAAGAGGCTACAACACAAGCTGAAGAGGTGGTAGGTGGTGCTGTAGGTTGGCCTACGTCTTCAGTGTGTCTTTGTAACTCCACCACGTGCTTGGTCCGCACATATTTCCACATATTTGTGGTGTTGAGGTTGCTGACACTTTTCCCTCTTTTGACTTTCTGATTACACAGCTTGCATTTGACAAAGCAAATGTCATCTGCAACTGTGTCAAAAAAGGACCACGCACTGCAAGTCCTGGGAGCGCCCGTTTTGGGTTTTGGAAGAGGAATGCTCCTAATGGGTGCTGAAGTGGAGGCTACAGGCAACCAAGTATGCCCCCCCCTCTTCCTCCTGTTTTGGCCGTTCGGGGAATCTCTTCCTCACAGCTGCTCCCACCACCTTCCTGTTCCTCATGCCATGATGGGTCAAGGACCTCATCATCTACACTCCCCTCTTCAAACACCTGCTTCTCCTGGGTAGTCTCGCCAGCACAGTACACACCAGAAAGTGTCACCTGAGTCTCATCATCTGATGCGTACTGAGGTGTGCCCATAGGCGCTGGCCCACCGCCTCTTCAGATTCAGAGGGACAAAGCAGTTGCGCATCACTGCATACGCCCTCTTCTTCACATTCTAGAATGCTGCTTGGCTGGCCCCTTGTTTCCAAGCCAAGAGATTCAGAGAACAGAAGTAGAGATGGCTCCTGTCCAGGGCTCTCTGACTGCCTGGGCAATTTGGCAGGTGGTGAAGAGACAGATGGTTGCTCTTCAGTGCTCTGGCCCTGAGAGGATGTGGATGTAATTCAAGTTGATGCGTTAGTTGCCATCCATCCGACAACGGCTTCAATTTGTTCATTCCGCAGCAGTGGGGTACAGCGAGGTCCTACAAACCTGCGCATAGAGGACTGTTGCCTGGTAAAACTGGGGGATGCTGAGTCACTGGTGCCCGCAGCAGGCACAGAATCCCCACATCCTCTGCCTGCTGAAACTCCACGCCCACGACAACGTGCCTTACTCCCTGCCTTCTTCATCTTGGTAGACTGATAAAGATAGGCAAAAAAGTACAAAGGGGGGGGCTTAGTGTCCTTATTCCTGACCAGCTGCTAACAGGTATAAGAAACACTAATTTTATAAAGTGTGTGGACTACACTTTAATATGAGCTCATGTGGCCTACACAACTGTCAAGTGGAGTGTTTGGTGAACTTTATGTACGTGTTTTTTTTTAAGAAAAAAACAAAAAGGATGTGACCAAAGATGTGAAAGCGATAGTATCACAAACTTTTTGGAGCTATTACAATGCAAGAAGGTAACCTACAATGCAATAGATGAGGCTCCAAAAAATAGGCTAATACTAATCTGGCTGCGGCTGCAGGGCACAAGCCAGAAAAAAGGCTCCTCTATCTACTCCTATATATTGTTTGCAACCAATATAGCTGGATACAGATGGAAGCACACTAATAGGAGAAATTCAGGAAAAATAAGCAGCACTACAGCAAAAAAGAACAATGTATGAGGCAGTGACGCACGCTGAGCGGACTACAACCAGAGGTGGCTGCATAACACACTAGAGCGTGAGCTGCACTCACACACAGAGACCTCACAGACAGCCGTGAACAGTGCAGAGAACTGGGCACTAGCACTGAAAGGCTGCAGAAAGGCTCCGCTGTCTACTCCTATAGTGTTTGCAACCAAAGTAGATGGATACGGATGGATGCACACTAATAGGAGAATTAATGAAAAATGAGCAGCAATGAAACAAAAATAAATATGTATGAGGCAGTGACGCACGCTGAGCGGCCTACAACCAGACGTGGCTGCAGGACACACTACAGCGTGAGCTGCACTCACACAGACCTTGCAGACAGCTGTGAACAGCGCTGCAAGGCAAAAGAAAGCTACAGTGATTGATAATGTAGCCTGGGTAAAGCACAATATTATATAGCAAATCGCTATCTCTAACTCTCCCTCAGAGTCTTGAACAGCAGCCTGTCCCTAACTGAATTCACAGCAGAGTGAATCCTAAATGGTGGCGGCGGCTTTTATAGTGCATCATGACATCATTTCAGCAGCCAATCACAGCCATGCCATTAGTTAACATGCCTACATGCCTAACAGGATGTGCCCACACTTCTGAGGATTCCGCATTGGCTGAATCAAATCAAACTGGCTCATAGCATTATGGGAACTTCCGATTCCGGTATTCGATAAGCAAAAAGTATCGGAACTCAGTATCGGAATTCCGATACCGCGAGTGTCGGCCGATACCCGATATTTGCGGTATTGGAATGCTCAACACTAGTTCCGGTTTTCCGAGTCATCTGCCGGGACATCGGGCTCATCTACGGACGATTATGAGGTGAACGCCATTGTTGGGTGCAAGGTGGTACAAGGTAAAAAGTACTACCTGTGGTCTGGAAGAATCATGGTCCAGAGAATAGGACCTGGGATCCTGTGGAACACATCCGTGCTCCTCAGCTCATTGCGGCTTTTGATCAAAGCGAGGTCCAAGGAGGGGGGCCCTAGGAGGGGGGTAATGTTAGGTGCCGAGGTTCTCCCACTGCACAGGAGGAATCTCAAGCTATGTCCTCTGCGGTCTCTCATTCCTCTACAGCTCAGAGGTTCCTGCACAGCAGAGACGTCGGTCACAGCGTTTTGCCCAGGCTAATGTTAGGCGTCTGATTGCTACTCCAGGTTCAGCTATTGTACCTTGCATGAGTCAGCGGTGAGCAGATGATCCTGTGACTAAGTCCTGCTATTCTCCTACTGAACATGCCCGTGGGCAAACTCTCATTGGAGGTCAGAGGTCACATGCTCAGGTCCTATTGCAGCTCAGATTGGACCATCAGGAAGGTCCCGGAAGGCTGCGCCTATAAAAGGATCGCACGACCGCACGGCCGTGCGTTAATATAGAAAAGATTAAACCATGTGCAGTGAGTGAAACAACTTAGAAAAATTTGAGCAAAAAATCCATACAGAGAAACAACATATGCTCTTAATCTTGCTTTTATTAGCACAAAAGGATATATGTTAAAAAGACATTATTACAATATATTACAAACGCAGACAGAAAAGTAAGACATAGATCAGAATGCACCCAATTGGAAAAAGTGCGCTACCAAACACAGATGTTCAGCACAGGAATTATGCAAAAGTCCTCCACAAAGGCCCCATATATGACTCCATACATCATTAAAGGTAACCCCATTACATAATAATCTAGGTGGAGTTGTGAGCAATCCATAGGGGCCATAAACCCCCATCTCCAAAAAATAGTCCCCAAATGTACCGATCCAGACAGTCATCAAAATATACTGTAAAGCTACAGCCAAAAAAAAGAGATCAGTAACACAAGTAAATGGTATGGAGAGAGGGGAGGGGGTATCTTTAGCCATTACCCGTGCTGGTGCTTAGTAATGGTGCTTAGAAATGGCGGATGGATATAGCAGTATACAAAAGGTCACACGCGGGTTAACGTCAATTGGTGTGAACAGGAGCAGACTCTGTTACGTCACAGAGCCGCAGTACGGCGGAACATAAATGCCAGAGCCTGTTAAGACACACAGTACTCGGCAAGAGAGCGCTCAGTAAATGGTCACAGAACTCAGCCCCAAGGACACGAGGTCTGAGTCGCTCTAGGCCTACTGTCACACCTGCGGACGCCTCTAAGGAACACTGACCACCGAGGAGTGCAGACTATGTGCACCGTGGCGTACAGACAAAGCCACCGGTGGATGCTGATGCCAGTCTGTGACGCTGCCTCTATCTGGACCTCAGCCTGGGCGCTAGCAGGCTAGGCTACACAACACATGCGTACCAAGGGTAGGGGTTTCATAATGAGTCATTCACCAGAGACATTCATACATGCATACAACACTCACTCCACATGAATAACTTGATCCCAAGTTCAGAATACATATTTTTGTGGCACAACCACCGCTGGTATAGTTCCAGGAAGGGAATAGTTCTCAATGGAGCTCCTGAATAACTGAAACAACTTAGAAAAATTGGAGCAAAAAATCCATACAGAGAAACAACATATGCTTTTGATCTTGCTTTTATTAGCACAAAAGGATATATGTTAAAAAGACATTATTACAATATATTACAAACTCATTCAGAAATGTAAGACATAGATCAGAATGCACCCAATTGGAAAAAGTGCGCTACCAAACACAGATGTTCAGCACAGGAATTAGGCAAAAGTCCTCCACAGAGGCCCCATATGTGACTCCATACATCATTAAAGGTAACCCCATTATATAATAATCTAGGTGGAGTTGTGAGCAATCCATAGGGGCCAAAAACCCCCATCTCCAAAAAATAGTCCCCAAATGTACCGATCCAGACAGTCATCAAAAATATACTGTAAAGGTACAGCCAAAAAAAAGAGATCAGTAACACAAGTAAATGGGTATGGAGAGAGGGGAGGGGGTATCTTTAGCCATTACTAGAGTTGAGCGATACCGTCCGATACTTCAAAGTATCGGACCGGAATGGATCGGCCGATCTTAAAAAAAAAGTATCGGTATCGCCGATTCCGATACCGGAAGTCCCATTCAAGTCTATGGGACTTCCGGTATCGGAATAAGAAAAATCCTGTTTTTCCCTTGTACAGCCTCTCTGGGGTCTGTACGGGCCTTTCGGGGGGCTGTGCCGGCCTGCCAGGGGGTCTGTGCAGGCTCCGGTGGTCTGTGCCGGCCTGCTGGGGGGCTGTGCCGGCCTGCCAGGGGGGCTGTGCAGGCTCCGGTGGGCTGTGCCGGCCTGCCGGGGGGCTGTGCCGGCCTGCCGGGGGGTTGTGCAGTCTCCGGGGGGCTGTGCCGGCCTGCCGGGGGGCTGTGCAGGCTTCGGGGGTCTGTGCAGGCATCGTCCGATGGGACTACAAGTCCCATCGGGCGATGCCTGCTACCATGACAGTGATTGACACATTAGCCAATGATGGGACAGTAGTAGTCCCATCATCCGGCTAATGTGTTGAATGTAAAAAAAAAAATTACATGCTACATACATACAACATGCATACTACATACATGCTACATTCATACTACATACTACATACATGCTACATTCATACTACATATATACTACATGCAACATACATACTACATATACACTCACTGGCCACTTTATTAGGTACACCTGTCCGACTGTGTGTTAAGACTTAATTTCTAATCAGCCAATCACATGGCGGCAACTCAGTGCATTTAGGCATGTAGACATGGTCAAGACAATCTCCTGCAGTTCAAAACGAGCATCAGTATGGGGAAGAAAGGTGATTTGAGTGCCTTTGAACGTGGCATGATTGTTGGTGCCAGAAGGGCTGGTCTGAGAATTTCAGAAACTGCTGATCTACTGGGATTTTCACGCACAACCATCTCTAGGGTTTACAGAGAATGGTCCGAAAAAGAAAAAAAATCCAGTGAGCGGCAGTTCTGTGGCCGGAAATGCCATGTTGATGCCAGAGGTCAGAGGAGAATGGGCAGACTGGTTCGAGCTGATAGAAAGGCAACAGTGACTCAAATTGCCACCCGTTACAACCAAGGTAGGCAGAAGAGCATCTCTGAACGCACAGTGCGTCGAACTTTGAGGCAGATGGGCTACAGCAGCAGAAGACCACACTGGGTACCACTCCTCTCAGCTAAGAACAGGAAACTGAGGCTACAATTTGCACAAGCTCATCGAAATTGGACAGTAAAAGATTGGAAAAACGTTGCCTGGTCTGATGAGTCTCGATTTCTGCTGCGACATTCGGATGGTAGGGTCAGAATTTGGCGTAAACAACATGAAAGCATGGATCCATCCTGCCTTGTATCAACGGTTCAGGCTGGTGGTGGTGG
The DNA here is from genome assembly GCF_039654945.1 of Dendrobates tinctorius. Classification (NCBI taxonomy): domain Eukaryota; kingdom Metazoa; phylum Chordata; class Amphibia; order Anura; family Dendrobatidae; genus Dendrobates; species Dendrobates tinctorius. Next base: position 5,892,852 of record NW_027361827.1, on the reverse strand, counting down.
TGTCATGGTGTGGGGAATTTTTTCTGGGCACTCTTTGGGCCCCTTGGTACCAATTGAGCATCGTTGCAACGCCACAGCCTACCTGAGTATTGTTGCTGACCATGTCCATCCCTTTATGACCACAATGTACCCAACATCTGATGGCTACTTTCAGCAGGATAATGCGTCATGTCATAAAGCTCGAATCATCTCAGATTGGTTTCTTGAACATGACAATGAGTTTACTGTACTCAAATGGCCTCCTCAGTCACCAGATCTCAATCCAATAGAGCATCTTTGGGATGTGGTGGAACGGGAGATTCGCATCAGGGATGTGCAGCCGACAAATCTGCGCCAACTGTGTGATGCCATCATGTCAATATGGTCCAAAATCTCTGAGGAATGCTTCCAGCACCTTGTTGAATCTCTGCCACGAAGAATTGAGGCAGTTCTGAAGGCAAAAGGGGGTCCAACCCCTTACTAGCATGGTGTACCTAATAAAGTGGCCAGTGAGTGTATACTACATGCATGCAACATGCATACTACATATATACTACATGTTACATACATACTACATATATGCTACATACATACTACATATATACTACATGCATGCTACATACATACTACATACATACTACATATATGCTACATACATACTACATGCTACATACATACTACATATATACTACATGCATGCTACATACATACTACATGCTACATACATACTACATGCTACATACATACTACATATATACTACATACATACCACATACATGCTACATACATACTACATACATACTACATGCTACATACATACTACATATATACTACATGCATGCTACATACATACTACATGCTACATACATACTACATATATACTACATGCATGCTACATACATACTGCATGCTACATGCATGCTACATACATACTACATACATACTACATGCTACATACATACCACATATATACTACATACATACTACATACAATACATTCATACAATACATACATAGACATACAGTACATATAACATAGAGTAACATACTTACCAATACTTGTCACATTGTTCCCCGAAGCCATTGTCTTTTACGGAATAAATATTAACATAACAAACCACAAAAATACTCACCCACGATCCGAAGCAGTCCACGAGTGTGTCCCACGACGATCTTGGGTAGAGAACTGCAGCATCAGCTGTTGCTGCCGTTCTCTACGGGCTGCAGGAATCCAATGACGGAAGGTAGGTATCCTTCCGCACTGTATTCCTCCGCCACTTAAAAAAAAAAAAGTCCCTAGTCTCGCAGCAATGGCATAAAGTGAGACTAGGGACTTTTTTTTTTTTTAAGTGGCGGAGGAATACAGTGCGGAAGGATACCTACCTTCCGTCATTGGATTCCTGCAGCCCGTAGAGAACGGCAGCAACAGCTGATGCTGCAGTTCTCTACCCAAGATCGTCGTGGGACACACTCGTGGACTGCTTCGGATCGTGGGTGAGTATTTTTGTGGTTTGTTATGTTAATATTTATTCCGTAAAAGACAATGGCTTCGGGGAACAATGTGACAAGTATTGGTAAGTATGTTACTCTATGTTATATGTACTGTATGTCTATGTATGTATTGTATGAATGTATTGTATGTAGTATGTATGTAGTATATATGTGGTATGTATGTAGCATGTAGTATGTATGTAGTATATATGTAGTATGTATGTAGCATGTAGTATGTATGTAGCATGCATGTAGTATATATGTAGTATGTATGTAGCATGTAGTATGTATGTAGCATGCATGTAGTATGTATGTAGTATATATGTAGTATGTATGTATCATGTAGTATGTATGTAGCATGCATGTAGTATATATGTAGTATGTATGTAGCATGTAGTATGTATGTAGCATGCATGTAGTATGTATGTAGTATGTATGTAGCATGTAGTATGTATGTAGCATGCATGTAGTATATATGTAGTAAGTATGTAGTATGTATGTAGTATGTATGTAGTATGTATGTAGTATATATGTGTTATGTATGTAGTATGTATGTAGTATATATGTGGTATGTATGTAGTATGTATGTAGTATGTATGTAGTATGTATGTAGCATGTAGTATGTATGTAGCATGCATGTAGTATGTATGTAGTATTTTTTTTTTTTTTTTTTTTAAACATTTAACACATTAGCCGGATGATGGGACTACTACTGTCCCATCATTGGCTAATGTGTCAATCACTGTCATGGTAGCAGGCATCGCCAGATGGGACTTGTAGTCCCATCGGACGATGCTTGCACAGACCCCCGGACATCAGCACAGCCCCCCGGCAGGCCGGCACAGCCCCCCGGCAGGCCGGTACAGACCCCCACAGGGTGCACAGACCACCGGCAGGCCGGCACAGCCCCCCGGCAGGCCGGTACAGACCCCCACAGGGTGCACAGACCACCGGCAGGCCGGCACAGCCCCCCGGCAGGCCGGCACAGCCCCCCGGCAGGCCGGCAGAGACCCCCGGAAGGCCCGAAATGACGGCGCATCATGATGCGCACACACCGCGCATCATGATGACGTCAGGCTGTCAATCAACTTTGAACTTCCGATTCCGATGCCGACTTCCGATATTGAAAAAATATCGGAAGTCGGTATCGGAATTCCGATACAGCAAGTATCGGCCGATACCCGATACTTGCGGTATCGGAATGCTCAACACTAGCCATTACCCGTGCTGGTGTCCATTGGTAGATGTGTACCCCTACGCGCGTTTCGCTAACAGCTTCCTCGGGGGGTCCCTGTGTGTACATTGTCCCTCCAGACCTCCTTATATACTGCTTCAGTACACGCTGAACATCTGTGTTTGGTAGCGCACTTTTTCCAACTGGGTGCATTCTGATCTATGTCTTACATTTCTGTCTGAGTTTGTAATATATTGTAACAATGTCTTTTTAACATATATCCTTTTGTACTAATAAAAGCAAGATCAAGAGCATATGTTGTTTCTCTGTATGGATTTTTTGCTCCAATTTTTCTAAGTTGTTTCAGTTATTCAGGAGCTCCATTGAGAACTATTCCCTTCCTGGAACTATACCAGGGGTTGTTGTGCCACAAAAATATGTATTCTGAACTTGGGATCAAGTTATTCATGTGGAGTGAGTGTTGCATGCATGTATGAATGTCTCTGGTGAATGACTCATTATGAAACCCCTACCCTTGGTACGCATGTGTTGTGTAGCCTAGCCTGCTAGTGCCCAGGCTGAGGTCCAGATAGAGGCAGCGTCACAGACTGGCATCAGCATCCACCGGTGGCTTTGTCTGTACGCCACGGTGCACATAGTCTGCACTCCTCGGTGGTCAGTGTTCCTTAGAGGCGTCCGCAGATGTGACAGTAGGCCTAGAGGGACTCAGACTTCGTGTCCTTGGGGCTGAGTTCTGTGACCATTTACTGAGCGCTCTCTTGCCGAGTGCTGTGTGTCTTAACAGGCTCTGGCATTTATGTTCCGCCGTACTGCGGCTCTGTGACGTAACAGAGTCTGCTCCTGTTCACACCAATTGACGTTAACCCGCGTGTGACCTTTTGTATACTGCTATATCCATCCGCCATTACTAAGCAGCAGTTTACCGCCTCTGCACGATGGACCCCAGGCTGTGAACGCACCTTACTATTATTTTATTATTTTGTGTGTTCCGCCATCTCTAACAGTCCGGTCCGGGCGTGTACTGCACAGAAGCGACAGCCAGAAAGGGAAAGATGAGGAAGGAAGCAAATGTCATGATGTACCAACTGTGGATGTAACGTGTGAAATACTGAGTAAAAAAATTTTTAAAGTTAACTTGGACTGTGTCTCCATTGATAGGGGTCACCTGGAAGAGGGACCGTTATCGCCTGGAAGTGCCCAGAGGAAGCTGAATCTGCAGATATCCAGAAAAGCAAAGTACATTTTTCTGTAGGGGAAGGACTGGACAGGGACATAGCAGTTATCCGGGTCATGACTACAGTCCTGTCCCTCCCTTACATCATGACTTCCTTAGCCACCGAGGTGTTGTATGTTAGGGGTTATGGGGCAGAGGAGAAGCAAGAGTCATTGATGGATTGAAAATTCCATTATGTACAGCATTAAGTGTTATGGCAGCAGAGCAGGTGGACTGAGTAAAACACTGACACCAGTTGATGGTGACAATGTCAGAGGCTGCACAATGCTGATTTATATGAGGGGTGGTACATATATTCCATTATGCCCTCTGCCTACTACTATGCTTGTTAAAGACAAGAAGATGAAATATGACCTTCATTTGGTACTAATGCTGCTAGGACATATGCTGCCAGTAGGGCCGGTGGTGCTGCTATTACCTGCTTAAACATTCTTGTTTACAAATGGCTGCCAAGAAAAATGGCTTTTATTGAATTATATAGTGAACATATAATAGTAGATAAAGAAGGAACGACGGTAATTTTCTGCTCACCAAATGCCTTGATTAGGGTGCAGTGCTCAGAGACTCCAGACCGGATTCTGGGCAATGAATGCAAAAGGAGAAGGATAAGTCCAGCATCTGTAGTTGGTAAGTGTAATAATCTTTATTTTTATATAGCGCTAACATATTCTGCAGCGCTTTACATACATCATCATTGCTGTCCCCGATGGGGCTCACAATCTATATTCCCTATCAGTATGTCTTTGGAACATGGGAGGAAACCGGAAAACCCAGAGGAACAGAGGAAACCCACGCAAACACGGGAAGAACATACAAACTCCTTGCAGATGTTGTTTGAACCCAGGACTCCAGCGCTTTAAGGCTGCAGTGCTAACCACTGAGCCACCATGCTGCCAGGTGTATTAAAATATCACATTTATTTCAGCCATGAAAAATGTTGAAAACATGTTGAAGGGGTGAGAAGGGGAAGAGAGACACTGGGTCTAAATGCTTCAAGCTCACCACTCTTAGACCTGACTTTTACTTCTCCTTTTAATAGCAATTTTTAAAATGATATTAAGAGATTACAGTGCATATATAGATAGTGACTTACACATGACACTCAGTTTCTCATGGAATCATGACATTTTCATGTTTTTTGTGACATGACTTCTCTAGCAACGAGCACCTGTTGAGTTTACAACAAAGACATTTGACATCTCACATTTCCAGAATCTTCCCCAACTATTCCCAGTCTACACAAATTTCCTTGCGTTGAGAAACATGTGACGTTGTCTCCGCGGCTTGTGTTTTGCATGTTTTTACATATTTCCCATAAGGGATGGGGGCATTGCTCTAGAATCACTGCGTTGAGAAACATGTGATGGTGTCTCCGTAGTGTTGGATGTTGATCTCCATGAATTCATTCATCCTCATTTTACACAAACTTCCCATCCAACTGATAGCCCAATAGTGAGCTGCTGCTGGTGTATTTGTCCCTGTTACTGTACTAGCTGTGTGACATGGTTTCAGTGCTCCTCATACTGCCCCACACAGCAATGCCCACTAATATGTACCTTACAGTTGTGGCCAAAAGTATTGACACCCCTACAATTCTGTCAGATAATACTCAGTTTCTTCCTGAAAATGATTGCAAACACAAATTCTTTGGTATTATTATCTTCATTTAATTTGTCTTAAATGAGAAAACACAAAAGAGAATGAAGCAAAAAGCAAAACATTGATCATTTCACACAAAACTCCAAAAATGGGCCAGACAAAAGTATTGGCACCCTCAGCCTAATACTTGGTTGCACAACATTTAGCCAAAATAACTGCAACCTACCGCTTCCGGTAACCATCAATGAGTTTCTTACAATGCTCTGCTGGAATTTTAGACCATTCTTCTTTGGCAAACTGCTTCAGGTCCCTGATATTTGAAGGGTGCCTTCTCCAAACTTTCATTTTTAGATCTCTCCACAGGTGTTCTATGGGATTCAGGTCTGGACTCCTTGCTGGCCACCTTAGAAGTCTCCAGTGCTTTCTCTCAAACCATTTTCTAGTGCTTTTTGAAGTGTGTTTTGGGTCATTGTCCTGCTGGAAGACCCATGACCTCTGAGGGAGACCCAGCTTTCTCACACTGGGCCCTACATTATGCTGCAAAATTTATTGGTAGTCTCCAGACTTCATAATGCCATGCACACGGTCAAGCAGTCCAGTGCCAGAGGCAGCAAAGCAACCCCAAAACATCAGGGAACCTACGCCATGTTTGACGGTAGGGACCGTGTTCTTTTCTTTGAATGCCTCTTTTTTTCTCCTGTAAACTCTACGTTAATGCTTTTGCCCAAAAAGCTCTACTTTTGTCTCATCTGACCAGAGAACATTCTTCCAAAACGTTTTAGGCTTTTTCAGGTAAGTTTTGGCAAACTACAGCCTGGCTTTTTTATGTCTCAGGGTAAGAAGTGGGGTCTTCCTGGGTCTCCTACCATACAGTCCCTTTTCATTCAGATGCCGACGGATAGTACGGGTTGACACTGTTGTACCCTCAGGACTGCAGGGCAGCTTGAACTTGTTTGGATGTTAGTCATAGAATCATAGAATCATAGAATCATAGAATCGTAGAGTTGGAAGGGACCTCCTGGGCCATCTGGTCCAACCCCCTGCTCAAAGCAGGATTCGCTAAATCATCCCAGTCAGATGTCTGTCCAGCCTCTGTTTGAAGACTTCCATTGAAGGAGAACTCACCACTTCTCGTGGCAGCCTGTTCCACTCATTGATCACTCTAACTGTCAAAAAGTTTTTTCTAATATCTAATCTGTGTCTCTTCCCATTCAGTTTCATCCCATTGCTTCTAGTCTTTCCTTGTGCAAATGAGAATAAAGTTGATCCTTCTACAATGTGACAGCCCTTTAGATATTTGTAGTCAGCTATTAAGTCTCCTCTCAGTCTTCTCTTTTGCAAACTAAACATTCCCAAATCCTGCAACCTTTCCTCATAAGACAGGGTTTGCAGACCGGTCACCATTCTGGTCGCTCTTTTCTGAACTTGCTCCAGTTTGTTGATGTCTTTTTTAAAATGTGGTGCCCAAAACTGGACACAATATTCCAGATGAGGTCTGACCAAAGAGGAGTAGAGGGAAATAATGACTTCACGTGATCTAGACTGTATGCTTCTGTTAATACATCCTAGAATTGCATTTGCCTTTTTTGCTGCTGCATCACACTGTTGACTCATATTCAGTCTGTGATCTATTAGTATACCCAAGTCTTTTTCACATGTGCTGTCACTTAGCCCTATTCCTCCCATTCTATATATGCTTTTTTCATTTTTATTGCCCAGATGTAGTACTTTGCATTTCTCCCTGTTAAAATCCATTCTGTTAGTTGCTGCCCACTTCTCCAGTTTATTTAAATCTTTTTGAATCATCTCTCTCTCCTCTCTAGTATTAGCTATCCCTCCTAGCTTTGTGTCATCAGCAAATTTAATCAGTTTACCCTCAATTCCTTCATCTAAATCGTTGATAAAGATGTTGAACAATACAGGGCCCAGGACAGAGCCCTGTGGTACCCCACTTGAGACATTCTTCCAACTGGATGTGCAGCCATTTACGACCACTCTTTGGGTCCGATCACTAAGCCAGTTATGAATCCACCTAACAGTTGCCTTGTCCATTCCATACTTAGTCATTTTTTCAATAAGGATTGTATGAGAGACTTTGTCAAATGCTTTGCTGAAGTCAAGATATACTATATCTACAGCATTTCCTTTATCCACCCAATCAGTGATACCGTCATAGAAGGAAATGAAATTAAGTTAGTCTGACATGACTTATCAGTTACAAACCCATGCTGACTCTGTTTAATCACTTCATTCTTATCCAGGTATTGACATACATGTTGTTTAATAATTTGTTCAAAGATCTTTCCTGGTATAGAAGTCAGACTCACCGGCCTATAGTTGCCTGGGTCCACCTTCTTCCCCTTTTTGAAGATAGGAACAACATTTGCTCTTCTCCAGTCTTCTGGCACTTCTCCTGTTCTCCAAGAATTTTCAAAGATTATGGAGAGGGGTTCAAAAATTTCTTCTGCTATCTCCTTTAGTACTCTGGGGTGTAATTCATCTGGACCTGGAGACTTGAATTCATTTAGGTTAGCTAAGTGTTTCCTCACTATCTTTCTGTTTATAGATATCCTGGATTCTTCTATTCCCTTAAAAGGACAGTGAATAACAGTTGATGTTGCATTTCCTTTCCGAGAGAAAACAGATGCAAAATAGGAATTTAAAAGTTCAGCCTTCTCAACATCCTGTCTTACCATTTCATCATTTTCATCCTGTAAAAATACTATAGCATCTTTGACTTTTCTTTTACTTTTGACATATCCCCAAAATCCTTTATTATTGCTTTTGACATCTCTTGCAAGCCTCAGTTCATTTTCAGCTTTAGATAATCTGATTTGTGCCCTGCAGGTTCTGCAGACAGCATTATATTCTTCTTTAGATATGCCTCCCTCTTTCCATTTTATAAACATTTTTTTCTTCCTTTTTAGCATGTGCTTAAGTTCTGTGTTCATCCATCCTGGTTTCCTTAAATGCTTCCTATTCTTCCCTCTTTTCGGAATTGTTAACAACTGTGCATTGAGAATTTCATTTTTCAAGATTTCCCATCCTTCCTGGACATTTTTGTCTTTAAGGATATCCAGCCATTGGATCCCTCCAATTCTCTTTCTGAATCCCTTAAAATCTGCCTTTCTGAAATCTAACCTTGACGTCTGAGTCTTCACAGGTCTTCCGCCTCTAGTTATCCAAAATTCTAAAATAGCATGGTCGCTACCTCCTAGGGTCCCAGCCACTTTTACCTCCTCAACCATTTCCTCCCTGTTTATAAGGATTCTTATAAGGAGTCGAGGTTCTTTATCCAACATCCGCACAATCTTGCGTTGAAATCTCTTGTCAATTTTTCTTTCCGTCCACATCTAGGGAGGTTAGCTACAGTGCCATGGGCTTTAAACTTCTTGATGACACTGCACAAGGTAGACACAGGAACATTCAGGTCTTTGGAGATAGACTTGTAGTCTTGAGATTGCTCATGGTTCCTCACAATTTGGTTTCTCAAGTCCTCAGACAGTTCTTTGGTCTTCTTTCATTTCTCCATGCTCAATGTGGTACACACAAGGACACAGGACAGAGGTTGAGTCAACTTTAATCTATGTCAACTGGTTGCAAGTGTGATTTAGTTATTGCCAACACCTGTTAGGTGCCACAGGTAAGTTACAGGTGCTGTTAATTACACAAATTAGAGAAGCATCACATGATTTTTCGAACAGTGCCAATACTTTTGTCCACCCTCTTTTTTATGTTTGGTGTGGAATTATATCCAATTTGGCTTTAGGACAATTCTTTTCGTGTTTTTTCATTTAAGAAAAATTAAATGAAGATAATAATACCAAAGAATTTGTGTTTGCAATCATTTTCAGGAAGAAACTGAGTATTATCTGACAGAATTGCAGGGGTGTCAATACTTTTGGCTACAACTGTACATAATAAAACGTTCCTTTGTGTCCTCTGAATGCTAAAATTGCAGCTCTAGAAAATTTTAAAGCACTATGTGAGACCCCTAAAAAGATAGTGTTTATTTTTAGCCCTTAGAAAGTAATAATGCCTCCTGTGTGCCGCTCTGACAGCTACAATACTCCAATGCATCTCTAATGCAATGATGCTTCAAAAGTGCATATTTAGTATTTTCCCCTGAGTGCCCCTAAAAAGCACAAATGTGCACCAATGGCTCAACAGACCTCCTGTATACAGGAAGATGGCCCCCATAGCTATATCTTCACTATATACAGTATCATGATCCTCACAGCTCATATATTTATAGTATGGGGTCCCCACAGCCCATTGTATACAGTATGGGACACATACAAATCTCTATATACAGAATGATGGAGCTTTCAGCCATTGCACGAAGTATAATGTCCCCACATACCTCTGTATACAGTAATGTATGGGATCCCCACAGCCCCCGATATACAGTATAATGTCCCCTACATCCATTATCCACAGTGATGCCACCCACACCATCATAAATGCAGGATAATGTTCCCACAGCTTCCAATACACATTATGAGGTTCCAACAGTAGGCTATATAAAGTAAACTGCTCAAAAAAATAAACGGAACACTGAAATATCAAATCTTTCTTTAAGTGTTCCCTTTATTTTTTGAGCAGTATATAATGTCCCCACAGCACTCTGAATGCAGTATGGGACTCTATATATACTGAATAATGTGCCAATGGCTTCCTCTACAATATGGGGTCCCCAACAGCTCCCCTAAATAAAGTATGATGTATCCCACACCTCTCTATTTATAGTATAATGTTCTCTCCAATATACAATATGGGGCACAGTACAGTCACTACAGTCCCTTATATGCAATATGATGATCCCCACAGCCCCCTATACACAGCATAATGGCCCCCACAGCTCCCTTTGTACAGTATGGGGCAACCACAGCTCTGTTTATACATTACGGGACCCAACAATACACAATATATTCAACATGGTGGCTCAGTGGTTTACACTGTTCACTGCAGCCTTGGAATCCTGGGATCAAAGTCCATCATGGGAAACATCTGCAAGGTGTTTGTATGTAATACCGGTGTGGTATGGGTTTTCTCTGGGTATCCTGGTTTCATCCCACAGTCCAAAGACATAGAGAAACCCTATATTGTACTGATCTATGCCTGAGTCTGTTGGCACACCATCTGAGCCAAGGTGCTGACATTCTATTCGTGCTCCCAGCACTCTGCAGGCGTAAAGTAAACTGCGACTTACAGAATGATTTTGTGAAAAGCGTGTCTGTGTTCTGTGATATTAAACAGGCTGTTGGTTAATATTGGTTACCAATAGTTTATTCAACAGTTAAACTCATTCTTAGGAGACTTCAGTGATATACAACTATTTTCAGGGGCATTTGGAGGATTTGCAGTATTGAGATTGGTGGTATATTGATTTGCTGCAAATAAAATTTGTTGTAAAAATGTAATTTAAATTTCAAAAGAGTCAACCATCTCTACCCTTAAAGCAAATTGACATGCAAATACGTTATTGAGGGGGTTATTAGGTGGGGAGAAAGCTCAAGAGCTGACCTCTCTCCACATGGTTCTGATTACATAGCTGTCCCAGCAGAGGCCTGAGCTTCAAACCCTGCTACTAACCATTTAAGTGCTGCAGTAAACTCAGACCATGGTGTTATATGGCACAGTTAATGGTGCTCGTGTGCACCAGCTCCCATTCCACCGAGTGATCACAGTGCACTGACGGGCTACTATGGCAGCAGGTTGACCTGCTGAGTTCCCTCATCCTTGCCATCTTAGTACTCGTGTGGAGCTCAGCCATATAACAATTGGAGACAGAACCTTTTATTATGCAGCTCCCACTCTTTGGAACATATTACCATCATCAATCAGGGAGAAATAATCCCTGGACACATTTAAATAAAGAGCAAAAACGTCAACCTTTAGTTTGGAGTTTAAGGACAACACACACACCCTTAGCATTGGACATTATTCCAAACTGACAAATTTACTGTCCAAACGCACTTTGATCTTATTGTGAGAAAAGCACAATATAAATGTTTGATGCTGTAGTGGTTGTTAAAATATGAAATATATAAAAGTGAAATGAAAAAAAACTCTACATCATCATATATCAGGCCTATTATTATCGAAAAAAATACAGTTCATCTAAAATTAAAGAGGAATCCTTAATGCCATACTTTCGTTAAATATTTATACCATCTGCAATGTGTGCAGCTCAGCAGGATTTTAATATATTGCTAATTCTCCGTTGTGTTATATACAGCATGCTGTCAGACACTGGAGGTCTAAAGGAGTTCTAAAAGAACCTAAAATCCCAGAAATGTCTTCCTTTCATATCGCAAAGCTATTTCTGGCCATTTATTTGATCTGTAAGCAGTCTGGCTTTATCAAAAGATTCTCAGATTAAAGTGATTCATAACTTTAGCTGCACCTTATAAAGGTCAGAGGAAAAAAAGAGCAGATGTTTCTTGCTCAATGCATCTAAACCACTTGACTTCCCTTTCAGCCATAATATTGTGTACCATGTTTTACATTTTTTGCAGAAAATAAAGCAGTATTAATACTCTGATTCAGCTAGTTGATATTTAGTTTATACCTCTTTTCACAAAGATATTTCAGTGTTATATATTAGTACAAACAGGCAGCTCAAGTGTTTCCATTAATACATCGCTGTCACTATAGTACTGCATTACTTAGAAGATAAAGACAAAATGATGCAAATAAAGCTTATCAAATATAAAAACTAGTTTCCCCACTGTTAGTTACTAATATAGCTATGTCATCTATTTATGTATCCCCTTTAGGTATCAGTCTCTGTGTTTCATAAACGTTTGAAAAGTGAATTTCTATGGTTGGCCGTTAACATTAGTTATCAGTAGAGATTAGAGATGAGCAGGTCAATTAGTGGAAAATCGAATGTGAGTAGAGAGTAGAATTTCTGGGTTTTTGCCCTTGGTGGCCGCTGGTGTTACTACAAGTTTAGTTAGTCAGCAAGTGGTGAGTGACTACTCCCACTTCCCTTTATAAGGCCACCTGAGGCTGCTGATCACTGTTGGTAATACAGCTCATTTGGAAAGCATCCGCAGTGAAGACTGGACCTACCTGGTACAGAGGGGGTTCAGCTTAGCTGGAGTAGTGCTGATGCTGCTGAAGAGAGGAGCTATCAGGAGCAGTGGTGCTTCAGCTGAATGTTGTCAAGTGAATAACTCTGCTGTCCAGGAGCATTGCAGCAGAGCAAGCTAAGTTTTGTTTTTTAGCTGCTTTAACCCTGTGGTGTCTGCTTTGTCTTTCCTTTTGTGTTATTGGTGCAGTACACTTTTTTCCCTGTCTCACCTCCTGGGGAGGGGGTTGGTGGTTTAGCTCAGGGCTAAACAGGAGATAGGGACAGGTCGGAGACTTGGGCCTCACTACTATCAAGTGTACCCCCAAGTTAAGGAGAGTAAGGGCACCCCCTTAGCCTGAGGGGCAGTTTAGGGGCCCAGGTTCCAGGTCTCCTGTTTTTTGTCTACTGCCCCGTGACAAGGCGGCTGATTTGAGCCCTGCTTTCCTGCTTGTGTCTACCTAGTGAAACCTGGTATGTTCGTGTGTGTTATTTTAGTGTGACGGAGTCAGCTTACGCTGAGTCATTTTCTTTAGAGTGGACCCTCTGGGTCGTGGCACCCACCCACCTAGGGCGAGCTGACCTTTTGAGGAACTACCCCCTATACAAAGAGTGTCTGGGGCAAGACCAAGGGGGTGAGCCACCACGACTGCAGGAACCAGACGGCCGGCTCAGGTAGACACTAAGTACGAGTGTCTGACGACAAAGGACATGCAGGAAACAAGACAAGACAAGACGTGAATTCATGGTATCTTCATTAAGGCAAACTCAGGGTTACATCAGGTGCAAAACGTGATAACAGAGAAAACACAACAAGGTGCGTGCAAGGGCACGCCAAGGTCCATGGCATGGTATGTGCCAGGTGGCACGTCTGGGTACAGGCAAGGTCTCAATGGCATCGGACTTCAGACAGCTGGTAACGATCGACATGATCAGGGCATCAGGCTGCGGACATCAGGCCGCAGTCGTCAGGCTTACGATCTCTGGCAGTGATCGGTAGGTTCCGGGCATCTGGCAGGCAAACCAGGGTTCAGGCAAGGAGGCACGACAGATCTCCAGACATGGTGCGTGTTAGGGAGCACACCAATGTCCAAGGCAAGGTTCCAGGCAGGGTGCATGCTAGGGGCACACCAGGGTCTAGGGCAAGGTGCAAGGCAAGGTGCGTGTGTAGGGGACACACCAGGTTCAAAGTACAAAACACGGTGCGTGTGTAGGGGACACACCAGGGTTCAAAGCTCAAAGTACAAGACATGGTGCATGTGTAGGGACACGCCAGGGTCAGGGTTCAAGGCAAGGTCCTGCACGTGCAGAGGGGCATGCCAGGGTCAGGTTCAAGACAGGGTGCATGCTAAGAGACACGCCAGGGTTCAGGCTAAGGCAAGGGCCTGTGCGTGCTAGGAGGCATGCCAGGGTTCAGGCTAAGGCAAGGGCCTGCGCGTGCTAGGAGACACGCCAGGGTTCAGGCTAGGGCCTGTGCATACAAGGGGGCACGACAGGGTTCAGGCTAGGACCTGTATGTGCAAGAGGGCACGACAGGGTACATGGCAAGACCTGCGCGTACTTTAGAGAAGCACGGGGAGGTATGCCAAGAAGCAGGCTATGGCCTGCGTGTGCTAAGAGGGCACGCAAAGCACAGTGCAGAGACAGCATGGGTGCAAGGAAGCACAGAGAGCACAGCTGGGGCACTGGTTAGCTGGTCGGGCTGAGGCACAGACAGATTGGCAAGACTGAGGCGAACCCGGCTGAGGCATAACAGGCGACACAGCTGTCACTGGCCGACGAGCATGGCTAAGGCACAAGCAGGTGGGCACTGCTAGGGCAAGCATGGCTGAGGCACAGACAGGAGGCTAGGAAGGCCAGGCGCATGCAAAGGTCACACGAAGAAACAAGGCAAGGCAATAAACAAGGAAAAGCTAGCAACGTACAGAACAAGGAGCGGAACGTAGGCAGAAGCACAGAGCGGGGTCAGAGAGAGTATAGGGCTAGCAGCGGAGCGTAGGCCGAAGCCCAGAGCCGGGTCACGGGAGAACCTTGAGACTAGCTATGAAATGTGCTCGATAGCACAATAGGACAGAGTCTAGCAGCGGAGCGTTGGCCGAAGCCCAGAGCAAGGCAGAACCTTGAGACTAGACATGGAATGTGCAGGAGAGCACCATAGTGCAGAGTAAGGAAAACCAGGCAGAGACAGAGAACGGAGTACTACAAGTCTCAGAATAAATAAAAATACCTTTGACAAGTGTCTGCATTTTAAATATCAAGAAATCAGCATAATAATTCAATAGCAGACAGAAAATAAATGGACGATAAGGACAATCGCAAACTACCTAAAGAGAAAACTGAGCAGAGCTCCAAAAAAGCGACTATGAGTCCAGAGTAAAGTCAAAAAAGTTTTTATTTTAATTAAGACACATCCAGATACAAATGGGGGGGAGTGGGCAATAAAGTGCGAAACCGCACACCGCATGGATAAAAAAGGATTGCTGTACAACCAGAACCTATGCTGTAACAAGGCATACATAAAGTTACTAAATTATCACAGAGTGCATATAGTGCATGGCAATGTATGGCAATTAAGAATAGACCGCCAAACAGTATATATGTAGAAATATATCTCTTTATACCAGCTCCATCCATCAAGTAAACAGCTAGATACACAGATCATTATCAGGTAGCAGGTGACCATTCACCATGGTTAGACAGATATATGATGCCTAAGAAGCCTAGTAATAAGAGAGGTAGCATAAATTACCTAATGAAATCTCTGGGGCCCCCTGATGAAGGAGTAACCCTCCGAAACGATCGTTGGGGTGGATTGCTGACTGCTGGAGCCTCTGCCCGCCATTTCATTAAGTAATTTATGGTACCTCTCTTATTACTAGGCTTCTTAGGCATCATATATCTGTCTAACCATGGTGAATGGTCACCTGCTACCTGATAATGATCTGTGTATCTAGCTGTTTACTTGATGGATGGAGCTGGTATAAAGAGATATATTTCTACATATATACTGTTTGGCGGTCTATTCTTAATTGCCATACATTGCCATGCACTATATGCACTCTGTGATAATTTAGTAACTTTATGTATGCCTTGTTACTGCATAGGTTCTGGTTGTACAGCAATCCTTTTTTATCCATGCGGTGTGCGGTTTCGCACTTTATTGCCCACTCCCCCCATTTGTATCTGGATGTGTCTTAAATAAAATAAAAACTTTTTTGACTTTACTCTGGACTTATAGTCGCCTTTTTTGAAGCTCCGCTCAGTTTTCTCTTTAAGTCTCAGAGTAGCAAAGGCCAGACATGGCGAAACAGGCAAGGCAGAGAACAGAGGAAGGACTACAAGTCAAAGAATAGCTAAGGCGAGACATAGCAAAACAGGCTAAGGCAGAGAACACTGGAAGGACTACAAGTCTAAGAATAACAAGGACAAACACTGCACGAGAGACAACACAAGACGAGGCACGGGA
Source organism: Dendrobates tinctorius (assembly GCF_039654945.1). NCBI lineage: Eukaryota > Metazoa > Chordata > Amphibia > Anura > Dendrobatidae > Dendrobates > Dendrobates tinctorius. The sequence continues at coordinate 5,876,810 of NW_027361827.1, read as the reverse complement.
CAAGAGGCAGAATACAAGCACAGAACGTGTGCAGAGATGCACAACAGGGCAGAGTGCAGGGGCGCAGAATATAGAGAGCGACCGAGCAGACCAAGCAGCCATGCAGGGAAGCAACACAATACTCAGGCCCCGATCATAAAAAGGGACGGTCTGATATAGCACCATAGCACCTGCACTTCCGGGTCAGGACCAAGGAAGGACTTCCGATTCAGATCCTCCAGGATCATAGAGAGCATTGCTAGATCAGCCTGGGCTGGGTCATAGAGAAGGTCACATGATCAGGGGCTCCAGAAACACTGAGAGATTAGCTGGGTCAGACAGTACTGGAACATAGGAAAGGTCACATGATCAGAGGCAGGACCACAGAGACAACCACAGCAGGCAGAGCAGAGACGGGCGCGCACACACAACGGCATGCAGCCATGAGGTACGCGTGCGCCTACACACTGCTCCAAGAGTCACGCAGCACAGCAGTCATGAGGTGAGCAGGCAAACTGCTCCAGGGATCTTGCAGCATAGCAGACATGAGGTTCACGTGCACACTGCTCCAGGGGTCTTGCAGCAAAGCAGACATGAGGTGTGCATGCACACTGCTCCAGGAATCTTGCAGCAAAGCAGACATGAGGTTCACGTGCACACTGCTCCAGGGGTCTTGCAGCATAGCAGACATGAGGTGCGCGTGCACACTGCTCCGGGAATCTTGCAGCAAAGCAGACATGAGGTGCGCGTGCACACTGCTCCGGGAATCTTGCAGCAAAGCAGACATGAGGTGCGCGTGCACACTGCTCCAGGAATCTTGCAGCAAAGCAGACATGAGGTTCACGTGCACACTGCTCCAGGGGTCTTGCAGCATAGCAGACATGAGGTTCACGTGCACACTGCTCCAGGGGTCTTGCAGCAAAGCAGACATGAGGTTCACGTGCACACTGCTCCAGGGGTCTTGCAGCATAGCAGACATGAGGTTCACGTGCACACTGCTCCAGGAATCTTGCAGCAAAGCAGACATGAGGTTCACGTGCACACTGCTCCAGGGGTCTTGCAGCATAGCAGACATGAGGTTCACGTGCACACTGCTCCAGGGGTCTTGCAGCAAAGAAGACATGAGGTGCGCGTGCACACTGCTCCAGGAATCTTGCAGCAAAGCAGACATGAGGTGCGCGTGCACACTGCTCCAGGAATCTTGCAGCAAAGCAGACATAAGGTGCGCGTGCACACTGCTCCAGGAATCTTGCAGCAAAGCAGACATGAGGTGTGCGTGCACACTGCTCCGGGAATCTTGCAGCAAAGCAGACATAGCGGGCATGACATTTAGTATATTGAGTAATGTGATGTCTCTACATGTTAATGCTCTTATATATATATATATATATATATATCTGTTTGTGGTAGGGCCTGAGATAGGGACAGTTACTAGTCTAGTGTTTAGTATAGTTTGGGGTTATGTAGTGCTTGGGACAGTGGCACTATAGGATTATAAAGTAAGGTGTTAGATTTAGATATAGAGAGATTAGACGTTAGATAACATAATAAAATAGTTAACATGTTGGACCAATAGAATAGTTGGTGGGATGAGTCAGTTCAGGGGGAACAAAATTATTCTAGAAGGAAGTGTAGTTGTGCAGAGAGCTGTACAGAGATAAGAGAGTGAGACAGAAAGAGAACTGAAGGAAAAAGATCTGGGAATGTGAGATCTTGGAGCATGTGAGATGCAAAGCAGCTTGGAAGAATCAGTGACTAGTCTGTATGTTACCTCCCATGACATCCATGACTTACGGTCCTTACAGGATTTGCAGAGGCAACCTGATTTTTCACCCAGAATGGGGAATGTGGACGGGGAACACTCAGTATCAGCTAGCTGGAGGATTCAGGGAGCTGCGGGCTTGGAAACCATGGTGCAGGAAGATAAGCTGAAGGAGCAGACCAGGGAAAGTGCAGGACATGGAGTTCTCACGTATTGTGAAAATAGATGGACTATAACTGTCATAAAGAAACCTGAGTTCAGTAAAGTTTCATTGAAAAATAACAAGGACTCTGATTATATTTGTGTGTGTCTGAAGAGGACTGGAGCTTTGTATGCTGAAAAGGTTCCTAACCCATAGGTGGGTGGAGCACTTGACACACACACAGCACACCACAAAAGGGACTTATATTTCTGTAGCAGAGCATCAGGGAGTGGAAATAACACCAAAGCCCCTCAGCACGACTGACACCCTGGCGCCCGTTACATCTTCATCCTGCCTTACAGTTATGACTAGAGTTGAGCGACTTTTGTTTTTTTAGGGTCGAGTTTCGTTTCATGAAACCCGACTTTTCCAAAAGTCGTGTCGAGCAAAATCGGCCGACTATAGGGAAAAGTCGGGGGTCCAACCGAAACACGAAACCCAATGTAAGTCAATGGGGAATTAAAGTCGACAGTGAGAGGAGGACAGGAAACACACCTACAGTCAGGCTTGGACTGGCACACCGAGGTACCGTTGGATCCCTCGGCAGGCCCCGCCCCCGCCCGACCATGAATGTCACTGCACAAGCCCGCTCGCGGCCCAGCTGCTGGTACCTGTGAATCACAGTCACCTCTCCTAGCAGGTCTCTTGCAGCCCCCTGTGCTTATTCCATCTTCAATCTCAGCGATGTTCTATCTTACTGTATTCAGTGGCCGCTCATTACATATGCGCATAAGTAATGAGCGGCTCATTACATATGCGCATATGTAATGAGCGGCTCAGCTGAACCACGTGGACGCTGAAAGCAGGAAGTAGAACAGCGGTGAGATTGAAGATGGAATAAGCACCGGCCTGGGGCTGCAAGAAACATGCTAGAAGAGGTGGTGAGTGCCTCTGTCCCCTCTGTTTCCATTTGCATGACTGATGATCACTTACGGTACCCCATTTGTCTGTTCCATAAACAGTACAGATATGTGGAAGGTCTGGACAGACGTGAGCACCGCCTAACTTTTCTGTCAGTGCCTGCAACTTACATGCTGCAGAATAACAGACTCCTGTACACCACATAAGCGCCTATTGTCACATCACATCTCATTTATTAGACATACGCATTTTCAGAATACCTAAAGCTGAGAAAGCTGAGCAAAATTTATGCTGCCATGGGCAAATATTCAATATAGATCCATGCCCTCTTACCCTAGCTTCACCCTCCTTTTATAACTAATCCCTCGCCTGTTTCAATTTACATATCCTACATAATATGGCGTCACCTAGTCCTGTCCCTGCGCTCTGCCCTGTCCTGTTCCTGCGCTCTGCCCTGTCCACTCAGCTGCACTCTACCCTGTCCCTGCGCTCTGCCCTGTCCCTGCGCTCTGCCCTGTACCCTCAGCTGCACTCTGCCCTGTCACTGCGCTCTGCCCTGTCCCTGCACTCTGCCCTGTCCCCGCGCTCTGCCCTGTCCCCTCAGCTGCACTCTGCCCTGTCCCCTCAGCTGCACTCTGCCCTGTCCCTGTGCTCTGCCCTGTTCCTGCACTCTGCCCTGTCCCCTCAGCTGCACTCTGCCCTGTCCCCTCAGCTGCACTCTGCCCTGTCCCCTCAGCTGCACTCTGCCCTGTCCCTGCACTCTGCCCTGTCCCCTCAGCTGCGCTCTGCCCTGTCACTGCACTCTGCCCTGTCCCCTCAGCTGCGCTCTGCCCTGTCCCTGCGCTCTGCCCTGTCCCCTCAGCTGCGCTTTGCCCTGTCCCTGCGCTCTGCCCTGTCCCCTCAGCTGCGCTCTGCCCTGTCACTGCACTCTGCCCTGTCCCCTCAGCTGCGCTCTGCCCTGTCCCTGCGCTCTGCCCTGTCCCCTCAGCTGCGCTCTACCCTGTCCCCTCAGCTGCGCTCTGCCCTGTCCCCTCAGCTGCACTCTGCCCTGTCCCCTCAGCTGCACTCTGCCCTGTCCCTGCACTCTGCCCTGTCCCCTCAGCTGCGCTCTGCCCTGTCACTGCACTCTGCCCTGTCCCCTCAGCTGCGCTCTGCCCTGTCCCTGCGTTCTGCCCTGTCCCCTCAGCTGCGCTCTACCCTGTCACTGCGCTCTGCCCTGTCCCCTCAGCTGCGCTCTGCCCTGTCCCCTCAGCTGCGCTCTGCCCTGACCCCTCAGCTGCGCTCTGCCCTTTCCCTGCCGCCGCTCTCTTCTCTTTGGGTATGTGCACACGTTGTGGATTGTGCTGCGGATTTGGCTGAATCCGCAGGTAAAATGACCTGTGCTTTACCTGCAGATTTAGTGCAGATTTTGTGCGGATTTCGCCTGCATTTTTACACCTGCGTATTCCTATAATGGAATGGGTGTAAAAACGCTGCGGATTCCGTACAAAGAAGTGACATGCTGCAGAAAATAAACCGCAACAAATCTGCGTAGAATTTTCCGCAGCATGTGCACAGCGGATTTGGTTTTTCATGGGATAACATGGTACTGTACACCGCATGGAAAACTGCTGCGGATTCGCAGCCAAATCTGCAACATGTGCACATACCCTTCCTCTGCCTGTGCCAACACTCTTTTCTTTCTCTGCCTGTGCCAACGCTCTCTTCTCTGTGCCGCTACGCTCTGCATGCACCTGAGTTTTGTACAGGCCACAATATGTTTTGCGCTGTACACAAGAAATGGCCGTCAGTGTCAGTAAAACTTCAAGGAAATCTATCAGCAGAATTCACATTCCAATCTGCCTGCATTAGCGGACCTGATGAGGCTGGTGAACTGACTGCAAATCCATGTCTGGTTGGCTGGATAATCCTGCATGAAGGCTTCGCTGCCTGAATCTCCGCTGGGCGTTTTCTGAGCGCTTGTCGGGTTGTGAAATTCTCATCTTACAAGGTCCCAGGATTATACAATCATTCCTACAAGCCGTGCACCAACCGGAGGAGCACAGGAGGGAGCGCTGAGTAATTACAGGGGGTGGGAGGGTGAATGCACAGGTTACACAGCCTGGAGCTGTAATACTCCTATGTCACGGGGAGCGCTGCTCCTGCAGCCGTACATTCTATCATCCCACAAGGGAGAGACGGATGTGAACTACAGCTCTGGAATGTAATACAGCAGGTAGCTCAGGATCAGTAATGAAATGTTATAATTCTGTATGGAGGCCTATGTGGTGCCTATAATACTGTATGGAAGACTATGCGGTGCCCGTAATACTGTATGGAGGACTATGCGGTGCCCATAATACTGTATGGAGAACTATGCGGTGCCCATAATACTGTATAGAGGACTATGCGGTGCCCATAATACTGTATGGAGGACTATGCGGTGCCCATAATACTGTATGGAGGACTATGCGGTGCCCATAATACTGTATGGAGGACTATGCGGTGCCCATAATACTGTATGGAGGACTATGCGGTGCCCATAATACTATATGGAGGACTATGCGGTGCCCATAATTCTGTATGGAGGACTATGTGGTGCCCATAATACTGCATGGAGGACTATGCGGTGCCCATAATACTATATGGAGGACTATGCGGTGCCCATAATTCTGTATGGAGGACTATGCGGTGCCCATAATACTGCATGGAGGACTATGTAGTGCCCATAATACTGTATGGAGGACTATGTGGTGTCCATATTTCTGTATGGAGGCCTATGTGGTGCCCATAATTCTGTATGGAGGACTACATGGTATCTCATAAATCTGTATGGAGGACTATGTGGTGCCCATAATTTTGTATGGAGAGATACGTGGTGTCCCATAATTCTGTATGGAGGCCTATGTGGTGCCCATAATTCTGTATGGAGGACTACATGGTGTCCCATAATTCTGTATGGAGGACTATGTGGTGCCCATAATTTTGTTTGGAGAGATACGTGGTGCCCCATAATTCTGTATGGAGGACTATGTGGTGCCCATAATTCTGTATGAAGGACTATGCAGTGCCCATAATAGTGTATGTAGGGATATGTGGTGTACTGTATGCTATGCCAGGCCTGCCATTGCCATTAATGATCCCTCTTCTGGATTCTTCTGTTTGGTTCTTGTATGTGCGGTCATGGCGCTGACATCCTTGTGTTCAGACATCTTTTCTCCAAGTCTCTAAATTAAAATGTCCACTATTGTACTAATGTACGGCGAGGGGTTCCGTCGGTCCCCGCAGCTAATCGCACGGGTACCGGGAGGCTTTCGCCGCTAAGACCGGCAGGCAGCAACGCTGCCTGGCTGGTCCGGGCGAATTTTAGCCCCCCCTGCAGATCCGAACTCTTCGATTGGCTGGGCTGTGTAGCATCTACCATGGAACGCTTGTTGGGACAAAGTGATCACTATACCCCCTATGTCAATCCTTGGGGGTGTAGATTCCAAAATGGGGTCACTTTTTAACTTCAAAGTAACACAGGTCAGATTTGCAAAAAAATGGCCTGGGCATTAAGGTGAAAACAGGCCTGCGGCCCTAAAGGATTAAATGAATCATAGTGCGGAAAGATCTGCAGCATATGAACAACGGTGCAGCTTTTAGTAGAATTAGGATGCTGAAATGATGCAGATTTGGCGTGGGATATACGGCAAAAGAACCCATGGTGTAATTCTGCGGTCTCAAAGCCTAAATGTTGAGTTGTACATTACTGTAGGTGGGCCCCTAAAATTCATTCCCTTGGTGGTCCCTACACACCCCAGTCAGACCCTGCCTACAGTGCCCATTTGAATGCCAAAAGCATCAATTCTTATTACTTAAGCTTGTCAACCTTAATTAACTTAATAATTCTAGTTACGCACTGAAAAATGGGGGTTATTTGGCAACAGTTGTGTGGGGGGTAGGGCTGGCTCCAGGTTTTCATGGGCCTAGGGCCAAAGAGCGCCCCTTTAACACATACCACAACTCATGACGCTCCGATACGGCAGAGAAATAGCAGTATAGTACAATGAAAAAAACTTCACTTCTTACATCTCATGACTGATATCCATTTTAAATTCTCCAATACCTCCAAAAACGGACAGTATATAACTCCATACAGTATTATGGCCAGGGCTTAGTGCGCTATACAGAGTAATGAGGCCCATATATTTCTCCATATGGAATCATTGATCCCATATAATGTTTCAAACCGTATATGATGAGCTCCACATAATGCTATAGTATATGTTGGTCCCAATGGATGAAGCTCCACTGTCTTATGGGCCCAAATAATGCTCCATATATAATGGGCCCCATGTCTACTACTCTAGTGTATAATGGGCCCTGTAAATGCTGCTCCAGTGTCTGATGTCCACCTTTGGAATGCTCCAGTGTATGGTGGGCCCCATATATCATTCACCAGAGTATAGTGCTCCCCAAAAATTGCTGTCCCAACATTGAAAACAATTACATAAGTCTCCTTCCTAGGGAATCCCTGCACTACTCTGAACTCCTTGTCGCCCCCATCTTCCATCTCACTGCACTTGGCTGTTTAGGCCCTCCCACCGGCAGAGACACTTTTACGTACTATGCTGTGCCCTGTGCCAGTGCCATCGCCCATGAGTATGCCCCCCCACCTGCTCAAGGAACCTGCACTTTCATCTGCACCTTCCTCTTTGTCACCGTGTAAGGTGGTATAGTATGTGGGAAGGGGAACCTGAGTTTCCTCTGGGTCAGATTCTGGCAGTGTAGAGTGCGAGGGGAATGTAGTGGTCTGGGTCAATGTACCAGCAGCATCATCCAGAAGTGGCTGGGCCTCAGTGCACTTGTGGCATCCCCAAGAGCACGGTCGCCACTTTGGCATTACCTTCCTCCTAGGGAGTGTGTTGTCAAGCTTGGGAGCAACGAAGGATCTCTATAGCAGTGAAACCAACACACAACACATTTCCCACTCCAGGCTAGCAGGGAGACCTCTGAACCTGACTGCTGAGGAGCTGCTCTCTGTGGTCGGGAGGAGGTAAGTTAGGGCACTCTGTGCAGGGAAGGGGAAGTGTGTGGACGTGAGAAGGGTAGCTGGAGGATGAGCAGAGTTAAGGCTCACTCCTAGCTGGAGCGCATGGTCCCGATTCCGGTCTCCGAGTTTGTAGGGACACTGATGTTCCTGCAGCAGAAACCGGGGGAAGTAGCAGCTATAAATGCTCTGTACCCAACTAAGGCTCGGAGGCCCCAGCATCGATGTGTGGGAGCCAGAAGGAAAAGGCTACAGCGTCTGCCATACAAGTAAAGTCTGAGGAACATCTGTTAGACAGGAGGCGCTTCAGTGAACCATGGTCCTGTGAGTGCTTCCCCCACAAGCGCTAGAAAGGAGACGTTCAGGAAGGTACATGTTGGTGGAGTGTTGGAAGGGAGCTTTCCATTTTGGTCCCGGAGGTTGGCTGAGGTCCTGACCCGGAGGACACAGCACGGAGGCAGGCATCTGTGTAACCTGCAGACTGTGAGTAAAGCTTTGGAACTGCACGCTCTGGTGTCCTACAGTTATTCCAGCACCACTACATCTGGGTACCAGCACCTACACCGCCTGTGCCTTTCCCCCATCACTACATCTACACTTCCCTGGGACTCCAGCTCCACCTGTGCGGAGCTTCACCATCTTTGCTGCACAACACCATCAGTCCCAGAGGATCTGCATGCAGCGTCAGCCTAACATCTATGTTGCCGAACACCACAGGTGGCGTCAAACTATCTATATAAACTCTTTACCATTATACCACGTCATTTACATGGGCGCCCAGGGCCACCGTCCGGGTCACCGCTGCTGTGACACATCCCACTGACACCGGCCCGGTACCGAGTACTCCACAGACCTGGGAGGGCGACCCATATGCCGACTGCTGATCGGGCGGCGTTATTCCCACGAACCTCCAAACAGCGTCCATGAAGGCAAAGTTTTTGGTTTCCGGGGGCAGTATGATTGCAAAGCTGAACCTTAGAGGAATGTCCAAAAGGGCACCACCAGGAGTGGAGCCTGTGGCTTAATTGGACTCCACCCAGGAAACCACAACCATGCCACCTAAAGAAAAGTTGCACATTTTGAAAGCTTTGTCGATTCTGTGTGTGGTGTGGTATGTGTGTTTGTAGCTGTGCTAGCGATTTCTCAGCTTTATTCCGTTAACAACCGAGACTCCGGCATGCCCCCGCAGTACGCGTCAAGCTTACTAGAGGGATAAGCGAGGCTCTGGCATGTGAGATCGAGCAATAACAGGTCTAGCATTCCCGTACATGTCCAGGGCTGCATGCACGCTACACTGAAAGGACCAGCTTTTGTCGCATACAGGTGCAGATAACCTGCTGAACTCCGTTAGTGATGGGGATGTGCGATTCAGATTATTCCCCGCGAACAAAGATTTCCCAGTAAGTTCAGGTCAACCGCAATTCCGGAGTTAGGCCTAACCGTCATTCCTGAAAAAATTACGTTTCCAAACCATAGGTGCTGTAGCTTGCTTAACAGCTCGGCAGCCGTTCTCAGGCCCAGTATGGATTCAACAACATTGTAGAAAGTTGATAAAGGGTACAGTTTCACCGGATAACACGTATATATCTAGCCTAGTTTACAAATTAAAAATATATGTCTATAGATCAGGAGGCAGACTCAGATGTTCTCACGCCCAGTATGGATTTGACCAGATTGTACAAAGTTGAGAAAAGGTACTTTATCACTGGATAGCAGGTATATATAGCATAGTTTAAACATGTAAAATCTCCGTGTTCTCAGTATGGATTACACAGCAATCTAAAAAGTGGAAAAAAGGAAATGCATTTGAGGCGTACACAACTATATACTTTTGGTGTTATTTTTAAATCTTCATATATATTTCTGTCTCAGTAATACAGTCCAGCCTCTCCGCAATAGGAAATGAGATGCATACAATTACTGACATAAAGGCTAGTGATTGCAGAAATCTAGGAATTACTATTCACGGGAAAAACTTCCGTCACAATTATCATAGGCGATGCTGACCCTCAATTAATTTGTGTATTAAGACAGTGAAACCATTTTTTTGTGAATAAAGTCTTGCTGTATCGCACTTCCGTTGATTCCATCACTGTTACTCATCTCAATCCAATTTTTATCACAGGGAGCGATGTAAACATGGTGCTCACTGGCTATCATGATCTGTCACGTAACTTTGGAGTGCAAAAGACAGAAGCTACAGGCCGTAGGCGATTCTATTTAACTGGCATGAGAGGGCACATTTTAAAATGTGCGCCGGAATGTCACACGTTTGTGAGTAGGAAAACTGTGAAAGCTGATGATAAACCACCACTGCATGTCATTATGAGTCGACGTCCATAAGAAATGGAAGCCATTGAGCATCTGGAGCTAGAGCCCGGCCAACAGGACAGGGCATAGCTACATCTTAACCATCATCTTTTAGTTCAATCAATTTGTAGTGGCACTCCCAGTGAAGGATTTGACAGTCCAGACTACACAGTGGAGGAGCAGGGAGAGGTAAACATTGCAAATGCTGGGGCCCTGCCCAAGCAAGGGGGGCACACTCGTGGGCTTCGGTTACTGGCACTGGGCCCCTCATAGTACGGCGGTGTGTCTGATGGCGGGTGTGCACCACCACCGTCAGAGACACTTGATTGCACTATGAGGGACCCTGTGCCAGTGCCCGCGCCCAATAGTCGGCCTACCCAACTGTCCAGGGCTACGGCACTCGCATGGTTTCGTGCGCTAGGTGGTGATCCCTGCCATGGGGGGGGCAGCCCAGTTAGGGCGGCGTACAAAGTGGCATATATTGATGTGGGACATTCAGCTGCTGCAAAAGGCGAAATAGGTCAAGGTCGCGGAATAGGAGGAGGACCAAAGCAAGCCATTTTTCTGGCAACCTATGTGTCATCAAGGGAAGGTGGGACAAAATCCTTGGAAACCCATGCATGGTTCATTTTAATGAAGGTTAGATCATCCACATTTTGGGTTGACAGGCGGGTCCTTTTTTCTGTCAGGATTGATCCAGCTGCACTGAAGACTTTCCGATAGCACACTTGCAGCTGGGCAAGCGAGCTCCTGTAAGGCATATTGTGCCAATTCAAGCCAGGTGTCCAGTTTAGCGGCCCAATAGTCAAAGGGGAATGACCTGTGCAGGAGAACATCGATATGGGAGGAAAAGTAGTTTGTAACCCTAGTTGACAACTGCTGTCTCCTGTCACTTTCCATCGATGCAGTATTACCAGTTGTGTGAGTGGTACTTGAAAAATCAGTCCGCAAAATTGTCATGAAACCTCTGTCTCCAACGCCACTTCTGCTGTGTGCACCACGAACACCTCTGCCAAGCTGCCCCTGGCCCGTACGGCTCGTGTGAGAACCATCACCGCTGCTGTGTGCTGGGAATGCCTCAACCAACTTTTTTACCAGAGTTGCTTGTTTATTAGCCATTATTAGGTCAAGGTTCTCCTGTGGCATGATGTTTTGGAATTTGCCTTTATAGCGTGGATTCAGGATGTTGGCCAACCAGTAGTCGTCATCGTTCATCATTTTGGCAATGGGGGGGTCCCTTTTTAGGATCTGCAAGGCATAATCTGACATGTGGGCCAATGTTCCCGGTGTCAATGACGCACTGCGAGTGCTGGTTGGAGGAGCACTTTCTGGAAAATCCACATCCCTTCAGTCACGCACAAACCCTGTACCAGACCTTGCCACGCCAACATTTTCACTTGCCCCATTAGATGCATCCTCCTCCCCTAAGTAATCATCCCCATCATCATCCTCCTCCTCCTCTTCTTCCTCCACCTCGTCCAGGAGAGGTCCCTGAGCAGACAATGGCTGAATGTCATCAAGGATTCCCTCCTCCTTTTCCTCCTCGTCAACATTGGCTCCAGACGCCTGCTCCTTAAGGTGCGTCAAAGTTTGCATGAGCAGACGCATAAGTGGGATGCTCATGCTTAGGATGGCGTCGTCTGCGCTTACCAGCCGTGTGCATTCCTCAAAACACTGAAGGACTTTACAGAGGTCTTTCAGCTTCGACCACTGCACACCTGTCAACTCCATGTCTGCTCTCTAAGTGCCTGGCCATGTATCCTCCCACAAATGCATTATGGCCTGCCTCTGTTCCCACAGCCGCTCAACCATGTGCTGGGTGGAGTTCCACCTTGTTACAATGTCGATAATGAGGCGATGGTTGGGAAGGTGGAGCAATCGCTGCAGCTTCTGCATACGAATGTAGTGTACAGGCAACCAGCGGATGTGCACGCTCAGTCTTCGCACCTTCTGGAGCAGGGCTGTTAACTCCGGATAATTGTTGAGGAAGCACTGCACCACCAGGTTCAAGGTGTGAGCCAAGCAAGGTATGTGGCTGAGTTTTGAAAGGGCTATGGCTGCCACAAAATTACGGCCGTTATCACTAACTACCTTGCCTGCCTCAAGATGTTTACTGCCCAGCCTTGACTCAGTTTGTCGCTGAAAGTATTCGGCCAGCACCTCCGCGATGTGTCTGTCACCCAAACACATCATCTGCAACACAGCCTGCTGATGCTTTCCACTAGCTGCTCGATAGGGGGACACCTCGTGTGCAACAGTGGCAGCTGCAGATGGAGTGCTCGTACGACTGCGCTCTGTGGACGAGCTTTCACTTCTGGAGGAGGAGTAGGAGGGTCGAACACCTACAGCCAACTGTTTCCTATACCGTGGGCTAGGCAGCACTGTCCCACCACCGCTGTCCCCTGTGGACCCTGCATCCACCACATTAACCCAGTGCGCAGTGATGGACACGTAACGGCCCTGGCCATGCCGACTGGACCATGCATATGTTGTGAGGTGCACCTTTCCACTCACTGACTGCTTGAGTGCATGGACAATGCGGTCTTTCACATGATGGTGGAGGGCTGGGATGGCTTTGCGAGAGAAGAAGTGGCGACTGGGTAGGTCATAGCGTGGTACTGCATAGGCCATGAGTTCGCGGAAAGCTGTGCTTTCCACCAACCGAAAGGGCATCATCTATAAAGAGATTAGTTTGGCAATGTGTTCGTTCAAACCCAGTGTACGCGGATGAGAGACTGAGTACTTTCTTGACCTACTCATAGTGTCTGGGAGGGTGAGCTGGACTTGAGAGCTGCATATGGTGGAACTAGCGGTGGACAGGGCGGACAGAGAGAGGGTTGATGATGGTGATGGTGTTGGTGTTCTTTCTGATGGCCTAGATTCAGTCTTTCGTTGATATAACAGTGGGATTCCCTGACTGCTTTGGCCTTGCAACGACACCTCAACATTTGCTGCTGTGCTAACCGGTGGGCTAACAGTGCGGGGAAACAATGTAGCGTTGCTGACTACCTTCTTTGTGATCAGTTGCACATGTGGTACTTGAGGTTTGGTGTTGTGTCCACGCTTGCAAGTGCATGCTGGTTAAATGTCTAAGCATGCAACTGGTATTCAAATTTTTCAGATTTTTCCCTCGGCTAAAGGTCTTTGCGCACTTCTTACAGATAACCTTGGCCAGATCATGAGGATTATGTTCAAAAAAGTGCCACACTGCACTCTTCCTACTTTGGAAGACATTTTGCGGCCTAGCACTCTGTGCTTTTTTGACCGTCTGGACAAGCTGTCAAGCAACTCTTTTGATTTTTGGATCCTGTCTTTGGAGTGCTGCGGGCCTGCCAGATAACAGCTGTTGCGATGTCGATGTCTGCTGTGGATGGTCCTCCTCCTCCTCATTTGAGCTATTGGAAGCAGCACCCTCTTCCCCCAATGGATGCCAATCTGGGACAACAACTGGGTCATCCATCACCTCCTCTTCAATGTCATGAGCACCTTCCTCTGTGTCACCGTGTATGGTGGTATAGTATGCGGGAATGGGCACCTGAGTCTCATCAGGGTCAGAATCTGGCTCATTACACTGCGAGGACAATGTAGTGCTCTGAGTGAATGTACCAGCAGAATCATCTATCAGTGGCTGTGCATCAGTGCACTCCATGTCAGATTCATCTTGGCCTGGGTAATTCACCATTTCACTTGATAACCCAGGCATGGTATGTGAAAACAGCTCCATGAAGTAATCAGTTGTATGGCCTGCGTCATCCTTCAATCTTGGTTGGGGTGAAGGACACAAGGAAAGGTGTGGTTCATGAACACGAGCCTCCAATGACGACTCAGTGCTTTTATTTTTTACAACTTCAGAAGAGGAGGCGATAGAGCTGGAGGATGAGTCAGCAATGTAAGACAAAACTTTTTCCTGAAGCTCGCGCTTTAAAAGCGGTTTGCCAACTCCTAGAAAACTAAGCCTTCGAGGCCTTGTGTAGCCAGATGATGACGCAGGCTCAACACCTCCTGCGTTCGGTCCTATTTTGCTTTTGCCACTACCATCAGATCCACCACCAACAACATCATTACCAGCTGGCAAGCCCCGCCCAATTCCACCAGCCTTCCTCATTTTTGGTAAAAATGTACACAAAATCCCACAAACTATATAGTAATGTAAAACAAGGTGCATATAGGACAGGGGAGATGTAGAATTTCTGAACACACTTGTGTGTTCTGTTGGATTGTGTGAGGCCCAGTGAATATCACACCGCTATGTCACAGGCTCAATGTCGCAGGTGTGAAAAATGTCACTATAGGACAGGGGAGATGTAGAATTTCTGAACACACTTGTGGACACTGATGGATTGTGGGAGGCCCAGTGAATATCAAACCGCTATGTCACAGGCTCAATGTCGCAGGTGTGAAAAATGTCACTATAGGACAAGGGAGATGTAGAATTTCTGAACACACTTGTGGACACTGTTGGATTGTGTGAGGCCCAGTGAATATCACACCGCTATGTCACAGGCTCAATGTCGCAGGTGTGAAAAATGTCACTATTAGAGTTGAGCGAAACGGGTCGAAAAAATTCAAAAGTCACCGACTTTTGGCAAAGTCGGGTTTCATGAAACGAAACCCGACCCTAGGATGAGGTCGGCCACGAGGTCGGCGACTTACGCGCCAAAGTCGCGTTTCAAAAGTTTGTTTTGCACTCTTTTTCAGCCAATCAGGATCCACGGACACTGTGGGCAACGTGATGACATAGGCACGGGTCACCACCATCTTTCAGAAGGGCATGCAAGTGATTGGCTTGCTTTGGTGGGCGTCACAGGGGGTATAAAAGGGCGTGCACGCCGACCGCCATCGTACTTCTGCCGATCTTAGTATAGGGAGAGGTTGCTGCTGATTCTGTAGGGAGAGCGTTAGGCAGGGAAGAAGACAAAAAAACTGCTTCTGCTGCTAGCGATTTGGCCTGCACAACACACCAGTCACTGTGTGTGCAGTGCAAGGGGAGGCTATATAGTGGTGTATCAGTGGTGTTGGTTGTTGGGCTGCCTTTTAAGGCTTCCTGACAGGCTGGCATTGCTGTTTACCCACTGCTCCGCAAACTGCTTTTTTAAAAGCAATCCCAATTTTTTTTTTTTGTCCTGCTGAGAAGAAAAAAAAACTGCTTCTGCTGCTAGCCATTTGGCCTGCACAACACACCAGTCACTGTGTGTGCAGTGCAAGGGGAGGCTATATAGTGGTGTATCAGTGGTGTTGGTTTTTGGGCTACCTTCTAAGGCTTCCTGACAGGCTGGCATTGCTGTTTACCCACTGCTCCGCAAACTGCTTTTTTAAAAGCAATCCAATCTCCCTTATCCTCTAGTCACTTTTGTCACAGCTGTGCCATCGAGCCTGTCACATAGCGCTCAGATATTCATTTGGCCTCACACAATCCAAAAGTGTCCAGTGTCCACAAGTGTGTGCAGATTCAAAATCTCCCTTATCCTCTAGTCACTTTTGTCACAGCAGTGCCATCGAGCCTGTCACATAGCGCTCAGATATCAGTGGGCCTCACACAATCCAAAAGTGTCCAGTGTCCAAAAGTGTGTGCAGATATTCAAAATCTCCCTTATCCTCTAGTCACTTTTGTCACAGCAGTGCCATCGAGCCTGTCACATAGCGCTCAGATATCAGTGGGCCTCACACAATCCAAAAGTGTCCAGTGTCCAAAAGTGTGTGCAGATATTCAAAATCTCCCTTATCCTCTAGTCACTTTTGTCACAGCAGTGCCATCGAGCCTGTCACATAGCGCTCAGATATCAGTGGGCCTCACACAATCCAAAAGTGTCCAGTGTCCAAAAGTGTGTGCAGAAATTCAAAATCTCCCTTATCCTCTAGTCACTTTTGTCACAGCTGTGCCATCGAGCCTGTCACATAGCGCTCAGATATCAGTGGGCCTCACACAATCTACAAGTGTCCAGTGTCCAAAAGTGTGTGCAGATATTCAAAATCTCCCCTGCCCTATAGACACCTTGTACCTTGTTTTACATTACTATATAGTTTGTTGGATTTTGTCTACATTTCTACCAAAAATGAGGAAGGCTGGTGGAAGAGGCCGTGGAATTGGGCGGGGGTTGGCAGCTGGTAATGATGGTGTTGGTGGTGGATCTGATGGTAGTGGCAAGAGCAAAATAGGACCGAATGCAGGAGGTGCTGACCCTGCGTCATCGTCTGGCTACATAAGGCCTCGAACGCTTAGTTTTCTAGGAGTTGGCAAACCGCTTTTAAAGCCAGAGCATCAGGAAAAAGTTTTGTCTTACATTGCTGACTCAGCCTCCAGCTCTATCGCCTCCTCTTCTTCAGTTGTAAAAAGTAAAAGCACTGAGTCGTCATTGGAGGCTCATGTTCATGAACCACACCTTTCCTTGTGTCCTTCACCCCAACCAAGATTGAAGGATGACGCAGGCCATACTACTGATTACTCCATGGAGCTGTTTTCACATACCATGCCTGGATTATCAAGTCAAATGGTGAATTACCCAGGCCAAGATGAATCTGACATGGAGTGCACTGATGCACAGCCGCTGATGGATGATTCTGCTGGTACATTCACTCAGAGCACTACATTGTCCTCGCAGTGTACAGAGCCAGATTCTGACCCTGATGAGACTCAGGTGCCCCTTCCCGCACACTATACCACCATACACGGTGACACAGAGGAAGGTGCACATGACATAGAAGAGGAGGTTATGGATGACCCAGTTGTTGACCCAGATTGGCATCCATTGGGGGAAGAGGGTGCTGCTTCCAATAGCTCAGATGAGGAGCATCCACAGCAGACATCGACATCGCAACAGCTGTTATCTGGCAGGCCCGGAGCTCTCCAAAGACAGGTTCCAAACATCAAAAGAGTTGCTGGACAGCTTGTCCAGAGGGTCAAAAGATCACAGCGTGCTAGGCCGCAAAATGTCTGCCAAAGTAGGAAGAGTGCAGTGTGGCACTTTTTTGAACAAAATCCTCATGATCAGGCCAAGGTTATCTGTAAGAAGTGCGCAAAGACCTTTAGCCGAGGGAAAAATCTGAAAAATTTGATTACCAGTTGCATGCTTAGACATTTAACCAGCATGCACTTGCAAGCGTGGACACAACACCAAACCTCAAGTGCCACATGTGCAACTGATCACAACGAAGGTAGTCAGCAACGCTACATTGTTTCCCCCACTGTAAGCCCACCGGTTAGCACAGCAGCAAATGTTGAGGTGTCGTTGCAAGACCACAGCAGTCAGGGAATCCCACTGTTATATCAAAGAAATACTGATTCTAGGCCATCAGAAAGAACACCAACTCCATCACCATCATCAACCCTCTCTCAGTCCGCCCTGTCCACCGCTACTTCCACCATATGCAGCTCTCAAGTCCAGCTCACCCTCCCAGACACTATGAGTAGGTCAAGAAAGTACTCAGTCTCTCATCCGCGTACACTGGGTTTGAACGCCCACATTGCCAAACTAATCTCGTTTGAGATGATGCCCTTTCGGTTGGTGGAAAGCACAGCTTTCCGCGAACTCATGGCCTATGCAGTACCACGCTATGACCTACCCAGTCGCCACTTCTTCTCTCGCAAAGCCATCCCAGCCCTCCACCATCATGTGAAAGACCGCATTGTCCATGCACTCAAGCAGTCAGTGAGCGGAAAGGTGCACCTCACAACTGATGCATGGTCCAGTCGGCATGGCCAGGGCCGTTACGTGTCCATCACTGCGCACTGGGTTAATGTGGTGGATGCAGGGTCCACAGGGGACAGCGGTGGTGGGACAGTGCTGCCTAGCCCACTGTATAGGAAACAGTTGGCTGTAGGCGTTCGACCCTCCTCCTCCTCCACCTCCTCCAGAAGCGAAAGCTCGTCCACAGAGCGCAGTCGTACGAGCACTCCATCTGCAGCTGCCACTGTTGCACACGATGTGTCCCCCTATCGAGCAGCTAGTGGAAAGCGTCAGCAGGCTGTGTTGCAGATGATGTGTTTGGGCGACAGACACACCGCCGAGGTGCTGGCCGAGTACTTGAAGCGACAAACTGAGTCATGGCTGGGCAGTGTACATCTTGAGGCAGGCAAGGTAGTTAGTGATAACGGCCGTAATTTTGTGGCAGCCATAGCCCTTTCAAAACTCAGCCACATACCTTGCTTGGCTCACACCTTGAACCTGGTGGTGCAGTGCTTCCTCAAAAATTATCCGGAGTTAACAGCCCTGCTCCAGAAGGTGCGAAGACTGTGCGCGCACATCCGCCGGTCGCCTGTACACTCCGTTCGTATGCAGAAGCTGCAGCGATTGCTCCACCTTCCCAACCACCGCCTCATTATCGACATTGCAACAAGGTGGAACTCCACCCTGCACATGGTGGAGCGGCTGTGCGAGCAGAGGCAGGCCATAATGCATTTGTGGGAGGATACACGGCCAGGCACTTTGAGAGCAGACATGGAGTTGACAGGTGTGCAGTGGTCGAAGCTGAAAGACCTTTGTAAAGTCCTTCAGTGTTTTGAGGAATGCACATGGCTGGTAAGAGCAGACGACGCCATCCTAAGCATGAGCATCCCACTTATGCGTCTGCTCATGCAAACTTTGACGCACCTTAAGGAGCAGGCGTCTGCAGCCAATGTTGATGAGGAGGAAGAGGAGGAGGGAATCCTTGATGACATTCAGCCATTGTCTGCTCAGGGACCTCTCCTGGACGAGGTGGAGGAAGAAGAGGAGGAGGAGGAGGATGATGGGGATGATTACTTAGGGGAGGAGGATGCATCTCGTGGGGCAAGTGAAAATGTTGGCGTGGCAAGGTCTGGTACAGGGTTTGTGCGTGACTGGAGGGATGTGGATTTGCCAGAAAGTGCTCCTCCACCCAGCACTCGCAGTGCATCATTGACACCGGGAACATTGGCCCACATGTCAGATTATGCCTTGCGGATCCTAAAAAGGGACCCCCGCATTGCCAAAATGATGAACGATGACGACTACTGGTTGGCCAGCATCCTGGATCCACGCTATAAAGGCAAATTACAAAACATCATGCCACAGGAAAACCTTGACCTAATATTGGCTAATAAACAAGCAACTCTGGTAAATCGGTTGCTTGAGGCATTCCCAGCACACAGCAGCGGTGATGGTTCTCACACGAGCCGTACGGGCCGGGGGCAGCTTGGCAGAGGTGTTCGTGGTGCACACAGCAGAAGTGGCGTTGGAGACAGGGGTTTCATGACAATGTTGTGGACTGATTTTTCAAATACCGCTCACACAACTGGTAATACTGCATCGATGGAAAGTGACAGGAGACAGCAGTTGTCAACTATGGTAACAAACTACTTTTCCTCCCATATCGATGTTCTCCCACACAGGTCATTCCCCTTTGACTATTGGGCCGCTAAACTGGACACCTGGCCTGAATTGGCCCAATATGCCTTACAGGAGCTCGCTTGCCCAGCTGCAAGTGTGCTATCGGAAAGAGTCTTCAGTGCAGCTGGATCAATCCTGACAGAAAAAAGGACCCGTCTGTCAACCCAAAATGTGGATGATCTAACCTTCATTAAAATGAACCACGCATGGGTTTCCAAGGATTTTGTCCCACCTTCCCCTGATGACACATAGGGTGACAGAAAAATGGCTTGCTTTGGTCCACCTCTTCCTGGTACTTCACCTATTTCGCCTTTTGCATCAGCTGAATGTCCAACATCAACATACAGTATGCCACTTTCTAAAACTCCCTAACTGTGCTGCCTCCCCCCTCATGGCCGGGGTCACCACCTACCGCACGACACCATGCGAGTGCCGTTGCCCTGGACAGGTGGGTAGGCCGACTCTTGGGCGCAGGCACTGGCACAGGGTCCCTCATAGTGCAATCAAGTGTCTCTGACGATGGTGGTGCACACCCGCCGTCAGACACACCGCTGTACTATGAGGGGCCCAGTGCCAGTACCGACGCCCACGAGTGGGCCCCCCTTGCTTGGGCAGGGCCCCAGCATTTGCAATCTTTACCTCTCCCTGCTCCTCCCCTGTGTAATCTGGGCCGTCAAATCCATACTGTGCCTGACACCGTCTGAGCCTGCCTCCTGAGACATATATTTTGAATGTGTACGCTATCCATACATGTTATCCAGGGATACGGTACCCTTTCTAACCTTTGTGCAATCACGTGCAATCCATACTGGGCCTAACACCGTCTGAGCCTGCCTCCTGAGACATATATTTTGAATGTGTACGCTATCCATACATGTTATCCAGGGATACGGTACCCTTTCTAACCTTTGTGCAATCACGTGCAATCCATACTGGGCCTAACACCGTCTGAGCCAGCCTCATGCTGTATAGACATATATTTTGAATGTGTACGCTATCCATACATGTTATCCAGGGATACGGTACCCTTTCTAACCTTTGTGCAATCACGTGCAATCCATACTGGGCCTAACACTGTCTGAGCCTGCCTCATGCTGTATAGACATATATTTTGAATGTGTACGCTATCCATACATGTTATCCGGGGATACGGTACCCTTTCTAACCTTTGTGCAATCACGTGCAATCCATACTGGGCCTAACACCGTCTGAGCCTGCCTCCTGAGACATATATTTTGAATGTGTACGCTATCCATACATGTTATCCAGGGATACGGTACCCTTTCTAACCTTTGTGCAATCACGTGCAATCCATACTGGGCCTAACACCGTCTGAGCCTGCCTCTTGCTGTATAGACATATATTTTGAATGTGTACGCTATCCATACATGTTATCCAGGGATACGGTACCCTTTCTAACCTTTGTGCAATCACGTGCAATCCATACTGGGCCTAACACCGTCTGAGCCTGCCTCATGCTGTATAGACATATATTTTGAATGTGTACGCTATCCATACATGTTATCCGGGGATACGGTACCCTTTCTAACCTTTGTGCAATCACGTGCAATCCATACTGGGCCTAACACCGTCTGAGCCTGCCTCCTGAGACATATATTTTGAATGTGTACGCTATCCATACATGTTATCTGGGGATACGGTACCCTTTCTCACCTTTGTGCAATCACGTGTAATCCATACTGGGTGTGAGAACGGCTGGCGAGCTGTTAAGCAAGCTACAGCACCTGTCCAGACAAGTACAGGGATTCCCTAGCGAGGAGACTTATTTGATTGTTTTCAATGTTGGGACAGCAATTTTTGGGGAGCACTATACTCTGGAGAATGATAGATGGGGCCCACCATACACTGGAACATTCCAAAGGTGGACATCAGACACTGGAGCAGCATTTACAGGGCCCATTATACACTAGAGCATTAGAAATGGGGCCCATTATGTTTGGAGCATTATTTGGGCCCATAAGAAAGTGGAGCTTCATCCATGGGGACCAACATATACTGTAGCATTATGTGGAGCTCATCATATACTGTTTCAAACATTATATGGGACCAATGATTCTGTATGGAGAAATAGATGGGCCTCGTCATGAGATGTAAAAAGTGAGGTATTTTTCATTGTACTATACCGCTATTTCTCTGCCGTATCGGAGCATGATGAGTTGTGGTATGTGTTAAAGGGGCGCTCTTTCGCCCAGGGCACATGAAAACCTGGAGCCAGCCCTCCCCCCCCACAGTTTGTAGCCAAATAACCCCCATTTTTCAGTGCGTAACTTGTATTATGAAGTTAATTAAGGTTGACAAGCTTAAGAAAGAAGAATTGATGCTTTTGGCATTCAAATGGGCACTGTAGGTGTGTTTCCTGTCCTCCTCTCACTGCCGACTTTTATTCCCCATTGACTTACATTGGGTTTCGTGTTTCGGGACGACCCCGACTTTTCCCTATAATCGGACGATCTTGCTCGACCCGACTTTTGGAAAAGTCGGGTTTCACGAAACGAAACGCGACCCTAAAAAACCAAAAGTCGCTCAACTCTAGTCACTATAGGACAGGGGAGATGGAGAATTTCTGAACACACTTGTGGACACTGTTGGATTGTGTGAGGCCCAGTGGATATCACACCGCTATGTCACAGGCAGAAATTGGCTAGTGTATGACAAACTACAAGGTGTATATAGAATTGGGCAGAATAGGAATCTCCCTAGAGTGTAGGTCTGTAAGAACGGAACATGTCCTCGGCTTATTCTTACAGAGTCACACACAGATAGCTTCACTGTGGCCATGATAACAGCCGTTGCATGGTACTGAGAGAGGAGCGTGCACGTACACCACTGTCCGGTGTCCGTAAAATTGTCAAGCTCCGTGTTTTTTAAGTATACAGACTGACACATGCTGTCTCTCTATAGTTTTGAATGTGATCAAACAGCAAATATAGTTAACTGTTTGAAAAACAGACAAAACTAGAAGGTGGAGGTCTGTAAGAACGGAACATGTCCTCGACTTATTCTTACAGAGTCACACACAGATAGCTTCACTGTGGCCGTGATAACAGCCGTTACACGGTACTGAGAGAGGAGCGTGCACGTACACCGCTGTCCGGTGTCCGTAAAATTGTCAAGCTCCGTGTTTTTTAAGTATACGGACTGACACACGCTGTCTCTCTATAGTTTTGAATGTGATCAAACAGCAAATATACTTAACTGTTTGAAAAACAGACAAAACTAGAAGGTAGAGGTCTGTAAGAACGGAACATGTCCTCGACATGTTATTCTTACAGAGTCACACACAGATAGCTTCACTGTGGCCGTGATAACAGCCGTTACACGGTACTGTGTGAGGAGCGTACACTGCTGTATGGTGTGAAAAAATGCACGCTCAGTACCTCACCAGGACAAAAAAAAAAAATTTGGATTGCTTTTAAAAAAAGCAGTTTGCAGAGCAGTGGGAAAACAGCAATGCAGCTATCAGGAAGCCTTATAAGGCAGCCTAACAACCAACAGAGCTGATCCAGCAAAATATAGACTCCACTTGCACTGCACACACAGTGACTGGTGTGTTGTACAGGCAAAATTTCTAGCAGCAGAAGCAGTTTTTGGTGTCTTCTTCCCTGCCTAACACTCTCCCTACAGAAGCAGCAGCTCTCCCTATTCTGAGATCAGCATGAGTAACATGGCGGTCGGCGTGCACGCCCTTTTATACCCCCTGTGACGCCCCCCAAAGCAAGCCGATCACTTGCATGCCCTTCTCAAAGATGGTGGTGACCCCTGCCTATGTCATCACGTTGCCCACAGTGTCCGTGGATCCTGATTGGCTGAAAAAGGGCGGAAAACAAACTTTTGAAACGTGACTTTGGTGCTAAAGTCGCCGAGCTCGTGGCCGACCTCACTCTAGGGTCGGGTTTCGTTTCATGAAACCCGACTTTACCAAAAGTCGGCGACTTTTGAAATTTTTCGACCCGTTTCGCTCAACTCTAGCATCAGGTTTTCCTCAATGTTCTTAGAATTATGCAAAACAAACAGCTAATTTACATACACATATTACATTACGCAAATAGAACATGTTTGAAGATAATGATGACAACACGTTAGGTGTTTGGTTGCATTATTTTGTCCAACCTCTGTACATACGGAGTGTGTATAAAAGCCCTCCCCGCCGACCGCCATTTTTCTTCTGCTCATCTTTACAGTAGGGAGAGGTTGCTGACGTTGTTTATGATTTGGGAGACACTTAGGCTATGTGCACACGTAGTTTTCGGTGGTGCCGATTTTTCCACGCGGATTTTGGAAAAAACACAGGTCAAAAAGACCTGCGGTTTAGGCTGCGGTTTAGCCCTGCGGTTTCACACCTCTACAATGGAGGAGATGTGAAACCGCAGCGGATTCCGCACAAACAATTGACATGCTGCGGATTGTAACCAGCGGATAAATCCGCAGCATGTGCACAGCGTTTTTGGTTTTACCATTGGAAACAATGGTACTGTACAACGCAGTAGAGACTGCTGCGGACCAGAAATGCTGCAGATCCGCAGCAGAATCCGCACTGTGTGCACTTAGCCTTAGGCCTGTAAACAGAAGTTGCTATATGCTTGCGCTGAATGCAATTGTTGTGTTCTGTTAGTGTGCAGTGACATGGGAGGATTTTCTTGTGTGCAGCAGCGCTAGTTATTAGGCTGCCTGCCAGTGACAGGGACGATTTTCTTGTGTGCAGCAGCCCTGATTATTAGCCTGCCTTATAGCAGTATTGCTGTGTGGACACAGCTGTGCAGACAGCTTTTACACAGCTCTCCTACTTTTTATCTGTTTTCCTGCAGTGAATGAACGTTCATTATTTCACACACTATATAGAGCTGTACGCTCCTCACACACTACCGTGTATCAGATGGTATCATGGAGAAATACATGCTGACTATCTGTATGAGACTATGGAAATATATAGGGAGATTAACATTTTCGATTACACTATGTACACCAGGTATTTGATGAAACAGTACCTTAGTTCTAAATTTTTTCTTACGTTCTTACGGTATAATACATACTCAGTGAGCATGTGTGCTTTACTCATTCAATATATATACGGAGAAAAACATTTTACCCCATACTCTATACACCTCCTTTCTTGTGATATAGTACTTTTGTTAGACATATTGTCTTACGGTCAAATCCATACTGGGTGACTGTCTGAGGGGGACTACGGAAATATATACGTAGATTTAAATTGTACCCTACAATACATATACTTGCTCTGTTGTTATCCAGTACCTTTTTTAAACATTTTGTATTATGGTCAAATCCAGACTGAGTGAGCCTCTGAGGGTGACTCCAGAAATATATACAGAGATTTACATTTTGCCCAATACTGTATCCAGCTGTACGATTTTGATACAGTACCCTTTTTTGCTATTTATATTCTGTTGTAATCCATACTCAGCCTGTGATTGTCTGTCTATTACTCTGTAAATATATTTGGAGATTTCTGATTAACACAACACTGTATACAGCTGTAAGCTTGGGATACATTACCCATTTACTGCTGTTTTAATTCCGATCTAATGCATACAGAGCCAGTGAGAGTCTGTTTATGACTATGGAAATATATACGCAGATTTACAATGACCCCTACACTGTATACAACTGTACAATTCTGATCCATTACCCTTTTACAGATTTTTACATTGTGGTGTAATCCTTAATGAGCCTGAGAGCGTCTATGTCTGCCTCCTGAAATATATACGATTACATACATTTACAATGTTGAAACTATACCATATATATAACTGGTAGCTGGTGTTACTGTACCCTTTCTCAACTATTTATATTACTGTCTAATCCATAATGAGGCTGTGAGCGTCTGTGTCTGACTCATGAAATATATACGTATATTTACAATTATCCCTAGACTGTATACAGCTCTACGTTTGTGATACATTACCCATTTACTGCTTTTTATATTCTGGTGTAATCCATAGTGAGTCAATGAGAGTCTTTTTCTGACTCTGGAAATATATATGGATATACCTGGTATCAGGTGATACTGTACCCTTTCTCAACTTTCTATATTCTTGTCGAATCCATACTGGGCCTGAGAGCGTCTGTGTCTGCTTACTGAAATATATACGGAGATTTAGAATGTTTAAACTATGCTTTATATTTCTGGTATCTGCTGTTACAGTACCCTTTCTCAACTTTCTATATTGTTATCGAATCAATACTGGGCCTGAGAGCGCCTGTGTCTGTCTTCTGAAACATATACAGAGTTTTAGAATGTTTAAACTATACTACATATACCTTGTAACTGTTGATACTGTACCCTTTTTCAACTTTTTATAGTATTGTCCAATTCATACTGAGACTGAGCATCCGTGTCTGACTCTGGAAATATATACGGTGATTTACAATGACCCCTACACTGTATAAAGCTGTACGCTTCTGATACAGTACCATATATCTGCTGGTATTTTGTGTTCATTTTCACAAAAATTAGGAAGTATGGTGTAAGAGGCTATAGACGTGGGCGGCTAGCTGGTACTGATGGTGGTGGTGCATCTGCTGGTAGTGCCAAAAGTACAATACCAGGTAAGGCAGGAGGGGTTGAGACCTCGGCATGGTCTTGCTCCTGAAGGCCTGGAAGGCTCTCTTTTCTCGGAGTAGGTAAACCGCTTTTAAAGCCGGAGCAGCAGGAACTGGTTTTGGCTTACATTGCCGAAACAGCCTCCAGCTCTATCGCCTCCTCTTCTGAAGTTGCAAAAAATGCAAGCACTGAGTCGTCAGTGCAGGCTTCTGGTCAGGAATAACCCCTTTCCTTGTGTCCTTCACCCCCACCAAAAGTGAAGGATGCAGCAGCCCACACTTCAGATTATTCCATGGAGCTCTTTTCACATACCATGCCTGGGTTATCAAGTAATCTGAATTCCCCAATCCAACATGAATCAGAGATGTAGTGCACTGATGCATAGCCACTGCTAGATGACTCTGCTGGTACATTCACCAACAGCACTACATTCCCCTTGCACTCTACAGAGCTAGAATCAGACTCTGATGAAACTCAGGTGCCCCTTCCCGCACCTTGCACAGTGACACAGAGGAAGGTGCAGATGAAAGTGCCGGTTCCCTGAGCAGGTGGGAGGGCATACTCGTGTGCGACAGCACTGGCACAGGGCCCCTCATAGTATGCACAAGTGTCTCTGCTGGTGGGAGGGCCCACTCACTGTCAGACACACCGGCGTACTATGAGGGGACCTGTGCCAGTGCCGTCACCCACAAGTGGGCCCCCCCTGCTTGCTCAGGGCCACAGCACTTGCAATACTTACCTCTCCCTGCTCCACCACCGAGACGTCTTCCACGTTTCATAACAGTGACATTCAGGTCAGAGAGCGTGATGACATCACGTCTGTATGCCCTCTTCCTAAACAGTCCAAGTGCAGAGAGCTGGAAGATGTTGACACTGAGGAGTCCAGAGTAGAGCAGTGCACAGCGAGGAGAGGTATTTAAATTTTAAAGGTTGAGATCAATTTTTGGGAGCACTATACACTGGAGAATGAGATATGGGGCCCATCATACACCGGAGCATCATCCAAGGGGCCCATCATATACTGGAGCATTCTAAATGGGGCAGATTATACAGTATATGGAGCATTATTTGGGCCAATCATACACTGGAGCATCATCCATGAGGCCCATCATATACTGGAGCATTCCAAATGGGGGACATCAGACACTGCAGCAGCATTTATGGGGCCCATTATACACTGGAGCATTAGAAATGGGGCCCATTATATATGGAGCATTATTTGGGCCCATAAGACACTGGAGCATCATCCATGGGGCCCATCATATACTGGAAAATTCTAACTGGGGCAGATCAGACACTGGAGCAGCATCTATGGGGCCCATTAAACACTGGAGCATTAGTAATGGGGCCCATTATATATGGAGCATTATTTGGGCCCATAAGACAGTGGAGCGTCATCTATGGGGCCCATCATATACTGGAGCATTCTAATTGGGGCAGATTATATATGGAGCATTATTTGGGCCCATCATACACTGGAGCATCATCCATGAGGCCCATCATATACTGGAGCATTCCAAACGGGGGACATTAGACACTGGAGCAGCATTTACGGGGCCCATTATACACTGGAGCATTAGAAATGGGGCCCATTATATATGGAACATTATTTGGGCCCATAAGACAGTGGAGCATCATCCATAGGGACCAACATATACTGTAGCATTATGTGGAGCTCATCATATACTGTATGGAACATAATATGGGACCAATTATTCTGTATGGAGAAATATATGGGGCTCATTATTCTGTATGGCGCACTCTGTGGTGGCCATAATACTGTATGGAGTAATATACTGTCCGTTTTTGGAGCTATTGGAGAATTTAAAATGGATATCAGTCATGTGATGTAAGAAGTGAAGTATTTTTCATTGCACTATACCGCTATTTCTCTGCTGTATCAGAGGATCATGAAATGTGGCATGTGTTAAAGGGGCCCACTGACACTCTTTGGCCCGGGGCACACGAAAACCTGGAGCCAGCCCTACCCCCCACAACTTTAGCCAAATAACCCCCAGTTTTCAATGCGTAACTGTTATTATAAAGTAAATTAAGGTTGCCAAGTTTAAGTAATAAGAATTGATGTTGTTGGCATTGAAATGGGCACTGTAGGTGTGTTTCCTGTACTCCACTCCCTGACGACTTTGCTTCCCCATTGACTTGCATTAGGTTTCGTGTTTCAGTCGGACCCCGACTTTTCCCTATAGTCGGCCGATTTCGTTCGACTCAACTTTTGAGAAAGTCGGGTTTCATGAAACCCGACTCGACCCTAAAAAAGGCAAAGTCGCTCATCTCTAATTGAGACATTTCTAAGGTCTTATGAACTATTCAAGGGACTTCAATGAGAATTTCGCAGACAAGGCCAGACTTTCATATGATCTTTTAAAAGGTGAAAACAGTGATTACTTTGGGCCTTGGGGTTATGAACAACAAACTATATTTGAACAATTGAAAATGAATTTACAAAATGCACCTGCTTTGCCCACAGTAGCTCCTTCGGCTCCATTTGCTTTGCAAGTGCACACATCAGAGATATCAGTGTCTGCTGTGCTGTTACAGTTGCAGGGAGAAGAGTGGAGAATTTTGGGCTATTTTTCTAAGCTTTTCTCACCTATTGAAAGAGGTTTTGAGACCTGTGTAAGACACCTGGTCGGGGTGTACTTTGCAGTCAAAGCAACCGAACATATTGTTGGGTTCAACAAAATCATTTTGCAAACTCCTCATTCTACACTAAAACTTGTCTTTGAGAACAATATCCCAGGTGTGTCACATCAGAGATTTGCTCAATGGTTATTATCATTGTCTCCCAAACAAATTGAGGTAGATTATAAGGCCAAATTTGTTCTTCCTCAGCTGATGCAATATGAAGGGCAAACTCATGATTGTTTACAGTCTTTTCAGGATCCTAGTCCATCACTTTTCAGATGGAAAGCAGAAGTAACAGATGAATCAATTTTTGTAGATGGTTCCAGATTCTATTCAGATGGGCACTATTATTCAGGATATGCCATTTTTTATCCCAAAAGAGTACAGGTTATGAAGCACAAATTACCGAGTCATTTTTCAGCTCAAAGGGCAGAGCTAGAAGCAGTAAAAATGGTACTACAGCTGAACAAAGCAGATGATCAGTGTCCCATTGCAAGCTACAGCGACAGCTCCTATGTTGTTAGATCACTGACAGATTGGGAAAAAAGAGGCTATGTAGATTCATCTAATAAGACTCTTGTACACAGTGACACAAAAAACAATTTTTGAGATAGCATCAAAAAACCTTAATGGTTTTGCTATTGTCAAAGTTCCTGCCCATAAAAAATTTGATGATGAATTATCTGTTGGAAATGCAACCACAGATATGCTAGCCAAAGAGGCAGCCCTGACAGGAGAAGAAGTGTTTGAATCTGAGCCTCTCAAAGTTTCTGCAGTTCAAAGAACAGACACGCATATCCCTTCTTTTGCAGAAGAACAAGAAAAAGACTCATCTCTTGTTGCTTCCCGGGTTGATCCAAAACCTCCCATTGTTTGTGAAAATGGGGTTTTGTGTCATGACTTAAACGGGGAGTTGCGTCCTATTGTACCAAAACATCTACAGGTTGAGTTCACAAAATACAATCGAGAAAGTTTGGTTCATTTGGGCCAACAGAAATTATTAGGCATTCTCAGAGAGAAATTTTACTGGGAAAAGATGGAAGAGACAGTGCAAAGTATTGTTCAATCATGTCTCATTTGTGCCCAAATTAATCCAAGACCAAAAGGACAGAAACCGCCAGTACTCCGAATCGCACCTGCAGATGGTCCATGGTCTGCGTTACAAATCGACTACATTGGACCGTTACCATCAGGTAAAAATGGTTTCAGGTATGCATTGGTTGTAGTTGATGCTTTTTCTAAATGGGTTGACATTTTACCTGTCAGGAAAGATGATGCTTTATCTACAGCTAGAGCATTAGTTAATCATGTCTTTTGTACTTGGGGGATCCCAAGAATGATCACCTCTGATCAAGGAAGTCACTTTATAGGAAAAATCATGCAAGCAGTTTGTACTATTCTAGGGGTGCAACAACAGTTTCATGTGCCCTACCATCCACAATCCGCTGGTATTGTGGAAAGGATGAATAGGACAATAAAATCCAGAATTGCCAAGATGTTATTGGACAAAGGCAATACTTGGGTAGATGTCGTACCTTTTGTACTGTTGAGTGTGAGAGGAACAACTTCTCCCACAACTCAGTTTACTCCTTTTGAACTAATGATAGGAAGAGAAATGCCATTGATTTTTCCTCATGAACCATTTTTGTCCTCACCACAAAACGATGCTGTTGCAAGGTCCAAATGGTTGCAATTGTTGCAGGAAAACTTGAAAACGATTCTTCAACATGCTACATCAAGAATGCAGAGAATGGAGCCACCATATGAATCCAAATTCAAGAAAAGGGCTCTAGTGATGATTAAAACTTTCAGGAAGAATGGACCTTGGGAAAGTAGTTGGGAAGGTCCCTTTGAAATCATCGAAACCATGGGACAAGTTATGATTCTTGTGCAACGAGCATCTAAAGTGGTTAAAAATACCTGCAGACAACAAAGAGTGTGGGTACATGTTGATCAATGCATATTTAATATTGCAAAATAATGATATTGCATTTCTTTTAGGAAGAAATGGATTCCAATAAGAGCTGGAATACGAAACTCCATGTCCTTGATGGAAGGGATTCAGCACCAATCCTTCAGGAGAAGAAGACATTTCCCAGGAAAAGCTACTATCTGATGGGAATCACATTTTTGCTACTTTGTACTATTTCAATTGTGATCTACGCAGTAGATATTTTACATCATGGAACAAATACTAGTGAAGTAAATGAACCTTTCAAAAGAACTCTACATTCACGGAAACCAAAAGGAACTAATCTACAAAACGTAATAGATGAAGACATACCGGACGATTCAGTAGATATTACTGGAAACATTTGAATGGGTTATGGTGCAAAATGCTGTATTGAGCTACACTTCATACACGACACTGACATAATATTACATGCTGCCACAGGACCTAAGACTAAGTTCACACAGCTACAAGGAGATTATATACACAATATTAAGACAGGCACATGGGAATGTGTTATTCTGGAATATAGAGATAAGAGGTGAAGAGAAAGCTGTGTGGTCAGGAGATATTACAAATGATATGATCGCAAAAGGGAAAGTTGGAGCATCCAAAACAGATATTTGGTTAAGGACACAACTTTTTGGGAAAGTTTTGGACCCTTCATTTCTTTCTATTACAGAAGGAGATGAAGATTGGGTAAAAACATGGAACTTTAAGATAACCAGAGAACCAGTAAAAGTACAGGTATCCATAGTTTTTACAGTATCAAATACTATAGCTCCAGAAGTAAGAGTTACACCACAAGCAGTATATAGTCAAGAAAATATGTCTCCTTTATTATTAAAATGCAGCACAAGGTTAGAGTTACCTTCAGAATCTCTGTAAACATGGACCAAAGATAGATTATTTTTGGGAAGTTTTTCAAATGGTCCAACAAATGTTATACACAGAGGTCAATCTGGTAATGTGAGATGGTTGAATAAGGATTTTATTTTTCTGTAGATAATCCATCTCCTAAAGATTCTGGACTTTACCAATGTTGTGTTTTTACAAAAAATAACTACAAACAATGTAAAGCCACCAATCTGAAAATGATTGAACAAGCATTACAAAGTGGAATTACATCTTTAGGATTAATGAGAAATTTGCCTACAGAATATAACTTTGCGTTAAATCATACAGATTTGTGGGTAAATAAGTGGTTAGGATGTGAACAGAACATTTGTGCAGGAACATCACTGACTCCAGTGTCAGGAAGAGAAGAAACCTTGGTTCCTATAAGTGTTCTGGGACTTCCTGCTAGTCACACACAATTGTTATATTATCAATTACAGTACACAGATTTTGCATTTGATGGTATAAGCACTGAACAATTAGACATTTCTTCATGCTTAAATTTTGTTTCTAAGGTAATGTGTCTACCTGGACTGGATAAAGTCATTTATCATTCATATTTTCATAATCATACCTCATGTCATGCCAAAGTTGAGAATGTACACGCAATACATGACTTGGTGACACCAGTAAGCGCAAACAAGATTTGTTCCCAAGTTATGTCAGGAAAAGAAGTTGTTTCTGCATTCTTTTTATCTTGTGTACATGCTGAAAATCTGACAATAGGTTTACATAGTATTGAGGGAAATGTTAAAACTCTCACAAAGGAGGAAGGAAGTATTAATATTACATCAATGGGCTCAAGAAATCTGAAAATCCTTCCAATCCAGTTCAATTTGTCACAAGTAAATCATTTTCCTTGGGATATGTGGACGAATGAGAAAGAAAGACAAGGGTTTGTTAAGTTTGCTAACAAAACAATTAAAAGAAGCTGAAATTGTATTCAGACATGAGCAAGGTAATTTAAATGATATTGAACATGAATGGAAAAGTATGTCAGGCTCATCTTGGTGGAGAAATTTAGGAAAATCCTTAACTAGTTGGTCACAGTCTTCAGCGAAAATGGCAGCAGGAAATGTATTATCTAATAAAAATGTTATCATATTTATTATAGTCTTGCTGTGTATAATATATCAAATTATTATGTGTAAAATTAAGAGAATTTATAAAAATATAAAGATAGAAATGAAAAAGGAAGATGATATTTTAAGAGAGATGTTAAAACGGAAAAATATAACTCTCTGATTTAATTTTTATTTTTACAATAGGTTTGAAATTCAGATGACATTCAAAACATGTTGATACAAGGTTTTCAGAATAAAGAATGAATGTGATATGAATGGTGAGAGAATGAGTTTAGGATTGATTATGATATTTCTCTAAATCATAATCAGGGGGAACTGTAAAATATTAGTATTTCAATAATAAAAAATATAAATTACTTAACATATATGCAGAGTCTAGGAAGCAGAAACTCTGGCTAGTTGGTGACTGAGCTATTCTGAGGATTTTGGCTCATACATCTGTTCCCTGTTTGTCAAAACTATAGGGCATTGGTCAGAACTGTCAATATGTGGCTATTTGCAGGTTGTAAATGGTTCCAAAGGTCAAAGGCCATAAGCTTAAGTTTTTCAAAGGTAATGCATAATAACTAATATGTATATTCTATAAGTATATGGTGTTGTTGAAATATGGAAGAAGCTACAAACATAGCGGCAGATCACCATATGTGGTTATGAGACAGGAAAAATAGACACTAATGCAAGTGCATGGGTCAAAATAGTATAAAAGCTGACCTAACTCCTGTACAGAGAGATCTCTCATATCTTGAGAATCTCGAACACGTACCACATCTTGCCTCAAGACAATATGTAAGAACCAATGAATGCTTGTTTTCTCTTCTATTAATCTAATATTTATTTTTGTGTGCTATGAACTTACTTTTCTTAATTTTTGTAATCACTTTTTGAATGAACAAGTAAACAAGATTTATTTTATCCACACAATTCAATATTGTTTTCCTTTCTATCCTCACCATGCTCTTACTTAAGAAAAAAGTAAGAAAGAGATATTTTTTCTTCACACACCAAGAAGATGGAGATCACTAGAGTTGAGCGACTTTTGGTTTTTTAGGGTCGCGTTTCGTTTCGTGAAACCCGACTTTTCCAAAAGTCGGGTCGAGCAAGATCGTCCGATTATAGGGAAAAGTCGGGGTCGTCCCGAAACACGAAACCCAATGTAAGTCAATGGGGAATAAAAGTCGGCAGTGAGAGGAGGACAGGAAACACACCAACAGTGCCCATTTGAATGCCAAAAGCATCAATTCTTCTTACTTAAGCTTGTCAACCTTAATTAACTTCATAATATAAGTTACGCACTGAAAAATGGGTGTTATTTGGCTAAAGTTGAGGGGGGGGAGGGCTGGCTGCAGGTTTTCATGTGCCCTGGGCGAAAGAGCGCCCCTTTAACACATACCACAACTCATCATGCTCCGATACGGCAGATAAATAGCGGTATAGTACAATGAAAAATGCCTCACTTTTTACATCTCATGACGAGGCCCATCTATTTCTCCATACAGAATCATTGGTCCCATATAATGTTTGAAACAGTATATGATGAGCTCCACATAATGCTACAGTATATGTTGGTCCCCATGGATGAAGCTCCACTGTCTTATGGGCCCAAATAATGCTCCAAACATAATGGGCCCCATTTCTAATGCTCTAGTGTATAATGGGCCCTGTAAATGCTGCTCCAGTGTCTGATGTCCACCTTTGGAATGTTCCAGTGTATGGTGGGCCCCATCTATCATTCTCCAGAGTATAGTGCTCCCCAAAAATTGCTGTCCCAACATTGAAAACAATCAAATAAGTCTCCTCGCTAGGGAATCCCTGTACTTGTCTGGACAGGTGCTGTAGCTTGCTTAACAGCTCGCCAGCCATTCTCACGCCCAGTATGGATTGCACGTCATTGCACAAAGGTTAGAAAGGGTACCGTATCCCCGGATAACATGTATGGATAGCGTACACATTCAAAATATATGTCTATACAGCATGAGGCAGGCTCAGACGGTGTTAGGCCCAGTATGGATTGCACGTCATTGCACAAAGGTTAGAAAGGGTACCGTATCCCCGGATAACATGTATGGATAGCGTACACATTCAAAATATATGTCTATACAGCATGAGGCAGGCTCAGACGGTGTTAGGCCCAGTATGGATTGCACGTCATTGCACAAAGGTTAGAAAGGGTACCGTATCCCTGGATAACATGTATGGATAGCGTACACATTCAAAATATATGTCTATACAGCATGAGGCAGGCTCAGACGTGTTAGGCCCAGTATGGATTGCACATCATTGCACAAAGGTTAGAAAGGGTACCGTATCCCCGGATAACATGTATGGATAGCGTACACATTCAAAATATATGTCTATACAGCATGAGGCAGGCTCAGACGGTGTTAGGCCCAGTATGGATTGCACGTGATTGCACAAAGGTTAGAAAGGGTACCGTATCCCCGGATAACATGTATGGATAGCGTACACATTCAAAATATATGTCTATACAGCATGAGGCAGGCTCAGACGGTGTTAGGCCCAGTATGGATTGCACGTCATTGCACAAAGGTTAGAAAGGGTACCGTATCCCCGGATAACATGTATGGATAGCGTACACATTCAAAATATATGTCTATACAGCATGAGGCAGGCTCAGACGGTGTTAGGCCCAGTATGGATTGCACGTCATTGCACAAAGGTTAGAAAGGGTACCGTATCCCCGGATAACATGTATGGATAGCGTACACATTCAAAATATATGTCTATACAGCATGAGGCAGGCTCAGACGGTGTTAGGCCCAGTATGGATTGCACGTCATTGCACAAAGGTTAGAAAGGGTACCGTATCCCTGGATAACATGTATGGATAGCGTACACATTCAAAATATATGTCTATACAGCATGAGGCAGGCTCAGACGGTGTTAGGCCCAGTATGGATTGCACGTCATTGCACAAAGGTTAGAAAGGGTACCGTATCCCCGGATAACATGTATGGATAGCGTACACATTCAAAATATATGTCTATACAGCATGAGGCAGGCTCAGACGGTGTTAGGCCCAGTATGGATTGCACGTCATTGCACAAAGGTTAGAAAGGGTACCGTATCCCTGGATAACATGTATGGATAGCGTACACATTCAAAATATATGTCTCAGGAGGCAGGCTCAGACGGTGTCAGGCACAGTATGGATTTGACGGCCCAGATTACACAGCGGAGGAGCAGGGAGAGGTAAAGATTGCAAATGCTGGGGCCCTGCCCAAGCAAGGGGGGCCCACTCTTGGGCGTCGGTACTGGCACTGGGCCCCTCATAGTACAGCGGTGTGTCTGACGGCGGGTGTGCACCACCACCGTCAGAGACACTTGATTGCACTATGAGGGACCCTGTGCCAGTGCCCGCGCCCAAGAGTCGGCCTACCCACCTGTCCAGGGCAACGGCACTCGCACGGTGTCGTGCGCTAGGTGGTTACCCCGGCCATGGGGGGGGAGGCAGCACAGTTAGGGAGTTTTAGAAAGTGGCATATGTTGATGTTGGACATTCAGCTGATGCAAAAGGCGAAATAGGTGAAGTACCAGGAAGAGGTGGACCAAAGCAAGCCATTTTTCTGTCACCCTATGTGTCATCAGGGGAAGGTGGGACAAAATCCTTGGAAACCCATGTGTGGTTCATTTTAATGAAGGTTAGATCATCCACATTTTGGGTTGACAGACGGGTCCTTTTTTCTGTCAGGATTGATCCAGCTGCACTGAAGACTCTTTCCGATAGCACACTTGCAGCTGGGCAAGCGAGCTCCTGTAAGGCATATTGGGCCAATTCAGGCCAGGTGTCCAGTTTAGCGGCCCAATAGTCAAAGGGGAATGACCTGTGTGGGAGAACATCGATATGGGAGGAAAAGTAGTTTGTAACCATAGTTGACAACTGCTGTCTCCTGTCACTTTCCATCGATGCAGTATTACCAGTTGTGTGAGCGGTATTTGAAAAATCAGTCCACAACATTGTCATGAAACCCCTGTCTCCAACGCCACTTCTGCTGTGTGCACCACGAACACCTCTGCCAAGCTGCCCCTGGCCCGTACGGCTCGTGTGAGAACCATCACCGCTGCTGTGTGCTGGAATGCCTCAAGCAACCGATTTACCAGAGTTGCTTGTTTATTAGCCAATATTAGGTCAAGGTTCTCCTGTGGCATGATGTTTTGTAATTTGCCTTTATAGCGTGGATCCAGGATGCTGGCCAACCAGTAGTCATCATCGTTCATCATTTTGGCAATGCGGGGGTCCCTTTTTAGGATCCGCAAGGCATAATCTGACATGTGGGCCAATGTTCCCGGTGTCAATGCTGCACTGCGAGTGCTGGGTGGAGGAGCACTTTCTGGCAAATCCACATCCCTCCAGTCACGCACAAACCCTGTACCAGACCTTGCCGCACCAACATTTTCACTTGCCCCACGAGATGCATCCTCCTCCCCTAAGTAATCATCCCCATCATCCTCCTCCTCCTCCTCCTCTTCTTCCTCCACCTCATCCAGGAGAGGTCCCTGAGCAGACAATGGCTGAATGTCATCAAGGATTCCCTCCTCCTCTTCCTCCTCATTAACATTGGCTGCAGACGCCTGCTCCTTAAGGTGCGTCAAAGTTTGCATGAGCAGACGCATAAGTGGGATGCTCATGCTTAGGATGGCGTCGTCTGCGCTTACCAGCCGTGTGCATTCCTCAAAACACTGAAGGACTTTACAAAGGTCTTTCAGCTTCGACCACTGCACGCCTGTCAACTCCATGTCTGCTCTCAAAGTGCCTGGCCGTGTATCCTCCCACAAATGCATTATGGCCTGCCTCTGCTCGCACAGCCGCTCCACCATGTGCAGGGTGGAGTTCCACCTTGTTGCAATGTCGATAATGAGGCGGTGGTTGGGAAGGTGGAGCAATCGCTGCAGCTTCTGCATACGAACGGAGTGTACAGGCGACTGGCGGATGTGCGCGCACAGTCTTCGCACCTTCTGGAGCAGGGCTGTTAACTCCGGATAATTTTTGAGGAAGCACTGCACCACCAGGTTCAAGGTGTGAGCCAAGCAAGGTATGTGGCTAAGTTTTGAAAGGGCTATGGCTGCCACAAAATTACGGCCGTTATCACTAACTACCTTGCCTGCCTCAAGATGTACACTGCCCAGCCATGACTCAGTTTGTCGCTTCAAGTACTCGGCCAGCACCTCGGCGGTGTGTCTGTCGCCCAAACACATCATCTGCAACACAGCCTGCTGACGCTTTCCACTAGTTGCTCGATAGGGGGACACATCGTGTGCAACAGTGGCAGCTGCAGATGGAGTGCTCGTACGACTGCGCTCTGTGGACGAGCTTTCGCTTTTGGAGGAGGAGGAGGAGGGTCGAACGCCTACAGCCAACTGTTTCCTATACCGTGGGCTAGGCAGCACTGTCCCACCACCGCTGTCCCCTGTGGACCCTGCATCCACCACATTAACCCTGTGTGCAGTGATGGACACGTAACGGCCCTGGCCATGCCGAATGGACCATGCATCAGTTGTGAGGTGCACCTTTCCGCTCACTGACTGCTTGAGTGCATGGACAATGCGGTCTTTCACATGATGGTGGAGGGCTGGGATGGCTTTGCGAGAGAAGAAGTGGCGACTGGGTAGGTCATAGCGTGGTACTGCATAGGCCATGAGTTCGCGGAAAGCTGTGCTTTCCACCAACCGAAAGGGCATCATCTCAAACGAGATTAGTTTGGCAATGTGGGCGTTCAAACCCAGTGTACGCGGATGAGAGACTGAGTATTTTCTTGACCTACTCATAGTGTCTGGGAGGGTGAGCTGGACTTGAGAGCTGCATATGGTGGAAGTAGTGGTGGACAGGGCGGACTGAGAGAGGGTTGATGATGGTGATGGAGTTGGTGTTCTTTCTGATGGCCTAGAATCAGTCTTTCGTTGATATAACAGTGAGATTCCCTGACTGCTGTGGCCTTGCAACGACACCTCAACATTTGCTGCTGTGCTAACCGGTGGGCTTACAGTGGGGGAAACAATGTAGTGTTGCTGACTACCTTCGTTGTGATCAGTTGCACATGTGGCACTTGAGGTTTGGTGTTGTGTCCACGCTTGCAAGTGCATGCTGGTTAAATGTCTAAGCATGAAACTGGTATTCAAATTGTTCAGATTTTTCCCTCGGCTAAAGGTCTTTGCGCACTTCTTACAGATAACCTTGGCCTGATCATGAGGATTTTGTTCAAAAAAGTGCCACACTGCACTCTTCCTACTTTGGCAGACATTTTGCGGCCTAGCACGCTGTGATCTTTTGACCCTCTGGACAAGCTGTCCAGCAACTCTTTTGATGTTTGGAACCTGTCTTTGGAGTGCTCCGGGCCTGCCAGATAACAGCTGTTGCGATGTCGATGTCTGCTGTGGATGCTCCTCATCTGAGCTATTGGAAGCAGCACCCTCTTCCCCCAATGGATGCCAATCTGGGTCAACAACTGGGTCATCCATCACCTCCTCTTCTATGTCATGTGCACCTTTCTCTGTGTCACCGTGTATGGTGGCATAGTGTGCGGCTAGGGGCACCTGAGTCTCATCAGGGTCAAAATCTGGCTCTGTACACTGCGAGGACAATGTAGTGCTCTGAGTGAATGTACCAGCAGAATCATCCATCAGCGGCTGTGCATCAGTGCACTCCATGTCAGATTCATCTTGGCCTGGGTAATTCACCATTTGACTTGATAATCCAGGCATGGTATGTGAAAACAGCTCCATGGAGTAATCAGTAGTATGGCCTGCGTCATCCTTCAATCTTGGTTGGGGTGAAGGACACAAGGAAAGGTGTGGTTTATGAACATGAGCCTCCAATGACGACTCAGTGCTTTTACTTTTTACAACTGAAGAAGAGGAGGCGATAGAGCTGGAGGCTGAGTCAGCAATGTAAGACAAAACTTTTTCCTGATGCTCTGCCTTTAAAAGCGGTTTGCCAACTCCTAGAAAACTAAGCGTTCGAGGCCTTATGTAGCCAGACGATGACGCAGGGTCAGCACCTCCTGCATTCGGTCCTATTTTGCTCTTGCCACTACCATCAGATCCACCACCAACACCATCATTACCAGCTGCCAACCCCCGCCCAATTCCACGGCCTCTTCCACCAGCCTTCCTCATTTTTGGTAGCAATGTAGACAAAATCCAACAAACTATATAGTAATGTAAAACAAGGTACAAGGTGTCTATAGGACAGGGGAGATTTAGAATTTCTGCACACACTTGTGGACAGTGGACACTTTTGGATTGTGTGAGGCCCAATGATATCTGAGCGCTATGTGACATGCTCGATGGCACAGCTGCCTGTGACCAAAGTGACGAGAGGATAATGGAGATTTTGAATCTCTGCGTACACTTTTGGACACTGGACACTTGTAGATTGTGTGAGGCCCACTGATATCTGAGCGCTATGTGACACGCTCGATGGCACAGCTGCCTGTGGCCAAAGTGACGAGAGGATAATGGAGATTTTGAATCTCTGCGTACACTTTTGGACACTGGACACTTGTAGATTGTGTGAGGCCCACTGATATCTGAGCGCTATGTGACACGCTCGATGGCACAGCTGCCTGTGACCAAAGTGACGAGAGGATAATGGAGATTTTGAATCTCTGCGTACACTTTTGGACACTGGACACTTGTGGATTGTGTGAGGCCCACTGATATCTGAGCGCTATGTGACACGCTCGATGGCACAGCTGCCTGTGACCAAAGTGACGAGAGGATAATGGAGATTTTGAATCTCTGCGTACACTTTTGGACACTGGACACTTGTGGATTGTGTGAGGCCCACTGATATCTGAGCGCTATGTGACACGCTCGATGGCACAGCTGCCTGTGACCAAAGTGACGAGAGGATAATGGAGATTTTGAATCTCTGCGTACACTTTTGGACACTGGACACTTGTAGATTGTGTGAGGCTCACTGATATCTGAGCGCTATGTGACACGCTCGATGGCACAGCTGCCTGTGACCAAAGTGACGAGAGGATAATGGAGATTTTGAATCTCTGCGTACACTTTTGGACACTGGACACTTGTGGATTGTGTGAGGCCCACTGATATCTGAGCGCTATGTGACACGCTCGATGGCACAGCTGCCTGTGACCAAAGTGACGAGAGGATAATGGAGATTTTGAATCTCTGCGTACACTTTTGGACACTGGACACTTGTGGATTGTGTGAGGCCCACTGATATCTGAGCGCTATGTGACACGCTCGATGGCACAGCTGCCTGTGACCAAAGTGACGAGAGGATAATGGAGATTTTGAATCTCTGCGTACACTTTTGGACACTGGACACTTGTAGATTGTGTGAGGCCCACTGATATCTGAGCGCTATGTGACACGTTCGATGGCACAGCTGCCTGAGACCAAAGTGACGAGAGGATAATGGAGATTTTGAATCTCTGCGTACACTTTTGGACACTGGACACTTGTGGATTGTGTGAGGCCCACTGATATCTGAGCGCTATGTGACACGCTCGATGGCACAGTTGCCTGTGACCAAAGTGACGAGGGGATAATGGAGATTTTGAATCTCTGCGTACACTTTTGGACACTGGACACTTGTGGATTGTGTGAGGCCCACTGATATCTGAGCGCTATGTGACACGCTCGATGGCACAGCTGCCTGTGACCAAAGTGACGAGAGGATAATGGAGATTTTGAATCTCTGCGTACACTTTTGGACACTGGACACTTGTAGATTGTGTGAGGCCCACTGATATCTGAGCGCTATGTGACACGCTCGATGGCACAGCTGCCTGTGACCAAAGTGACGAGAGGATAATGGAGATTTTGAATCTCTGCGTACACTTTTGGACACTGGACACTTGTGGATTGTGTGAGGCCCACTGATATCTGAGCGCTATGTGACACGCTCGATGGCACAGCTGCCTGTGACCAAAGTGACGAGAGGATAATGGAGATTTTGAATCTCTGCGTACACTTTTGGACACTGGACACTTGTGGATTGTGTGAGGCCCACTGATATCTGAGCGCTATGTGACACGCTCGATGGCACAGCTGCCTGTGACCAAAGTGACGAGAGGATAATGGAGATTTTGAATCTCTGCGTACACTTTTGGACACTGGACACTTGTGGATTGTGTGAGGCCCACTGATATCTGAGCGCTATGTGACACGCTCGATGGCACAGCTGCCTGTGACCAAAGTGACGAGAGGATAATGGAGATTTTGAATCTCTGCGTACACTTTTGGACACTGGACACTTGTGGATTGTGTGAGGCCCACTGATATCTGAGCGCTATGTGACACGCTTGATGGCACAGC
Organism: Dendrobates tinctorius; assembly: GCF_039654945.1. Classification (NCBI taxonomy): domain Eukaryota; kingdom Metazoa; phylum Chordata; class Amphibia; order Anura; family Dendrobatidae; genus Dendrobates; species Dendrobates tinctorius. The sequence goes on along the minus strand of NW_027361827.1, from coordinate 5,834,873 downwards.
TGCCTGTGACCAAAGTGACGAGAGGATAATGGAGATTTTGAATCTCTGCGTACACTTTTGGACACTGGACACTTGTGGATTGTGTGAGGCCCACTGATATCTGAGCGCTATGTGACACGCTCGATGGCACAGCTGCCTGTGACCAAAGTGACGAGAGGATAATGGAGATTTTTGAATCTCTGCGTACACTTTTGGACACTGGACACTTGTGGATTGTGTGAGGCCCACTGATATCTGAGCGCTATGTGACACGCTCGATGGCACAGCTGCCTGTGACCAAAGTGACGAGAGGATAATGGAGATTTTGAATCTCTGCGTACACTTTTGGACACTGGACACTTGTGGATTGTGTGAGGCCCACTGATATCTGAGCGCTATGTGACACGCTCGATGGCACAGCTGCCTGTGACCAAAGTGACGAGAGGATAATGGAGATTTTGAATCTCTGCGTACACTTTTGGACACTGGACACTTGTGGATTGTGTGAGGCCCACTGATATCTGAGCGCTATGTGACACACTCGATGGCACAGCTGTGACAAAAGTGACTAGAGGATAAGGGAGATTGGATTGCTTTTAAAAAAGCAGTTTGCGGAGCAGTGGGTAAACAGCAATGCCAGCGTGTCAGGAAGCCTTAAAAGGCAGCCCAACAACCAACACCACTGATACACCACAATATAGCCTCCCCTTGCACTGCACACACAGTGACTTGTGTGTTGAGCAGGCCAAATCGCTAGCAGCAGAAGCAGTTTTTTTGTCTTCTTCCCTGCCTAACGCTCTCCCTACAGAATCAGCAGCAACCTCTCCCTATACTAAGATCGGCAGAAGTAAGATGGCGGTCGGCGTGCACGCCCTTTTATACCCCCTGTGACGCCCACCAAAGCAAGCCAATCACTTGCATGCCCTTCTGAAAGATGGTGGTGACCCGTGCCTAGGTCATCACGTTGCCCACAGTGTCCGTGGATCCTGATTGGCTGAAAAAGAGCGCAAAACAAACTTTTGAAACGCGATTTTGGCGCGTAAGTCGCCGACCTCGTGGCCGACCTCATCCTAGGGTCGGGTTTCGTTTCATGAAACCCGACTTTGCCAAAAGTCGGCAACTTTTGAATTTTTTCGACCCGTTTCGCTCAACTCTAGAGATCACAGCTGCAAAACATGTGCAAAAAAGGCCATGAATTTATGGAAAATCATTTTCTCTTGGGCAAAGTTTATCTTACTAAAGTGGTACCAAATGAGGCATACACATCTCTCATGTCTACTCAGCGTGAGATGATTGAAAGATGATGTATTCTGATTTGTCCATGTCTACTTTTTGAAAGCGAGCAGAAAAGAAGGATGATATAGTGGGAAGATGTGTGATTTTGGTCTGTAAGGAGGTGATGTCAGCTACAGATAATCACAATGATTAAGGCAGCACGACCGCTGAAACGCATTTGATTTTAAATGCACTTTTAGCCTGTGACTGTCACTGGTAAGAATTACCCGTTTTTTTTGTGTCTCTGGATATAAAGATAGATTTTGGACTTATGTGCTTTAAATAAAAATGGAATTCAAGGTATTTTTTATGGCTATCACCCACGCTGGACTTTTGCTTCACCTTCATACTACTTGCAGCACTGCATGATTAACGCGGTGGTACGGGAGAGGAGGTGAGCTGATCTTTGTTGCTTTTTTTTTCCTAAATCACAGGGGTGCACAAGTGATAATCAGACACCTACTAAAGGAAGAGGCTGCCTGATATACCCGGTACGTATCACAAAGCTTCCGGGTCAGGACTCCTGCAGCATAAAGAACCAGAGGCGCGCCGTGGCCTTATCTGCATAGTGCACGTGCGCATGAGACGCGATCCCGGAGCTGGCCGCGAGACCGGAAGAGAGGACACCAAGCGGCGCGATCCCGATCCAGAGACACGCCGGGTTGCCGAGGCAAGATAAGTATGGTGGGATGGTGAGACAGTGTTCAAAAGGACCTCACCCGGAAACTTTTGTATATGTAGTGAGCTGGGTTATGGTACTGTATCTATGTAGTAAGCTTGGTTATGTTCCCATATCTATATAGTAAGATTAGTTATGGTACCATATATAAGAAGTAAGCTTGGTTCCAGTACCATATCTATGGAGTAAGCTTGGCTCTGTTACCGTATCTATGCAGTAATCTGGTTTCTGCTACCATAATTATGTGGTAAGCTTAGTTATATTCCCGTATCTATGTAGGCAGGCTTGGTTCTGTTGCTGTATCCTTGTAGTAGACTTAGCACGTTTCTCTTTCCATATCTCTGTAGTTAGCTTGGTTCTGTTCACATATCTATGTAGTAAGCTTGGTTCTGCTCTCATAACTCAGTAGTAAGCTCTGTTCTGCTCGCTTACCTCTGTAGTAAGATTGGTTCTGTTCTGATATCTTTATAGTAAGTGCTGTCCTGCTCCCATGTGTCTGTAGTAAGCTCACTTATACTCCCTTATCTCTGTAGTAAGCTCGGTTCTAGTTTTATATCTCTTTAGTAAGCTTGGTTCTGCTCCCATGTCTCTGTAGTAAGCCCAGTTTTGCTCCCATATTACTGTAGTAAGCTCAGTTCTGATCCTATTTCTCTATAGTAAGCTCACTTCTGTTCCCATATCTCAGTAGTATACCCTTTTCTGCTCCCATATCTCTGTAGTAAGCTCAGTGTTAGGGCTGGCAGAACGCACCAAATAATAAAATAATAGTAAGGTGCGTTTGCAGCCCGGGGTCCACCGTGCAGGGGTTGTAAACTGCTGCTTAGTAATGGCGGAAGTATAAAGCGGTTTACAAGAGGTCACATGTGGGTTAAGATCACCCAATGTGAGCAGAAGCGAACTCTGTTACGACACAGAGCTGTGCCACCGCTGAACATAAATGCCGGAGCCTGTTAAAATCACAGCACTCGGCAAGAGAGCGCTCAGTATGAAGTCACAAAACTCAGCCCCAAGGACATGAGGTCTGAGTCCCTCTAGACCTACTCAGCGCGCACCTGCAGTAGCCACTATAGCTGCTGACTAAGGTGGAGTGTCAAGCACGTGCACCGTGGTGTGCAGAGCCACTGGTGGACACTGATGTTAGTCTCAGACACTGCCTCTACCTACACCGAAGCCTGGGCGCTTAACAGGCTAGGCTGCACAACACGTGTACCAAGTGTAGGGGTTTCAAATGAGTCAGTCATCAGAGACATTCATACCTGCATACAACACTCACTCCTCATAGTCTGGTAATGCAGTCTATACTAGCGCATGGCCGAGCGGCCATGCGAACCTTTTATAGCCGCGTTCTTTCAGGTCCTTCCTGACCTTTCTGATGGTCCAGTCCGAGCTGGACCTGAGCATGGGCATGCTCGGTGGACTGAAAAGAGGACTTAGTCCCTGAAGTAGCTCGCTGCTGACCAGCATGCATTGCTATAGTTCAGGGGTGGGGAACCTCAGGCCCCTGGGCCATTTACGGCTCTTGATGACCTTTTATCCAGCCCCCGGGGCAGATTCTCAGGGACGCAGGGCTTTGGCAGGGAGTTGTATCTTGATTGCCATCAGCTCATTAATATCTTCTTACTATGTGAGCACACACACGCAGTTTTCACTACTGAACACTGAGGATCGTGCAATGAAAGATTACATCCTGACACTAGAGTCAGAGTCAGGATGTACTTTAGGGCGGAGTTTGTACGGCCCCCGAAGGATGGTATAAATATCAAAATGGCCCTTGGCAGAAAAAAGATTCCCCACCCCTGCTATAGTTGGACCAGAGGTGGCAACAAGCAACCAAACCCACTGAGCTAGTCTGGGCAGAGCGCCGGGACCGACAAGTCTGCTGAGCAACCTCCTCTGCTGAAGAGGAATGGGAGACCGGCGGAAGCAAGCCTCGGGATTCCCGCTGTGCAGCGACAGGAGCCTGATGCCTAACACTCGGTACTGCACCCTTATTTCTGTATTAAGCTTGACTCTGCTTCCATATCTCTGTAGTAAGCTCGGTTCTGCTCCGATATCTCTTTAGTAAGCTCGCTTCTGTTCTCATATCTCAGTAGTAAGCCCTTTTCTGCTCCCATATCTCTGTAGTAAGCTCAGTACTGCACCCTTATTTCTGTGGGAAGCTCAGTTCTGCTCACATATCTCTGTAGTAGTAGAAAACACCGTGTGCACTACTGTAGTGGTGCCAAGTTAGGTTCCCAAACCATATATGATAAAATGAAAACCTGGCACTCAACTTAATGCTTGGTGAGGCAGTTTATTGTAGTACCAGAAAACGTTTCGGTCAATATAGACCTTCATCAGTTACTACAGTGTGAAAAAAATAAATAAATAAACCAAAATAAATAAAGTATGTACAAAAATCACATAAAATACAATTCGGTCGTGGATATATACAATATTATACAAGAAATACTACAACAGAGACAAAAAGATATATCTTGGGTGCTCAGATTGAAGGAGAAAAGGATAAGACATACCGTGCTATTATTTTTGAAAGTAGCTTGAAAGAGGGCGCTTTTTGTTATTCACTGATAACGCCTAAAAAGAAGTGATTGGCGCTGTTAAAGTGTATACATAAGGTCAATTAGGTGGTGTTACAGAATGGTACATACCAGTAATCAAATGGTCAGAATGCTGCTGTAACGCAGGATAATCTGTAAGGTAAACGTCATGTAGGATGTCATAAGTATCAGGATCCTGACAGTGCCGGCGTACAGCCTCCGCTGAGCAGGGACTCACCCGCACTCTAGGGACCCCTGGGAACCAGAATAGCCGGAAAGTATAGGTGCACAGGACCTTAGTGATGAAGTTTAGCAAGCCGGCACGGGACCTACGGTCATGTGACTGCAAGGGGGCAGGGCTTAGCGTCCTGCTTTCAGAGAAGACAGCAAACTCAGAGTCAGGCAAAAGGGAGGTCGTTGACAGTACAGACAGCGAGGTACAAGAGGGGTAAACAGATGGGAGATCAGACAAAGCCAAAGGTCATACACAAGAGGGCGATGCGGTACCAAAGGAACGAGCAGAAAGAAGTCGGGTCACAAGCAGAGAGTCATACACGAGAGGTAGCGCAGTACAAGAGGGACAGGCAGAACTCGTAACAGGGACAGAACCGAATCAAAACCAAACAAGCAAGCAAGATATCAGGCACAAGGCACATGTACGCACAAGGTCAACTAACTCAGCCGAGGGCAGGAGTATAACTGACACCGGACCTAGGTCCAGTGAGCATTAAATAGCCGCCCTCTGCCAGGGAGAGGCGAAACAATTAACCCCCAATCAGACCAGGATGGGCCAAAGCGAAACCCCGTCCTGGATCATGACAATAAGACAGCGGTAAAGTATGCTGTATATCAAAGTTGTGAGTGTCGCTATAAATGGCGTGGTAGTTACCTTAATAGTTGAAAATATCAGCGCAGTCTGGTCCTCCTGGACGTGGGTAAACACCACTTGTCAGTGGAGACAGAGGCGAGCTGAGTTTAAGTGGAGGAAGGGTGCATCTATGGCCTTGACGGACAGGAGGGTAGGGCCAATGGGAGAGAGCTGGGTGGTGACGTCAGCTAAACTAAGATGGCTGCGCACTCAGAAGCAAAATAGGATGCATTGTAGTGTAATAAAGGGTTATAGAGTCAGGATGCACTGTTTTTCTGTGTGAAATTCATAGCGGTATAGGGGGGGAGTCTATGAGGAATGTGTATACGTCAGAATGTATTAATTATGTGACACTGTTTTTATCCGTATGATGGGTGATTATGTATCACTATGTGGGGGAAGAAAATATATGTACATGAATACATGAGAGACATTATTACACATGGAAAAAAGTGCCATGTACCATTCTGTAACACCACCTAATTGACCTTATGTATACACTTTAACAGCGCCAATCACTTCTTTTTAGGCGCTATCAGTGAATAACATAAAAAGCGCCCTCCTTCAAGCTACTTTCAAACATACTAGCGCCGTAAGTCTTATCCTTTTCTCCTTCAATATGAGCACCCAAGATGTATTTTTTGGTCTCTGTTGTAGTATTTCTTGTATAATATTGTATATATCCACGACCGAATTGCATTTTTTGTGATTTTTGTACATTATTTATTTTTGTTTACTTATTTTTTTCACACTGTAGTAACTGATGAAGGTCTATATTGACCGAATCATTTTCTGATACTACAATAAACTGCCTCACCAAGCATTAAGTTGAGTGCCAGGTTTTCATATCTCTGTAGTAAGCTCAGTTCTGCTCCCTTATCTCTGTAGTATGCTTAGTTCTGCTACCATAACTCTGTAGTAAGCTTGGTTCTGCTCTCATATCTCTGTTGTAAGCTCGGTTCTGCTCCCCCATATGTCTGTAGTAAGCTCAGTTCTGCTCCATTATCTCTGTAGTAAGTTCAGTTCTGCTCCATTATCTCTGTAGTAAGCTCAGTTCTGCTCCCATATGTCTGTAGTAAGCTCAGTTCTGCTCCATTATCTCTGTAGTAAGCTCAGTTCTGCTCCCATATGTCTGTAGTAAGCTCAGTTCTGCTCCCATATCTCAGCAGTATGCCCTTTTCTGCTCCCATGTGTCTGTAGTAAGCTCAGTACTGCACCCTTATTTCTATAGTAAGCTCAGTTCTGCTCCCATATCTCAGTAGTATGCCCTTTTCTGCTCCCATGTGTCTGTAGTAAGCTCAGTACTGCACCCTTATTTCTGTAGTAAGCTCAGTTCTGCTCCCATATGTCTGTAGTAAGCTCAGTTCTGCTCCCATATCTCAGTAGTATGCCCTTTTCTGCTCCCATATGTCTGTAGTAAGCTCAGTACTGCACCCTTATTTCTGTAGTAAGCTCAATTCTGCTCCCATATCTCTGTAGTAAGCTCAGTTCTGCTCCATTATCTCTGTAGTAAGCTCAGTTCTGCTCCATTATCTCTGTAGTAAGCTCAGTTCTGCTCCCATATGTCTGTAGTAAGCTCAGTTCTGCTCCATTATCTCTGTAGTAAGCTCAGTTCTGCTCCCATTTGTCTGTAGTAAGCTCCATTCTGCTCCCATATCTAAGTAGTATGCCCTTTTCTGCTCCCATATGTCTGTAGTAAGCTCAGTACTGCACCCTTATTTCTGTAGTAAGCTCAATTCTGCTCCCATATCTCTGTAGTAAGCTCAGTTCTGCTCCCTTATCTCTGTAGTAAACTTGGTTCTACTCCCATATATTTGTAGTAAGCTCTGTTCTGTTCCCTTATCTCTGTAGTAAACACCTTTCCAATATCTATGTAGTAATCTTGGTGTTGTTCTCATATCTATGTAGTCAGTTCAGTTGGTAAGTCTATGTAGCCGCTTTACTTCTATTGCAATATCTATGAAGCTAGTAAGCTTAATTTTGCTCCTGTATGTATGCCGCAAGCTCCGCTCTGTTCCCATATCTGTGCAGTAGCTTGTTATCTCTGCTGCTTTAATGCAGTGGCCAGAGATAAGCAAGCCAAAGGTGGGCCACTGCCTTGTGGTTGCCCCTTAGGCTAAAATGTGCCATCTAGCCTCTGTGTACAGCAGATATCAGGAAAGCGTTACCTTACCAGTATGAATAAATGCTTAGTTTTAATATAGAATAGTCTTTGTGACTTCTCAGTTATATTAATGTCCAAGACAAGCCCTTATCCTCTTTCAGTCATTGATATATGTAAAGGGTCCCTAAGTCTAAGGTAAACTCCACATGAGTGCATCATGGATGCATGAGGTGGGACTTTAGAGACTACCATCACTGCACCATCCCTGCAGCGGGAGAAACCCATCAGTCCATGTTCACCTCTTTTGCCAGGCAAAGTCTACCATCTTTTTCTTTGTTTCATGTGTGAATAATTATAACATATGATAAAAAATTGATATTGCCCCATGTGTTGAAAAAGGTGACAATTCACAAGTAATGTGCTTCATTTTTTTTTAATCAAAACCATTTTTATTGTGACAATCACAATTTGCCAGCGATACATATTACATTTTTGTATTACATAGCACTGTAAATCCATCCATTTTCAAGACATTGTTATAATTATACCTGTATTGTATCATGGTATAGCCTTAAAATTTTATTGTAAACCAATTAACAAAACTTTCCCTCCCCCCCAATTAAACTCTACTCTTCCCCAAACCCCCCTCCCCTTATCTGGTATGTCTTCTTTTCCTATGTGTTTGTTTCTGCAATATTCATTAATACATTCAGTCTTCAGATTATATAATTCCTATGCCCTTCTATATCCTACTCTAAGATAAATGTATTAAATATCACATCTCCAGCGAGAGCCTCTGAAGCAACCCGGGTACATTTGATGAATTTTCCCCATATTTCTTAACAGCACCTTTCTTAATATATATCTTTTTCTGCATTAGAATGGTGTTATTCAAGTCTCTAATTATCTGTTCAATCCTATGTGGACTATGTTTTCTCTGTGTTTGCATGGTTTTACTCCAAAAAAATGATTAGTAAACTTTTTGGTTTGGTATGAGATTGGTCCTAATTAGAGTTGAGCGACTTTTGGTTTTTTAGGGTCGCGTTTCGTTTCGTGAAACCCGACTTTTCCAAAAGTCGGGTCGAGCAAGATCGTCCGATTATAGGGAAAAGTTGGGGTCGTCCCGAAACACGAAACCCAATGTAAGTCAATGGGGAATAAAAGTCGGCAGTGAGAGGAGGACAGGAAACACACCTACAGTGCCCATTTGAATGCCAAAAGCATCAATTCTTCTTTCTTAAGCTTGTCAACCTTAATTAACTTCATATTACAAGTTACGCACTGAAAAATGGGGGTTATTTGGCTACAAACTGGGGGGGGGGGAGGGCTGGCTCCAGGTTTTCATGTGCCCTGGGCGAAAGAGCGCCCCTTTAACACATACCACAACTCATCATGCTCCGATACGGCAGAGAAATAGCGGTATAGTACAATGAAAAATACCTCACTTTTTACATCTCATGACGAGGCCCATCTATTTCTCCATACAGAATCATTGGACCCATATAATGTTTGAAACAGTATATGATGAGCTCCACATAATGCTACAGTATATGTTGGTCCCCATGGATGAAGCTCCACTGTCTTATGGGTCCAAATAATGCTCCAAACATAATGGGCCCCATTTCTAATGCTCTAGTGTATAATGGGCCCTGTAAATGCTGCTCCAGTGTCTGATGTCCACCTTTGGAATGTTCCAGTGTATGGTGGGCCCCATCTATCATTCTCCAGAGTATAGTGCTCCCCAAAAATTGCTGTCCCAACATTGAAAACAATCAAATAAGTCTCCTCGCTAGGGAATCCCTTTACTTGTCTAGACAGGTGCTGTAGCTTGCTTAACAGCTCGCCAGCCGTTCTCACGCCCAGTATGGATTGCACGTGATTGCACAAAGTTTAGAAAGGGTACCGTATCCCTGGATAACATGTATGGATAGCGTACACATTCAAAATATATGTCTCAGGAGGCAGGCTCAGACGGTGTCAGGCCCAGTATGGATTGCACGTGATTGCACAAAGGTTAGAAAGGGTACCGTATCCCTGGATAACATGTATGGATAGCGTACACATTCAAAATATATGTCTCAGGAGGCAGGCTCAGACGGTGTCAGGCCCAGTATGGATTGCACGTGATTGCACAAAGGTTAGAAAGGGTACCGTATCCCTGGATAACATGTATGGATAGCGTACACATTCAAAATATATGTCTCAGGAGGCAGGCTCAGACGGTGTCAGGCACAGTATGGATTGCACGTGATTGCACAAAGGTTAGAAAGGGTACCGTATCCCCGGATAACATGTATGGATAGCGTACACATTCAAAATATATGTCTATACAGCATGAGGCAGGCTCAGACGGTGTTAGGCCCAGTATGGATTGCACGTCATTGCACAAAGGTTAGAAAGGGTACCGTATCCCCGGATAACATGTATGGATAGCGTACACATTCAAAATATATGTCTATACAGCATGAGGCAGGCTCAGACGGTGTTAGGCCCAGTATGGATTGCACGTCATTGCACAAAGGTTAGAAAGGGTACCGTATCCCTGGATAACATGTATGGATAGCGTACACATTCAAAATATATGTCTATACAGCATGAGGCAGGCTCAGACGGTGTTAGGCCCAGTATGGATTGCACGTCATTGCACAAAGGTTAGAAAGGGTACCGTATCCCTGGATAACATGTATGGATAGCGTACACATTCAAAATATATGTCTATACAGCATGAGGCAGGCTCAGACGGTGTTAGGCCCAGTATGGATTGCACGTCATTGCACAAAGGTTAGAAGGGTACCGTATCCCCGGATAACATGTATGGATAGCGTACACATTCAAAATATATGTCTATACAGCATGAGGCAGGCTCAGACGGTGTTAGGCCCAGTATGGATTGCACGTCATTGCACAAAGTTTAGAAAGGGTACCGTATCCCCGGATAACATGTATGGATAGCGTACACATTCAAAATATATGTCTCAGGAGGCAGGCTCAGACGGTGTCAGGCACAGTATGGATTTGACGGCCCAGATTACACAGAGGAGGAGCAGGGAGAGGTAAAGATTGCAAATGCTGGGGCCCTGCCCAAGCAAGGGGGGCCCACTCGTGGGCGTCGGTACTGGCACTGGGCCCCTCATAGTACAGCGGTGTGTCTGACGGCGGGTGTGCACCACCGCCGTCAGAGACACTTGATTGCACTATGAGGGACCCTGTGCCAGTGCCCGCGCCCAAGAGTCGGCCTACCCACCTGTCCAGGGCAACGGCCCTCGCACGGTGTCGTGCGGTAGGTGGTGACCCCGGCCATGGGGGGGGAGGCAGCACAGTTAGGGAGTTTTAGAAAGTGGCATATGTTGATGTTGGACATTCAGCTGATGCAAAAGGAGAAATAGGTGAAGTACCAGGAAGAGGTGGACGAAAGCAAGCCATTTTTCTGTCACCCTATGTGTCATCAGGGGAAGGTGGGACAAAATCCTTGGAAACCCATGCGTGGTTCATTTTAATGAAGGTTAGATCATCCACATTTTGGGTTGACAGACGGGTCCTTTTTTCTGTCAGGATTGATCCAGCTGCACTGAAGACTCTTTCCGATAGCACACTTGCAGCTGGGCAAGCGAGCTCCTGTAAGGCATATTGGGCCAATTCAGGCCAGGTGTCCAGTTTAGCGGCCCAATAGTCAAAGGGGAATGACCTGTGTGGGAGAACATCGATATGGGAGGAAAAGTAGTTTGTAACCATAGTTGACAACTGCTGTCTCCTGTCACTTTCCATCGATGCAGTATTACCAGTTGTGTGAGTGGTATTTGAAAAATCAGTCCACAACATTGTCATGAAACCCCTGTCTCCAACGCCACTTCTGCTGTGTGCACCACGAACACCTCTGCCAAGCTGCCCCCGGCCCGTACGGCTCGTGTGAGAACCATCACCGCTGCTGTGTGCTGGGAATGCCTCAAGCAACCGATTTACCAGAGTTGCTTGTTTATTAGCCAATATTAGGTCAAGGTTCTCCTGTGGCATGATGTTTTGTAATTTGCCTTTATAGCGTGGATCCAGGATGCTGGCCAACCAGTAGTCGTCATCGTTCATCATTTTGGCAATGCGGGGGTCCCTTTTTAGGATCCGCAAGGCATAATCTGACATGTGGGCCAATGTTCCCGGTGTCAATGATGCACTGCGAGTGCTGGGTGGAGGAGCACTTTCTGGCAAATCCACATCCCTCCAGTCACGCACAAACCCTGTACCAGACCTTGCCACGCCAACATTTTCACTTGCCCCACGAGATGCATCCTCCTCCCCTAAGTAATCATCCCCATCATCCTCCTCCTCCTCTTCTTCCTCCACTTTGTCCAGGAGAGGTCCCTGAGCAGACAATGGCTGAATGTCATCAAGGATTCCCTCCTCCTCTTCCTCCTCATCAACATTGGCTGCAGACGCCTGCTCCTTAAGGTGCGTCAAAGTTTGCATGAGCAGACGCATAAGTGGGATGCTCATGCTTAGGATGGCGTCGTCTGCGCTTACCAGCCGTGTGCATTCCTCAAAACACTGAAGGACTTTACAAAGGTCTTTCAGCTTCGACCACTGCACGCCTGTCAACTCCATGTCTGCTCTCAAAGTGCCTGGCCGTGTATCCTCCCACAAATGCATTATGGCCTGCCTCTGCTCGCACAGCCGCTCCACCATGTGCAGGGTGGAGTTCCACCTTGTTGCAATGTCGATAATGAGGCGGTGGTTGGGAAGGTGGAGCAATCGCTGCAGCTTCTGCATACGAACGGAGTGTACAGGCGACCGGCAGATGTGCGCGCACAGTCTTCGCACCTTCTGGAGCAGGGCTGTTAACTCCGGATAATTTTTGAGGAAGCACTGCACCACCAGGTTCAATGTGTGAGCCAAGCAAGGTATGTGGCTGAGTTTTGAAAGGGCTATGGCTGCCACAAAATTACGGCCGTTATCACTAACTACCTTGCCTGCCTCAAGATGTACACTGCCCAGCCATGACTCAGTTTGTCGCTTCAAGTACTCGGCCAGCACCTCGGCGGTGTGTCTGTCGCCCAAACACATCATCTGCAACACAGCCTGCTGACGCTTTCCACTAGCTGCTCGATAGGGGGACACCTCGTGTGCAACAGTGGCAACTACAGATGGAGTGCTCGTACGACTGCGCTCTGTGGATGAGCTTTCGCTTCTGGAGGAGGAGGAGGAGGAGGGTCGAACGCCTACAGCCAACTGTTTCCTATACCGTGGGCTAGGCAGCACTGTCCCACCACCGCTGTCCCCTGTGGACCCTGCATCCACCACATTAACCCAGTGCGCATTGATGGACACGTAACGGCCCTGGCCATGCCGACTGGACCATGCATCAGTTGTGAGGTGCACCTTTCCGCTCACTGACTGCTTGAGTGCATGGACAATGCGGTCTTTCACATGATGGTGGAGGGCTGGGATGGCTTTGCGAGAGAAGAAGTGGCGACTGGGTAGGTCATAGCGTGGTACTGCATAGGCCATGAGTTCGCGGAAAGCTGTGCTTTCCACCAACCGAAAGGGCATCATCTCAAACGAGATTAGTTTGGCAATGTGGGCGTTCAAACCCAGTGTACGCGGATGAGAGACTGAGTACTTTCTTGACCTACTCATAGTGTCTGGGAGGGTGAGCTGGACTTGAGAGCTGCATATGGTGGAAGTAGCGGTGGACAGGGCGGACTGAGAGAGGGTTGATGATGGTGATGGAGTTGGTGTTCTTTCTGATGACCTAGAATCAGTCTTTCGTTGATATAACAGTGGGATTCCCTGACTGCTGTGGCCTTGCAACGACACCTCAACATTTGCTGCTGTGCTAACCGGTGGGCTTACAGTGGGGGAAACAATGTAGCGTTGCTGACTACCTTCGTTGTGATCAGTTGCACATGTGGCACTTGAGGTTTGGTGTTGTGTCCACGCTTGCAAGTGCATGCTGGCTAAATGTCTAAGCATGCAACTGGTATTCAAATTTTTCAGATTTTTCCCTCGGCTAAAGGTCTTTGCGCACTTCTTACAGATAACCTTGGCCTGATCATGAGGATTTTGTTCAAAAAAGTGCCACACTGCACTCTTCCTACTTTGGCAGACATTTTGCGGCCTAGCACGCTGTGATCTTTTGACCCTCTGGACAAGCTGTCCAGCAACTCTTTTGATGTTTGGAACCTGTCTTTGGAGTGCTCCGGGCCTGCCAGATAACAGCTGTTGCGATGTCGATGTCTGCTGTGGATGCTCCTCATCTGAGCTATTGGAAGCAGCACCCTCTTCCCCCAATGGATGCCAATCTGGGTCAACAACTGGGTCATCCATCACCTCCTCTTCTATGTCATGTGCACCTTTCTCTGTGTCACCGTGTATGGTGGTATAGTGTGCGGGAAGGGGCACCTGAGTCTCATCAGGGTCAAAATCTGGCTCTGTACACTGCGAGGACAATGTAGTGCTCTGAGTGAATGTACCAGCAGAATCATCCATCAGCGGCTGTGCATCAGTGCACTCCATGTCAGATTCATCTTGGCCTGGGTAATTCACCATTTGACTTGATAATCCAGGCATGGTATGTGAAAACAGCTCCATGGAGTAATCAGTAGGATGGCCTGCGTCATCCTTCAATCTTGGTTGGGGTGAAGGACACAAGGAAAGGTGTGGTTCATGAACATGAGCCTCCAATGACGACTCAGTGCTTTTACTTTTTACAACTGAAGAAGAGGAGGCGATAGAGCTGGAGGCTGAGTCAGCAATGTAAGACAAAACTTTTTCCTGATGCTCTGCCTTTAAAAGCGGTTTGCCAACTCCTAGAAAACTAAGCGTTCGAGGCCTTATGTAGCCAGACGATGACGCAGGGTCAGCACCTCCTGCATTCGGTCCTATTTTGCTCTTGCCACTACCATCAGATCCACCACCAACACCATCATTACCAGCTGCCAACCCCCGCCCAATTCCACGGCCTCTTCCACCAGCCTTCCTCATTTTTGGTAGAAATGTAGACAAAATCCAACAAACTATATAGTAATGTAAAACAAGGTAAAAGGTGTCTACAGGACAGGGGAGATTTAGAATTTCTGCACACACTTGTGGACAGTGGACACTTTTGGATTGTGTGAGGCCCACTGATATCTGAGCGCTATGTGACACGCTCGATGGCACAGCTGCCTGTGACCAAAATGACGAGAGGATAATGGAGATTTTGAATCTCTGTGTACACTTTTGGACACTGGACACTTGTGGATTGTGTGAGGCCCACTGATATCTGAGCGCTATGTGACACGCTCGATGGCACAGCTGCCTGTGACCAAAGTGACGAGAGGATAATGGAGATTTTGAATCTCTGCGTACACTTTTGGACACTGGACACTTGTAGATTGTTTGAGGCCTACTGATATCTGAGCGCTATGTGACACGCTCGATGGCACAGCTGCCTGTGACCAAAGTGACGAGAGGATAATGGAGATTTTGATTCTCTGCGTACACTTTTGGACACTGGACACTTGTAGATTGTGTGAGGCCTACTGATATCTGAGCGCTATGTGACACGCTCGATGGCACAGCTGCCTGTGACCAAAGTGACGAGAGGATAATGGAGATTTTGAATCTCTGCGTACACTTTTGGACACTGGACACTTGTAGATTGTGTGAGGCCCACTGATATCTGAGCGCTATGTGACACGCTCGATGGCACAGCTGCCTGTGACCAAAGTGACGAGAGGATAATGGAGATTTTGAATCTCTGCGTACACTTTTGGACACTGGACACTTGTAGATTGTGTGAGGCCTACTGATATCTGAGCGCTATGTGATACGCTCGATGGCACAGCTGCCTGTGACCAAAGTGACAAGAGGATAATGGAGATTTTGAATCTCTGCGTACACTTTTGGACACTGGACACTTGTAGATTGTGTGAGGCCTACTGATATCTGAGCGCTATGTGACACGCTCGATGGCACAGCTGCCTGTGACCAAAGTGACGTGAGGATAATGGAGATTTTAAATCTCTGCGTACACTTTTGGACACTTGTAGATTGTGTGAGGCCCACTGATATCTGAGCGCTATGTGACACGCTCGATGGCACAGCTGCCTATGACCAAAGTGACGAGAGGATAATGGAGATTTTGAATCTCTGCATACACTTTTGGACACTGGACACTTGTAGATTGTGTGAGGCCTACTGATATCTGAGCGCTATGTGACACGCGCGATGGCACAGCTGCCTGTGACCAAAGTGACGAGAGGATAATGGAGATTTTGAATCTCTGCGTACACTTTTGGACACTGGACACTTGTAGATTGTGTGAGGCCTACTGATATCTGAGCGCTATGTGACACGCTCGATAGCACAGCTGCCTGTGACCAAAGTGACGAGAGGATAATGGAGATTTTGAATCTCTGCGTACACTTTTGGACACTTGACACTTGTAGATTGTGTGAGGCCTACTGATATCTGAGCGCTATGTGACACGCTCGATGGCACAGCTGCCTGTGACCAAAGTGACGAGAGGATAATGGAGATTTTGAATCTCTGCGTACACTTTTGGACACTGGACACTTGTAGATTGTGTGAGGCCTACTGATATCTGAGCGCTATGTGACACGCTCGATGGCACAGCTGCCTGTGACCAAAGTGACGAGAGGATAATGGAGATTTTGAATCTCTGCGTACACTTTTGGACACTGGACACTTGTAGATTGTGTGAGGCCTACTGATATCTGAGCGCTATGTGACACGCTCGATGGCACAGCTGCCTGTGACCAAAGTGACGAGAGGATAATGGAGATTTTGAATCTCTGTGTACACTTTTGGACACTGGACACTTGTAGATTGTGTGAGGCCCACTGATATCTGAGCGCTATGTGACACGCTCGATGGCACAGCTGCCTGTGACCAAAGTGACGAGAGGATAATGGAGATTTTGAATCTCTGCGTACACTTTTGGACACTG
Source organism: Dendrobates tinctorius (assembly GCF_039654945.1). Lineage (NCBI taxonomy): Eukaryota > Metazoa > Chordata > Amphibia > Anura > Dendrobatidae > Dendrobates > Dendrobates tinctorius. The sequence continues at coordinate 5,818,487 of NW_027361827.1, read as the reverse complement.
GACACTTGTAGATTGTGTGAGGCCTACTGATATCTGAGCGCTATGTGACACGCTCGATGGCACAGCTGCCTGTGACCAAAGTGACGAGAGGATAATGGAGATTTTGAATCTCTGCGTACACTTTTGGACACTGGACACTTGTAGATTGTGTGAGGCCTACTGATATCTGAGCGCTATGTGACACGCTCGATGGCACAGCTGCCTGTGACCAAAGTGACGAGAGGATAATGGAGATTTTGATTCTCTGCGTACACTTTTGGACACTGGACACTTGTAGATTGTGTGAGGCCCACTGATATCTGAGCGCTATGTGACACGCTCGATGGCACAGCTGCCTGTGACCAAAGTGACGAGAGGATAATGGAGATTTTGAATCTCTGCGTACACTTTTGGACACTGGACACTTGTAGATTGTGTGAGGCCCACTGATATTTGAGCGCTATGTGACACGCTCGATGGTACAGCTGTGACAAAAGTGACTAGAGGATAAGGGAGATTGGATTGCTTTTAAAAAAGCAGTTTGCGGAGCAGTGGGTAAACAGCAATGCCAGCGTGTCAGGAAGCCTTAGAAGGCAGCCCAACAACCAACACCACTGATACACCACAATATAGCCTCCCCTTGCACTGCACACACAGTGACTTGTGTGTTGTGCAGGCCAAATCGCTAGCAGCAGAAGCAGTTCTTTTGTCTTCTTCCCTGCCTAACGCTCTCCCTACAGAATCAGCAGCAACCTCTCCCTATACTAAGATCGGCAGAAGTAACATGGCGGTCGGCGTGCACGCCCTTTTATACCCCCTGTGACGCCCACCAAAGCAAGCCAATCACTTGCATGCCCTTCTGAAAGATGGTGGTGACCCGTGCCTATGTCATCACGTTGCCCACAGTGTCCGTGGATCCTGATTGGCTGAAAAAGAGCGCAAAACAAACTTTTGAAACGCGACTTTGGCGCATAAGTCGCCGACCTCGTGGCCGACCTCATCCTAGGGTCGGGTTTCGTTTCATGAAACCCGACTTTGCCAAAAGTCGGCGACTTTTGAATTTTTTCAACCCGTTTCGCTCAACTCTAGTCCTAATAAGTGAAATTGGCCCTAATACGGAAATTAGACTGTGAGTGCCACTAAAGGCAATAAGTAATTCAGCAATGTGGAATATGTTGCACTATATAAATAACCAAAAATAAACTAGATGGGCATTTCCTGAAGGAAATACATGATGCTTGAACAGCGCTGCCATCTTTACAGCAGTGTATCAGGTGTCAACTGTAAGAAGTTAGAATATGAATGTTGTGTATAGCGATGGCACAACCTGGGATGGGTTGTATATGAAGCCAATGGGGGTGATGTAGTGATATCACCATCATATAATATTGGGTATAGGCTAAAGGACCTGTGTGATATAACCACTATTTGCTTCAAGGGACGCTGGGACCCACAATGATGAAATGAATTTGCACATGTGATGTCATGTGGCCATGTGAATACAGCCATTGAAAATAATAGGTTGTGATTTGTAGAGCTAAAATGTCTGGCAATATTCACGGCAAAGAATCTCCTGTGTGAAACGACCTTATTGCCACAAAACCTGTAGCAAATCTGCTGGAATAAGCACGGCATTGTTCCCCCCATGGAAATTAATAACATAGGTGAAATACTGTATTTTAGGGCTGCGGGAAAGAAACAATGACTCGCCCTATTTTTTGGCTCCCAGCCCTTACATAATACTGTATGGCAAAATTTGCTATGAGAAAAAAATGGCAGCGATTTGTTAACTGCTCCTCTCACACGTGTGAATACACCCTTAGGGGCAGATTATGGGGCAGATTTACCTCAGTGGAAATTCCTTCAGAAATTCTGCTTTATGTTATTCACCGTACACAGAAATTAGAAGGTGACTAGCAGATTAGGAAGAGCAGGCCTCACACAGTGAAACAGCCTGACAGACTGCTCTAGTGGCCCCGACAACCAATCAGAGGTCAGCTTTCATTTTACCTCAGCAGTTTCAAATTTGAACGCTGAACTCTGGTTTCTATGGATAACCAAAATGGTTCTACTCTGAGGCAATTTTCATTAATCAGGCCACTAACATTTGTTATAGAAATCAGGGAACCTTGTCACATACATTTCTTATAGCATTGCAGTGGTCCCTATTTACTCAATAAAATTGTACAATTAGTGGACTAGTAAGTCATTAAGGTCCCTTCACACTGAATGATACCGCTGACGATTGCGACGCTGCTAGTGATGGGAAGTTCGGCTCTTTTTAGTGATCCGGCTCATCTCACCATAAAGAGTCGGCTCTTTTGGCTCTTTAAACGGCTCTTTTTTAAATAGAAATCCATTTTCCACAGTCCTCGTTCTAGGTCTTTGCCTGTAAAGTGAGGGCCTCATTCTCCACCTGTATAAGGATCTAGTGACGCAGTGTAAACTGTTATTCAGCATTGCTGTTTCCTCAGATTGTCAACTCTTGTGATCAGGCCCCTGCTCCTCGCTCCGGTCTCTCCTGTACAGTGAGGCCTCATAATACCCCTGTATAAGGATCTAGTGATGCAGTGTAGACTGTTATTCAGCATTGCTGTGTCCTCAGATTGTCAGCTCTTGTGATCAGGCCTCTGCTCCTCGCTCCGGTCTCTCCTGTACAGTGAGGCCTCATTCTCCACCTGTATAAGGATCTAGTGAGGCAGTGTAGACTGTTATTCAGCATTGCTGTGTCCTCAGATTGTCAGCTCTTGTGATCAGGCCTCTGCTCCTCGCTCCGGTCTCTCCTGTACAGTGAGGCCTCATTCTCCACCTGTATAAGGATCTAGTGAGGCAGTGTAGACTGTTATTCAGCATTGCTGTGTCCTCAGATTGTCAGCTCTTGTGATCAGGCCTCTGCTCCTCGCTCCGGTCTCTCCTGTACAGTGAGGCCTCATTCTCCACCTGTATAAGGCTCTAGTGACACAGTGTAGACTGTTATTCAGCATTGCTGTGTCCTCAGATTGTCAGCTCTTGTGATCAGGCCTCTGCTCCTCGCTCCGGTCTCTCCTGTACAGTGAGGCCTCATTCTCCACCTGTATAAGGCTCTAGTGACGCAGTGCAGACTGTTATTCAGCATTGCTGCTTCCTCAGATTGTCAGCTCTTGTGATCAGGCCTCTGCTCCTCGCTCCGGTCTCTCCTGTACAGTGAGGCCTCATTATACCCCTGTATAAGGATCTAGTGACACAGTGTAGACTGTTATTCAGCATTGCTGTCTCCTCAGATTGTCAGCCCTTGCGATCAGGCCTCTGCTTCTCGTTCCGGTCTCTCCTGTACAGTGAGGCCTCATTATACCCCTGTATAAGGATCTAGTGAAGCAGTGTAGACTGTTTTTCAACATTGCTGCTTCCTCAGATTGTCAGCTCTTATGATCAGGCCCCGGCTCCTCGCTCCGGTCTCTCCTGTACAGTGAGACCTCACTATATCCCTGTATAAGGGTCTAGTGACGCAGTGTAGACTGTTATTCAGCATTGCTGTCTCATCAGATTGTCAGCTCTTGTGATCAGGCCCCTGCTCCTCGCTCCGGTCTCTCCTGTACAGTGAGGCCTCATTATACCCCTGTATAAGGATCTAGTGACGCAGTGTAGACTGTTATTCAGCATTGCTGTTTCCTCAGATTGTCAGCTCTTGTGATCAGGCCCCGGCTCCTCGCTCTGGTCTCTCCTGTACAGTGAGGCCTCATTATACCCCTGTATAATGATCTAGTGACGCAGTGTAGACTGTTATTCAGCATTGCTGTGTTCTCAGATTGTCAGCTCTTGTGATCAGGCCCCCACTCCTCGCTCCGGTCTCTCCTGTACAGTGAGGCCTCATTATACCCCTGTATAAGGATCTAGTGAAGCAGTGTAGACTGTTACTCAGCATTGCTGCTTCCTCAGATTGTCAGCTCTTGTGATCAGGCCCCTACTCCTCGCTCCGGTCTCTCCTGTACAGTGAGGCCTCATTATACCCCTGTATAAGGATCTAGTGACGCAGTGTAGACTGTTATTCAGCATTGCTGTGTCTTCAGATTGTCAGCTCTTGTGATCAGGCCCCTGCTCCTCGCTCCGGTCTCTCCTGTACAGTCAGGCCTCATTATACTCCTGTATAAGGATCTAGTGACGCAGTGTAGACTGTTGTTCAGCATTGCTGCTTCCTCAGATTGTCAGCTCTTGTGATCAGGCCCCTGCTCCTCGCTCCGATCTCTCCTGTACAGTGAGGCCTCATTATACCCCTGTATAAGGATCTAGTGATGCAGTGTAGACTGTTATTCAGCATTGCTGCTTCCTCAGATTATCAGCTCTTGTGATCAGGCCCCTGCTCCTCACGCTGGTCTCTCCTGTACAGTGAGGCCTCATTATACCCCTGTATAAGGATCTAGTGACGCAGTGTAGACTGTTATTCAGCATTGCTGTGTCCTCAGATTGTCAGCTCTTGTGATCAGGCCCCTGCTCCTCGCTCCGGTCTCTCCTGTACAGTCAGGCCTCATTATACTCCTGTATAAGGATCTAGTGACGCAGTGTAGACTGTTATTCAGCATTGCTGATTCCTCAGATTGTCAGCTCTTGTGATCAGGCCCCTGCTCCTCGCTCCGGTCTCTCCTGTACAGTGAGGCCTCATTATACCCCTGTATAAGGATCTAGTGAAGCTGTGTAGACTGTTATTCAGCATCGCTGCTTCCTCAGATTGTCAGCTCTTGTGATCAGGCCCCGGCTCCTCGTTCCAGTCTCTCCTGTACAGTGAGGCCTCATTATACCCCTGTATAAGGATCTAGTGACACAGTATAGACTGTTATTCAGCATTGCTGTTTCCTCAGATTGTCAGCTCTTGTGATCAGGCCTCGGCTCCTCGCTCCGGTCTCTCCTGTACTGTGAGGCCTCATTATACCCCTGTATAATGATCTAGTGACGCAGTGTAGACTGTTATTCAGCATTGCTGATTCCTCAGATTGTCAGCTCTTGTGATCAGGCCCCTGCTCCTCGCTCCGGTCTCTCCTGTACAGTGAGGCCTCATTATACCCCTGTATAAGGATCTAGTGACACAGTGTAGACTGTTATTCAGCATTGCTGTTTCCTCAGATTGTCAGCTCTTGTGATCAGGCCTCGGCTCCTCGCTCCGGTCTCTCCTGTACAGTGAGGCCTCATTATACCCCTGTATAAGGATCTAGTGACACAGTGTAGACTGTTATTCAGCATTGCTGTTTCCTCAGATTGTCAGCTCTTGTGATCAGGCCTCGGCTCCTCGCTCCGGTCTCTCCTGTACAGTGAGGCCTCATTATACCCCTGTATAAGGATCTAGTGACGCAGTGTAGACTGTTATTCAGCATTGCTGATTCCTCAGATTGTCAGCTCTTGTGATCAGGCCCCTGCTCCTCGCTCCGGTCTCTCCTGTACAGTGAGGCCTCATTATACCCCTGTATAAGGATCTAGTGACACAGTGTAGACTGTTATTCAGCATTGCTGTTTCCTCAGATTGTCAGCTCTTGTGATCAGGCCTCGGCTCCTCGTTCCGGTCTCTCCTGTACAGTGAGGCCTCATTATACCCCTGTATAAGGATCTAGTGACACAGTGTAGACTGTTATTCAGCATTGCTGTTTCCTCAGATTGTCAGCTCTTGTGATCAGGCCTCTGCTCCTTGTTCCGGTCTCTCCTGTACAGTGAGGCCTCATTATACCCCTGTATAAGGATCTAGTGACGCAGTGTAGACTGTTATTCAGCATCGCTGTGTCCTCAGATTGTCAGCTCTCATGATCAGGCTCCTGCTCCTTGCTCCGGTCTCTCCTGTACAGTGAAGCCTCATGACCGCATATGGCGAATCCAGTTTTTCTCTCTTCTCCCAAAAACCACCCCAACTCCTCGTATCCCATACTCTTAAAATAACACAGACTACCACTTTTCCTTTGGATAATTATGGCCACAGCGGCCAATTTATTAACAAACAATCAAATATTAACAATAAACATCCAAATATTAATACAAATAATATGAGGGGAGGGTTCTTGGAGCTAAAAGATCTGGCTATAAAAACCTTTTTGGCCCAAGACCAAAAACTAAACCACCATGTTACCCCCAGCCGTCCAACCCAGCTCAAGGGCACCGTAACTCCCGTTCCGGGAGACTCACCACCAGAGCTCCCGAGGTAAAAACCCCGTCCAGAGCCCATAACCAAAAAGCCAGATCCCCCATACCATTTTTAAAACTGTCGGGAATATTACATCCAACTCCTTCCCCGACCAATCACCGTCAACTCCAAGAACCCCACCCCCAGCCCCTTAGCCACTGTGACGACAGCAACAAGCAGCGCCTCGCATAAATTCCCACCAAAATGCCTCTGCTACTTTTTCCTCCTTTTTTTTTTTTTTTTTTTTATCAATTACAAAAAATCCCCTAACACCTTTAATTCAATCCTGCTGCCTAAAAAAGGGAGGGTGGGTGGGTCTTCTCTCCTTCAGATTCGTTAGTGAAGTGTGGCTTTCCCGCACTTTTCCCTGACCAGGCTGCCCCCCCCACCCCAAACCCCTCCCCTGGCCCATCCCAGCCAACCATTATTGCCCGGCCAAAACAAATTCAAAACCTACCCGCCCATTGCAGTCATGGGGGGCTTCCTTTAGGCTGTGCCCCCTCCAGCCCCCTTCTTGACCGCATATGGCGAATCCAGTTTTTCTCTCTTCTCCCAAAAACCACCCCAACTCCTCGTATCCCATACTCTTAAAATAACACAGACTACCACTTTTCCTTTGGATAATTATGGCCACAGCGGCCAATTTATTAACAAACAATCAAATATTAACAATAAACATCCAAATATTAATACAAATAATATGAGGGGAGGGTTCTTGGAGCTAAAAGATCTGGCTATAAAAACCTTTTTGGCCCAAGACCAAAAACTAAACCACCATGTTACCCCCAGCCGTCCAACCCAGCTCAAGGGCACCGTAACTCCCGTTCCGGGAGACTCACCACCAGAGCTCCCAAGGTAAAAACCCCGTCCAGAGCCCATAACCAAAAAGCCAGATCCCCCATACCATTTTTAAAACTGTCGGGAATATTACATCCAACTCCTTCCCCGACCAATCACCGTCAACTCCAAGAACCCCACCCCCCGCCAACCACGAACAGCCCTGACCATCTCAGGCTCGTGAGTGCCCCAAAACCACCAAGGCCCTCTCGATCCCCTCTTGTATTGCCAATGCCCACAGATCAGTGCCGATAGAATTTAAATGAACCCCATCACCCAACCAAAAATTACCGACACCTGCCTCCAACTCAAAGTGCCTGACACTAATGCCCCCATTCCTAGACACAAACCCCGACACTGCCCGATTCAATTTGACCCTTGCCCTGTTAATGCCCTTTAAAGACCTAGCCTGCCTCCACTTTTGCCTCGGAACAACATCCGACCATACAGTCAACACTTCCGGGAAAGATGCCCACAATCTTAAAAAATCGGAACGTATGTCCCTGATCAAGTCCCTCACCGGCCTGACCCCCAAATCGTTACCTCCAACATGTATGACGATAACGTCGGGGGCTCGGTCCAGGCGGACGGACCTGGCAAATTCCGGGAACACCCTGCTCCACACCATACCACGAAAACCCAACCACCGAACCAGAACCTGTCCCCTCCTAAAACCCAACTGCCTACCATCTGGCCTCGCATCAGCTCTCAGCGCACCCCAATACACATAGGAATGTCCAAATATCCAGGCAAGCAAGGGGTCGCCACCTGAAAAAACATAACAGATTATAAAAACAAATTACTTAACCGGAGCCACAACCACTGTTAACGTCGAACATATAGTAAGTAGCGATCCGACTGCCACCCGCCAATTCCCTTGATTGCCTCCGCTCCCAGACCAAGACCGTCCGCCTCAGTTGCCGCTCCGATCCTAAAAGAATGCGACCCGAACCTGTCCTGGGGAAGGCCCAACTCCAACAATCCCCTCTTCAAAACTGCAATGAACTGGAAGCGAGACAAATAGGTGCCATCCGCATGGCACAAAAGAGGCCCCGTCCTACCTGCCCACACATTCCAATATGATTCCAAACAACTACTTGGGCACATTAATGCCCGACTAATGCGCCCCAAAACTACCCTTCTGCGCCTCCCCAGTTGATCCGTTTTTGAACGCCGGATCCAAAAAACGATGCCCCCTGACCAAAATTCCACATCTTCCGCCTGCAACCCACCAGGTGAAACCTTGCTGCATGACACCACCTCGCCAATCCGCATTGCTCCAAAAAAGGCCAAAGAAAAAGCCAACCTAAACAGCATCAACTCGAATCCTGAAGTACAAATACCCTCCAGGACTCTGCCTAAGCTTTCCAACGTAGTAAACGAAATAGGCCTTCGTTTATCACAAACTTTCTTACCCCTACGAAAGCCTTTCAACGCCTGTCTCACCAAAAAATTTTTCGTCACGTCCGTCATCCCCTGTAACTTGAAACCGAAAGCCAAGCCTGACACAAATTTGTTGACCTTAGCAGCGGACCAACCGCTGTCAGCCGCCTTCCCGACCAAAAACAATACCGCCAACATCCTATCCTCCTCGCTATCAACCCCATCCCATTCTGCCATCCACCGCTGCCATACTCGCCACGAGGATTCGTATGCCGACCAGGTTTGCTGAGATAACGATTCCCGGATTAGTCTTCCCGCTCTTCCAAAATCACCTTCCACAGCTGAGAAGGGCATTCCACGCCCACGACATCCGCTCCTGGTGCCAACTCTCGAAAACGCCCCCACTGAAAACGAGACAAAGAGTCTGCTATTGAGTTCGAAACACCGGGCACATGCACTGCTGAAATCCCTGCATTCAACTCTAGACAGCGAAGAACCAAAACTCTAACCAATCTGATCACTGGGGGAGAAGAGGCCGACAAGCTATTAATCACCGCCACTACACTGGCGTTGTCGCAATGAAAACGCACTTTCCGGTTCGCAAACATAGGACCCCACACGAACACCGCCACCACAATAGGAAACAGTTCCAACAATGCCAAGTTTTTTGTATGGCCCAGCAACTGCCAGGCCTGAGGCCAACGCCCCACGCTCCACTTTCCTTTGCAGTAGGCGCCGTAACCAGAACCACCCGCTGCATCCGTATAAATCTCAAAATCAAAATTGCTCAACGCCTCCTCTTGCATTAGTGACCGACCATTGTAATTCTGCAAAAAACGCTGCCAAACCAACAAGTCCGCCCTATGCTCTTTATTTAAACGAACAAAATGGTGCGGAGCCTTTACACCTGCCGTCGCACCTGCCAAGCGACGAGAAAAAATGCGGCCCATAGGCATGATCCTACAGGCAAAATTCAAACGCCCCAACACTGATTGCAACTCCTTCAGAGTCACTTTATGCAACTTCGCAATCCTATCCACCTCCTGCTTCAACAATGACAACTTGTCCTCTGGCAAACGACACTCCATCCTTTCCGAATCGATGATTATGCCCAAAAAACTTATAACGGTTTTCGGCCCTTCCGTCTTCTCTGATGCAAGCGGGACCCCAAAATGCTCTGCCGTCCAAACCATGGCTGCTAACGCATTCCTACACAACGGTGAATCCGGGGGACCAATAAAAAGAAAGTCATCCAGATAGTGAATGATCGATTCCACACCCGCGACATCCCTTACCACCCACTCCAAAAAAGTACTAAACATCTCAAACAACGAACACGAAATTGCACAACCCATCGGCAAACACCTATCAAGGTAAAAATTCCCGTCCCAAAAACAACCCAACAGCGGAATGCTGTCTGCATGAACCGGCAATAACCGAAACGCGGACTCGATGTCCGTCTTTGCCAACAAGGCCCCTGACCCATAACGACGCACCCAATGCACCGCCGTATCAAAGGAGGTATACTCCACTGAGCACAACTCTCGGTCAATACCGTCATTGACTGACAAGCCCTTTGGGTACGACAAATGTTGAATCAAACGAAACTTGTTCGGCTCCTTCTTTGGCACCACCCCCAATGGGGAAACAACCAAACCCGCCACTGGAGCCGCGGGGAACGGACCCGCCATCCTGCCCAATTCCACTTCCTTATTCAATTTCGCATCAACCACCTCCGCATGCATTACTGCCGACCGCAAATTTTTAAACGAAAGCGGAACCACATGGCCGGGAGCCGGAATCCTAAAACCTTCAACAAAACCGTGCCAAAGAACACTAGCCTCTGCCCTAGATGGGTATCTATTTAGAAAGGGGGCCATCTTTTGAACTCTCACCGGGCTCTCCCCCTTGACCGGCACCCACGTTTGGCTTACCCTTCCCCTTCTTAAAACATTTTGAAGCCCCGTGGGAGCCACCGTTACAGTGGGAGCACGCATGCCTAAACTTGCAGTTGGTCCCATACTTGCACTGCCCATCATTAAATTGCCAGCACATCCCTGCCTTTTTTCTTCCTCCCTGGGTTGCCTGACCACCACTTCCGTGACCTGCCAGCTGACTACTACCACCTCCGCTCCCGTGAAAGGACTGCCCATACCTCACTGGAGCCATCACCTTCAACCACAACCCGATATCTTTCTGGTCCCACTTTATCTCTGGCCTTACTGCCTTCCTCTGTCTAAACTGCTCGTCATATCGCAGCCACGCCTGCCCCCCGTAGATACGATGCGCCTCCCCAATAGCATCTAAATAACAGAACAAGCCAGAACAATTATCCGGAGACTTTTCACCTATGACACTCGCCAAAATAGCGAATGCCTGCATCCAATTCACAAAAGTCTGTGGAATCAGACGCCACCTCCTCTTTTCCTCCTCTTCTTTCTTACTATCATCTTTTTTTCCCTTCTCCAGATTAAATTTTTCTAACGGAAGCAGGGGAAATATCTCAACATACTCGTCGCGCCAAATCTTTTCCTTCACCTCTTTTTTCAAATGGGCACCCAGAGGCCCCTCAAAACACACATAAACTTTGCCCTATCGTCCAGTTTTATCTTATCCCCCTTATCCGTTTCCGTCTGCACCGAGACAGATACCCCCGCCGATGCTCCCTCGTCACCTTCCACAGTGCGAACCGCCTCGCCTACTGACTGAGTGACGGAACCACGCCCCGCTAACCATACCCCCGCCGGGGATGGAGCTGCTTCTCCAATTACCCCCCCTTCCAATCTCCGCAATACTTTTGACATAGTATCTAAAATATCCCTGAGTCCGGGCACCTCAGCTCCGGTAGGACCCCTACGCCCCCCCCTGCTCCCTAACATCTCCCATCCTAACTCCAATCTCATGTAATACAGCCCCTGCAGGCAACAAACAAGACATAGAGCCATACTCACCAAGCTGCGCGGGTGCTGTGTCCCCGCCAGCCGGATATCCAGAATCCTGACGCCTTCCGTCCTCCTGAAGCACGCTCGGCTGCTCAAGGCCCTCGCCCCTGGCCTCCTCGTCACCAGGGGGGACCCGAGCACGAGAATCCCGACGCTCCCTTGAACTCCCGCCTGAACGGGATCTGCGACGTTCTCTAGACCCGTACCAGCCTGACCGGTCCGTATGACACTCCAGCCGACTGCCGGGCATCCGGTCGGGGGTACCAGTCGCTCTCTCCACCCTCCATTCTGTGTTGGGGACAGGTCGGGCGTTCTCCAACTGCCCTCTCCCGCCCGCCGCTCTCTCTGCCGTCTGCGCTGTGCTGGGGCCAGGTGGGGTGCCGTCCCGCTGCCCCCTCCCGCCCGCTGCTCCCTCTGCTCTCCCTGCTGTGGTGAGGCCAAGCAGGGCGTCCCCTCGCTGCCCCCGCCCGCCCGTTGCGCCACTCCATCTGGCGCCCCGACCGCCAGGCACCCTGGAGCAGTCCGCATCACTGGGGGTACCTGTCGCCGCTCCACCAGGCACCGTCCTTCCTGTCGCTGCCCGCTGCCGTCCCCCACGTGTGGCAGCAGACCTGCCGCGGCCTGCTCCGTCTCCCTGGGGCCGGCCGGACGCTGCTGGGCCCCGCGATGAGTCGTCTCCAGCCCGTGACGTCACCTCCGGTCTCACTTCCTGCTCCTGGCCGCCCTCCGCTCTCCGGCTATGAGCGCCCACAGGCCGGCTGGGCGGATTCCTGCCGGGACGGGCGCTAGGAGGGGAAGCGACCCCAGTGCCTGCGCCGCCCGCAGGGTCCCTGGAGGGGCTCCGCAGCCGTCGCCTGCTGCGCCGCGTCACCTCCGGCGACAGCCTTTCGGGGGGTCTGGTCCTTCTTCCTCGCCGGCTGGTCCCTGGAGGGTCCGATGCTCTGAGGATGGTGGAAAGCTGCGTTTGAAGCCATCCTCCCCTCCTGGACCGGGCGGCCTCTTGAAGTCTGGCCATCAGCTGCTCCACGGTCTCCATCTGGCTGCTGCGTTTTAGGTAAGGGTCTTCTCTCCTTCAGATTCGTTAGTGAAGTGTGGCTTTCCCGCACTTTTCCCTGACCAGGCTGCCCCCCCCACCCCAAACCCCTCCCCTGGCCCATCCCAGCCAACCATTATTGCCCGGCCAAAACAAATTCAAAAACCTACCCGCCCATTGCAGTCATGGGGGGCTTCCTTTAGGCTGTGCCCCCTCCAGCCCCCTTCTTTATACCCCTGTATAAGGATCTAGTGGTGCAGTGTAGACTGTTATTCAGCATTGCTGTCTCCTCAGATTGTCAGCCCTTGTGATCAGGTCCCTGCTCTTCGCTCTGAACTCTTCTGTACAGTGAGGCCTCATTCTCCACCTGTATAAGGATCTAGTGACGCAGTGTAGACTGTTATTCAGCATTGCTGCTTCCTCAGATTGTCAGCTCTTGTGATCAGGCCCCTGCTCCTCGGTTGTAGTCTTACCATGTATTGTGGCATTTTTTGTTCATGTCCTTTGTAAATTAGTTAGTGCTGTGATATGTGTTGGTGCACATGATGCATCCTGACCCTGATGCAAATGCAGGTCCGTGCATCCCTATGTTAAGTATAGAGATGTAATCTGGATCAGGATGCATCAGGATTGCTACGCATCACAGCGCACCGTACCAAAACGCTAGTGTGAACGCAGCCCCACTCGTGCAGCCCCTAACCAGGTGCCCCCATGTTATATACATGCCCTAAATACATTTTATTATCATAACCACTCTGTAACACAGGTTACAAGACCTTCTAGTAAGGCTGGAAAGATCACTGTACGACAGAGCAGCATGCGTACATAGTCTATATTATGTTTGCATACTGTTCCATGTACGAGTAGTTTCATCACTTTCCCATACAGCACATCCCTCGCTTCCAAGCATGCTCAGTGCCACAAAATGGATCCCTGCACATGGAAGCACATGGATCCGTGTTGTCCTGGATCCATGCTCCATAGAGCTCCATGTTAATTCCAGATGTGTAGCCGCGGATCCGTGCCTCTCCCTGTGCCTGTGTGTTTTTCAGATGACACAAAACTGCAACAAGTTGCGTTTTTGTGCATCTGATAAAATATGCAGACACAGTGATCCATGGGAAAACGGTGACATCTGGATGCACAGTCCCATCCTTCACCACTGCAAGTCAATGGAGACAAAAACGGATCCGTGTGCAGCCATTTTCACACGGATTGCAAAATATGCAAGTGTGAAACCAGCTTAACCCTATATAATGATTGGGGCTGGACCTGATCTCTCCACAGTTTTTGCCTAAAATCCCTTTATATTACTTACCCTACCCTTAGGGCTCATACTCACTTGTGAGAGACACACGTGATTCTCGTGCGAGTCTCTCGCATGAAAACCTGGCACTGCCACCAGCTCGGACCGCAGCGTGCCAGGTTTTCATGCGAGAGACTCGCACGAGAATCACGTGTGTCTCTCACAAGTGAGTATAAGCCGTTAGCAAGCAATAACTGTCATCGTCTATCCTCCTCCTTGTAGTGTTGTCCTGAATCCTCCTTGCCCTGGGTTCAACGGGATCGTTACATAGCGGCACCAACGCTGTAACGGATGCGTTAACGCACCCATTGGCCGCAATGCTACTAACGCATGCCAAAATCGGCATGATGCGTTACTTCATGACGCACCCTTGAACATTGTCTGCAGCATTTGGGGGTGCATCATGAAGTAACGCATCATGCCGATTTTGGCATGTGTTTTGATGCGTTAGTAGCATTGCGGCCAATGGGTGCATTAGTGCCGCTATGTAACGATCCTGTTGAACGCAGGGCCATTAACGCAATGTGAACCTGGCCTAATACTATGAGAAGATGATATACCAAACAATGTGTGGAGTCTCTCCTCCTACACATACCATATACTGTATGTATATGCCATGGATGAGGAGCCAGTGAAGTGTATCTTTATTTGGGACTAAAGGTAACACACAGGTCATTGCAGATGATGATGATGACAAACAATGTGCTGCATCCCTCCTCTTACATAGTCACATGCCATATATGTCATGGAGGAACTGGCAGGATATATTTGGGACTGAAGGGTTAACTCACGTGCATTTATTCACATCTCCTTCTCTCCTGACTGCTCCTCCCCCCAAGAAGAGTCACAGTCAGGCTTCACCAAGGCCTGTTTCACACATCTGTTTTTCCCCATCAGTCAAAATCGGCTGTTTTCCCACATTTTTCAAGGCGGATCCGTTTTTCCCCCATTGACTTGTATTAACGGTGGATCTTGATGGATGCTCATCCATTCGATCCCTTTTTTTATGGATCTGCCAAGATTTTGCCATCCGCTGAGCGGACAGGATGGGCAATGAAACATTTTTTTCCCCGGCCGGATCCGCAATTGCATTGCGCATGCCCGGGAGAATTGCCTGTGTCGGAAATTTAACCCCAAACTCAGTTCTGGCGTCTGAAAAAATTCTCTCTCTCTCTCGTGGACAGTACAGGAACGCATCCATTGTCCGCCATTTTAGCGGATTTTAACTGACGAAAAAAACTGATGTGTGAAAGAGGCCTAAGCTGCCAGGCGCCAGAAAAAAAAAAAACTCAGCTCCTTCACCCTGCAGAGCCGACTCATTTCGTTCACAGCAGGGAGCCGGCTCTTTGTATTGGATCGTTCATGAACGACACATCACTAGACGCTGCAACATCGCAACCCGACATCGCAGCGTTGCAAGCGCAGCGGTCACAATGAACAATTTTCTTCGCTGGGAGTGAATGATGCATGACACCTCAGAGATGAAAACGGCCGGGACTGGGATCTGCCATGCTCAGGAATGTCCCCTGGGTTGTTGTATCCTACTGTCACACGCAGCAATTGCCGCCATCACAGCGGGGTATTGCTGAAACGTCACGGATCGGATGCTCGTTCAGTGTGATGGGGACCTTAGTAATGATAGCAACCATTTAATTGCAGCTCTACCCCTGAAAAATAAAAATGGACAAAAGCGCATATCGCGTTTTCATGGAAATATTTTGTGGACATTCTTGTGGTGCGAATCATCTTAGGTTGGTAAAAGCCAGAGCGACTGGCATAGTACAGCCCCTCACATGTCACTTTGGCATGTTGTAGCCCCTCAACAGCCACTATGATGTCGGGCCTTACAGGAGCCAGTCTGGCATGCGAGGCCTCTCAGGGGCCACTTTAGTATGTGAAGCCCAAGACCCACTTTGTTGTGCGAGCCCCCTAAGGAGCCAGTCTGGTTCCCAGGGCCCCTCAGAAACCACTTTGGTGCCAATGAACCTCAAGACCAAGTCTGGCATGCAGGGCCCTGCCCCTGGGTAGCCATTTTGGCCCCTTGGTAGCCACTTTGATGTGCGGGGCCCCTTGTTAGCCACTTTGGCCCCTTGGTAGCCATTTTGGCATGCAGGAATCCTTGGTAGCCAGTTTGGCCACTTGGAAGCCACTTTGGCACATTCAGCACCTCGGTACCACTTTGGCCACTTGGTAGCCACTTTGGCATATTCAGCACCTTGGTAGCCACTTTGGCACATTCAGCACCTCAGTAGCCACTTTGGCCACTTGGTAGCCACTTTGGCACATTCAGCACCTCGGTAGCCACTTTGGCCACTTGGCAGCCACTTTATAGCACCTTTAGCACCTCGGTAGCCATTTTGGCCACTTGATAGCCACTTTGGCACATTTGGCACCTCTGTAGCCACTTTGGCAACTTGGTAGCCACTTTGGCACATTCGGCCCCTCGGTAGCCACTTTGGCCACTTAGTAGCCACTTTGGCACATTCGGCACCTCTATAGCCACTTTGGCCACTTGGTAGCCACTTTGGCACATTCAGCACCTCGGTAGCCACTTTGGAACATTCGGCACCTCGGTAGCCACTTTGGCACATTTGGCACCTCGGTAGCTACTTTGGCCACTTGGTAGCCACTTTAGCCATGTTTACACATGCTGCCACTTTGCCTCGGGGGCCACTTTGGCGCTCCAGGCCCCTCAGGGGCCACTTTGGCACACTGGGTTTCTAAAGCCACTTTGTCATCCCACTGCAGTGATGGCGAACCTTGGCACTCCAGCTGTTGGAGAACTACAACTCCCAGCATGCCTCAACTGGTGCAGGTTGCAAGGGCATGCTGGGAGTTGTAGTTTTACAACAGCTGTAGTGCCAAGGTTAGCCATCACTGGGTGGGGCTTTTCAGAAGCCATTGGCGCGCTGCGCCTTTAAGACCTTCAATCAGCGATCTGTCAGCTTCTATTAGCTAAAACGGGTCATGTGTGGAAGCTGCCTTTGCATAGCTGCCATCTTTGTAAGGTCACTGCACCTGCACTGTGGCTTCAATCCATGTCAGTTGGGGGTCATGGAAAGGTCGCCATTAATTCCTATGGGAAAATTTTTGCTTAACCCCTTTCTGCCATATGACATACTATCCCATCCATGTGCCCTGGGACTTGATTCCCAGGGATGGGATAGTACGTCATAGCGATCAGCGGCGCCCACGTGGTGAGCGCCGGTGATCGCGGCCGGGTGTCTGCTGATTATCACAGCTGACACCCGGCACAATGTGTCAGGGGTGGTCACGGACCGCCCCCGACATGTTAACCCCTTGTACACCGCGATCAAACGCGATCACGGTGTACTGGGGGTTAAAGGGAAGCATCGGCAGGGAGGGGGCTCCCTCCGTGCTACCCTTAGCCCCCCATGGCAGCGCAATGTGCAGCGCTGCTGCAGGGGGCTCTTTCCCTACAGGCCCCCGGATCCAAGATGGCGACGGGGACCTTCGGGGGCCTGTAGGGAGCTGACTTCCTCACTGCCTGCAAAGCGCAGGCATGAGGAAGTCTGCGTCTATGCCTGTGACAGATCGCTGATCTGTCACAGTGATCTGTGATGTGACAGATATATAAATATCCATGGTACCGCTGAAAATGTCAGTTTGTCCTGTAAAAAACGAGCCACCATACAGCATCATCCGCAAAAAAATAAAAAAGTTATAGCTCGCAGAATAAAGCAATGCAAAAATAATTATTTTTTTATATAAAATAGTTTTCATTGCATAAAACTGACAAAACATAAAAAAATGACCAAAATGAGGTATCGCTGTAACCGTACTGACCCGAAATATAAAACCGCTTTATCAATTTTACCGCACGCAGAACGGTGTAAACACACCCGCCAAAAGAAATTCATGAAACGCTGGTTTTTGTTCATTCTGTGTCCCAAAAATCGGAATAAAAAGTGATCAAAAAATGTCACGTGCCCGAAAATGGTACCAATAAAAACGTCAACTCGTCCCGCAAAGAATAACACCTCACATGACTCGGTGGGTCAAAATACGGAAAAATTATAGCTCTCAATATGTGGTGATGCAAAAACTATTTTTACAATAAAAAGCGTTTTTTAGCGTGTGACAGCTGCCAAACATAAAAACCATAATAAATAGTAAATCAAACCCCCCGTTATCACCCCCTTAGTTAGGGAAAAATAATAAAACTACAAGAAAATGTATTTATTTCCATTTTGCCATTAGGGTTAGGGTCAGGGCTAGGGTTAGGACTAGGGCTGAGATTAGGGTTAGGGGTGTGTTGGGGTTAGGGTTGGAGTTAGAATTGGGGGTTTCCACTGTTTGGGCACATCAAGTGCTCTCCAAATGCAACATGGCGTCTGATCTCAATTCCAGCCAATTCTGCGTTGAAAAAGTCAAATGGTGCTCCTTCCCTTCCAAGCTCTGCCATGCGCCCAAACAGTGTTTTATCCCCACATATAGGGGTATCAGCATACTCAGGACAAATTGCAAAACAACTTTTGGGGTCCAATTTCTCCTGTTACCCTTAGGAAAATAAAAAATTGGGGGCAAAAATATCATTTTTGTGGAAAAAAAATGATTTTTTATTTTCACGCCCAGGTGTTATAAACTTCTGTGAAGCACTTGGGGGTTCAAAGTGCTCACCACACATCTAGATAAGTTCCGTGGGGGGTCTAGTTTCCAAAATGGGGTCACTTGTGGGGAGTTTCAATATTTTAGGCACATCAGGGGCTCTCCAAAGGCAACATGATACCTGCAGACCATTCCATCAAAGTCTGCATTCCAAAACGTCACTACTTCCCTTCCAAGCCCTGACATGTGCCCATACAGTAGTTTTCTCCCACATATGGGGTGTCAACATACGCAGGACAAATTGGACAACAACTTTTGGGGTCCAATTTCTCCTGTTACCCTTGGAAAAATAAAAAAAATGGGGACTAAAAGATCATGTTTGTGGAAAAAATACGATTTTTTTATATTCATCCCCGGGCATTATAAACTTCTGTGAAGCCCTTGGGGGTTCAAAGTGCTCACCACACATCTACATAAGTTCCTTGGGGGGTCTAGTTTCCAAAATGGTGTTATTTGTGGGGGGTTTCTACTGTTTTGGTTCATCAGGGGCTTTCCAAACACGACATGGTGTCCGATCTCAATTCCAGCCAAAAACGTCAAATGGCACTGCTTCCCTTCCGAGCTCTGCCATGCGCCCAAATAGTTATTGACACCCACATGTGGGGTATCAGCGTACTCAGGACAAATTGCACAATAACTTTTACGGTCCTGTTACCCTTGGGAAAATAAAAATTGGGGGTGAAAAGATCATTTTTGTGGAAAAAATATGATTTTTTAATTGTACCGCTGTTCGTTATAAACTTCTGTGAAGCCCTTGTGGGTTCAAAGTTCTCACCACATATCTAGATAATTTCCTTGGGGGGTCTAGTTTCCAAAATGGGGTCACTTGTGGGGGGTTTCCACTGTTTAGGTACATCAGGGGCTCTCCAAGTGTGACATGGCGTCCAATCTGAATTCCAGCCAATTTTGCATTGAAAAAGTCAAACGGTGCGACTTCCCTTCTGAGGTCTGCCATGCGCCGAAACAGTGGTTCCCCCCCACATATCAGGTATCAGTGTACTCAGGACAAATTGCACAATAACTTTTGCAGTCCAAATTCTCCTGTTACCCTTGGTAAAATAAAAAAAATTGAACCTGAAGTATTTTTTTTGTGAAAAAAAGTTAAATGTTCATTTTTTTTTAAATATTCAAACAATTCCTGTGACGCACCTAAAGGGTTAATAAACTTCTTGAATGTGGTTTTGAGCACCTTAAGGGGTGCAGTTTTTATAATGGTGTCACTTTTGGGTATTTTCCATCATATAGACCCCTCAAAGTGGCTTCAAATGTGATGTGGTCTGTAAAAATAAAATGGTGTTGCAAAAATGAGAAATCGCTGGTCAATTTTTAACCCTTAACTTCCTAACAAAAAAAAATTTTGGTTCCAAAATTGTGTTGATGTAACGTAAACATGTGGGAAATGCTATTTATCAAGTTTTTTTGTGTGCCATATCTCACCAAATTTCCGTTTTTTTCACAAATAAACGCAAGTTATTTGAATGAAATTTTACCACTAACATGAAGTACAATATGTCACAAGAAAACAGTGTCAGAATCACCGGGATCCATGGAAGCGTTTCAGAGTTATGACCTCATAAAGGGACAGTGGTCTGAATTGTAAAAATTGGCCCGGTCATGAACGTGCAAACCACCCTTGGGCTTAAGGGGTTAAAATGCAATTTTTTTAAAAACTACAAATCGGATCAACTCCAAAAATACATAGCACACCTGTCTCCACTGAGGGCTTCGAAACGCCGCCTGAACGGGGTCTCTGTGCTGAGCGGTTCGGGCCGCATTGCAGAAAATACGGAGAAGTAGAATAATAATAATAAAATATAAGAAATCGGATTCCAATATGTTGCTTGAACCTAGCGGTTCAAGCACCATAATAAACTCTTAACAAGTCAGCAAAAACAGTTACAAACAGTAGAAAGATAATGCATAAATAAGGATATTCTCATTACGGGTTAATTGACTTTATCAATCAAGCAAACTGTCATCATTTCTGTCATCGTAGCCTTGGTAATGAGTTAGTGCACAAAATAATGAAATAAATTCTTAATGAGCAGAAGATCCAGATATTTTGTTTCGATAGAAATATAAAAATAATTCTTACTTTTGCAGGCAGCAGGAAATCTCATATGAATATAGTAAATGAGACCTATTGTATGAAGTAAAAGCACTTTTTCACTCTCGAAATGAACTTTGGCTGCACTGCTTTGTAGATGTTTCACTATGTTTCAATGCATTAATATGCACAATAACAGATGTGTCCCTGGATCAGTTATGAAAGCATTTTTTTTCCTATCTGAGATCTATCTGGGAGGTTAAAGAGATTAAGCAACACTGGAGCAATATTATCTAAAAAAAAATCTTAAAAATATTTTTAATAGTTTCCTATGAAATCTAAAAGGAAACAATCATCATACAGTGGGTACGGAAACCACTCAGACCCCTTTAAATTTTTCACTCTTTGTTTCATTGCAGCCATTTGGTAAATTCAAAAAAGTTCTTTTTTTCTCATTAATGTACACTCTGCAACGCCATCTTGACTTAAAAAAATGAAATGTAGAAAATTTTTGCAAATTTATTATAAAAGAAAAATTGAAATATCATATGGTCATAAGTATTCAGACCCTTTACACTAATATTTAAGTCACATGCTGTTAGGGTTGGCAGATTGCACTAAATAAAATAAAAGATAAAGTGCATTCGCAACCCGGGCTCCACCGTGCAGAGATGTAACCTGCTGCTAATGAGAATAATTACAGAACAAAACAGCTAGCATTACCTAAAGCACACTGTGTGAATGGAACGCAGAGTACTAACCTCAGGTACATCACCAAGATACTGCACTAAGTGTGCTAAATGCTAAAGCCTGTTCACATCACAGGCACATAGGCACGTGGATTAGGCAAGCTCTGTAACTAAACTGTGCTAACCGCACACACGAATGGAGCAGATGCTGAGCCAATAGAAAGAACTCTTATAACACTAGGTCCGATACCCTGTCTCCTTACAGCGAAGTATAGCGTAAGGGTTGAACTTGCTCTGTAACTGGACTGTGCTAACCGCACACAAGACCGAAACAGATGCTAAGCCAACCGATTAGTTACCCTAGTCCTGACACTGCTAAACCCTGTTCCTGACCGGCACCCAAAGCATGTAGCAGACTTGAGACTCAGGCGGAGAGTCTTGGGCACAAAACCGCATAAGTGTATAACCTGCCTGCCAATGTGTACAGTCTCAGAGCATAAACAGACTCACACAAACGTGCAAACAGATTGATAGAGTATGCTCCCACACACATCAAAACACAAATGACACTAGCGTGCCCACATGCGCCACTGAGAGCCTTTTATATGCTAGGCTCCTCCAGAAAAACTCTCACTCCCAGTCGGTCGAGGTGTCACCCACGGGCCATTCCGGAGCTGCTACTTTACCAGAGCTGCTAACGTCCCACCAACAATGCTCAGACATGCTCAGTAAGATGATCTCTGGACTTAGACTCCAGCGTGCAATGCTGCACCCGTATATCATTGGTTACCATACACTTGTCTGGAGAGCCAGCAGTAACCAAACGTATACCAAGAGCCTGAGCAAGACGCTGGGACCGTCATCTGTGCTGACTGTGAATCCCGACGCATAACACATGCTGTCCATTTCCTTGTGATGCTCCTTGAGATGGTTCTACTCCTTCATTGGAGTCCAGCTGTGTTCACTTAAACTGATGGGACTTGATTTGTAAAGGCACACATCTGTCTATATAAGACCTCACAGCTCACAGTGCATGTCAGACCAAATGAGAATCATGAGGTCAAAGGAACTGGCTAAGGGGCTCAGACAGAATTCTGGCAAGGCACACAGGTTACAAAAGAATTTCGGCAGTACTCAATGTTCCTAAGAGCACAGTGGCCTCCATAATCCTTACATGGAAGAAGATTGAGACCACTACAAGTCTAACTAGACCTGGCCGGCCAGCAAAACTGAGCAATTGTGGGAGAAGAGCCTTGGTGAGAGAGGAAAAGAAGAACCCCAAAATCATTGTGGATGAGCTCCACAGATGCAGTAGTGAGTTGGGAGAAAGTTCCACAAAGTCAACTATCACTGCAGTCCTCCAACAGTCAGGGCTTTATGGCAGAGTGACCCTATGGAAGTCTCTCCTCAGTGCAAGACTTATGAAAGCCCGCCTAGGTGTTGCTAAAAAACACATGAAGGACTCCCAGACTATGAGAAATAAGATTCTTTGGTCTGATGAGATGAAGATAGAACTTTTTGTTGATAATTCTAAGCGGTATGTGTGGAGAAAACCAGGCACTGCTCATGATCTGCCCAATACAACCACAACAGTGAAACATGGTAGTGGCAGCATCATGCTATGGGGGTGTTTTTCTGCTGCAGGGACAGGACAACTGGTTGTAATTGAAGGAAACATGAATGCAGCCAAGTACAGAGATATCCTGGATGAAAACCTCTTCCAGTGTGCTCTGGACCTCAGACTTGGCTTGCCGAAGGTGCACCTTCCAACAAGACAATAATAATAATAAATAATAATGTTATTTCTATAGTGCCAACATATTATGCAGCACTTTACATTATATAGGGGACTTCTACAGACAAAAGACATTTATCTCAAACCAAAAAATTCCCCTAATTACTATTGTGTCACTATAAACAATATAAAAAAACCCGTCCGTACCACAAAATATCCCCAAAGGGAAGTGG
Source organism: Dendrobates tinctorius (assembly GCF_039654945.1). NCBI lineage: Eukaryota > Metazoa > Chordata > Amphibia > Anura > Dendrobatidae > Dendrobates > Dendrobates tinctorius. The sequence goes on along the minus strand of NW_027361827.1, from coordinate 5,795,538 downwards.
TCAGAATCAACACCAACTTCTCAAAAGTGTCATAGAAAGAGTTTACTGACCACAATTTATTCAATTTTCAAATCAATAGTAATCTCATACATTGAGGGACACAATGTTGGGGATGGCAGAATGCACTAAATATTAAATAATAGAAAGTGCATTCGCGGCCCACCGTGCAGTAGGTGTTAAAACCGCTGCTAGACAATGGCAGATGCGATATATGGCGGTATAATGCGCACTGGTTCAACGTCACCCGATGTGCGCAGAGCGGACTCTATTAACTCACAGAGGCACTGTAACATGAACACAGAGCCTGTTAGACTCACAGGTCTCAGCGAAATTGCACGCACAGTATCAGGTCACAGGACAGGGTCCAAGACGGGACGGTATCTGCCTCGACCTACTGTGCATGCGGTGTCGCTACTGTGGACGCCGGTAAGTGCTGCTGAATGCAGCATGGCGGCAGACACAGCCGCTATGCGATAGTGCCGTGAGAGACGTGACACCACCGGACGCTAGTGTAGAGGAGCAGTGTGCACAGTGGCCTAAGGTTTGCCACTGACTGGCGCTGACTCTTTCTATAGTTCCCTATCCACATGTGTAATATCAGAGGGAGGGGAATCTTAATAAGTCAGTCACCAGAATCATACATCAATCACCATTCACAAATCTAGCAAGAAGTGTTTATACTAACGCATGGCCAAGCGGCGATGCGGGCCTTTTATAGCCGTGCGCTTACGGGACCTTCCAGATTTCTGAGATGGACCAATCAGATCATGAGAAGGACCGGAGCACGTGACTCCCGATCTCCAATGGGAGATCGTCTCATGAGCATGCCCAGTAGCGGGATGAGAGGACTTAGCCTCTGGAGTGGCTTGCTGCAGGACAGCCTGCGCTGCTATTGCTGACCCAGAGGTGGCAGCATCAACCAGTCCTACAATGCTGATCTGAGCAGAGCGTCTGGGAAGCCGAGATTGCTGTGCAGGCTCCTGAGCGGTTGGTGGAGAATGGGAGACCACTGGATGCAAGACTCTGGATTCCCGCTGTGCAGCTGTAGGAACCAGACGCCTAACATTACCCCCCCTCCTAGGGCCCCCATCTGAGCCTCGCTACACTCAAAGGCCGCGATCAGGAGCAGAGCGTGGATGTTCTCCACTGGCTCCCAGGTCCGAACCTCTGGACCATGACCCTTCCAGTCCACCAAATAAAATTTTTTGCCACGCACAATCCTGCGTCCCACAATGGCGTTAACCTCAAACTCATAAGATAAGTCTGATGACCCGGCTGATGACTCGGAGAACCGAGCCATGTGAACAGGTTGGAGAAGGGACACGTGGAAGACGTCAGAGATGGCTAAATGTGGTGGAAGAGCCAGGAGGTAGACCACCGAGCTGATTCGCTTGAGAACCTTAACAGGTCCGATGTATTGCAGCGCGAACTTGGTGGACTCGGCCCGCAGCTTGATATTTAGAGCAGAGAGCCACACCAAGTCGCCGGGGGAAAAGGTTGGAGCGGGATGCCGATGTATGTCGGCAGACGCCCTCATTCTTTCTTTAGAGGCTCGAATAGCATCCTGGGTGCGATCTCAAATGTCGCGAGCCTCCAGTGCCCAGTCTGCCACCCTGGAATCAGTGGAGGACACTAGCATCGGGACAGGGATGTGCGGATGCTGGCCGTAAATAAGAAGGAACGGTGTTTGACCAGTGGAATCAGCAACTGCATTATTCAGGGCAAATTCAGCCCATGGTAGTAAAGATGCCCAGTCATCCTGCCTGGCAGAGACAAAATGTCGCAAGTACGTGACCAGTGTTTGGTTGGCTCTCTCAACCAACCCGTTCGTCTCGGGATGATAAGTGTAGTTCAGATTTAGCTCAATACTGAGTAGACTGCAGAGCTCCCTCCAAAACCAAGGCACGAATTGGGGACCTCGGTCACTAACAATTTTGTCCGGCATGCCATGCAAACGGAATACATGTTTTCTGAACAGTGTGGCAAGACCACGAGCGGTAGGCAGCCGCGCGAGTGGCACCAGATGCACCATTTTAGAAAAATGGTCGGTGACCACCTAGAAGACCGTACTGCCACCAGACTTGGGCAGGCCAGCCACAAAATCCATGTCAGTCATCTCCCAAGGTCTGTCTGCCACTGGCAGAGGATACAGTAACCCAGCCGGCCTCTGTCTAGAGGACCTGTTCCACGAACACCAGATGCATGCCTGTATGTATTCCTTCGTGTCCTGGGCCATGTGTGGCCACCAATAATACCTTGCCAGGAGTTCTGTGGTCCACTTATTACTGAAGTGACCACCCACCCTGGACTCGTGTGCCCACACGAGAACCTCTGGCCGTAGCTGAGGAGGCACAAAGGTCATGCCCGGCGGCACTGACTCAAGAGCAACTGGGGCCACGGTCCTGAAACGCTCAGTAGGGAGAATTAGCCAAGGCTCAGCCTCCTCTTCCTCCGCTGAAACCACCAAGCAAGAGAGAATCCGCACGGACGTTCTTTCCAGACAGATGGTGCAAGGTGAAGCGGATGCGGGAGAAGAACAGCGACCACCTAGCTTGACGAGAGTTAAAGCGCTGGGCCGTTTGTAAATAGACCAGATTTTTATGGTCCGTATACACCTGGAAGAGAAACTGGGCTCCCTCCAGGAGATGTCTCCACTAGGAAAAGGCCAACTTCATTGCTAGCAGCTCTCTGTCCCCGATGGAGTAGTTCTTCTCCGCTCGTGAGAAGGTCTTTGAGAAGAAAAAGCAGGGATGCTTCCGACCTTGAGCATCCTTCTGAAAAAGGACTGCTCCTGCACCGACGGAAGAAGCATTCACTTCTAGGATAAAAGGTTTATCCACATCGGGACGATGTAAGATGGGAGCGCCGGAAAAATAGGTCTTCAGAGACTAGAAGGCCTTGGAGACCTGTTCTGACCATCCTTGGGATTAGCTCCTTTCTTAGTGAGGGCAACCAGAGGAGCTACCAGTGTGGAGAAGTGGGGAATGAACTGGCGGTAATAGTTGACGAACCCCAAAAAGCGCTGCACCGCTTTGAGTGAATTGGGCTCCTGCCAGTCCATTACCGCTTGCAATTTGGTAGGATCCATAGCCAACCCCTCGGCCGAGATGATGTAACCCAGGAACGGCAAGGACGCAAACTGGCACTTCTCCAGCTTGGTGAAGAGAGAGTTCGCCCGCAGACGGTCGAAGACCTTGCAGATGTCTCTCTGGTGGGAGGTCAAATCTGGCAAAAAGATGAGGATGTCATTCAGATAGACCACCACCGAGATAGAGAGAATATTGGGGAAGATGTCGTTAACAAAATCCTTGAAGACAGCAGGCGCATTACAGAGGCCGAAGGGCATGACCAGATATTCATAGTGGCCATCCCTGGTATTAAAGACTGTCTTCCACTCATCTCCTTTGCGAATGCGGATCAGGTTGTACCCCCCCATAGATCTAATTTTGTAAAGATCCGGGCCCCTCGCAACCTGTCAAATAACTCAGAGATCAATGGAAGAGGGTACTTGTTTTAACTGTTATGGCGTTGACACCTCTGTAGTCAATGCAGGGACGTAACTCTCCACTCTTCTGCACGAAAAAGAACCCTGCACCAGCCGGCGACATCGACTTTCTGATAAAACCTCTTGCCAGGTTCTCCCGGATATATTGAGAAATAGCCTCCATCTCGGGAGCGATAGCGGGTACACGCAGCCTCTAGGAGGTTCCGTGCCTGGCAATAGATCTATCGGAGAATCGTACGAATGGTGCGGCTGAAGCGTCTCCGCAGATTTTTTTTTAGAGAAGACGTCCGCGTACTGGTGGTATGGTTTGGGAAGCGCGGAGAGATCCGCGGGCACTTAAGTGGAGGCTACCTGAACACTGCCCCTCAGGCACCTTCCCTCACAGTCCTTGCTCTAACCCAGTATATTCCCCGAAGCCAAATCGACATGAGGGGAATGGCAACGGAGCCAGGGAACTCCGAGAAGCACCTGGTCGATGCCATCTGGCAAAATGAACAGGGACAAAATCTCACGGTGGGATGGTGAGATTGAGAACCTGAGTGGTGCTATCTGGTGGGTAACCTGAGATGGTAAAGGTGCACCACTAACCACCCTGATGGTCAAGGGTTGGGGCAGTAACACCAGCGGAATAGCATGCTTTTGGGCGAAGGACGAGGACATAAAGTTCCCTTCTGTCCCGGAATCCACGGTGACCTCTGCCTCCCAGGTGGAAGCTCCGCTATCTACTGAGTTAAAGAACTTTTCGTTCGAAACGCGTACAGTGTCTCCTCAACCTTCCCTCCGGTTTCTGGTCGGGTATAGCATTTTTTGTATTTTGTATACCTATTTTATGGATATCTAAATAAAATATTTTGGATTTTACCCTTTTGAGCTGGACCATCTATTCCATATGGTGTCACCCGAAAACTTGTCGGGCAGCGGGAGGCGGGATAATGTCAGTGCCGGTGTGAGCATGGACATACGTGAGACAGCCTCTGCGACTGCATGAACAGCGGCCGCAGTAGCATTCACAGCTAAGGTGGGACTCTCGAGAGCCACCAACCTGTCCTCCAGCTGCCGAATGTACTGCCGTAGTTGCTGTTGGTCCGCCATTACTAGCCAGACCCTGGTGCGCTAGTATAATGTTAAGGACAGCGGAACACACTAAATGTTAAATAATAGAAAGTGCGTTCACCGCCCGGGGTCCACCGTGCAGTAGGTGTTAAAACCGCTGCTAGACAATGGCAGACGCGCTATATGGCTGTATAATGTGCACGGGTTCAACGTCACCCGATGTGCGCAGAGCGGACTCTATTAACTCACAGAGGCACTGTAACATAAACACCGAGCCTGTTAGACTCACAGGTCTCAGTGAAATTGCACGCACGGTATCAGGTCACAGGACAGGGTCCAAGACAGGGAACGGTGTCCGTCTAGACCTACCGTGCCTGCAGCGTCGCTCCTGCCGTCGCCGGTAAGAGTTGCTGAATGCAGCATGGCGGCAGACAGCCGCTATGCGATAAAGCTGTGAGAGACGTGACACCACAGGATGCTAGTGTAGAGGAGCGGTGTGCACAGTGGCTTAAGGTTTGCCACTGACTGGCGCTGACTCTTTCTATAGTTCCCTATCCACATGCGTAATATCAGAGGGAGGGGAATCTTAATAAGTCAGTCACCAGAATCATACATCCATCACCATTTACACATCTAGCAAGAAGAGTCTATACAAGCGCATGGCCGAGCGGCCATGCGTGCCATTTATAGCTGTGCGCTGCCGGGACCTTCCAGATCTCTGAGATGGACCAATCAAGATCAGGAGAAGGACCAGAGCACGTGACTCCTGATCTTCAATGGGAGATCGTCTCGTGAGCATGCCCAGTAGCATGACGAGAGGACTTAGCCTCTGGAGTGGCTTACTGCAGGACAGCCTGCGCTGCTATTGCTGACCCAGAGGTGGCAACAACAAACAGTCCTACAGAGCTGGTCTGAGCAGAGCGTCTGGGACGCCGAGATTACTGTGCAGGCTCCGGAGCCGTCGGTGGAGAATAGGAGACCGCTGGATGCAAGGCTCTGGATTCCCGCTGTGCAGCTGCAGGAACTCGATGCCTAATACATAATGCTACTTGTTCCATTTTTCATACTCTCATATAAGATATGCTGTATATACCAATAAAGGCCCATATATAAACCTATGAAAGTGCACAGTGCAGAGGGGAAATATTAACCCAGAATATCCTCAGATTACTCTGTTTTGTTAACCAATCCACCATGTATTGCACAATAGCCCATAACATCATTAATTGAATCCAACATAAATTAACTTACATGGTATGCGGAGTGTTGTGAAATCACTTTCTGGCCTACCTCTGGTTGCTGGTGAAGGTAGTGGAGATGGTTGTATTGACAGAGGGGTCGCGAGTTCTCTTTCCAGACTCCCTCTGGTGGTTACAGGAGGTAATGGAGCTGATCTAATTAACAGAGGCCTGCCACCTGATAATGAGGAGGACGATTAGACATTGGGAGTTTGTGACTGGATTTTAGACAGCCGACTCCCTCTATCCCTGCTGGTGATGTTTTCCTGCCTCCTGAGGTCTTAGTATCCAGCTCAGTCCCTGCATGCTCAAGCTGTGTTCTTTTGCTATTGTTCACATTTGATTTGGTTTTGTCTATTTCAGTTTTGTGTGGTCAGCCAGCCCTGGCTGGGGCTGTGCTGAATTTCCATCCTTATGTTATTGTTTGTGCCAGTTTGCTTTTGTCCCTTATTAGATTGGCCTCTCTTTGCTCTGTTTTCAGAATATACCAGAGTGCTGATTTAGAGGGAGAAGTCTAGTGACTTCAGTATTTTTTCTATCAGAAGTGTTGGGCATTTTTTGCAGGGTTCTTTGCATGATTGCAGACAGTGTCTTTCCTTTCCTGTCCTGTCTAGTTAGTTTGGGCCCCATCGTTTGCTCCGCCTATTTTCCTACCTGCGTTTGTGTTTTCATCTTGTCTCACTGACTCTTGGGCAGTTTAGATTTCCCCTTTCTTGCTTTAGGCTTATTTAGTTCTCCGGCTGTGTCGAGGCATCTAGAATCATCGTAGGTACGCTCCACGGCTACTGCTAGTTGTGTGGATAGGATCAGGGGTCTGCAATCTGCTTAGTTACCAACCTCTCTGGTTTTCTGTGGCTTAGCTTGGCCTTGCTTTCCTCCTCGGTGATCCAATCATAACAGCAGAGACTGTGCCGTGTCCCTCCACCCCGATGCGTGTTTCGTCCACACTTCTTTAGGGGGCGAAAGAAGTTTTTTTTAGACAAAAGACATTACAGCATAGCATAGCAATAAACACATAGATCAAAACAGATACCAGGAGGAATGAGGGCCCTGCTCTCAAGCTTACAATCTATAAGAAAAAAGGTGAGACACGAAAGGTGGATATTAACAATTCCTTTTATTGTTTTTATTGTTTGGACCATCCCTAGTGTAAGAATCGGGTGTTCCTGTTAACCAGTTAACAGTCTAAATATGCAACAGTACATACACAGAGGGCTATTAAATGCAAAAAGCATTTGAGAACATGATGCGAGGAACCTGGTTATGGTAAAAAATTTTGAAATGAGCCACACAGGGATATTTAGGTTAATGCGTTGAGGTGATAGGCCAGTCAAAACAAATGCATTTTTAAGGCACACTTAAAACTGTGGGGATTGGGGATTAATCGTACTAGCCTGGGTAGTGCATTCCAAAGAAATGGTGCGGCACGTGAAAAGTCTTGGAGACGGGAGTGGGAGGTTCTAATTAATGAGGAGGTTAACCTCAGATCGTTGGCAGAATGGAGGGCACGGATAGGGTGGTAGGCTGAGACAAGAGAGGAGATGTGGGGTGGTGCTGAGCCATGGAGGGCTTTTTGGGTGAGGGTAATAAGTTTATACTGAATTATGGATTGGATGGGTAGCCAGTGTAAGGACTGGCACAAGGTAGAGGCATCGATATAATGATTGGTGAGGAAAATGATCCTAGCTGCAGCATTCAGGACGTATTGGAGAGGGGAGAGTTTGTTAAGAGGGAGACCGATTAGTAGAGAGTTACAATAGTCCAGAGGACAATGACCCTAAGCACACAGCTAAAATAACAAAGGAGTGGCTTCAGAACAACTCTGTGACCATTCTTGACCAGCATAGCCAGAGCCCTGACCTAAACCCATTTGAACATCTCTTTAATGACCTGAAAATGGTTGTCCACCAACATTCACCATCCAACAGAACTGGAAAGGATCTGCAAGGAAGAATGGCAGAGGATCCCCAAATCCAGGTGTGAAAAACTTGTTGCATTCCCAAGAAGAAGCATGACAGTACTAGCTCAAAAGGGTGCTTCTACTCAATACTGTTCAAATGGTCTGAATACTTATGACCATGTGATATTTCAGGTTTTCTTTTTTAATAAATTTGCAAAAATTTCTACATTTCTGTTTTTTTTCTGTCAAGATGGGGTGCAGAGTATACATTAATGAGAAAAAAAAATGATCTTTTTTGAATTTACCATATGGCTACAATGAAACAAAGAGAGAAAAATTTAAAGGGGTCTGAATACTTTCCATACCCACTGTATATAGAAAACTTCCCACAATAATAGCATTTTGGAGTATACAAAACTCTTTAAGGAGCAAAAGCAAAAAAACGAAAATACAAAAGATTAAAATGTCAAACTATACATATTCTTGCAACAATTATTTATTCAGTGTTGCTCTTCAGATAACAATAATTAGTAATATAAGGTAGAGCTGGGCAAAGTGCGGCAACATCCGACCCTCTGGCTGTTCCAGCCACATAGCCCAAAACAGCTGAAGGGCTGAAACAGTGGCCCACAGGTCACACTACATCCTCACCCACTGTTCATCTAGTACCTCCTCTTGTCACTGGTGACTACATTGTTTGAGGAGATGTCTGCTGGCTCATGTGGGAATAACTGAAGATGGATGCTGGTAAGTATAATACTAGGGGCAGGGATCTCCGGTCCCACGTAGTCATCTAGTGACCACAACGTCTAAGGCTACTTTCACACTTCAGGTTTTCGGCGTCAGGCGCGATCCGGCGTCTTGCCGGAACGCCGGATCCGGCAAATGTTTAGTAAAACCGGATGTGACGGATCCGGTTTTCTGCCGGATCCGTCTTTTTCTTTACAGACAAAACCGGATCCGTCTCATCCGGTTCATCCGTTTTTCTATCCGTTTTTCGACGGATTACGCCGGATCCGGTTTTTAAAATTGACCCTTGTGGCCTTCCGAACGGGATTGGCTACTGGAAAAATATATATAGCATGTTCCTACAGCCCTTCTTTGACAGGTTGTTGAGGAGAAACTGCAGGTTGGAGAGAAGAGCAAGTTACTGGCGAAGATGGATGTTGTCATTGGAAATATTTTGAAGAATTTGGCGGATTTTATAGCGGAGGCGAATCGTTTGAGGGTGATTGTTCTGGAGAAGGAGAGAGCGAGACAGCAGCGCATCAGGCATCGTAGACGACGTTTGTGGATCCACCCCATCACAGCCAAGAGAATGACGCGTGGGGTCTATTCTACACTCTGCATGGACCTTGGACGAAACCCGGATACATTTTTTGGATATGTTAGGATGAAAATGGAGAATTTTGATTACTTGGTGGAGCGCATTGCACACCTCATAAGAAAAGCGGACACCTATTGCCGCTTCTCTGTTTCACCCACAGAGCGTCTGATGGTGACTTTAAGGTAAGCCACATTTATTGGATGTGATCGCATCAGAGCACACTTTCACTGCAATCTTGTTGGTGGTAGTTTGTATCTCCAAGTGTTATAGCTCAGTTTTGGTATGTAATGCTGTGATTTAAAACTAATTTATTGTTTTTTAATTCCCCACAGATTTCTTGCAACTGGAGAATCCCTTTCGTCACTGCATTTCCAGTACAGACTCGGGATTTCCACCATATCTGGAATAGTGAAGTACACATGCCGTGCACTGTGGGACTCCTTAGCTGAAGAGTTTTTACCAGAGCCCACAACAGAGAGGTGGATTGAAATTGCTGACAAGTTTCAACAGATATGTCAGTTTCCCAACTGCTTGGGCGCTGTGGACGGGAAACATATCCGCATTGTAAAGCCAGCTGGATCGGGATCGGAATATTTCAATTACAAGAAATATTTTTCAATTGTCCTCATGGCCATCGCTGACGCGGAATACAAATTTATTGCGGTTGATATTGGGGCCTATGGCCGCTCCAATGACTCTCAAGTTTTCAAACTGTCTGCCTTGGGGCGTAAACTGTATGGAAACACCTTCCAGTTCCCACCACCTAGACCGCTGCCGCAAACATCTGGTCCACCTATGCCATTTGTCTGTGTAGGGGATGAAGCCTTCCAGCTGTCAGAACACCTTTTGAAACCGTACTCTAGCAGAGGATTGACAAGACCAAAACGCATTTTTAATTACCGCCTCACAAGAGCAAGAAGAATGGTTGAATGTACCTTTGGTATTCTGACAGCCAAATGGCGGGTCCTATTGACTGCGATCAACCTCAAGACAGAAACTGTGGACGAGGTGATCAAAGCGTGCGTGGTACTCCACAATTTTGTTATCTGCAAGGAACCCATTTCCATTGAGGACACCTCTGAAGAAACCACCTTGCAAGATTACCATGACATTACCACTAGAAGTTCTGTGACGGTTTCAGTAATGAGGGACAATTTTGCACTATACTTTGTCACCTCAAGGCAGAGTACACTGGCAGGATGACAGAGTGTGAAAGATTTGTGCCCAACCAAACTTGTGTACCTTCTGTACCAACAGTATATACCTTTGCCAACCAAAGATGGCTATCTTGTCATGGTCTCTATTTTTAGCTTTAGGCCACAGGTGTGTACCTGGTTGTGTTTATGCAAAGTATTTCACCTTTTAACAAAAGTTGTGTACATTGTTATGAAATCACCAACAATAAACACAACTTTTTAGGTGAAATACTTTGCTTCAAACACAACCAGGAACACAACTGTGGCAAAAAGCTAAAATTTACCCACAGTTATATACCTAGTTTTGAATACCATTTCACCTTTTAAATATCCTGTATTTAACCTTTTTCACCGCAGAAAGAAATGACAGACAACCAGTGTAAAATAATTTAACTTTTATTGAAAAATGTTTTTTTTAGTAAACTTTTTTAAAATTTTAATAAACTTGTTTAATAAAGCTTTGAAACCATAAAACTGGTCATTTTTATTTAAATACACACATTATAAATCTGTGTAGTGTGTGGTGGAAATACTGCTGTAGGGGCTGCGGGACACTTCGACACTGGGAGTGTGGAGAGAGGACTGGGATCGTGGTGGGGAAGGAACAGTTAGAGGTGAAGGTGTGGAAAAAACTACAGAATGGGTGGACATGTGGGAAGCAGAAGAGGTGGTGGGTGGTGGAGTGGAGGGTTGGGCAGGGACTGTAGGAGCAGATGATGTTGATGGCAAGTTGTATGGGGAAGGAGTTTGGTACGGGGCAGGTTGCTGGAAGTGGGGAGATGTCTGGTACGGGGCAGGTTGCTGAAAGTGGGGAGATGTCTGGTACGGGGCAGGTTGCTGGAAGTGGGGAGATGTCTGGTACGGGGCAGGTTGCTGGAAGTGGGGAGATGTCTGGTACTGGGGAGGTTGCTGGTACTGGGGAGTTTGCAGGTACTGGGGAGGTTGCTGGTACTGGGGAGGTTGCTGGTACTGGGGAGTTTGCTGGTACTGGGGAGGTTGCTGGTACTGGGGAGGTTGCTGGTGCTGGGGAGGTTGCTGGTGCTGGGGAGGTGGATGGTGCTGGGGAGGTGGATGGTATGTAATAGGAGGGGGAGGATGGAAAGTGGCTGGAGCGGGTGTAGATGTAATAGGAGGGGGAGGATGGAAAGTGGCTGGAGGGGGTGTAGATGTAATAGGAGGGGGAGGATGGAAAGTGGCTGGAGGGGGTGCAGGTGGAGGAACTACTGTAGTGGGAGGAGGAGGTTGGGAGGTAACTTGCTGGAGAGCAGCGTGGCATGAATGCATTACATGCATCTGCTGGGCAGGAGAGAGCGTTTCCATGCGCTCCACAACAGACCTGAAAAAGGTGTGGTTTGGCGAAGATCTTGCTTCTGAATGCATGGTTTGCAGAAGTGTCTTCACCTCCAGAATGCTGGAGTTGATCTGCTGATAGCCTGCGGAGATTTGCTCTGACAAGACTTTTAGACAGTTCTGGTAAGATGCATTCAGATGCAAGAACTCTGGCGCATAAGTCTTTTCCTGACCCCTCTGCCGCTGCCGCCCAGTACCCGCAGGTGTACTAGAGGTGGCAGGGGCAGAAGGGTGGGGTAAAGGGAAAGCGATCTCCTCACCAGCAGCTTCATGTAATGTAGGCGGCCACGATGCTCCTGTGCTGGTGGATGGGACAGATGGGTCGAATGTGTGGGAAGGCTGGGAAGGTGCAGATGTACCGGGGCGGTCGAAGTGTCCCTCGGTGCCGGTCTCCTCAGGGATCGCCTCAGAAGGGTCCAATCATGCAGGCTCCCGAGTGCTGCTCACCGTGCTGTGGAATAAAGAGAAAAAAAAACAATTAAAATAGTGACATGGTATGGCCCTGGCTGAAAAAAAGAAAGTTACATCTAAACATTTTTTTGTCACATGTGGTGTGTAATATTTACCTTCTGGTGAGCATTGTCTCCCGGAGGAACGACAGGGCTCATGCGTACTTGTACTTGCTCCTGCGTCCTCCTGATCCACTCGGGGCCCGCATCTCTTTATTGAACTCCTTCTTGAAACGATCCCTCACAGACGCCACCGCTTCACAATTCTCTCCCCTGAAACGAGAAAGGACAAAGTGGTTAGTATACAACATCAGTGTTTCCCAAACTCCAGTCCTCATGGTCCCCAGGGGTCATGTTTTCAGGATTTCCAAAGTAAATAGAAATCCTGAACACATGATCCGTGGGGACCACGAGGACTGGAGTTCGGGAAACACTGATTTAAATCAAGCAACCGGTACTGTATAAACTTACGCTCTTTAATCTGGGCCCGAGCTTCGAGGTCCTCCCAGCGGTCCACAAGGAGCGAACAGATTTCCTCCCAGAGTCGTCGGGTAACGATCAGGTCAGCGTGGCGTCGGTCAGCCATATTCCAGAGCGGCTCCCTTTCTCTGACGAGATCGATGAGGCGGTCCACATCAATCCCTCCATCCTCACCATCAGAGTCGGGAGCACGCTGTGAAGGCTGTTAAAGAAAAAGACAAAAATAACATAATTAGCCTCCACAAAAGAAATGAAATAAAAAGTGCAAAAAAAACAAAGCAAAAATATTTATACTTACACGCTGGTGACCGCCGCGTTGCTGTCGCCGACGACCCTGGGAGGCACTGCGAGGACCTCTTGGCCGAGCACCAGATTGGGAAGACTAGAGAAGAAAACAAAAAATGTTATGTCTTTGGATGTAGGCATTTGTTTGCTGTGTGTGGTCTGCAGAACATTGTTTTCTATGTGTTGTGTGTAGTGTGATGTTGTGTTTCTGCGTTTGATGCAAAAAAATTACCAATTGTGAGCCCACTCCAAGAGTCTGTCCACCCCTTCCTTCTTCTTCTGGGAGCTCCTCTTCATCTTGTGATTCCTGTTTTGAAATAAAAGGCAATGAATACACATATATTACAGAGATGATGGATTTTGGAAATAAAAACTTACCGTCAAATGCTGACGATGCGAGGGAGGGCTCCCAGAAGATGATGTGCTGTCTTCCTGGTGGCCACACTCCATGCCTGTGGGTGGTGTTTCTGCTGCTGCCATTGCTGCTGCTGCTGCTGCTGCATCTATTGGGCGGCTGTTGAATAAAGAGAAACAAAGGGCCAATGAATATCTTGATATTCCATAGCCCTAGTTTGGAGGAATGGGGGATTTGATAATTACCGTCTCTCATCTGCTGCTGGACTCCCCTCCCGTTGTTCAGCATGCTGCTCCATTTGGGGTGGTGCTGATGGTGCTGCTGCTGCAGATGTCTGCTGCCTTCTCCTGCTCCTGGTTCTTGGCTTGGGTGGCATGTTGGGTGTGGCTGAGGGTCCCATTGTCTTGCTTTTATATATGTCCTGTGGGCAGAGCTACTGAGCATGCTCAGACCAAAGAAACCGGATCCGGCCGTCGCCGGATCCGGCGCATTGCGGCGCTCATAGGCTTTCATTGTATGAAAAAGCCGGACACGCCGGATCCGGCGTGTCCGGCTTTTTCGACGGATACAAAAAACGTTACAGTCACCGTTTTTTCCAGACGCCGGATCGCGTCACATTGCCGGATCCCGCGAAAATCGGATGAAACGCATGGCCATCCGGCTCGATCCGGCTCTAATGCAAGTCAATGGGGGGGAAACCGGATCCGGCATTGCATTTCGACGGATCCGGTTTTAGTCAAAAGCGCCGGATCGCGCCTGAAGCAGAAAACCTGATGTGTGAAAGAGGCCTAACTGAGCCAATTTTAGGCTACTTTCAGACTTCAGGTTTTCTGCATCAGGCACAATGCGGCAAAAAATGTAAAAACCGGGTCCATTTTTTTTCCCATAGAGTTTCATTATCGCCGCATTGCGCTGGATGCCTATGCGGCGCATCCAGTTTTTGCCAGATCCGGTAAAAATTGCCTGTCCGGTGTCTGGAAAAAACGTTTCATGTAACGTTTTGTGTCTGCATTTAAAAACCGGTTGACGCCAGATCCGGCAACATCCGGTTTTTTGTATAATGGTAGCCTATGGACACCGGATCCGGCGGCATCCGGTTTTTGCCGGATCCGGTTTTTTAGACTGAGCATGCTCAATAAAGTATCAAATACTGTAAAAAACACCTGCCAATCTCCCCCCTCATATAGGAAAGGTAAAGGGTATTCATCCAGTCACACTGAAGGCAGCAGAGGGGCAAGAGCTACAGACTGGATTTCATCCACACAGCCACTGGATTTGCCAGCTAGCCACCTACCCACCAACCCACTGGATTTGCCAGGCAGACAACCAACCACCCACCAACCAACTGGATTTGCCAGACATCCACTGTATTGGACATCATCCAACAGGACTTTGAGTGTGAGTTTCAACATTTCCATGCAAGCATTATTTGGGTTTTCATGTTGTTAGAGTATATATATAATTGCCTTAAATTTTCTGTTATACACTTCCGTCTGGACGTCCTTGAATCACACACTCCACTACGCCAACCGCCAAATTGAAATACCCATGTGTATTTGAATATGGCACCCACTGCTGGTACCATGCCCTTCCACAGTACCACCAGCAGGACATCGCTGGGACCCCACCACTGACACGTCCCCCCCACTGACACGTCCCCCCCACCGCTGATGCTGCTGGACATGCTGCTGTTATTTCCCCTCCCCCGCCAGATCTGCCGATGCCTGCCCACCCATCCCCGTTACAGCCGGCAGGAAAGACTGTGGCTTGCGGCCTTTTCACAGGCCCAAAGCTGCTGTCGTTCCTGCCGACTTGTTGCTGCCATGCCCCCACCCGCCACTGGACCCCTCCGCCGCAGAACCCCCACCACTGCCATCACTGCTGGCCACCACGCCGGAGCCCCATGCTGGACCTGCCGCTGCCTGCCCACCATGTATATATACACACACACACACACATGTATGTTGTTCTTACATTGTACTAGTGTTTTTAAAAACTTACAGCTGTTGTCATCAGTGTGGGGAGGGATTTTAATTATGAAGGACAGTGTGATGTAGTTTGCAAGGTACTACTTGGTTGGGTGTGTGTATTTATGTGGAAATACTGTAGGGAGAGGTACCGTATATACTCATGTATAAGCCGAGATTTTCAGCCCATTTTTTTGGGCTGAAAGTCCCCCTCTTGGCTTATACACGGGTCATATACCTGGGGGTGTCACAGACCATACTTACCAGTCCTGCTGCGGTATCTGTAGCCTCGCTTGCTTCTAAACTGTCTCCCTTCCTATCTTCAGCGGTCACATGGTCCCACTCATTACCATTCATGAATATGTGCATATTCATGAGTGTAATGAGCGGTACCACGTGACCGCTGAAGACAGGAAGGGAGACAGTGGAGAAGCGAGCAAGGCTACAGATACGGCAGCAGGATGGGTGAGTATAGCGATATTTGCCTCTCCTGGGTCCATTGCTGCTCACCGCTGTCTCTGCTGCATCCTGTGGTGACGTTTAGGCAGCAGGGGGCGCGATGACGTGATTAGTGCACGCCGCCACTCTGCTGGCTGAACAGTCACTGACACAAGAAGCGGCAGAGAGCGGCAATGGACCCAGGAGAGGTGAGAATTTATTTTTCTTTTTTTTGCAGCATATGGGGGCATAGTCTATGGTTTCCACCCTGGGCTTACACGAGTCAATAAGTGTTACCAGTTTTTTGGGGGCAAAATTAGGGGGGTCGTCTTGTACACGGGTCGGCTTATACACGAGTATATACGGATTAAGTGGTTAGAATTTTTGAGGGGGGTTGTCCAAGGTGTATTATTTAGGGTGGTCAGAGTGGAATTCAAAATATCATTGTTTTATTTTATTTTATTTTTTTTTTGTTTCTTTTCTTTTAAAAATCATTGTAGCACACATAAGCAATATTAACTAAATCATGTTTGTTTCCTGCAGGAAGTTGCCCAGGCCACCACTGCCAGGACCCTTCTAGGAGTACCCAGTGTGAACCCATTGCAACCCATAATGTAAGTATTAAGGCCTGAAAGCTTTAAATATGGCTTGTGTTGTAGGTAACAATTCTTTGTACTTACAGATTTTAGGCCAGACATGTCTTCTTCTGGGAGCCCTCCTTCCCATCACCAGCGAAATGAGGTACATATGTTTAATTTTTTTTTTTTGGCAGAACATTCTTGGTACACATAACCCTATATATGCATTGTTGTTTAATAGGAAGCTGAACAAGAGGGTCTCTTAGAAGGAGACGGACGGGGCGAATCGCTGGAGTGGGCTACCAGAGTGTAAGTATCTTTACATGCATTGCAAAAAAAGATCTTCATACACATCACTGTACTCAAAAAACATGTCAACATGAAAGCATTTAATTTTCCTTTTTTTTTCTTCATTAAAGGCTTCTGATTCCGTGGCTCGCCAGAGAGTTCCTCAAAGCGCCTCCCAGAGTCGTCGGCAATCACGTTGGGGCGGTCGCCATAGAGTAAGCAATTGTTTTGCGTTTTTTTTCTACGGTTTGTACTTTATGTTAATGCTTTGAGTGTTATGTTTACCTTTTTTGTCTTTAAACAGGCTTCCCAGCATGCTCACGATTCCGACAGTGAGGAGGTGGCTATTGATGTCGACCTCCTCATTAATCTTGTGCGAGATCGTGAGCCGCTATGGAATATGGTTGACCGCTTCCATGCAGGTGCTAGTGTAACTCGATGACTCTGGGAGGAGGTGTGCCAGACTGTGGTACATAATTGGGAGAAACTCCATCCTCGGGCACAGACAGAAAGGCGTAAGTATTCACATTTCAGTAATTTTTCCTGATGTATTGTGCTTGATGCTAACCATTTTGTGTTTTCACTTTTCAGGGGAAAGAGTTCAGTTGCGGTGGCAGTCAATGCGGGATCTCTTCAAGAAGGAGTTTAACAAAGAGATGTAGGCTCCCAGTGGATCCGGAGGACGCAGGAGCTGCTATAAATATGCACGGGCCCTGGCGTTCCTCCGATCAACAATGGTGACAAGAAGGTAAACATTCCTACCAGAATTTACTAAGTAAAACTGTTAAAATGTGTACCCTTTTTTTTCAGCTAGGGCTAATCAATAGCATGATATTAATGTCATTTTTTTCCACTTGTATCAACAGCACCTTCACCAGCACTCGGGAGCCTGTATTGAACCCTTCTGAAGTGGTCCCACAGGAGGGCGTCACCGGGGACCACTTAGACAGACCCAACCCCTATGCACCTTCCCTGTCTTCCTTTGTGTCTGATCCCTCAGCCCCATCCACCTCTGCTGGAGCATCTGTGCAGGCTTCATTACATGAAGCTGCTGTTGATGAGGTAATCTTTCCTTTACCTCACCCCTTTGACACTGCTGCCCTCTATAGAACACCTTTGAGTTCTGGGCGGCTGCTTCAGCGGGGTCAGGAAAGGCAGTATGGGACGGAGTTTTTGCATCTACATGCATCCTTTCAAAACGCTATGAAAGTCATGACCCAGCAAATGACTGCTGAGTTCACTGTTGAGAGGTGCTTGATTTAAGCACGCGGGTTGAAAGGATGCATCTAGATGCAAATAAAGCGCCGCATCATTTTTTTTTCAAGGCTATAGTTGAGCGCCTTGACAACCTAACTCCTGAACAGCAGATGCGTGTAATGCAGCCTGCCAGGTGGCTTTAGCACAGGTGACATCAGTAGCCCCTCAAACCGGCCCAGTAGTTGCTCCAGGCCCGGTCCTTCCTACCGCTCCTGTACCATACCATTTTACCCAGTACCAACCTCCTGCCCCTTTCCAGTCTCCTTCCCCGTACCAGTTCCCAACCGCATCCGTGCCTCCACTCCCTCCTCAACCTACACTCCCTTCCCAACCTACACTTCCTGCCCAGTACATCCAGTCTCCTTCCACATTCCAAATTCAACCTTCCGTAATCAACACCCACACTTTTGTTTCCCTCCAGTCTATTGTTTTCTCCACCCCTTCACCTTCTTTCTCCATCCCTATACCTTCTCCTTTTGTCTCTGAGCCCTCACCAACTCCATCATCCCTCAATAACGCCACTGTCGAAGTGGTCCAAACTTAGAGCCCCTCCAATACTCTTTCCGCTCCACTTTACACCAATCTTTGATGGGTTTTTTCACCCAAAATTTTTCAAAAAAAATTTTCATAAATAAAAACTTAAAAAATAAAATATTTAAAAAAAAAATTAAAAAATAAATATTTTTTGAGTCAATAAAATCTATTGTGTTTCATTTACTGTAGAATATTAAATGTCTTTGTATAAAACTGAATGAGTGTGTGTTAGTATGTGAGTGTAAGAGTACGTTTGTGAGTCTGTGAGTGTGTGTAAGAGTATGTGTGTGAGTATGTGAGTGTGTGTAAGAGTACGTGTGTGAGTATATGTATGTGTGTGTGTGGGGTTGGAGGGGGTGGCCTGCCGGTGTCCCGCTGGCAGTACTGTGGAAGGTCCTGGTATCACCAGCGGGTGCCATATTGGAATACCCATCACTAGGGCATTTCAATATGGCAGCCGGCGCACTTCCTGTCAGGTACTATGTAATAATTGTTAAAAAAAGGGATAATAATTGTTTAACATAAAGGGAAAAACAGGTCAAAAAAGTTGCAATACTTGTTCAAAAAAATGGCCAATACTGATTTGAAAAAGGGCCAAAAATGAAAAAAAAGGGCAATAATGGTCAAAGGTACTATTTTGATAGGATGGCTATAGTACTCTACATTGAGGTGACATACTCAGCTAATGTGTCCCTCATTCTGGACAATGGAACAGTGGTGGTCTATTTACTGCCCAGTACCACCAATCAACATCCATGTCACAAATCCTACCTTCTATACACCCCAGCTCTTTGTTCACAATCCACATCCCTCCATTGTTTCCACGTAATATCTGAGAAATCACCAACCCAATCCTCCCTCCATAATACCACAGTATAGCCCTTACATTATTTTCTATCCCCCACACTAAATGAATTTGTACAAAGTGTTTAAATAAATGATTCCTTTTTAGCTTTTAAAGAGCTTTATTGTCTTGAATTAATTTAATAATTTAGAATACTTTGGATAAAAAAAGGTACAGAAAGAATTTCGAATACTGTTATAAAGGTACAATACTTTGACAAAGTATAAGGTAACAAAGTACAATAACTTTACCCTAAAAAATTGTACAATACAACAAGGTACAAAATTAGTTTTAAAATCTCAAACCATGTCATCCTGCCATTCAACTCTACCTTCAGGTGACAAAGTACTCGGCAAATGTGTCGCTCATTCTGGACACTGCTAGAGTACTTCGAACATTAGCAGTGCGATAATCATACAATGTATTTTCTACATCATTGTCTTCTATGGCAATCTGTTCCTTAGTAATAACAAAATTGTGTAAGACAACACATGCTTTTACCACCTCATCCACATTTTCAGTTTTCAAGTTAATTGCGGTCAACAGAACTCGCCATTTTGCTGTAAGAATTCCAAAAGAACACTCCACCATCCTCCGTGCTCGTGTCAGACGATAGTTGAACACTCTTTTGGTTGGTGTCAAGTCTCTGCTTGCTTACGGCTTCACCAGGTGTTCCGACAGTCGAAACGCTTCATGACCAGCGCATACAAATGGCAGTGGTGGCCCAGAGGTTTGAGGAAGCCGTCTTGGAGGTGGGAACTGGAATGTGTTTCCATATAAATTACGGCCCATTGCTGAAACTTTAAAAACTTGAGAGTCATTGGAGCGGCCATAGGTCCCAATATCCACCGCAATAAATTTGTACTTAGCATCTGCAATCGCTATCAGGACTATTGAGAAATATTTTTTATAATTAAAAAATTCAGATCCCAATCCAGCTGGTTTTGTGATCCTGATGTGCTTGCCATCAACTGCACCCAGGCGATTAGGAAACTGACAGATGCTGTAAAATTGGTCAGCTATTTCTAGCCACCTCTCTGTTGTGGGCTGTGGGATAAACTCTTCATGTAGACTGCCCCACAATGCGCGGCATGTGTACTTGATGATACCTGATAATGTTGAAATCCCAATTCTATACTGGTAATGTAGGGAGGAAAGTGATTCGCCTGTTGCAAGGAATCTGTGGGAAAAGTCAAAAACACTAATTAATGCAAAATAACGGCAACAACATTAGAGTTGCAGGAGGAAATACATTGCTAAAGACAGCTAAACAGGAGGAGACACATTTCCAGTATACTGAAGTCTGCTTTGGAGGAGAAACAATAAAAATTGGCTTACCGGAGAGTGACCATCAAACGCTCCAGTGGTGAGATGGAGAAGCAGCAGTAGGTATCACGCCTCTGGATCAGTGCTCCAACCCTGTCCAGCAAAAAATCAAAAGTTTCCACGTTCATCCTCGTATAATGCAAAAACTCTACTGGATTTCCTAGCAACGACAGATACAATGTTGCAAAGACTCCCAGTGTCATCCTCTGTGCCGATATAGGGTGAATCCAGAAATGACGTCGGCGCAGACGCATGATACGCTGCCTTTGTCGCTCCTTCTCCATGACAATCGCTGCCAAAGAATTGGCCTCAAAAGTAAAATCAATGTATGCCTGCACGATGTTTCCAATAATAGCTTCCATCTTGCTCCAAAACAACAACCTCTCAACTCGGTGTAAAACTAAGGTATATATAGGTTTTCCTTTGATTACCACTAGCCAATGGTGGGTTTGGGGCGGTTTCTAAAAACCGGATGCGGCAAAAAAACGGAAAAACTAATGCGCTGTGTCCATTTTTTTGCCGGATCCGGACACCGGATTCAGCCAGATCTGGCAAAAAAACTGAATCAGTGCATCAGTTTTTCACATTTTATGCCAGATTCGACGATGCAGCATGGCACCGCATCGCGCCTGATGCAGAAAACCTGAAGTCTGAAAGTAGTCTTAGAGATATCGGTCACAAGGTCTCAATGTAAGTCTATAAGAACTTCATTCTGGCCCTCATAACCTTACTTTAAGTTGTGACTTCTGACTCACCAAGCAAAAACAATGGAGCATTCCGGCAAGTCACAAACTGCTTGGTGCTGACCAGAGTCGTTCTGAAAAGAGATGTAGATGGCAGCTGTAATATATATTACTGATGACAGGGAACTAAGATGGGTTGCACCATGCCAGTACTCCCATAAAAAAATGCTGGAATTGTGCTTTAAATGATAACATTCCAAAAGAAGATAAAACTCTGAGCAGAAAAAATGGAGTAAAAATAAATGTGAAAACTGTAATTAAAAAAAAACCATGAAAAAATGCAAGTAACCTGAATTAGTTAATTGGTGCAGGAATGCTGCAGAAAATCTGCAACATTAAAAGTGAACCAAATACTCACTGTGAGAATTTAGCCTTAAAGTAATATGGTAAACAGAAGTATTTGGCGCATTGCAATTTGTCTACTGGATATGATTGTAGACAGTCGTTTCGACTTTTTGCAATACAGCATGGCTCCATCTAACTGAATATTTTAATTTGCAGAAGAATGAGTACTGGCACTCAAAAACTGAACACAAACTGCACCAGTAACCAATTCAAGATCAAAACAACAGAATGTAAGGTTTTCTTTGCATAGTTGGACATCTTTACCAAATTTTATTAACATAAAGCTGATTATTAGCATATTTTAGCAAGAAATGAGGGTTCTGTTTTCCATGGACCATTCTGTACATGAAAATATCTTGTTTACATCTGATGCAGTTGTATGATATAATTTAGTTTACTATCAACAATTATACAGCAAAAACATACTCATTATAGTTAATGCAAAATCTTTATGCTGTAATAATAAAAAAAATGTTGTTCACTTACTTAGTAATAAAATATGTCAGCAAAACATTTGTTCATTTATTTTGTATTACAACATTAATCTTACATAAATAATACTACTACTGTCCAAACCTTTGCCTTTCTTCATAATAAAACACTTCTAAATATACCTTTGTGTGCATTTAATATCATTTTGTAATCTCAATTGTATATAGAAGCAATAAAAAATAGTAGCCTGAGGGAATTCTAAAGCTGCTGCACATTATTTGAAATTTCCTCTACTTGATTAAACCTGAAAACCAAGTTAAACAGCACTTGATATGAATTGAAATATGTTGTTTTCTTTATTAATTAAAACTTTTAGATACTAGCTACTAGTTCAGGTTCAGCGGGTTCGAGGAATATAAAGTAAAAAGTTCAGTTTAGGTCTGAACTTGAAATTGAACCAAATTAATTTATCCCAGGAATTAAGTCAAAAGTGAACATAAATTCCCTTAAAAACAGTTTTTAATCATATTTAAAAAACACCTTCCCAATGAAAAATAGGCAAATACCCAAAATAGAAAAAATATTGATCAGAAAAAAATCTAGGCATACCCTACAATAGGCCTATCTGTAAGCCTGCCTTGCTGTGGAGGTTGGCACCCTAAAAGAAGCGATTTATGGTGCCCCCACTAAATGCAGACTGTCCCTCGCTCCCCTACCTCACCCTAACAATGCAGGTGGGAAAACAACATATTAAGAGAGCAGAAATGAAGAAAGCAAAAAAACTGGTCATGAGTATGAAAAAAATATATACATCATTCACAAATTCCCAATAATTCAGGACCAATAGATGTCATCCCAAACCACTGCTCCAACAAGTATCTAGAGCAAAAATAGGCAACAGCAATCACTGGAATCACTGAGCAGGGATGCCCTTTATGGTATGCCTAAACCATTTGATAAATAAGATAAACATCCTATACACCTTTATCAGCCGATGACATAATGGACAAGCTCCAAAGCCAAATCAAATAAAATCCAATTCAATTATGTATAGAATGTGCTCCAAGAATAGCATCCTAACCAGCTTCTCCAGTAGATAACATCTTGAACAAACTTTAAAGCCAAGTTGTCACGGTATGTCTGGCTTTCCATGATGCGACCCGATGATCGGTCGGTCACAAAACAACAAGAGAGACAAGGGGACACCGGGGAAACAATTACAACGGTGGTCCTTATGATAGGGAACAGGGAAGTGGACACCTCCTGCACTCTCCTAAGGAAGAGCCCTGACTCTCCTCACGTTCCCTATACAGGTTCTTTCAACCTGTCACCAACCAGGATTCCTCAGTCCCTCACTTGACCTGCACCTATCCCTTACTAGGGAACTGGCAAGTGCGGACACTGGTTCTCACCGCTGTACTAATAAACACCAGGGAAAATAACAGACAGGGAAAAATAAACAAACTTAGATTTCTCTGCTGCCATTGCTCCTGAGGCAGCAGAGTACGGCACCTGAACTCAGCTTTCAGCAGAAACACCACTGCTCAAGATAGGCTGGAAAAAGCACTGCTCCAGATAGCTCCTCTCTTCTCAAAGGTTGGTTAACAAATGACCAGTATTATCAACAGCTAGCTGGTGCACCAGATGACCTTATATAGGAAGGAGGGAGTGGTCAACAGCAGCTGACTAATCTTAACATGCAGTAAAACCAGCGGCCACCGGGGACAAAAACCCACAAGCAGACCAACTACAGTTGTAGTAACACCAGCGGCCACTGGGGGAAAAAGGTTAAATCAGAGAATCCAGAATCTGACAGATCCAAAAATGGATCGTGACACAAGTCAGATAAAGTTCAGTTAATGCATAGCAGTCATGGAAGTCACTTATTGTTAGGGTTGCGGATCACACTAAATATAAAATATAAAGAAGTGCGATCGCAACCCGGAGTCCACCGCGCAGAGATGGTAAACTGCTGCTCTGGAATGGCAGAGTGCAAACTAAACACCGGCGGGTAACCACTGACCAGGAGTATACAGGGGCAAAATCTGTTACTTCAGAGTTTGCTTGCTCAAATGCCGGAGCTTGTTAACTCCACAGCACTAGGCAAATGAAGCACTAGTGTAGAGTCTCAGGACTTTGCCCCAGTACACAGGGATAGAGTCCCTCTTGACTCACTAGCGTGCGGCACCGCAACTGCGTTGCCAGCAAAACAGATATATTTATAAACAAGCATGCAAGTGTGCACAGAGCCACTCAGGTGAACGTCGCCAGTCGCCCCGGATTGGGCAGATAAGCGCACAGGTTGCACATGGTGCTACACAGGCGTTGGCTGTGACTTGCCACGGTACGATAGTGCCCCGCAGAGGGTGACACCATCGGACGCTAGTGTGTGCTGAATACTAGGAGCACAGTGGCATGAGTATAGCCACCCATGGGCGCTGACTCTAACTCTAAATCCCTAACACAAACACAACCTGAGAGAGAGAGTCTTAATGAGTCAGTCACCAGAAACATGCATCCATCATACACACAAATAATTATTAGAGTCGATACTAGCGCATGGCCGAGCGGCCATGCAAACCTTTAATAGCAGCGTCCTTCCGGGACCTTCCTGATGGTCCAATCGGAACAGGCACGGGACCTGAGCATGTGACCCCAGAGCTCCAATGGGAGGCTGAGCCATGGGCATGCTCAGTGGAGCAAAAAAGGGACTTAGTCCCAGGAGCTCCTTGCTGCTGGCTAATGAAGGCTGCTATAGCTGAACCAGGGATGGCAGCAGCAACCAGCCTGACAGCACTAGCTTGAGCAAGGCATCGGGAATTACGTATTTGCTGAGCAGGCTCCTCTGCGGCCAGGACTGAATGGGAGACAGTAGCAGGCAAGGGTCTGGATTCCTCCTGTGCAGAGGCAGGAACCCGACGCCTAACACTTATGTCTAGGATGTTCCCCTGTTAAGGGTTAATGCTAAAATCAGAGTTGAAGTTTCATTTTATCCATTCAATGTAAGGTTTCGTTTCTCCGTTTTTGTTGTTGTAAGATAAATTTTTATAATTGGCATGGCCTGTCATGAAACCAGACTGCTTCCATCAGGTGCAAGATAAGGGGCTCGGGGGGGGGGGAGTGTATTGCTCTGAATATGCCATTATACTACTTTCTATTTGGATACGGACTTATATGTAGTTTCCGGTTTTCTTGCAATATTATTGGCTTATAAAGTGAAATGATGCTATTGGTACTTGAGAACCTTGCATAATTAAGCAAAAGATTATAAAAGATGTGACTAAAATAAAGGAGCTTAGTGATCTGCCTTGATCCTCCCGTACAGAGACCCCGTCTCCGTGTGGTCATTTGAGTTGCTAGCAACACTGGAATAATTTGGAAATCACTGGCTCAACCGTGAAGGGTTAATTTAACTCTCTCCTTATCAGCTTGGCACGCAACGTGGGGCCCCCGAACAGGGACGCCTCTGCCCCCGGAGGACAACAAGACAAAGGACTCTCGGAGCGGACACAGGTGTTGGAAAATTGGGACTGATCACCCCCCACAATCACGGTAAGTTGGCAGTTATACTGTTCAGACTGACCGTTGGTGTGGTTTTCCTGTGCTTGTTGCTGCAAAGAGGATCTGAGGTTTGTCCCCGTGGTGGAGTGATTCATGGGTGGAATCATATAGAGGTGTAGTCCCGTTGGGGGCCCAGTGCTCGAACCGTACCTCATAAGGGACGGACACCCCGGATTGACCAGTGATTGTGGCTCTCTTTATAGTCAAAATATCCTGAATTCCTGAATTCACTGTTAGTAATCAGGGTGGTCATGTGATCGAAGATGGGTAGGATACGTAACTCAGGTATATATAGATATATATATATATAACCAGAGGTGTCCGGAGGGATAGTCTGAGACGCCCTCCTCCTTTCACTGAGTAGCACGAATTTTGGGCAATCCCAGAGGGGGATTATTGACCCGGTGGAACAAACTGAGACGGCCGCTCCAGTATTGTGCACAATTGAAGTAAGGGTATTTAGCTGTAAATGAGAGAATCTGTGGAAGGAAAAGAAGAATTTTGTGGCTTGGCACATGTATAATACAAAATAAAATTGTGATACCGTGTTAGCCAGAAAAATAGATGTAATTATTCAAGGTGTGATACCTTTATTGGCTAACCAGAGAAATTATATTTGCAAGCAAGCTTTCAGGGCTCAGGCGGCCCCTTCATCAGGCTAGATTACAAGTGAATCACTGAGAAAAGATGGCAACATTTAAATAGGAATTACAACAGGACATGAGATGATGCTAGCTATAGACATGCCAAGGAAATCAAATTAAGGTTTTTGTTACACATGCAGATGAGGACCAAGTGTTCTATTAGAGATCTGAAGACCTTCTTGTGGAGGTGTGAACTGTGTCCATGTAATGAGTCATGAATAGTGTTGAGCATTCCGATACCGCAAGTATCGGGTATCGGCCGATACTTGCTGTATCGGAATTCCGATACCGACTTCCGATATTTTTTCAATATCGGAATTCGGCATCGGAATCGGAAGTTCAGTTGATTGACAGCCTGACGTCATCATGATGCGCGGTGTGTGCGCATCATGATGCGCCGTCATTTCGGGCCTTCCGGGGGTCTCTGCCGGCCTGCCGGGGGGCTGTGCCGGCCTGCCGGGGGGCTGTGTGGACTGCCCGGGGTCTGTACCGGCCTGCCGGGGGGCTGTGCCGGCCTGCCGGTGGTCTGTGCACCCTGTGGGGGTCTGTACCGGCCTGCCGGGGGGCTGTGCCGGCCTGCCGGTGGTCTGTGCACCCTGTGGGGGTCTGTACCGGCCTGCCGGGGGTCTGTACCGGCCTGCCGGGGGGCTGTGCCGGCCTGCCGGTGGTCTGTGCACCCTGTGGGGGTCTGTACCGGCCTGCCGGGGGGCTGTGCCGGCCTGCCGGGGGGCTGTGCTGATGTCCGGGGGTCTGTGCAAGCATCGTCCGATGGGACTACAAGTCCCATCTGGCGATGCCTGCTACCATGACAGTGATTGACACATTAGCCAATGATGGGACAGTAGTAGTCCCATCATCCTGCTAATGTGTTAAATGTTAAAAAAAAAAATACTACATACATACTACATGCTACATACATACTACATGCTACATACATACTACATATATACTACATACATACTACATACATGCTACATACATGCTACATACATGCTGCATGCTACATACATACTACATACATACTACATGCATGCTACATGCATGCTACATACATACATGCATGCTACATACATACTACATGCATGCTACATACATACTACATGCATGCTACATACATACTACATGCTACATACATACCACATACATACTACATACATACTACATACTACATATATACTACATGCATGCTACATACATACTACATGCTACATACATACCACATACATGCTACATACATACTACATATATACTACATACATACTACATACATACTACATACATACTACATGCATACTACATGCATACTACATACATACTACATGCATGCTACATACATACTACATGCATGCTACATACATACTACATGCTACATACATACCACATACATACTACATACATACTACATATATACTACATGCATGCTACATACATACTACATGCTACATACATACTACATGCTACATACATACTACATGCTACATACATACTACATATATACTACATACATACTACATACATACTACATGCATGCTACATACATACTACATGCTACATACATACCACATACATACTACATACATACTACATACATACTACATACTACATGCATGCTACATACATACTACATGCTACATACATACCACATACATACCACATACATGCTACATACATACTACATGCATACTACATGCATACTACATACATACTACATGCATGCTACATACATACTACATGCTACATACATACCACATGCTACATACATACCACATACATACTACATACATACTACATGCTACATACATACTACATATATACTACATGCATGCTACATACATACTACATGCTACATACATACCACATACATACTACATACATGCTACATACATACTACATATATACTACATGCATGCTACATACATACTACATATATACTACATGCATGCTACATACATACTGCATGCTACATGCATGCTACATACATACTACATACATACTACATGCTACATACATACCACATATATACTACATACATACAATACATTCATACAATACATACATAGACATACAGTACATATAACATAGAGTAACATACTTACCAATACTTGTCACATTGTTCCCCGAAGCCATTGTCTTTTCCGGAATAAATATTAACATAACAAACCACAAAAATACTCACCCACGATCCGAAGCAGTCCACGAGTGTGTCCCACGACGATCTTGGGTAGAGAACTGCAGCATCAGATGATGCTGCCGTTCTCTACGGGCTGCAGGAATCCAATGACGGAAGGTAGGTATCCTTCCGCACTGTATTCCTCCGCCACTTAAAAAAAAAAAGTCCCTAGTCTCACTTTATGCCATTGCTGTGTGGGAATTTTTTTTTTTTTTAAGTGGCGGAGGAATACAGTGCGGAAGGATACCTACCTTCCGTCATTGGATTCCTGCAGCCCGTAGAGAACGGCAGCATCAGCTGATGCTGCAGTTCTCTACCCAAGATCGTCGTGGGACACACTCGTGGACTGCTTCGGATCGTGGGTGAGTATTTTTGTGGTTTGTTATGTTAATATTTATTCCGGAAAAGACAATGGCTTCGGGGAACAATGTGACAAGTATTGGTAAGTATGTTACTCTATGTTATATGTACTGTATGTCTATGTATGTATTGTATGAATGTATTGTATGTATGTAGTATGTATGTGGTATGTATGTAGCATGTAGCATGTATGTAGTATGTATGTAGCATGCATGTAGTATATATGTAGTATGTATGTAGCATGCATGTAGTATATATGTAGTATGTATGTAGCATGCATGTAGTATATATGTATGAATGTATGTAGCATGTAGTATGTATGTAGTATGTATGTAGCATGTAGTATGTATGTAGTATGTATGTAGCATGCATGTAGTATGTATGTAGTATGTATGTAGTATATATGTAGTATGTATGTAGCATGCATGTAGTATATATGTAGTATATATGTAGCATGTAGCATGTATGTAGTATGTATGTGGTATGTATGTAGCATGTAGTATGTATGTAGCATGCATGTAGTATATATGTATGTATGTAGCATGTAGTATGTATGTAGTATATATGTAGTATGTATGTAGCATGTAGTATGTATGTAGCATGCATGTAGTATATATGTAGTATATATGTAGCATGTAGCATGTATGTAGTATGTATGTGGTATGTATGTAGCATGTAGTATGTATGTAGCATGCATGTAGTATATACGTACTATGTATGTAGCATGTATGTATGTAGCATGCATGTAGTATATATGTAGTATGTATGTAGCATGTAGTATGTATGTAGCATGCATGTAGTATATATGTAGTATGTATGTAGCATGTAGTATGTATGTAGCATGCATGTAGTATATATGTAGTATGTAGCATGTAGTATGTATGTAGCATGCATGTAGTATATATGTAGTATGTAGCATGTAGTATGTATGTAGCATGCATGTAGCATGTACTATGTATGTAGCATGCATGTAGTATATATGTGTTATGTATGTAGCATGTAGCATGCATGTAGCATGCATGTAGTATGTATGTAGTATTTATGTAGTATATATGTGGTATGTATGTAGCATGTAGTATGTATGTAGCATGTAGTATGTATGTAGCATGCAGTATGTATGTAGCATGCATGTAGTATATATGTAGTATGTATGTAGTATATATGTAGTATGTATGTTGCATGTAGTATTTATGTAGTATGAATGTAGCATGTATGTAGCATGTATGTAGTATGTAGTATGAATGTAGCATGTATGTAGTATGCATGTTGTATGTATGTAGCATGTAATTTTTTTTTTTTTTTTTTTACATTCAACACATTAGCCGGATGATAGGACTATTACTGTCCCATCATTGGCTAATGTGTCAATCACTGTCATGGTAGCAGGCATCGCCCGATGGGACTTGTAGTCCCATCGGACGATGCCTGCACAGATCCCCGAAGCCTGCACAGACCACCGGCAGGCCGGCACAGCCCCCCGGCAGGCCGGCACAGCCCCCCGGAGCCTGCACAGACCACCGGCAGGCCGGCACAGCCC
This sequence comes from Dendrobates tinctorius, assembly GCF_039654945.1. Taxonomy (NCBI): domain Eukaryota; kingdom Metazoa; phylum Chordata; class Amphibia; order Anura; family Dendrobatidae; genus Dendrobates; species Dendrobates tinctorius. The sequence goes on along the minus strand of NW_027361827.1, from coordinate 5,765,376 downwards.
CCCGGCAGGCCGGCACAGCCCCCCGGAGCCTGCACAGCCCCCCGGCAGGCCGGCACAGCCCCCCGGCAGGCCGGCACAGCCCCCCGGCAGGCCAGCACAGCCCACCGGAGCCTGCACAGACCACCGGTAGGCCGGCACAGCCCCCCGGCAGGCCGGCACAGACCACCGGAGCCTGCACAGACCCCCTGGCAGGCCGGCACAGCCCCCCGAAAGGCCCGTACAGACCCCAGAGAGGCTGTACAAGGGCAGGAAAGGGTTTTTCTTATTCCGATACCGGAAGTCCCATAGACTTGAATGGGACTTCCGGTATTGGAATTGGCGATACCGATACTTTTTTAAAGATCGGCCGATACCATCCGATACGATACTTTGAAGTATCGGACGGTATCGCTCAACTCTAGTCATGAACCCAGGTGTCAAATTCAGTCCTACTGTTAGCGATTGGAACATATTTAAAAATTTAAACTCACAAATCTTCCTTTCTCTGTCACTATTAAAAAAAATGAAAAATGACCTTTCAATATTAGGACTTTTAGATCTGCCAAGCTGTGTCCAGGTCTAGAGAAGTGTATCCCTACAGGTGTGTCCAGCTCAGTCTTCATCGTATGTCTGTGCAGATTCATCCTTGTTTGTAGCTTTTGCTTAGTTTCCCCGATGTATGTCCCTGCATTGCACCTTGTACACTGTGTCATGTACACGACATTGAAGGATGGACATGAGAAAGAGTCCATGATCTTATAGTCCTGATTTGTGTTGGGTATGGGGACTTTATCTGTTGGTGATATGTGGGGGCAGGTCTTGCATTTCTTACTGTTACAGGGACTGTGCCTGTCTCTGAAGGTGATGTGAGGGTACTTCTGACAAGGATATTCCTTAGGTTGGGAGGCTGTTTGTAGGAGAGAAGTGGCAGTTCCGGGAATATTGCTTTCAGTCTGTGGTCTCTGTGGAATATGGGTTGGAGGTCTGCGATGTTTTTCTGAGTGATTATTATTTATTGTTATAGCGCCATTTATTCCATGGCGCTTTACATGTGAGGAGGGGTATACATAATAAAAACAAGTACAATAATGTTAACAATACAAGTCATAACTGGTACAGGAGGAGAGAGGACCCTGCCCGCGAAGGCTCACAATCTACAAGGGATGGGTGAGAATACAGTAGGCGAGGGTAGAGCTGGTCGTGCAGCGGTTTGGTCGGTCGGTGGTTACTGCAGGTTGTAGGCTTGTCGGAAGAGGTGGGTCTTCAGGCTCTTTTTGAAGGTTTCGATGGTAGGTGAGAGTCTGATTTGTTGTGGTAGAGAGTTCCAGAGTAGGGGTGATGCGCGAGAGAAATCTTGTATGCGATTGTGGGAAGAGGAGATAAGAGGGGAGTAGAGAAGGAGATCTTGTGAGGATCGGAGGTTGCGTGCAGGAAAGTACCGGGAGACGAGGTCACAGATGTATGGAGGAGACAGGTTGTGGATGGCTTTGTATGTCATGGTTAGGGTTTTGAACTGGAGTCTTTGGGTAATGGGGAGCCAGTGAAGGGATTGACAGAGGGGAGAAGCTGGGGAATAGCAGGGGGACAGGTGGATTAGTCGGGCAGCAGAGTTTAGAATAGATTGGAGGGGTGCGAGAGTGTTTGAGGGGAGGCCACAGAGCAGGAGTTTGCAGTAGTCAAGGCGAGAGATGATGAGGGCATGGACTAGGGTTTTTGCAGATTCTTGGTTGAGGAATGAACGGATTCGTGAAATATTTTTGAGTTGAAGTCGGCAGGAAGTGGAAAGGGCTTGGATATGTGGTTTGAAGGAGAGATCAGCGTCAAGGATTACTCTGAGGCAGCGAGCTTGTGGGACTGGGGAGAGTGGGTAGCCATTTACTGTAATGGATAGGTTCGTTGGGGGGGGTCACATGAGATGGGGGAAAGATGATGAATTCTGTTTTGTCCATGTTAAGTTTCAGAAATCTAGCGGAGAAGAAGGATGTAATAGCAGTCAGACATTGAGGGATTCTGGTTAGTAGGGAGGTGATATCTGGTCCAGAGATGTAGATCTGTGTGTCATCAGCATAGAGGTGATACTGAAAGTCATGAGATTCTATGAGCTGTCCCAAGCCGAAGGTATAGATGGAGAAGAGCAGGGGTCCAAGGACTGAACCTTGCGGGACTCCGACGGATAGGGGGCGATGTGAGGAGAGAGAGCAGAGGTCTCTGAGGTGAGGAGGTGGTGTGTGAGTGGGAGACGCTGAATGTCCGGTCTGTTAGGTATGATGAGATCCAGGATAGGGCCAAGTCTGTGATGCCAAGAGATGAGAGGGTCTGTAGTAATAGGGAATGGTCCACTGTGTCAAAGGCAGCCGACAGGTCCAGGAGGAGGAGGACAGAGTAGTGTCGCTTGCTCTTGGCGGTTAAGAGGTCATTGGTGACCTTAGTAAGGGCAGTTTCAGTGGAGTGGTGTGACCGGAAGCCAGATTGTAAGCGGTCGAAGAAGGAGCAAGAAGAGAGATGGGAGGACAGTTCAAGGTAGACGTGTTGTTCCAGTAGCTTGGAGGCATAGGGGAGAAGTGATATAGGGCGGTAGCTGGATACAGAGGATGGGTCAAGAGAGGGCTTTTTGAGGATAGGCGTGATAGTAGTTGTAGTTTTCTATCCTCATTGTCTGAACAGATCTGAATGTACCTTAGAGCTTGACTGTAGGTTCTAGAAAATGGATTTGGGATTTTGAAGAGTTGAGGGTGAGTTTGATGTTTGGGTGGAACTTGTTGCACATGAATTGTGTGACGAAGGTGTTAGGAAGAACAGAGGAAGTGAATTCTGATTGTTTTTATTGCTATGTGGAAAAAGGAAAATTGTCTAACACTGTGAAAAAGACAGAAAGTGTTGTGGTACAGGAGAGAATTGAGAATGTGATTAACGGAGACGACACTGAGATCGAGGTTAATTTGTCAGGGAAATAGTTAAAAGTGATGATTTGAAAAAAAAAAAAGCAAGCTAACAGCTGCAGCTGCTTCAGTACTCCCTCCCATCTTAGCCCACACCATATCCCCCTTCGCCCCCACCGCAGCTGCGAGTGCACAGCCAATCTCTTATCACTGGAGCACACAGCAAACTCTGGCCCCCCCCCTCAGACTTCAGCTACTGGGAATCCTGCTCCTCAGCCCCTCCCTGCTAATTCTGGCGATGCGCCAGACTCGAGCACTATCAGAGATTGTCATTCCCCTGCTGTTTTGATCGGAGTAGATGGTAGACCCAATTAATATACTTTTATAAACCCTATTTCTGTGGGACCCTTCCCCTAAGTTACTGCCCAGTTTGTAATCTCTCCCACATGCCCTGTAAATTTACTAGGGAGAGATTTATTATCGCAGTTCCGCTCCTGAATACAATTCCAAGATGATGGTCAGATTTTTTTTTTGTTATATAATCCCTATGTAGATGAAGACAGTGAGAAAATCTGTATTTTGCATGCCCTTCCTACAGTTATGATGGCCCTGATAGGCCCAGATCCACCCCCAATATTGCCTGAGGATCAATGACTCACCCCATACCTCTCAGAGATACTATCTATACTCCTGTCAAAAGGGCCAAATGATATAGGGAAAATGCCAGTAGAACCAGTAAAAGTGTTTCTCAAACCTGGTGCCTAATCCTCATACTTTTTTTGTCCCAAATACCCCAGGATGCTGCTTGGTTTACAGTTATTGATCTTACCAATGCCTTCTTTAGCATTCCGTTATACCCAGACTGCCAGTTTCTATTTGTATTCACTTAACTGTCCACATTAACTGTCGTCCCTGCTATGTCACAAGGGGCCCAAAACAGTCCCAAACAGTTTGCAAAAAAATATGAGCAGGTGTCTTTTGCCATTGCTGCCACTGTTAGCCTCCTTAAGTATCTGGCAGCACTGAACTGTCGGGTTTCGGCCTCGAGACTTCAGTTCTGCCTTGGTCAAGTGATATTCTTGGGTCACTGTCTCCTTCAGGGTGTCAGACACCTCCCAGAAGAAAGAAAAATAGCTGTCAGCTCCCTTCCTTTCCCAAAAGATGAAACTGAACTCCAGCGTTTTCTTGGACTATGCACTTATTGTTGTCAGTGGATACCGGATGCATCCCGCATAATGCAACCCCTTTACAACGCCTTGAAAGACGGTATAATGAACTATAAGGAAAGATGGCAGTGATGAGGATTACCTCCAATATGATTGTTCCCAACTTTTGACTGAAGAAACAGCTACTCCACCAAATGTCAGTGAGAACCCACTCCCAAATCCTGATCTGGTGTTATACACGGACGGTTCAAGATATGCTGACGAGTTTGGTAGATTCCACACGGGATATGCTGTTACCACAGAGGACACTGTAGTGCACGCAGCTGCGCTCCCGCCCTCGCAGTCAGCACAAGAAGCAGAACTCCAGGCTCTGTCTACTGCATGTACTTTGGCCAAGAACAAACGGGCTAATATATACACGGACTCACGGTATGCATTTGGTATTGCTCACGATTTTGGGGCTCTTTGGGCCAATCGAGGGTTTATTACTACTGCCGGAACCCCAGTGAAAAATGCTGAAGCTGTTAAAGCCCTCATGGACTCGATCAAATTACCTACTCAGGTGGCTATTATCAAAGTTAAGGCGCACGGTCCTAGGAACAGTCCACAGACCGTTGGCAACACATTTGCGGATATGCAAGCAAAAGCCGCCGCTCTCTTATCTGTTGAACCAACCATACCAACTATGGTGACCACACGCTCTCAGCGTAAACAGTTACAAGAAGCATTGACCCTACAAGAACCTGATGATCTACAACAGACTGAAGTTTTCTGTCGGACCCCGCTAGACCGCTTAATGACGATGCAGAGAATGTCTCCAAAGGAAGAGGTGAAGCAATGGAAGACTGATGGGGCACGAATGGATAATGGTCTCCGGAAAAAGGACCAACTTGTGTGTCTCCCTAAGCGGATGTACCCTGCTATTGCCATATGGGCACATGGACCTACACATCGAGGAAAGAATCAGGCCCTCGCACTGGTGCAAAAATTCTACTGGGCCCCGGTTCTCCAGTTGGCCGGAAGCATTCCCTGTTACCAACATGACTGTAAAGACCACATCGAAGAAACTGGTGATGGAAGTTATATGCAGATATGGGGTTCCAGAAGTTGTTGAAAGTGATCAAGGCCCGGCCTTTTCTTCTCATATGTACCAAGAAGTTCTGACAATGCTTGCATCCACTGTAGCCCTCCATACTCCGTACCACCCACAATCCAGTGGGAAAGTTGAGAGGTTGAATGGCACACTGAGGGGACAATTGACCAAAATGATGCAGGAGACTACGGCTCCATGGCCAGAGCTCCTACCCACTGTACTATACCATATCCGTACTACCCCTATTGCAAAACATGGCCTGTCCCCATATGAGATATTGTTTGGTACTAGGCCCCCAGTTGCAAATTTCCAGCCTCAGTAGTTATCAGAAGAAACTGACCATGCTTTCCAATGTGTTATTCAGCTTAGTAAAAATCTTGCTAACACCTATGTTCTAGTTTTCTTTTCCTTTCCAGATTCAGCAGAAACCGATACCTGTTATAACCTGAAGCCTGGCGATTTGGTAGTCGTGAAAAGGCATGTCAGAAGCACGGACTAGAACCCTTGTATGACGGTCCCTATCAAGTTCTCCTCATCACCCAACAAGCCAATAGCAAATGAAGGGGCATAATGTTTTGGTTTTCCGCATTTTTCATATTATTATTGGTAGAAGTTAAAGGTTAAAGTTAGAAGATATTCAATGACTCAGAGATTAATACGATAAAGACAATGATCGTAATAAGGACAGTTGGTTGTTCAGACACCTTCTCCTTTTTCAATTCAGCCAATTGGTTTAAGGGAATTGGGGGCTGGATAGCTGGGATCTTACAAAGCTTGTTACACATTGCTGCCTGTATCCTTGTTGTATATGTGATACTAAAACTTGTTCTTTGGTGTATTTCTGTATGTATTAGGAAATTCTGCACTAAGACAGCTAATGATGATACCAAAGGTGTTGTTGCCTCTGCTTTTCTCTACACCGATCTCAAAAGGCTACTTGATGAAGATGTTGAAGCCAAGCGCATGGCTACCTACAAAAGATCCCCACCACCGTCATCAAAAATTGTTATTCGTGAACTGCAGTATACAGGGGGGACGGGTGCGCCGCGACAGCCATGACTGGTAACACGGCATCAGTCATGTGAAGACCAGTACCCCTCAAGCTGTTAGCTTGGGATAGCACCTCTGATGCTGCATATTTGTTAAAATTTTTTATCTAGGGGGGAATGTTAAGGGTTAATACTAAAATCAGAGTTGAAGTTTCGTTTTATCCATTCAATGTAAGGTTTCGTTTCTCCGCTTTTGTTGTTGTAAGATAAATTTTTATAATTGGCATGGCCTGTCATGAAACCAGACTGCTTCCATCAGGTGCAAGATAAGGGGCTCGGGGGGGGGAGTGTATTGCTCTGAATATGCCATTATACTACTTTCTATTTGGATACGGACTTATATGTAGTTTCCAGTTTTCTTGCAATATTATTGGCTTATAAAGTGAAATGATGCTATTGGAACTTGAGAACCTTGCATAATTAAGCAAAAGATTATAAAAGATGTGACTAAAATAAAGGAGCTTAGTGATCTGCCTCGATCCTCCCGTACAGAGACCCCGTCTCCGTGTGGTCATTTGAGTTGCTAGCAACACTGGAATAATTTGGAAATCACTGGCTCAACCGTGAAGGGTTAATTTAACTCTCTCCTTATCACCCCAACGCGTTTCCCCACAGTCACGCTTCATAAGGAGGCCTTAACGATGGTGGATGATGAAAATGCCGGATGCCATTATAGATGGATAGCATAACTGATGGTCAGAGCAGATGGACTTAACCCCCGTAGATTCTAATGCCATAATAGGCCCCGCCTATATATTGATTGGCGGAGTAAACCGGGTCAATCGATAGCCTTAACTCACATGTAAACAGCCAGGTCAGGATGATATTCCAGCATGTCTTCCAGCCTACTGCGCATTCCCGGAAGTACAAGTTACCTAATTCTCTGTTAGTCAATGTTCCTATGCGTTCCACCTAGTGGAACGCAAGACCTCCGGAATCGCCATTTGGTATATGGCTTGTGCTATAGTGTTCAGCGCATGACAGGAAGATGACATCACTAATGGGAACTCCACTATTTATTTGTGTTCCACGCAGTGAACCGCATTCACCAAGATACAGCTTTATCCTATCCATAATACCTTTTTATGTCAACCCATGTAGCCCCTTATGATAGAACACATTCACAATGTATAAAACACAGGAATTCCCCACAAAATGTGGCCTATCTACACCTGACATTGCATACAGACCAATTAAGCATAACTTGTCAAAAAATAGAAAAGAAATAAAGATAAAACAATATCTCCCTATAATAAAGTGCATGTACAAACATGCAGTAATATGCAGTTACTCCATAAATCCTTAAAAAGCTAAAAAAAACTCAGGGTCAAGACAACAACTAGGAAGAAAATATATATTCAGAGACTCTGATTCATATTAGATGAAGCATGTATATGAAAGGCATTCATTTAACCCTTTGGGAGACAGGGATTGCAGTCTGAAGATCCATTCTGCCTTCCTTCGCTGTATGATCTTATCTAAATCTTCTCCTCTTATTTTTGGCCTGATCAATTCAATCATGCTGTAAGTGATGTCTCCCAGGCATCCGCCATGTACATCATTCATATGTCGAGCAACTGGTGTTTCACTTTTATTTCTTCTGTCACCCAAATGCTTGCCCACCCTCACTCTCAGCTCTCTTATGGTCTTGCCAACATAATCCAAGGGGCAGGTACATGTAGCCTTATACACCAATCCCATGGACTTACACTTGCCAAAGACGATTTTTTATCATCAGGGACAGGAGACCAAGAAAGCACACCAGGAGAGGGCATCTCAGACAGACCAAATCAGAGAAAGAGAGGCAGACGATATCAGCAATGGTCCCCATTATACAAGAGGGAACTGAGGTACAACAAGAGGAAGTGACATCCATTACTGGCTCCCATGATACAAGTAACTTACAGGTCATACATTTGTCTGGATATGCTTTATCTAATATGGAAAAATCATTATTATCTAAAGGGTTGTCTTTTGCACCTATGAGCAAATTTAATAAGTTCACTCTTACAAAAGAACTGTATATGTTTTGCAGGCAGCTCACCTTTAAGCTCTTATACCATCAGCCCTCTATCATCGACACCATGCCACAGGATGAAAGGCAGGCATTCAGTGACTTAGTTGAGCTTTTAGAAGAGAATGATGGTTTGGGTGATGGGGCTACTGGGGCCGCTTGGCGGCTACCCTCATAGGCCACACCCTTTTTTTTCCCTTTTTCCAACTATCCAGATTTTTTATGAGACTATGAGTAAAGAAATTGCTAAATTGAAACCGAATGAGCATCAGGGAGAAAATGTATCCCCTCAAGAAAGACAGGCTTTGTTCAGATTGAAAAACAACCCTTCCTTTATAATTAAGGAGGTTGATATAGGTGGGAACATTGTCTTATGACCCACTGAGATGTATGTTCAGGAAGCAAGGTGACAGCTTAGCAATATTAATTGTTACCAGGTGCTGCCACTGACCCCACTTCTGTTTTTAAGAAGAAATTGGATTGGTTGCTTTTTTCAGCTAAGTGCAATGACGTTTTGACTAAGAAGGAGTTTAATCTTTTGACCACACAACATCCTGTTGTACCAACTTTATATCTACAGTACTTCCAATGGTCCACAAGTCCATCTGTGAGCCACCAGGTAGGCCTAGGCCTATTGTTGCTGGTATTGGCAGTTTATTTGAGAGACCCTGTATTTATTTGGATTATTTTTTGCAGCCTTTTGTTGTTCGTTTGGACTCTTATATTCAGGACACCTCTCATCTGATACGCCAGTTGCAAGGCATCACCGTTCTGCAACACACTATTTTAGTGACAATGGACGTGGAAGCTTTGTACACGTGCATAGGTCATGCATTGGGACTCAAAGCCGTTTCCTTCTTTTTGAACCAACAAGTTTCAGATGATTGCAGACACCATTCATTTGTTTTGGACTTTTGTCCTTTGTCCTTTTCAATAGTTGTTTTGTGTTTGATCGGGTTATTTATAAACAGATCTCTGGCACAGCAATGGGCGCTCGCTGTGCACCCTCCTATGCCAACTTTTTCATGGGTTGGTGGGAGGAGACATGGGAGCACCCATTGCATGCCTTTACAACCCATGTTTACCGATGGCTTAGTTTTATCAACCATCTCCTTATTCTTTGGAAGGGATCTGTGTTGTGTATTCACTTTCTGGCCTACCTCTGGTTGCTAGTGATGGTAGTGGAGCTGGTTATATTGACAGAGGGGTCGCAAGTTCTCTTTACGGGCTCTCTCTGGTGGTAACTGGAGGTAATGGAGCTGATCTTCTTAACAGAGGCCTGCCACCTGATAATGAGGAGGATGACTGGAGATCTAGAGTTTCTGACTGGATTTAAGACAGCCGACTCCCTCTATCCCTGCTGGTAATTTTTTCCTGCCTCCTGAGGTCTTAGTTTCCAGCTCAGTCCCTGCATGCTCAGCTAAGTGTTCTTTTGCTATTGTTCACATTTGTTCTGGTTTTGTCTATTTCAGTTTTGTGTGTTCAACCAGCTCCAGTTGGGGCTGTGCTGAATTTTCATCCTTATGTTAAGGCTTGTGCCAGTTTGCTTCTGTCCCTTATTAGATTGGTCTCTTTTTGCTCTGCTTCCAGAATATACCAGAGTGCTGATATAGTGGGCGAAGTTTAGTGACTTCAGTATTTTTCTATCAGATGTGTTGGGCATTTTTTGCATGTTTTTTTGCGTGATTGCAGACAGAGTCTTTCCTTTCCTGTCCTGTCTAGTCAGTATGGGCCCCATCGTTTGCTCAGTCTATTTTCCTACCTATGTTTGTGTTTTCATCTTCTCTCACCGACAATATATGTTTGGGGGCTATCTATTCCTTTGGGGTCTCCTCTGGGGCAGTTAAGATTTCCCCTTTCTTGATTTAGGCTTAATTAGTTCTCCGGCTGTGTCGAGGCATCTAGGATCATCGTAGGCACGCTACACGGCTACGGCTAGTTGTGTGGATAGGATCAGGGGTCTGCAATCCGCTTAGTCACCAACCTCTCTGGTTTTCTGTGGCTTAGCTTGGTCTTGCTTTCCTCCTCGGTGACCCAGTTATAACAGATCTGAATCAGTGCTAAACCTTTATTGCTGAACTAAATAACAATGCATTGAACATCTCATTAACAGCTTCCCTTTCTACAACTTCTGTTAACTTCTTGGATCTTAAAGTCATGAAGATTGGCTGCCAAATCCGGACCAAACAATATGGCAAAACTACTGCTACAAACAATCTACTGCACATTGCGAGTTTTCACCCTTAACACCTACGTAAGAACTTGCCTAAAGGCCAAATTTTTGAGGGTAAGATGCAACTTCAGTTCTGTTGATGATTTTCGGGAAGGGGCTCAGGATCTTACCAATCATTTATTGGAGAGCGTTTACCCTCGTAAGTTTATCTCCAGACCCTTACAGCATTCCTTGGCCAGTGACAGGTGTTCCCTTCTTCAACCCAAGGTCCATTATGGACCGGGTACCATCAATCTGATCACAGCATATAATAATCAGTGGAGTGATATCTCACATTTTGGACGGATATTGGAGAACCTAAAAGAACATCTCACAGTGAGTCACTTTCAGAGACCCACCACAAAAGTAGGAAGGGTGTTATGAGTTCATTTTCTGGTCTACCAGTTGTGAGTTCTCCTTCCAGGCTCCCTCTGGTGGTAACAAGAGGTAGTGAGCTGATTTAATCAGTAGAGATCTGCCACCTGATAATGAGGATGACGATTAGACCTCTGGAATCTCAGATTGGATTGAAAACAGCCGACACCCTACTCTGGTGCTGGTGATTCCTTCTGCTTGTCAGGTTTTGGTTCTCAGCTCTGTTCCAGTCAGCTCAAGCTAAGTTTCTCTGCTAATGTTCACACTTGATTTTGTTGTTCTATTCAGTTTTTTGTGTTGTCAGCCAGCCCCGGCTGGGGCTGTGGTGATTTTCCACTCTTATTTATCTGTATTTGCCAATTTGCTTTTTGTCCCTTATTAGATTGGCCTCTTTTTGCTCTGTCTCAGAATATTTCAGAGTGCTGATATAGTGGGAGAAGTCTAGTGACTTCAGGGTTAGTTTTGCTATCAGAAGTGTTGGACATTATTTTTGTAGGGTTTTTTGCAGATTGCAGACAGTGTCTTTCCTTTCCTCTCCTTTCTAGTTAGTTTGGGCCCCATCGTTTGCTCAGCCTATTTTCCTGCCTGTGTTTTAGTTTTCATCTTGTTTCACCGTCAATACATGTGTGGGGGCTGTCTATTCCTTTGGGGTCTGCTCTGGGGCAGTTAGTTTTCCCCTTTTCTTGCTTTAGGCTTATTTAGTCCTCCAGCCGAGATGAGGCATCTAGGTTCATCGTAGGTACACTCCACGGCTGCTGCTAGTTGTCTGGTTAGGATCAGGGATCTGCAATCTGCATAATTACCAACCTCTCTGGTTTTTCTGGGCTTAGCATGTTTAGGTTTTTTCCTCCTTGGTGACCCATTCATAACAGTATCACCAGCCATACCGCAGATTCTAGGGTACTCAAAAGCAGGAAAAAGTTGTAAAAAAGAAAAAAAAAGTGTCAGAATTTTTTTATATGTTTTTTTTTCCTCTTTTTCTCTGGCTCCGTAGGAGGATTTTTTTTCCCTAATAGAGATTAAGCAATTGTCTGATCGTGTGGAGCAACTTGCTGCTGAAGTGCAGGGAATTTCCACCTACATCATTCAGTCACATGCTGCTGAACCTAAGATCCTTACTCCTGATGTGTTTTCTGGGGATCGGTCTAAATTTCTGAATTTTAAGAATAATTGTAAATTATTTCTTGCCTTGAAGCCTAACTCATCTTGGAGCTCTGCTCAGCAGGTTAAAATTGTCATCTCCTTGCTGCGTGGCGATCCCCAGGATTGGGCTTTTTCTCTGACACCTGAAAATCCTATTCTGACAAATGTGGATGCATTTTTTCAAGCCTTGGGTCTGTTGTATGATGAACCTAATGCTGTTGATCAAGCTGAGAGAATCCTGTTGGCATTAAACCAGGGTCAGGATTCTGCAGAGTTATACTGTCAAAAATTCCAAAAGTGGGTGGTCCTTACTACATGGAATGATAGTGCTTTGGCAGCTCTCTTTCGGAAGGGTTTATCAGAGACCGTAAAAGATGTTATGGTGGGATTTCCTGTTCCCTCTGGTCTGGATGATTCCATGTCATTAGCCATTCAAGTTGATTGGCGTTTACGTGAACGTAAAACTACACGGGAGGCACTGCCACCTTTTGAACAAATGTCTGAACCTATGCAATGTGATGGGTTTTTGTCTAGGGCGCAACGTCAGGAGTTTAGAAGGCGTAATAAGCTGTGTTTTTCCTATGGAGACACCTCTCATACTATTTCAGTCTGCCCTAAACGAGAGAAATGTTTTGCACACACATTTGCTGTGGGCAGTGTACAACCTAAGTTCCTTTTGGCAATTAGTCTGATCTGCTCCTTATTCATGTTTTCCACTAAAGCTTTTGTGGATTCAGGAGCAGCGTTAAATCTGATGGATTTGGACTTTGCTAAACGTTGTGGTTTTTCCATGACGCCTCTGCGGATGCCTATTCCTTTGAGGGGTATTGATGCTACTCCTTTGGCGGAGAATAAACCTCAGTTTTGGACCCAGGTGATAATGCGAGTTACCCCAGACCACCAAGAAAATTGTAAACTTTTGGTGCTGCATAATTTGCATGATACTATTGTTCTGGGTTTTCCCTGGTTACAAACTCATAATCCAGTTTTGGATTGGAAATCTGGGTCTGTGGTGAGTTGGGGTTGTCAGTGTGTTCTTAGGGATTCTCCTGTTTTCTCCACCTCTCCTCAGTCCCATGATATTCCTGATTATCTGGCTGATTTTTCTGATGTATTTAGTGAGAGTAAGTCGGCATCTTTGCCTCCTCATAGGAGTTATGACTGTGCAATTGAGTTGATGCCTCGGTGTAAATTTCCCAAAGGTCGACTTTTCAACTTATCAGTACCCGAACATGATGCTGTGCGATCCTATATTAAGGAGTCGTTGGAGAAGGGTCATATTAGACCTTTCTCGTCACCTTTAGGTGCTGTTTTTTTTTGTGGCCAAAAAAGATGGTTCATTAAAACCGTGTATTGATAATCGTTCCCTTAACAAGATGACGGTTAAATATCAGTACCCGTTACCTCTGATGTCTGATTTATTCTCCAGAGTTAAGAGTACCTGCTGGTTTACTAAGCTTGACCTCAGGGGGGCGTATAATCTTATTCGCATCAAGCACGGGGATGAATGGAAGACGGCGTTTAATACTCCGGAGGGACATTTTGAGTATCTGGTGATGCCTTTTGGGCTCACTAATGCCCCTTCTGTCTTCCAGTCCTTTATGAATTATATTTTCTGTGACTTTGTGGAAAAGTTTTTGATCATCTATCTGGATGATATTTTTATCTTTTCTAGTGATTGGGATTCTCATGTGGAACACGTCCTGACTGTGTTCCGGATTTTGAGGGAGAATTCCCTGTTTGTTAAGGGATCAAAATGCCTCTTTGGTGTACAGAGGATTTCATTTTTGGGATTTATTTTGTCTCCATCGACTATTGAAATGGACCCGGCCAAGGTACAGGCCATTTATGATTGGGTTCAGCCTACTTCTTTGAAGGCCCTCCAGAAGTTTTTGGGTTTTGCTAATTTCTATCGTAAATTTATAGGTAATTTTTCTGGTATTGTCAAACCACTGACTGATCTGACCAAGAAGGGCGTTGATGTGCTGAATTGGTCTCCTGAGGCTGTCTCGGCATTTCAGGAGCTTAAGCGGAGATTTACTTCCGCTCCGGTTTTACGGCAACCTGACGTCTCACTTCCATTTCAGGTGGAGGTAGATGCTTCTGAGATTGGTGCAGGAGCTGTTGTGTCCCAAAAAGACCGTGTGACTTCTAAGATGAATCCCTATGCCTTCTTTTCTCGAAAGTTCTCCCCATCTGAACACAACTATAACGTGGGGAATCGGGAATTGTTGGCCATGAAATAGGCATTTGAGGAGTGGAGACATTGGTTGGAGGGAGCTAGACATCAAGTTGTGGTCCTCACTGATCACAAGAATTTGATTTATCTGGAGTTGGCCAAACACTTGAATCCTAGACAGGCTAGATGTGCCTTGTTTTTCACGCATTTTAATTTTGTGGTCTCTTTTCTTCCAGGCACTAAGAATGTTAAGGCAGACGCCCTTTCTAGGAGTTTCTTTGCCGATTCTCTTAATGTGACCGAGCCTACTACCATCTTAGGTGAGGGGGTAGTTCTTTCTGCCATTTCGCCTGATTTGAGACGCGCCCTGGAGGAATTTCAGGAGGATAAACCTGAGCGTTGCCCTATGGGAAAATTGTATGTTGAGTGGAGAAGTAGAGTGATGTCTGAAATTCATTGCTCCGCATTGGCTGGTCATCCAGGTATTTTTGGTACCAGAGATTTGGTGAGTCGGTCCTTTTGACGGCCTGCCTTATCTCGTGATGTCAGGAATTTTGTACAGTCCTGTGGGACTTATTCTCTGTCTAAACCCTGTTCTCGTTCTAGTGGGTTGCTGAAGCCGCTGCCGGTGCCAAAGAGGCCATGGACCCATATCTCAATGGATTTTATTTCTGATCTTCCTGTCTCTCAGAGAATGACTGTTATCTGGGTGATTTGTGATAGATTTTCGAAGATGGTCCATCTTGTACCACTCCCAAAGTTGCCATCTTCCGCTGAGTTGGTGCCCTTGTTTTTACAACAGGTGGTTCGGTTACATGGGATTGCTGAGAACATTGTATCCGACAGAGGAGTTCAGTTTGTTTCCAGATTCTGGAAAGCCTTTTGTTCCTGTCTGGGAATTCAGTTATCCTTCTCTCAGGAAAAGGCCCAGCGATTTTCCAACCAGCATAGGACCATTGGTTCCCGGTTTAAAGTGAGTGATATGGTTTGGTTGTTGTCTAAGAATATTCCTATGAAGGTTGCATCTCCAAACTTTAAGCCAAGATTTATTGGACCTTATAAGATTTTGGAGATTCTTAATCCTGTTTCTTTTCGATTGGCTCTTCCAGTTACGTTCAAGATCCATAACTATAGTTGAGCGACTTTGCCTTTTTTTGGGTTGAGTCGGGTTTCATGAAACCCGACTTTTGCAAAAGTCGGGTCGAACGAAATCGGCCGATTTTTGTGAAAAGTCGAAGGCCGACTGAAACACGAAACCCAATGCAAGTCAATGGGGAAGCAAAGTTGGCAGGGAGTGGAGGCCAGGAAACACACGTACAGTGCCCTTTTGAAGGCCAAAAACATCAAATCTTATTACTGAAGCTTTTCAACCTTAATTTACTTCATAATACTAGTTACGCACTGAAAAATGGGGGTTATTTGGCTAAATTTGTGGGGGGGGTAGGGCTGGCTCCAGGTTTTCATGTGCCCTGGGCCAAAGAGCGCCCCTTTAACACATACCACAACTCATGATGCTCCGATATGGCAGAGAAATAGCGGTATAGTACAATGAAAAATACTTCACTTTTTATATCTCATGACTGATATCCATTTTAAATTCTCCAATAGCTCCAAAAACGGACAGTATCTTACTTCATACAGTGTTATGGCCACCGCATAGTGTGCTATACAGAGTAATGAGGCCCATATATTTCACCATACAGAATCATTAGTCCCATATAATGTTTGAAACAGTATATGATGCTCCACATGATGCTATAGTATATATTGGTCCCCATGGATGAAGCTGCACTGTCTTATGGGCCCAAATAATGCTCTATATATAATGGGCCCCATTTCTAAAGCTCTAGTGTATAATGGGCCCTGTAAATGCTGCTCCAGTGTCTGATGTCCACCTTTGGAATGCTCCAGTGTATAGTGGGCCCCATATAGCGTTCTCCAGAGTATAGTGCTCCCCAAAAATTGCTGTCCCAACATTGAAAACAATTAACTAAGTCTCCTCAAATAAGTCTCCTCGCTAGGGAATCCCTGCACTAGTCTGGGCGCACAGACGTGATGTCATTGCGCTCTCTGATCAGAATATCACTGTCGGCAAACGCAGAAGACGTCATGGCGGTGGAGCAGGGAGAGGTAAGTATTTCAACTTTGCAAGTGCTGTGATCCAGAGCAAGCATGGGGGCCCACTCGTTGGCGACGGCACTGGCACAGGGCCCCTCATAGTACGGCGGTGTGTCTGACGGGGGGTGGGCCGAACCTGCACTTTCAGCTGCACCTTCCTTTTTGTCACTGTGTAAGGTGGCACAGTATATGGGAAGGGTAACCTGAGTTTCATCTGGGTCACATTCAGGCTGTGTAGAGTGCGAGGGGAATGTAGTGGTCTGGCTCAATGTACCAGCAGAATCATCTAGCAGTGGCTGGGCCTCAGTGCACTTGTGGCGCCCCCAGGAGTACGGTCGCCACAGTGGCATTACCTTCCTCCTAGGGAGTGTGATGTCACGCTTGGGAGCAACGAAGGATCTCTCTAGCATTTAAACCAACACACAACACATTTCCCACTCCAGGCCAGCAGGGAGACCTCTGAACCTGACTGCTGAGGAACTGCTGTCTCTGGTCGGGAGGAGGTAATTTAGGGCAGTCTGTGAAGGGAAGGGGAAGTGTGTCGGGACGTGAGAAGGGGAGCTGGAGGATGAGCAGAGTTAAGGCTCACTCCTAGCTTGAGCGCATGGTCTGGATTCCGGTCTCCGAGTTTGTAGGGACACTGACGTTCCTGCAGCAGAAACCGGAGGAAGTAGCAGCTGTAAATGCTCTGTACCCACTGACCCTTGTGGTCGGGGGCGGGGGAGACCTTGAAGTCTTGCCAGCCTTCTTCCCCCCTGTTTTACGGTTGGCACGCTTGTTCCTGCCACCTGATGTTGTAGGCTGCTCCGCGACCTCCTCATCAACACTTTCATATTGAGAGGAATTATCTGAGTCAGCCGTTTTTTCCTCCCTCTCCATCCTCCTGATCTCCTCACTTAGTGCATCCTCCCCAGGCCTCAAAGGTCTTCGCCGCCGGCATGGAGGGAGCGGCAGGCATCCCCCGGTTGCCCGAGGCTCCGCCTGACCCTTACGAGCCTTCTGCCTCCGTTGGTATGAGGGGCCCCTCTTAGCAGCATTGCTTTTCTTCACTGGCCCCACAGCCCCCTCCCCTCCACCACCGCCGCCGCAGCAGAAGAAGCGCTGCCAGAGGTTGCCCCCTCACGGTCTCTCCCCACCAGGCCTGTAGCAGCATTGGAGAAAGAGCGAGTGCAGCGGCTGAGCAGGTGACCCAGGTCACCACACAGGTGGCACTGAATGTCCTTACACGAGGTGGCAAGGTGACCTACCCCACCACACAATGCGCACTTCTGCACTTTGCAGTTGGCGCTGAAGTGAGTGGGGTCGCCGCATTTGTGACAGACATTCGGCTGCCCCTGGTAGAAGACCAGGATCCTGTCCCTCCCCAGGAACGCCAAAGAAGGGATGTGGGTGACCGTACCGCTGGAAACCTTCAACTTTACCATGAAGGTCCAGCCCCCCGATCAGATACCAAATTCGTCCCTGTTCTTTTTTGGGACCTCAGTGACTTCTCAATAACGGGAAAGCCACGTCATTATGTCCATGCCTGCGAGTGACTCGTTACATGTCACCACGGTCACTCGCTTGACGGCATTTTGGCGAGACACCACCATCCGGGCACTTCTCGCACCAGCTCGTAATTCGACCAGAAGAGCTCATGCCCCTCTGGCCAAGCGAAACTGACGTCAAAGAAGCGGGACGCTGAGGGATGTAGTAGGGCAAAGATGTCCATTGCCCCAAAGCGCATCTTTAGGAGGAGCTCCACCACCTTGCTCCTGGGTGGACAAGACTCATTGCCCCCCCACCTAAGACTGACCACATTCCTTCTCGGCGGTCCCTGCCCGGCTGTGGGGAGAGACCAAACAGTCCCTCCCTTTGTTTTGGAAGGCTGCTAGGCCATGTCTCTCCATACAGAAAGACAAGTCCACTGTCCTCCCCTCTACCACAATTGATCTTTCTCCCCTTTTGAGAGCCTCCAGAAAACGGCGGAGCAAAATGCCGTCCCCAGAGCACAGAGGTGAGGAGACCCCCCGAGAACCCCCCCGACCCCAAGCCGCAGCCCCTGCATAACTACTTTGGGGTCTTGCCGCTGAGGGGGGCAGATTGGCCAGCCCTCCCACCACTTCCAGCACTCATGCTTGCACCCTCAACCACTCTTCCATTCATTCTCCCATTCACTCTTATTATTCTCACTCGCTCCTGCATTCACTCCTGCATTCACAGCCGCATTCACACCCTCCTCCACGTCACTTACATCGCCATTTATTTCCTCAAATAAAGGGCCTCTCACACTAAACGATATCGCTAGCAATATCGCTATAACGTCACTGGTTTTTGTGACGTTATAGCGATATTGCTAGCGATATCGCTATGTCTGATACTTACCTCCGACCGCTCCCCCGCTGATTATCGCTGATCGCGATAGAACGTCCAGGACTGTTTCTCGTCATCAGCTTCCTGCGGTGCTTCGTGTGGAGAGATGAGCGACGAGCGTGGAGCCGGGCGGGAGGACATCAGGATCGCCTCGTCTGACAGGTAAGTACGACCCCCGACCCTGCGATGTCGCTGGTGAGATCTGCCTGTGTGGCAGCTCACTAGCAACCACTTAGCGATGCACCAGCGATCCTGACCGCGTCATATCGCTGGTCGGGATCGCTGGTGCATCGCTAAGTGTGATAGTACCTTATCTCTTCAAAAATATCACTCTCCCCCTTACTCTCACTAGAAAAAAACAACATTTTTATTATTTACTTTTACCGTGCACTTTGGACTACAATGCTGCAGTTCCTCTATTTGCATGCTGGCGGCCCTGGCCTTTGCTCTGTGGAGCTCTTCCAACTCCTGTCCAGGAGTGCTGCTGCCCCTTTGAATGCCTCAGAGCAGAGTGCACTCAGTACACCCTGCCCGGACTTGGGAGCAGCAGCAGCTCCTGAGCTCTCCCCAAGCTCCATTTTTTTTTTCTTTGGCCAAGTTCTTTGCATTGAGGGCAGGGACGGTCACTGCCACCACACCCTGCCCTCCACTGTTCACCCTCGCCGTCTGCATCAGGAGTCCTGGAGCTCCTGCACCACCAGACGAAGGTAAGTGGGCAGGGGACCCCGACAGCTCCCCGCCGGCTTTTGGGGGCACTGTGCTGCTTGAAAGGGTGGACGGGACAGGACGTCAGGCCCGCCGAGGCCACGCCCCCCCACCGGCCACAGTCACCCCGGATAGAGCAGTGACCCCTTGCGAGGCCACGCCCCCAGGTGACGGGGGCACAGCGGGTAGAGCCGCGACCACCGAGGCCACGCCCCCTGCCGGTCACAGCCACCACAGGCAGTGCAGTGACCCCTTGCGAGGCCACGCCCCCCCGGGTGATGCGGACACAGCAGGCGGGACAGCGGCCGAGGAGGGCACCCCCCACATACCACAACCTTTGCAGGCCGGGCAACACTCGAGGAGGCCACGCCCCCCTTGCGGGCCACCACCACCCCCTTGTACCCACCGCTTGGTGCTGGCAGGGCAGGCCACTCCCCCTCATCGCCCAGCGGCGGCGGGACCCCCAGCACAGACCCCTTCTTGAGTCTACATGCCGGGGACCCCGCTCTCACCAGGGGTGCTGCCAGAGGAGCTGCCAGCACCTTGCACTTTATTAGTTGCTGCTTCACAGCAGCCTCTACTCCCTTTTTAGGCCTCTGGACCCCCACTAGCGGATCCAGAGTTAACAGATCTGTGTTTGGGGGTCCAGAAGCCCCGGCACTCGCTGCCGGAGGTGCGGCCCTGGCTGTACCGGGCACAAGGCCAGCCCCCCGCACACCACCAACACCAATACCGCCAGCGACTTTTACACCGTTGGCACCAGCACCGACCTCCATGTCGCTGCCCTAACCCTCACTACCACCACCAGATGTGACAGTTAGGTCCAGGCATGTATCACTCTGCCCGCTCCCTTGCTGCGGACCCACCACAGGGCCCGAGCTGGGGTTGGCAGCAGGTTCCACACAGCGGGACAGGGGGGCCCCGGAAAGAGGGACAAATACCAATTTGTCAGCCAGGAAGTTTTTAGGCTTTTTCTTGTTTTTCTTCTTTTTCCTCTTTCCAGTTGCCCCATCCTCTGGGCAGACCTCATCCCCACACAGCAGCGTGTCAAACCGCGCTGGGGACTCGATCTGCCTCACCTGTTGCAGGACGAGGCAGCCCCCCTCACTACTACTACTCCCACTTCCACCATCCTCCCCGTCGCTCCCACTTTTCTCCTGGAGTCCAGTGGGAGAGCCACCTGCTCAGGGGCAATCCCGCTACATGCTACCTGGGCATTGTTGCTCACCAGGTCTTCAGGTGGGGCAGGCGTAGATGTTCCACCATCTTCCTCCTCCTTCTCCTCTTCATCCTCCACCTGGATTGCATCTCCTGACCCCCCAGAAGACCCACCGGTCTGGGCTCTGAACCGGTCGTCGTTGACCAGCTTCTCTCTGAATGGTCCACTGCTCTCCAGGATGGCCGCTCTCCTGGCTTCCAGGACCTTTATCTCCCCCTTCAGCTTCCGCACCATAGCTGCCACCTCTGCTCTTCTTGGGGCAAGGAGCCGATTTTTGGAGATGACCCAGGCTCCCTGCAACTCCCCCCGGAGTCTCCTCAGATGCTTTGCCGCCTCCTCATTTTCACAGAGGTGGGCGTGGATGCGGGAGGCGTAGGCAGTAACCGGCTCCCCCGCAACCTTGGAGCCCCAGATGGTAGGGGGGGCTCCTGCCACACCTCTGCTACTTGCAGCCTCACCTCCGGGGGAAGGGCCCGCCACGGCACCAGCTTCGGGGGTCTCAGACCCTGGAGCCTTGCGGCCTCCCTGGCTCCTCTGGCTCTTTCCCATCTCCCTGGGACTGGCTGGCTGTGTATTGGCCTCCAGATGGTGTTGAGGCCCACCACCCCCATCTGGCTTGCCGGGGGTGGGAGCCAGGGGTACAGCCCCGGCGCACAGTCCCAGGGAAAGTCTCTCCTTCCTAGGAAGGGGGCAGATGGAATAGTCCTTTAGAAGAAAAACCTCCCTTCCCAGGAGCTCAGCAGTGGAAGTCCTAAGCACACAGCTCCCAGCAGCAGCGCGGCTCCTCCTCTTCCTCCTAGGGTGGAGCTGGAACTCTTTGTTTATTTATAAAAATACAAAACCACAAAACCACATACAACATTCCAGAACAGAAATGACATACAAAAACTGAAATTAACCGTAAGACAAATACCGAAACCTGTGCATAATCCGCAAAAGGGTCCATGCCTTCATTAACTCTGTCCAAGCTTCGCAGCTTGGGACCCCCAGCAGGAACCTACTCAAGAGAAAATTAAAGGAAATCATGAAAACCAGAAAATAACCCTCCACTTACACGCATACAACACCATTCACATCCTCAATCATACTCCCATGCACACCTATATACAGAAAAAAGGAGAACAAAACCAAACTGGCCCACTGCTTTAACAAAAACCTTAGCCACTTTGGCAGAAAGTATCCCATGCTTATACTATACCACGCAAATTTTTTTTTTTTTCCTTATCCCTCCACCCACACCTCAGGTCCACAAGTTCACAGCCCATTTATTATTAAATCTCCCTGGTCCATGAAAGTTTATGGCCACAGAAAAAAAAAAACACACCCCTCCACCGAACTTCAGGTTGTCCCTTACATACAGTCTCCCGTGAAAGCAGTGCCAGGCCAAGTCCCAAAACTTTATGGGGATCCGTTTGGAATTCAAAAACCCAAGCCCGACCTCCAGATCCCGGCCCGGGCAATCCTTAAGGGCCAGGGGCTTCTGGAAATGGGTCAACAGAACCCTTCTGTCAAGGCATTGCTTCGACATGGTCCTGATTTCCCACATTCCCAGACCCCACCCGCGGATCACCTTCAGAACCGGGGTAGCGTAAGCCGGGAGATGCCCATGAGGTGTGCGCAGGTCCTTCACTCGCCCTCCTGTCTCCCATTCCTGGAAGAAAGGCCAAAGCCAACCCCGACAGGAGACTACCCACGGAGGAGCCCTCTCTAGCCAGAGGTGGGAGATGTTTGTCTTAATAAAGGTGTTCACTAAGAGCACCACTGGGTTGACCATACCCAACCCACCTAGTCTCCTCATGCGGTATGTAACCTCCCTCTTAATTAGGTTGAGCCTGTTCCCCCATAACAGTTGGAAGAACAGGCTGTAGACGCGTGTCCAGAGGGGTTCTGGCAAGATGCAGACGCTGCCCAGGTATATTAGTAAAGGTAGCAAATAGCCTTTGGGCCAGGGCAACCCTTTCCCTCAGGGTTAAAGTCCAACCCTTCCACTGGTCCACCTTTTGGGCGGCGATCTTCAGTCTGCCCTCCCAATTTTGCTGGGGGTAGTCCCCGGGGCCAAAATTGATGCCTAGAATTCTGGCGGTGGCCTGGGGCCCTGGAAGGGTGTCCGGGAGACCAAAACTAGGATCTCCCCCTCCCAGCCAGAGACTTTCACACTTGTCCCGGTTGATCATGGACCCGGATGCCTCCGAGTAGCGCATCACTTCCGACATAACCCAGTCCGCCTCCCCTCTCGAGGACACAAAAAGGGAAACATCATCGGCATACGCCACCACCCTCAGAGAGGACCCAGAGCCCGCCTAGTCCATCCCGACTCCTGCCAACGGTCCACGATCGACCCTCCTCAGGAAGGGATCAATCGTGAACACGTATAAAAGTGGGCTCAGCGGACAGCCCTGACGGACCCCAGAACCCACCTCAAAAGGGCGACCTGACCAACTGTTCACCAGCGGAAAAGTCTCAGCCCCTTGGTACAAGGTCTCTAACCAATTTACAAACCTCCCAGGCAGACCATACCTCAAAAGGACGGACCAGAGGTACTCGTGGTTGACCTGGTCAAAGGCTTTCGCCTGGTCTAAGGACAACAGGTACCCCTTCCAGTCGTCTGCCCTACCCTGCTCCACTGCCTCTCGGACACCGAGTATAGCACTAAAAGTACTGCGGCCTGGAACAGAGCAGTGCTGGGCCCCCGAAAGGAACTGGGGCGCAAACTTCACCAGCCGATTAAATAGCACCTTGGCCAGAACCTTCCGGTCCGTATCGAGAAGCGCTATGGGACGCCAATTCTCGATACAGGACGGATCCTTACCCTTTGACAAAATAATGAGGGCTGACTTCCTCATTGACTCGGGAAGAGTGCTCGAGGAAAGACACTCATTAAATACCCCTGTCAAGAGGGGGACCAAGGAGTCCCTAAAAGTCTTGTAAAACTCGGATGTTAAGCCATCCGGACCTGGTGATTTCTTGGGCCGGAGCCCATCAATGGCCAGTCACACTTCCTTTTCCCTGATTTCTTCTGCCAAAACATCAAGAGAGGGAGCACCCCCTGGCTCAGGGAAGGCTTCAGCCAGGAAAGCCGACATCCTGTCCCGATCCAGCTCCTTCTTTTCCAACAGGTGAGAGTAGAAGGATCTGACCACCTCCAGGATCCATGATTTGGATCGGTTCAGGGACCCCGTACTGTCAATCAGTCCTGTTACCATCTTACAATTCATTGACATCTTACAGTTTCTGTAAGGGTCGGGCGAGCGGTACTTCCCGAAGTCCCTCTCAAAAACCAAAGATGCGTGCCTATCGTACTGACACCTCTTGAGCAAAGATTTCACCCTGGAGATTTCCTCGCGGTCACCTCCAGTCGAGACAAGCTGCTCGAGTTTCCTCCCCAGGGCCTGGTACAAGTGGTGCCTGTTCAGACTCCTGAGGCTCGAGAGCTGGCGGAAGAACCCCGCCACCCGCTTTTTAAAGATCTCCCACCACTCTGACTTACTACTACAGAGATCCAACAGCGGTACCTGGCTCTGAAGAAAGTCCTCGAAGGATTGTCTCACCTCCGCTTCTTCCAGCAGGGACGAATTGAGCTTCCACAGCCCTCTTCCCATCCGAGGAGTCTCTGCAACATTCAGAGAAAAGAAAATCAGACAGTGATCAGAGAACTCCACCTCAATGGCAGACACAGCAGAAAAGATGGCGTCCTCCTTTAAAAAAAACCTGTCTATCCTAGACCTACTGCTACCCCTATGATAGGTGAAACCCCCGTGACCTGGGGTGTGCCGGATGTGGACATCTACCAGGTGAGCTTCACTGGCTATACTATTCAACGCGACGCTATCATAAGCCAGGCGATCTCCGGGACCCCCCGGTCACGGGACCTCGTAATGGTATTGAAGTCCCCACCGAAGACCACCTGTCGGCTCGTAAAAAGAAAGGGCTTGATCCTCAGGAAGAGACATTTACGGTCCCACTTGGATTGTGGGCCATAGATATTGATGAGCCGAAGCTCTTGTCCCCTCATGAAGACATCCAGGATCAGGCACCTCCCCATTTCCAACTCGGTGACCCGTCTGCATTCCACATCTGCGGTCTTAAAAAGGACCGCCACCCCGCTATACGGCTCGGCCGCAAGAGACCAGTATGAGGGCCCGCACCTCCACTCCCTCCATGCTTTATGAATGGCCCCCAAGTCAGTTATTCTGGTCTCCTGCAAAAATAAAATTTCTGCCTCAATTCGGGAGGAAAAATCATAGGCCGTAAAGCGAGCCGCATCAGACTTTACGCTGGCAACATTAAAGGATGCCAGTGTCAACGGGACGAGTTCAGCCATCATGGGTGATCGAGTTGGACGGCCATCATCTTCCCATTATCACCTCCACCTGGGGAGGGGTCAGATACCTTCCTTTTCAGAGAAGCCCACGACATATCCATCCCCCCTCCCCCGGCGTCCTCGCCCCCGGGTTCCAGGTCTGTCCCCCCCTCAGGAGGAACAGTGCCCCCTGAGGGACGGACTACACCATCCCCTGAAGGACTCTCCTGTGGCACCCCCGGTCCAGAATCCCCGTCTTGCGGCTCATCACCTGAGCCTCCGAGGACGCTGAACCGGTTAGAGAGATTGATCAGAGGGGGGCCAGCGGGCCCTTCCGTGCGCACCCTGATGGTCGGGGGTGGGGGAGACTTTGAAGGCTTATTGGTCTTCTTCCCCCCTTTCTGCGTTTGGCACGTTTGGGCCTGCCACCCGATGCTGTAAGCTGCTCCTGGACCTCCTCATCAACACTTTCATATTGTGAAGACCCGTCCGAGTCAGCCGCTTTCTCCTCCCTCTCCATCCTCCTGATCTCCTCTCTCACCGCACGCTCCCCCAGGACCTCAGAGGCTTTTGCCACGGGTCTGGAGGGAGGAGCAGGCATCGACCCGGTTGCCCGGGACACCACCTGCCCCCCGCCCACATGGCGTTTTACCTGCCGTCGCTGGTACGCTGGGCCCCTTACCTTGGCAATGCCCTTCCTCACTGGTCCCTTAGCCCCCTCCCCTCCGCCACCACCTGCCACAGCAGCAGGGACACCGCCAGGGGTTTCTCCCTCACGGCCTCCCCCCGCCGGGCCTGCAGCGGCATTGGAGAAGGAACGAGGGCAGCGGCTGAGAGGGTGGCCTAGGTCACCACACAGGTGACACTGAATGTCCTTGCACGAGGCGGCTAGGTGACCTACCCCACCACACAAGGCACATTTCTGCACCTTGCAGCTTGCGCTGAAGTGGGTGGGGTCGCCGCACTTGTGGCAGACCTTCGGTTGCCCCTGGTAGAAGACCAGGATCCTGTCCCTTCCCAGGAACGCCGAGGAAGGGATGTGGGTGACCTTGCCGCCGGAAACCTTCAACTTTACCATGAAGGTCCAGCCCCCCGACCAGATGCCAAACTCGTCCCGATTTTTTGGGGGGACCTCAGTGACTTCCCCGTAACGGGAAAGCCACGTCATATTGTCCACGCCTGCGAGCGACTCGTTAAACGTGACCACGGTCACTCGCTTGATGGAATTTTGGCGAGACACCGCTTGTGCAACGAAGTCTCGCCATCTGGGCTCTTCTCGCACCAGCTCATAGTTTGACCAGAAGAGCTCAAGCCCCTCTGGCCACACAAAGCTGATGTCGAAGAAGCGGGTCGCTGAAGAATGTATCAGTGCGAAGATGTCACTTGCCCCGAAGCCCATCTTAAGGAGGAGCTCTACCACCATGCAAAGCGCCGTCCCTGGAGCCCAGAGGCGAGGAGATACCCCCAGGACCCCCCCGATCACCAGCCACGGCCCCCACATAATTACGTTGGGGTCTCGCGGCCGGGGGGGCAGACGGGCCAGCCCTCCCACCACTACCACCACTCGTGCCCGCACCTTCATTCACTCTCCCAGTCACTCTTTTATTATGAACATTCACCCCCGCACTCACTCCTGCATTCACACCAGCACTTCTTTCAGCCCCATTCACACCTCCACTCACTCCCTCATCCATGTCACTCATATCCCTATCCACATCCGCAAAAATGTCACTCACACCCACCGCACTATTTACATTACCCTTATTCACTTTAACATTATTTACATTATTTACATTTTTAGCATTATCATTTTTCCCATTACCATTTTTCCCCTTCCCGCTGTTTTCCCTCCCACCTGCTGGGGGCCCTCTCTGGCTGCCAGGTACTCCACCAGTGGTGTTGGTCAGGAGCGCTGCTGCCCCTTTAAGGGCCTCCATGTTGGATCCCTGTGCAGTCTAGCTGGATCTGGGAGCAGCAGCAGTTTCCTGACCCAGGTCATTTTTTTTTTCTTTTTCAATATTATGCTTGGCACCAGCTCCCTGCCCTGCCTCTCCACACTTCACCCCCGCCACTGGAGCCCCCGCACCCCCAGATGACGGTAGGTGGGCCGGGGACCCCGACAACTCCCCACCAGCTTTGGGGGCTATTTGCGCCGACTTGCTGGGGATTAACTCTTTGCTGGGAAGGGTGGGTGGGACAGAGGGCCGCGGGCCCGCTGTGGCCACGCCCCCACTGCTGGCTGCAGTCACTCCAGGTTGGGCAGTGACCTCTTGCGAGGCCACGCCCCCGGGTGACGCTAGCACAGCGGGCGGAGCCGCGACTGCCGAGGCCACTCCCCCCCGCCAGCCACAGCCACCACGGGCAGAGCAGCGGCCCCTTGCGAGGCCACGCCCCCCTGGTGACGCGGGCATAGCGGGCGGGACCATGGCCAAGGAGGACACGCCCCCCGCATGCCGCAGCCTTTGCAGGCCGGGCAACACTCGGGGAGGCCACGCCCCCCTCACAGACCACCGCTGCCACCCTGTGCCCACCACTCAAGATGGGCAAGGCCGGCCCACTCCCCCTCGTCACTCAGTGGTGGCGGAGCCCCCTGCATGGACCCGTTTTTGGGTCAACATGCCGGAGACCCCGCTCTCACCATGGGCACCGACAGGGCGGTTACCAGCACCTCGCACCGCCTGAGCTGAGATGTTACTTCCTGCTCACCCTTTCTAGGCCTCTGGACCCCCACCAGCGATCCAGATTTAACGGAACCATATGTGGGGGGACCAGAAGCCCCAGCACTCGCCGCTGGAGGTGCGGCCCTGGCCGTAACAACCTTGGGTGCCAGGCCAGCCCCCCCTGCCACCGGGGATTGAGCCTGGACACCCCCACCAACACAAACTTTACCAGCACCGACCTCCATGTCGCTGTCCTGGTCTGACCCGTCACCTGACGTGACAGTCAGGTCACAACAGCCGCTTATCTCCCCGCTCCCTTGCTGTGGACCCACCACAGGGCCCGAGCCGGGGTGGGCAGCGGGTTGCACACAGTGGGACAGAGGGGCCCCGGAAAGGGGGACATACACCAACCTATCCACCACAGTGACCTTATCTGGTTTACGCCTATTTTTCCCCCTCCCGGTTACCTCATCCTCCGGGCAGGTTTCATCCCCAAACCGCAGCGTGCCAAACCGGGCTGGGGATTCCACCTGCCGCACTTGCTGGAGGATGAGGCAGCCCCCCTGGGATTTGCTATCTCCATCCTCCCCTTCCTCGCTCCCGCATCCCTCCGTGTCACTGGAGCTCAGCGGGAGGGCCACTTGCTCCGGGGGTATCCCACTGTATGTCACCTGGCCCTCGCTCTTACCTGCCAGGTCTTCAGGTGGAGGCGGCCCTGGTGTAGCATGGGCTCCTTGCTCCTCTTCCTCCTCCTCCTGGATGGGGTCTCCTGACCCCCCAGGAGACCCATCGGCCATGGCCCTGAACCGGTCCTCTTTCAACAGCCTCTCCAGAAAGGGGCCGCTCCCTGCCAGGATGGTGGTCCGGTGGCCCTCCAGGGCCTGAATTTCCCCCTTCAGCCGCTGGACCGCGGCGACCTCTGCTCTTCTTGAGGTAGGGAGCTTGTTCTTGGAGATCACTCTTGCTCCCTCCAACTCCCCCCGGAGCCTCCTAAGCTGCCTCCCGGCATCCTCATACTCGGCGAGGTGGGCATGGATGCGGGAGGTGTAGTTGGTAACAGGCTCTCCCGCCTCCTTGGAGCCCCAGATGGTAAGGGGGGGCTCCGCCGCACCTCTGCCGGACGCCGTGCTTCCGGGGGAAGGGCCCGCCACGGCCTTTCCTGCTTCGGGGGTCCCGGACCCCGGAGTCCTGCGACCCCCTCCTGGGGGCCTCTTTCTACCCATCCTGGGGCTGGCTGGCTGCGCCCTGTAGATGGTAGTAGAGGCCCCCCCACCCCCAGCTGGCTTGCCGGGGGGTGGGAGCCAGGGGCACAGCCCCGCTGCTCAACCCCAGGTAGGTCTCTCCTTACCTGGGAAGGGGGCAGGCAAAAGTCCCGGTAGAAAGTCCTCCCTTCCCAGGAGCTCAACCAGAGTAGTCCTTCGCCTCTGCAGCAACCACCAGCAGCGCGGCTCCTCCTCTTCCTCCTAGGGTGGAGCTGGATCTCTTTTTATTTCTAAAAGAACAAAACACAAACAAACATTCCAGAACAGAAACGACATACAAAAACTAAAATTAACCACAAGACAAATACCAAAACCTGCGCCGCAAAAAAGGGTCCATGCCTTCATCTTAATTTTGTCCAAGCTTTGCAGCTTGGGACCCCCAGCAGGAACCTACTCAAGAAAAGAATTAAAAAACATGAAAAACAGAAAATAACCCTCCATTTACACACACACACACCATTCACATTTTCAATCATACTCCCATGCATACCTATGTACAAAAAAAAAGGAGAACAAAAACTATCTGGCCCACTGCCTTAACACAACCCTTAGCCACTTTGGCCGAAAAATACCTCATCCTTATACTATACCACACGAAAAAAAAAAAATTTTTTAAGCTTTTTTTGTTTTTTTTGTTTTTTTTTTTCCTTTTCCCTCCACCCCACCCAAGGTCCATAAGTTTATGGCCCGCACACTTAGGTCCACAAATGTCCGTGGCCTATCACATCTATTTGGGTTGAACATTAGTTTATGTTTCCCCCCAAAAAAAACCCCTCCGCCACACCAAACCGTGCTGTTACCCTTATCCTTCTTCCACGTAGTCCATTCCTTTCTACGATTTGTCCTTTTTGCTTCTTCAGCTTTTCCAGCTTTCATCCACGCCCGCCATTCACCCCCCACCCAACCTCACTGTACCCCCCCCATGCACTCCTAACTAAAAGAAAATAGTGCACTGTACAATACAATAACAAAAATATACAAATATATACAATATGACAGAATAACATTAACCACAATACTGGTATTTTATTCATGTACCAATACCACATACCATAACTTTATTATCATATTACCCTTTGCAGACCCAAGTTCAGTGCCTGCAAGCCCAATATCCATTTACATATCATCAAAACAAAAAGGCTACTGTGACATGCACCAGCCCACCACCAGGAAGGGAGTTCTTGAGGCCCTCTCCCTAACTAACACATTCACCCTGTCCCTCAAAGAAACTAAAGACTGTCCCTGCTTCTGTCCCTAAAGAAACTGTACCTATCTGTCCCTCCCTGCCCCTATGCTACCTAACTTAACATAACTAACTATCTGTCCCTCAGTGCCTGTCCCTCCCTGTCCCTATCTGCCCCTACTTCTGTCCCTAACACACCCAAGTGCAACTTATGCTGTCCCTACTTCATTCACACGGGCCTAGCTCTCCCTAGGGTACGACCTTAAAAGGAAAGACCTCTCCAGAGTTGAGAGGCCTTCCTCGTACCCAACCTCTCAAACTCCAGAGAACGGACCTTCACCAGGTCACCCAAGATGTTGCCTACAACCTCGTCCCTTGGGAGGGATTTCTGCTGCGTCGATACTAAACACCGTGCATTCCAAGTGTAGAACCTAAGCACTACACTGACTAGGAATAAAGTGCACGGGTCATGGCCACCCAGGGTTCTGAATGCCCCATAGGTCCACTCAGCATGGGAGAGTGACGCCAGCTGCAGCCAGCGTATGGAAGCACCCACCCTGTTGTAAACCTCTGTATTAAAGGGACAATGAAGCAGGAAGTGCTCCATGCTTTCCAGCACGTCGCCGCACTCCTCCCGGGGACAACCCCGATCATCAGAGTTCCTGTACTTCAGGTTGTCCCTTACATACAGTCTCCCGAGAAAGCAGCGCCAGGCCAAGTCCCAAAACTTCATGGGGATCCGTTTGGAATTCAAAAACCCCAGCCCGACCTCCAGATCCCGGCCTGGGCAATCCCTGAGGGCCAGGGGCTTCTGGAAATGGGTCAACAGGACCATCCTGTCAAGGCATTGCCTCAACATGGTCCTGATCTCCCACATTCCCAGACCCCACCGGCGGATCACCTTCAGAACCGGGGTATCGTAAGCCGGGAGATGCCCATGAGGTGTGCGCAGGTCCTTCACTCGCCCTCCTGTCTCCCATTCCTGGAAGAAAGGCCAAAGCCAACCCTGACAGGAGACTACCCACGGAGGAGCCCTCTTTAGCCAGAGGTTTGCAATGTTTGTCTTAATAAAGGTGTTCACTAAGAACACCACTGGGTTGACCATACCCAATCCACCTAGTCTCCTCGTGTGGTATGTAACCTCCCTCTTAATTAGGTTGAGCCTGTTCCCCCATAACAGTTGGAAGAACAGGCTGTAGACCCGTGTCCAGAGGGGTTCTGGCAAGATGCAGACGCTGCCCAGGTATATTAATAAAGGTAGCAAATAGCCTTTGGCCAGGGCAACTCTTTCCCTCAGGGTTAAAGTCCAACCCTTCCACTGGTCCACCTTTTGGGCGGCGATCTTCAGTCTGCCCTCCCAATTTTGCTGGGGGTAGTCCCCGGGGCCAAAATTGATGCCTAGAATTCTGGCGGTGGCCTGGGGCCCTGGAAGGGTGTCCGGGAGACCAAAACTAGGATCTCCCCCTCCCAGCCAGAGACTTTCACACTTGTCCCGGTTGATCATGGACCCAGATGCCTCCGAGAAGCGCACCACCTCCGACATAACCCAGTCCGCCTCCCCTCTCGAGGACACGAAAAGGGAAACATCATCGGCGTACGCCACCACCCTCAGAGAGGACCCAGAGCCTGCCTGGTCCACCCCGACTCCCGCCAACGGTCCACGATCGACCCTCCTCAGGAAGGGATCAATCGCGAACACGTATAAAAGCGGGCTCAGCGGACAGCCCTGACGAACCCCAGAACCCACCACAAAAGGGCAACCCGACCAACCGTTCACCAGCGGAAAAGTCTCAGCCCCTTGGTACAAGGTCTCTAACCAATTTACGAACCTCCCAGGCAGACCACACCTCAAAAGGACAGACCAGAGGTACTCGTGGTTGACCCAGTCAAAGGCTTTCGCCTGGTCTAAGGACAGCAGGTTCCCCTTCCAGTGGTCTGCCCTACCCTGCTCCACTGCCTCTCGGACACCGAGTATAGCACTAAAAGTACTGTGGCCTGGAACAGAGCAGTGCTGGGCCCCCGAAAGGAGCCGGGGTGCGAACTTCACCAGCCGATTAAATAGCACCTTGGCCAGAACCTTCCGGTCCGTATCGAGAAGCGCTATGGGACGCCAATTCTCGATACGGGACGGATCCTTACCCTTTGACAAAATAATGAGGGCTGACTTCCTCATTGACTCGGGAAGAGTGCCCGAGGAAAGACACTCATTAAATACCCCTGTCAAGAGGGGGACCAAGGAGTCCCTAAAAGTCTTGTAAAAATCGGATGTTAACCCATCCGGACCTGGCGATTTCTTGGGCCGGAGCCCATCAATGGCCAGTCTAACTTCCTCTTCCCTGATTTCTTCTGCCAAAACATTAAGAGAGGGATCACCCCCTGGCTCAGGGACGGCTTCAGCCAGGAAAGCCGACATCCTGTCCCGATCCAGCTCCTTCTTTTCCAACAGGTGAGAGTAGAAGGATCTGACCACCTCCAGGATCCCTGATTTGGATCTGTTCAGGGACCCCGTACTGTCAATCAGTCCTGTTACCATCTTACAATTCACTGACATCTTACAGTTTCTGTAAGGGTCGGGCGAGCGGTACTTCCCGAAGTCCCTCTCAAAAACCAAAGATGCGTGCCTATCGTACTAACACCTCTTGAGCAAAGATTTCACCCTGGAGATTTCCTCGCGGTCACCTCCAGTCGAGACAAGCTGCTCGAGTTTCCTCCCCAGGGCCTGGTACAAGCGGTGCCTGTTCAGACTCCTGAGGCTCGAGAGCTGGCGGAAGAACCCCGCCACCCGCTTTTTAAAGATCTCCCACAACTCTGACTTACTACTACAGAGATCCAACAGCGGTACCTGGCTCTGAAGAAAGTCCTCGAAGGATTGTTTCACCTCCGCTTCTTCCAGCAGGGACGAATTGAGCTTCCACAGCCCTCTTCCCATCCGAGGAGTCTCTGCAACATTCAGAGAAAAGAAAATCAGACAGTGATCAGAGAACTCCACCTCAATGGCAGACACAGCAGAAAAGATGGCGTCCTCCTTTAAAAAAAACCTGTCTATCCTAGACCTACAGCTACCCCTATGATAGGTGAAACCCCCGTGACCTGGGGTGTGCCGGATGTGGACATCCACCAGCGAGCTTCACTAGCTATACTGTTCAACGCGACACTATCATAAGCCAGGCGATCTCCGGGACCCCCCCGGTCACGGGACCTCGTAATGGTGTTGAAGTCCCCACCGAAGACCACCTGCCGGCTCGTTAAAAGAAAGGGCTTGATCCTCATGAAAAGACACTTATGGTCACACTTTGACTGTGGGCCATAGATGTTTATGAGCCGAAGCTCTTGTCCCCTCATGAAGACATCCAGGATCAGGCACCTCCCCATTTCCAACTCAGTAACCCGTCTGCATACCACATCTGCGGTCTTAAAAAGGACCGCCACCCCGCTATACGGCTCGGCCGCAAGAGACCAGTATGAGGGCCCGCACCTTCACTCCCTTCGTGCTTTATGAATGGCCCCCATGTCAGTTATTCTGGTCTCTTGCAAAAATAAAATTTCTGCCTCAATTCGGGAGAAAAAATCGTAGGCCGTGAAGCGAGCCGCATCAGGCTTTATGCTGGCAACATTAATGGATGCCAGCGTCAACGGGGCGAGTTCAGCCATCATGGGTGATCGAGTTGGACGGCCAGCCGCTTTCCAGTCTTATCGCCTCCACCTGGGGAGGGGTCGGACATCCTCCTTTTTAGTGATGCCCCGGACATATCCATCCCCCCTCCCCCGGCGTCCTCGCCCCCGGGTTCCAGGTCTGTCCCCCCCTCAAGAGGAACAGTGACCCTGAGGGACGGACTACACCATCTACTGAAGGACTCTCCGGTGGTACCTCCGGTCCAGCATCCCCGTCTTGTGGCTCATCATCTGAGCCTCCGAGGACGCTGAACCGGTTAGAGAGAGCGATCAGAGGCGGGTCAGCGGGCCCTTCCGTACACACCCTGATGGTCGGGGGTGGGGGAGACTCTGAAGGCTTATCAGTCTTCTTCCCCCCCCCCTTTTTCCTGCGTTTTTTGGCACGTTTGGGCCTGCCACCTGATGCTGTAGGCTGCTCCTGGACCTCCTCCTCAACACTTTCATATTGTGAGGACCCGTCCGAGTCAGCCGCTTTCTCCTCCCTCTCCATCCTCCTGATCTCTCTCACCGCACGCTCCCCCAGGACCTCAGAGGCTTTTGCCACGGGCCTGGAGGGAGGAGCAGGCATGGACCCGGTTGCCCGGGACACCACCTGCCCCCCGCCCACATGGCGTTTTACCTGCCGCCGCTGGTACGCGGGGCCCCTTACCTTGGCAATGCCCTTCCTCACTGGTCCCTTATCCCCTTCCCCTCCGCCACCACCTGCCACAGCAGCAGGGACACCGCCAGGGGTTTCTCCCTTACGGCCTCCCCCCGCCGGGCCTGCGGCGGCATTGGAGAAGGAACGAGGGCAGTCGCTGAGAGGGTGGCCTAGGTCACCACACAGGTGGCACGGAATGTCCTTGCTCGAGGCGGCTAGGTGACCTACCCCACCACACAAGGCACATTTCTGCACCTTGCAGCTTGCGCTGAAGTGGGTGGGGTCGCCGCACTTGTGGCAGACCTTCGGTTGCCCCTGGTAGAAGACCAGGATCCTGTCCCTTCCCAGGAACGCCGAGGAAGGGATGTGGGTGACCTTGCCGCCGGAAACCTTCAACTTCACCATGAAGGTCCAGCCCCCCAACCAAATGCCGAACTCGTCCCGATTTTTTGGGGGGACCTCAGTGACTTCCCCATAACGGGAAAGCCACGTCATTATGTCCACGCCTGCGAGCGACTCGTTACACGTAACCACGGTCACTCGCTTGACGGAATTTTGGCGAGACACCACTTGTGCAACGAAGTCTCGCCGTCTGGGCTCTTCTCGCACCAGCTCATAGTTTGACCAGAAGAGCTCAAGCCCCTCTGGCCGCACAAAGCTGATGTCGAAGAAGCGGGTCGCAGAAGGGTGTATCAGGGCGAAGATGTCATTTGCCCCGAAGCCCATCTTAAGGAGGAGCTCTACCACCCTATTCCTAGGCGGGCAAGCATCACTGCCCCCCCACCTAAGACGGACCACATTCCTCCTCTGCGGCCCCTGCCCGGCTGTGGGGAGAGACCAAACAGTCCCTCCTTCCCTTTGCTCTTGGAAGGCGGCCAGGCCATGTCTCTCTATCCAGAAAGACAAGTCCACCGTCCTCCCCTCTACCACAATTGACCGCTCTCCCCTTTTGAGAGCCTCCAGGAAAAGGCGGTGCAAAGCGCCGTCCCTGGAGCCCGGAGGCGAGGAGACCCCCCCAGGACCCCCCAGACCCCCGGCCACGGCCCCTGCATAATTACGTTGGGGACCCGCGGCCGGGGGGCAGACAGGCCAGCCCTCCCACCACTTGTGCCAGCACCTTCATTCACTCTCCCAGTCACTCTTTTATTATGCACATTCACCCCCGCACTCACTCCTGCATTCACACCAGCACTTCTTTCAGCCCCATTCACACCTCCACTCACTCCCTCATCCATGCCACATCCGCAAACATTTCTTCAAAAATGTCACTCATACTCTCATACTCACTGTCACTCACACCCATTGCACTATTTACATTACTATTTACATTACTACTATTTACATTTTTTCCAACCTTAACATTTTTCCCTTCACCGTTATTCACCCTCCCACCTGCTGGGGGCCCCCTCTGGCTGTCAAGCACTCCACCAGCGGTTGTGCTGGTCAGGGCTGCTGCTGCCCCTTTAAGGGCCTCCATCTTGGGTCCCTGTGTGTTCACTTCACTTTGGTGGGATCTGGGAGCAGCAGCAGTTCCCTGACCCAGACCATTTTTTTTTCCTTTTTCAAGTTTGTGCTCGGCAGGGACGGCCTCCAGCACCGCTCCCTGCCCTGCTTCTCCACCTCTCTTCACCCCCACCGCTGGCACCTCAGGAAGCGCCGGAGCCCCCGCACCCCCAGATGATGGTAGGTGGGCCGGGGACCCCGACAACTCCCCTTTACCAGCTTTGGGGGCTTGCTGTACTTTGTTGGAAAGGGTGGGTGGGACAGAGGGCCACGGGTCCGCCGTGGCCATGCCCCCCCGCCGGCTGCAGCCACTCCAGGTTGGGCAGTGACCTCTTGCGAGGCCCCGCCCCCCGGGTGACGTCTGCACAGCGGGCGGAGCCGTGACCGCCGATGCCACGCCCCCCACACCAGCCACAGCCACCACAGGCAGAGCAGCTGCCCCTTGCGAGACCACCCCCCGGGTGATGTGGGCCTAGCGGGCGGGACTATGGCCGAGGAGGACACGCCTTTGCAGGCCGGGCAACACTCGGGGAGGCCACGCCCCCCTCACAGACCACC
The DNA here is from genome assembly GCF_039654945.1 of Dendrobates tinctorius. NCBI lineage: Eukaryota > Metazoa > Chordata > Amphibia > Anura > Dendrobatidae > Dendrobates > Dendrobates tinctorius. Next base: position 5,729,115 of record NW_027361827.1, on the reverse strand, counting down.
GCTGCCACACTGTGCCCACCGCTCAAGACGGGCAATGCCGTCCACTCCCCCTCGTCACCCAGTGGCAACGGAGCCCCCCGCACGGACCCGCTTTTGGGTCGACATGCAGGAGGCCCCGCTCTCACCACGGGTGCCGACAGGGGGGTTACCAGTACCTCGCACCGCCTGAGCTGAGTTGTTTTTTGCTGTGCGCCCTTTCCAGGCCTCTGGACCCCCACCAGCGATCCAGATTTAACGGATCCGTATGTGGGGGGCCCAGAAGCCCCAGCACTCGCCTCCTGAGGAGTGGCCCTGGCCGTAACAACCTTGGGTGCCAGGCCAGACCCCCCTGCCACCGGGGACTGAGCCTGGACACCCCCACCAACACCAGTTTTACCAGCACCGACCTCCATGTCGCTGTCCTGGTCTGACCCGTCACCTGGCGTGACAGCCAGGTCACAACAGCTACTTATCTCCCCGCTCCCTTGCTGCGGACCCACCACAGGGCCCGAGCTGGGGTGGGCAGCGGGTTGCATACAGTGGGACAGAGGGGCCCCGGAAAGGGGGACATACACCAGCCTATCCACCACTGTGACGTTATCTGGGGGTTTACGCTTATTTTTCCCCCTCCCGGTTACCTCATCCTCCGGGCAGGTTTCATCCCCAAACCGCAGCGTGCCAAACCGGGCTGGGGATTCCACCTGCCGCACTTGCTGGAGGATGAGGCAGCCCCCCTGGGTTCTATCACCATCCTCCCCTTCCTCGCTCCCGCATCCCTCCGTGTCACTAGAGCTCAGCGGGAGGGCCACTTGCTCCGGGTGTATCCCAATGTATGTTACCTGGCTCACGCAGCTCTTACCTGCCAGGTTTTCAGGTGGAGGCGGCCCGAGTGTAGCATGGGCTCCTTGCTCCTCTTCCTCCTCGTTCTCCTCCACCTGGATGGGGTCTCCTGACCCCCCAGGAGACCCACCGGCCATGGCCCTAAACCGGTCATTGTTGCTGAGTTTCTCATAAAAGGGACCACTGCCATCCACAATGGCCGCTCTCCTCCCCTCCAGGGCCTTGATTTCCCTCTTCAGATTATTCACCATGGCGGCCACACCAGCTCTTTGCTCTGCAGGGAGCCGATTTTTTGCGATGGCCCGGGCTCCCTGCAGCTCCCCCCGGAGTTTCAACAGGTCTTTTGCTGCCTCCTCATATTCACAGAGGTGGGCATCGATGCGGGAGGCATAGACTGTGGCCGGCTCTCCCGCCGCCTTAGAGCCCCAGATGGTAGGGGGGCTCCTGCCGCACCTCTGCTACTGGAGGCCATACCTCCAGGGGGGGCCCGCCACGGCAACACCTTTGAGGGTCTCGGTCCCCGGAGCCTTGCGGCCCCCCTGGCTACTTCTCCGGTTTTTCCCCATCCCTGGGACAGGCTAGATGGTAATGTCCAGATGGTAAATGAGGCCCCCCACCCCCAGCCGGCTTGCCGGGGGGTGGGAGGCAGGGGCACAGCCCCGACCGCTCAGTCCCAGGGAGGTCTCTCCTTGCCTGGGAAGGGGGCAGGTGAAAAGTCCAGGTGAAAAAATCCTCCCTTCCCAGGAGATCTCGGCAGCGATCCCTCAGCCTCTCTCCACCAGCAGCAGCGCGGCTCCTCCTCTTCCTTCACAGCTGAGGCTGGAGCTGGAATTACCGCGGCTGCTGTCACCAGACTTGCCCTCAAGTAGATGCTCAATAATGAATTTAACTACTTATTCCAATTTCAGAGCCTTTAAATTGTCATGGATGGCTATTGCATTGCTGCATCAACTGCTGACTCAGATGAGCAGTGGTTAATTTTCTTGACAGCTGCTCTGCTTGGATGTGGTATCCATTTATCAGGCTCCATATCTGGATTGAAATCCTGATTCACTGGTTCTGAGGAAAATAGTATATAATGGAGTTGGTTGAAAGGGAGAGCAGTACACTGTGCGGGCAGCTCCTTAAGCGCCAGTAGTAGAGAAAATGCCACTTATACAGGGTTGCTCTTGAGAGGGATATGAGGGCAGGGGGGCCTATGCGATGCTTGTGTCAGACTTAGACCTGCCTCCACTGCAGGGGTTCCTTTTTTCACATTATTTTAAGTCTTTTCCCTAACCATATTTGTTTGCAGGGCAATTGTCTTGCTCTTACTCCCATTTATCTTCCTTTTGCAACTCGCTAGTCTTACCTATGACCATTTTACAGCCATTTTAAAGCACCAAAGTTCGAGTTCATTTTGATGTCTATTGAGTTCGTGGTCAAGTTCAGACCTAAAGTAAACATAAATTCCCTTAAAAACAGTTTTAAATCATCATATTTAAAAAGGAGAAATTGATCTGATGTGGGTACCTTCAGGAGACAGACTAATGATCTTTATGATAGGTTTAGGGCAAGGGAGTATCCATGCAGAGTACTGGATGGTCCATTTAATGAGGCCCGATCAACTCATAGGCAGTCTCTTCTAAGAACAAATGCCCAAAATTATACTGTTAACACAGTTAGGATGATTGGGATGTTTGATGGGCAATCTGAAAGGGTGTACCAGATCTTTAAGAAACATTGGGGAATTCTGCTTGCAGACCCTAATTTGAAAACCCTAATATCTCAAAAACCGAGTATTACTTATAGAAGGGATAGATCTATTGGAGATTGATTGGTACACAGCCTATATCAAAGACCCATGGGGACGGGTACATGGCTGCATAGGAAGCCCTATGGATTTTTTAAATGCGGTAATTGTTCTAGATGCGGCATGATGTCACAATGCAAGACTTTCTTGAAAAGTTGAACAAGGAAAAGGGAAGGCACCAGTATATATATATATATATAGGCAAGTGAAAAAGACATCAAGAAACAAGAAGGAAAGAACATGCCTATAATGATGGAAATACCCAAAATACAAAAAATGGTAATTTGTGCTTTATTGACCAATCAAAAGACTGACATAGGACACAAAGTTAAAAACATTTAAAAACACACGAAAAAATCCATAAACTAGCCATGCCTTGAAATAAAGGAAATGGCAACCCACAACATCTCCTATGAAACAAAAATTACAAACAGCTCATAAATCACAATGTATACACACAAATACCTCAAATGGTGATCATAGCAGCATGAATTTGACAAATAACCCTTGCTCACAGTGCCGTATGGGCAAAGAGTAGAGAAAATATATCTATGTGTGTATACACTTGGACTATGGATCTGAGTCAGAGAGTAATACATGAAAAAGAGAAATGAAAAACAGTTGTGCTGCTAGAGAAAATATCAAAGCTGCATCAGAGTGAATATCTGTGCAGCTGGAGGTAATGCAATCTGCAGCAGAAAAAAACACACACAAAATGAATCAAACCCAGTCCCAAAGAGATAAAGTGAAAATCTCAAACCCAGAAGTTTGGGAATGCTATAGTCCAGTATAGAGCCATGTGAGCTAAAGGGAGAGATGGAGGGGGATGAACCACCCCATGCTTATCGCCACACTAACTGTTGCTTCTTTAGGGAAAAATAGCACACGAAGTCCTGTACGTCAAGGATATTTATACTTTACACCAGTGGCAATTAGTATATCGATAGGTCACCTGGAAAGCAGTGAGTTGATGTCGTAGCAAGGAGAGAAAGCATGGTCGCGACCATCTTGTCAGCATCCCTATATGGTCATTATGAGTAAAGTTGACTCAAAAATCAAACTGTGCATGCGCCAAAAAAGCGCTGACATGTATGGGTGGTTGGACAAGTAGAGAGCAAGAGTATACTCACAGCCATACACAATCTTGAAAAAGGTAAGAACAAACCGCGCATGGGCAGTAAGTTCCCCAGCATTCATTACGGAGACATATCATATTATGCCCGCATACATGTACATATATGAAGAACTCCGCATGAATAAATTAAATTTAGACAAGAACAACGTCATAGGTACAGATATAAGAGGTCAAACAATGTGCAGACATATTTAGAAATGTTAGATAATTTTGGATTAAACGTGCGCTGCTAGACAAAACGACTCCTCTTCAGATTATGTACTTGCATACTTTTATTTTCCAACGCGTTTCGAAGTTAAAAACTTCTTCATCAGGGGATGATATGTACCTATCATCTCCTGATGAAGAAGTTTTTAACTTCGAAATGCGTTGGGAAATAAAAGTATGCAAGTACATAATCTGAAGAGGAGTCGTTTTGTCTAGCAGCGCACGTTTAATCCAAAATTATTTCTTTGAAATCTGATGATCTATGGTCACGGCGTTGGCCATTTGGATGTGCAGCAGCCTGACGTTTATTCCTTTCATGCCTAAAACTCTCCTGCTGTTGGTGAGTATAACAGCTTGAGTCATATCTGTTTTACCTGGGTAAGACCCTATTGCGCTCTTTCTCTTTTAGTTTTAACTACTAGAAATGTTAGATGAAAGAAAGTGACAAAACATCACATTCAATATACAAAGGAGATCAAGAAGCAAGAATGTATATCCATATGTTTGACCAAAAAAGGCACTCATATGGTGAGCCAATCAGCTTAATAGGGCGATTACAGAATCACATAAAAGATCGCAACACCGCATACGCAAATAATAATACAGTCGGCGACACCATGAATATGCAGAAAAACCTATACTGATGAAAACAATTAGCTGCAAATATTGCTGTAAATACAGATGTTTGACACAGCAAGTCTAAATTATGGATTCCCAACACAAAGCTCGCAACAATCAAGATGTCACTGTAGATACCGACATTTGAAATATAGTAAGCCAGAATTTTAGGTTTCAAGGAATCATAGAATAACCAAAGAACTCACAAAAAGCAAAATACAGCTGTGAAAACACATACATAGCGCAGTGAGCCAAGGCTATATTTTCAAAAAATGTTAAATAAGGCCAGCATAATACCATATGTAATGCTCAAGGAATGGCAAAAAAGCCTCATATACATAATATGGTAACTCTGTCAGAGAAGGGATTTCTATTTCTCCTCAGGTATTTCTATCCTATGGGTACCCATGCAATGAAGCATAATCAGAGAGACAATGTTAGATGTCGGGTTCCTGCCTCTGCACTGGAAGAAGCCCGAGCCTTGCCTTCTCCAGTCTCCCATTCTGTTCTGGCCGCAGAGGAGGCTGCTCAGCAAAGGTGTTGATCCTGGCATCTTGCTCAGGCGAGTGCTGTCAGGTTGGTTGCTGCTGCCACCTCTGGTTCAGCTTTACCAATCAGCACTAGCCAGCAGCGAGCAGCTCCAGAGACTTAGTCCTTTTTGCAGCCTACTGAGCATGTCCATGGGACGACCTCTCATTGGAGGTCAGAGGTCACATGCTCAGGTCCTCAAGCAGCTCAGATTGGACCACCAGGAAGGTCCCAGAAGGACACTGCTATAAAAGGTTTGCATGGCCGCGACTTAGTATTGACTCTATTTGCTATTTGTGTGTGTGATTATGGATGTTTGAGACTGGTGACTGACTCATTATGACTCCCTCCCTATGGTTGTGCTTATTCATAGGGTTTAGGGCTTAGAGTCAGCACCCAATTGGCATGGTCTTGCGCCACTGAAGCACCTAGTCACAGCACCTCACGTAGCGCCATATGGTGCCTTTCTGTTCAAGGCACCTCTGTACCATGTAAAGCAGCTGCATCCACCAGTGCAGCACCATGTGCAAGTCTAGCGCTTTCCTCCCTAGTCGGGGTGGTTAGTGGCATTCGCCAGAGCGGTGCTGTGAGCATGTAGTGCACTTTATTTGTCTCTTCCTGGCACCGCAGTTGAGATGCCGAGCACTAGTGTGTCTAGAGGGACTCTAACCCAGTGTCTCAGGGGAAGAGTCCTGTGACTGTACACTAGCGCTCACCTTGCCGAGCTCTGTGAGCATAAACAGGCTATGGCATTTATATTTGGCGGTCGTGCGGCTCTGTGAGGTAACAGTCCGCCTCTGTACACGCTGGGTGAGGTTAACCCCATGTGTTCCTCTATTATACCTCCATATAACATCCGCCATGAACAAGCAGCAATTAACATCTCTGCACGGTGGACCCCGGGCTGCGAACGCACCTAAATACCATCTTTATTATTTGATGTGTTATACAACATGTTTGTCAACCACATCCTGGGATACAAGATAAAATTAAATGAAGAATGACAGAAATATGGGGGTGCTTTTCCAAATGTTAATGTGTTCTAGGTTAATAGTCATGAGTTCATATTCTTAAGAAATTTGGCCAAAAACATGTTAGAACATTTCACCTAAAAAGGAAGAGAATACATGGCCTTCAGAGTTTCTGGGAATTTTATCAACTGACCATTAGCCATAAGAATGTGACCATGTAGACAGATGATAACTGGATCATGGGACATTGTACTTATTTTCTTGTATTTTACTCAACTTTAGAAAACAGAAATTAACCACTTCTTTAACAACTCCCCTCTTTTTATCATCTAGTCTACGACTCCTATCTTATCCATGCTGTTGTGAATTCTCTTGCTCGGAGTTCTGAGCCAAAGCTCCCTCTGCTCCCTCTGGTGGTTACTTAGAGTAGTGGAGCAGGCCAGGTGGATGGAAGTTCCCCACCTGACGACGATAATTGGAAACCTGGGATTACTGGCTGGGAGCATATAATTGAGGTGGCTGCTCTTGGAGGTTGCTGGTGATTTCCTCTGTGTGCATCTGGAGTTCTTTTGTACCCTGCCTGATCTGCATTGTTCAGCTAAGTGATTCTTTTGCTAATCCTTTGCATCTAATCTGGTAGTGTCTTTTTGCATTCTGTTTTGCTGCTAGGGTTCAGTGTGCTCCCTGCTGGGGGCAGCGCTGGGCCCTGCTTCATATTTTGCAGCTTGTTCAGTCCCCTGTTATGTTAGTATCTTTTTGCTTTGCTGCCAGTTATACCAGAGTGCTGATCTAGCGGGGGTATGAGGCCGTGTGACCTTAGTTTTTTTGCATATCAGAAGTGTTGGACTTTTTCAGGGTTTTATGCGTGATTGCAGACAGTAAGACAGTATCTTTTCTGTCCTGTCTAGGTAGCTTGGGCTGCACCATTTGCTCAGTCTGTTCTCTGCTTGTGTTTGTGCCTCATCTTGTCTCATGACAATATATGTTTGGGGGCTGTCTATTCCTTTGGGGATCTGCTCCGGGGCAGTTTAGATTTCATCTTTGTCTTTAGGCTTAGCTAGTCCTCTGGCTGTGGCGAGGCGTATAGGGCATTGTAGGAACGCTCCACGGCTACTGCTAGTTGTGTGGATAGGATCAGGGGTCTGCAATCCACTTAGTTACCAACCTCTCTGGTCTTCTGGTGGCTTAGCCTGTTCCTGCCATTCTCCTCGGTGACCCATTCATAACACTATGCCTATTGGTGAGGCCTGCAAGATAACCCTACTTCACAAAATACACGGCTTATCCTATGTATATCATGGGATACCAGTCTTACTGCATATCCATTCAGAATATACTTGTGGGTCAGACCTTCCTTTCCTTCTAACCCTATTTCTTTCAAGGGATTAAAGCGAGGGTGTGACGTTCAGAACCGACTATGTCCGAGAGTGGACCCTCTGGGTCGCGGACCTGGAGCCCCTGGGCCGAGCATGCCAGGTAAAGACCGACCCCTATACAGGGATCGTTAGGGGCAGGACCGTGGGGGGCAGAACCGCGACAGCCGGTACCAAGAGGGATGGCTTGAATGACACGGTAGGACAGAGGGGTGGCAGAGATGTCGGACAGAGACCAGAGTACTGGGGCGAGGTAACAGAGGAACCCAGGCAGAAATTAGTAGTAAGGTAAGGTAGCAAGACTTTGCCACAGGAGGCAAGGAAGTACAGAGGAGAGAGCCACGGGAGGGAGGAAAGGAGCGGATGGGCCTAGGACAGGAATCCCGGAGGGAAGGGACACCCAGGAAGGGAGGAGGGGGACCTGGAGGTAAGTAACCCAGAAGGCAGACAGGAGAAGAACTGGGGAAGAGGATGGAAGGAAAAGGCTGAGGCAGGCAGGAGAAGAACTGGGGAAGAGGACGGAAGGAAAAGGCTGAGGCAGGCAGAGGGGAACAGAGCAAGACACAAGACAGGTGTACTGTGGGAAAACTATAGTGGCCAGAGAGTGCAGGGATGCCACACAATCATCAGGTGTCTTCCCCATAGGGAGGACGCCTGAAATACCTACTGGCCAGGAAGTGAGCGGCAGGCCCCGCCTTCAGCAATGCCCACCGCTGGATGAAGGAAGCGGACGGGCGCGCGCCCACGACCTAAGGACAGAGCATGGGGATGCAGCAGAACGGAAGGCTGGGTAAGAGAGCGTGCTGACAGAGGAGCGGCAGTGGTGAGAGGCAGCAGCGGCATCGGCGGGCTCAGCCGCCGATGTCACGGTACCCCCTTCCTTAAGTCCCCCCCTTCTGAGAGTGGCCAAAAACTTTTTCAGTATAAGAAGGGTATTAACATTCTCTCGAGGTTCCCAGGACCTCTCCTCAGGACCAAAACCCTTCCACTCAATGAGAAAAAGAGTCTTCACCCTAACTCTTTTCATAGCCAAAATGTCCTTTACTTCAAAGACGTCTTCAGCCCCAATTGGTGGAGGAGCAGTGGAGGTAGGTTGAAATCGATTCAGAACCACAGGTTTCAGGAGCGAAACATGAAAGGCGTTAGGGACTCGAAGCAAAGTCTGCAACCTCAGTTTATAAGCCACCTCATTAATGCGTCCAAGTACTTCGAAAGGCCCGATGTATCGGGGACTTAACTTGTAGGAAGGAACATTTAGACAGATATGCTTGGTTGAAAGCCAAACTTTGTCGCCAGGACGATACGGAGGAAGGTCTCTTCGTCTTTTGTCCGCATGCTTCTTGATTCGGGTACTGGCCTTCACGAGGGCTTCTCTGGTCTCTTTCCAGATTTGCGAAAATTCCATGGCAAGAGTATCTGCCGCAGGAACTCCTGATGACGTGAAAAAGGGCAGCGGAACCCCCGGGTTCTGACCAGAGACTACAGAGAACGGCGACTTGGTGGTGGATTCGCTGGGATGATTATTATGGGCAAATTCTGCCCAAGGTAGGAGAGAGACCCAATTGTCTTGATGAGCGTTGGAAAAGTGGCATAGGTAGGTTGTTAGAACCTGATTAATCCGTTCCACTTGCCCGTTGGTCTGTGGATGATAAGCGGTGGAGAAGTCGAGGGATGTGCCCATAAGCTGACAGAGAGCACTCCAGAATCGAGAGGTAAATTGGACCCCACGGTCAGACACAATCCACTGAGGAAGGCCATGTAGCCTGAAGATCTGGTGGATGAAGATCTCTGCCAACCTTGGGGCTGAGGGCAGTCCCGGCAAAGGTATAATATGGGCCATCTTGGAGAAGCGATCTGCTACGACTAAGATGGTAGTGCATCCAGCTGAGCGGGGCAAGTCCGTTACGAAATCCATTGTGATTTGCTGCCAAGGAGCCTCCGGAACCAGTAACTGGTGAAGAAGACTGGGACGCCGGGTTCTCGGAACCTTGCTCTGAGCACAGGTCGTGCAAGAGGCTACATAGTCCACCACGTCTTGGCGAAGGGAGGGCCACCAGTAGTAACAGGAGAGCAGCAGGAGGGTCTTCTTGGTACCAACGTGCCCGGCAACCTTGGAGGAGTGCCCCCAGCACAGCACATCCGGGTGTTTATTCTGGGGAACGAAGGTTTTGCCTGGTGGAGGGGAAGAGAAATTCACAGGAGCCACGGTGATAACTTTGGCAGGTTTGATAATATAAGAAGGACCCTCATCCCCTTCAGGTGACTGCAAGGACCTGGAGAGAGCATCCGCTTTGTTGTTCTTATTGCCGGGACGGAAGTGCAGCTTGAAATCAAAATGAGAAAAATACAGAGCCCATCTAGCTTTTCTGGAATTGAGTCTCTGAGCGGACTGCAAATAGGCCAAATTTTTGTTGTCCGTGAAGATAGTAAAGGGGTGCACTGCCCCTTCAAGCAGGTACCGCCATTCTTCCAGAGCCATCTTAATGGCCAGCAATTCCCGGTCACCAATGGAGTAATTGCACTCTGCAGGTGAAATGGATTTAGAAAAGAACCCACAGGGAGCCAGCCGTCCAGATGGAGCCTGCTGGGAAAGGACCGCCCTGGCTCCCGTGGAGTAGGCATCCACCTCTAGGACAAAAGGCCTACTGACCACCGGGTGATGTAAGATCGGTGCTGATGCAAAAGAGCGTTTCAAGGCAAGGAAAGCCTCTTCAGCCTCGGGAGACCAGCTGTTTGACTTGGTTCCTTTACGGGTCAGAGCCGTAAGGGGCATGGTCACGGTAGAAAAATGAGGCACAAACTGTCGGTAATAATTAGCAAATCCGAGGAAACGCTGGATGGCTTTTATACCAACAGGACGAGGCCACTTGAGTACCGCTGAGAGCTTCTCTGGATCCATCTTCAGGCCGGAATCTGTGATTATATAACCCAAGAAGGGTAGCGAGGTTTGCTCAAAGAGGCATTTCTCAATCTTGGCGTAGAGATGATTCTCCCGAAGGCGATGCAGGACCATGCAAACGCTTGTCCGATGAGAGGATAGGTCGGGCGAAAAGATGAGAATATCATCTAAGTACACCACCACGCAGGAATACAGTAGATCCCAAAACACCTTGTTAACGAATTCTTGAATCACGGCGGGAGCGTTGCAGAGGCCAAATGGCATGACTAAATATTCATAATACCCATCCTGGGTATTGAAGGCAGTCTTCCACTCGTCCCCTGCACAGATTCGGATTAGATTATAAGCTCCCCGCAGATCCAACTTCGTGAAGACCCGAGCCCCCCTCAGCCGGTCGAAGAGTTCTGGGATGAGCGGAAGCGGGTATCGATTCTTAACGGTGATGTTGTTCAGACCCCGGTAGTCAATACATGGTCGGAGTGATCCGTCTTTCTTCCGATCAAAGAAAAAGCCTGCGCCAGCAGGGGACGAGGACTTCCGAATGAACCCCTTGGTCAGGTTTTCTTGAATGTATTCCGTCATAGCCGTGGTCTCTGCTGGGGATAGAGGATACGTTCTCCCTCTGGGAGGGGTGGCCCCGGGGATCAGGTCGATAGGGCAGTCATAGGCCTGGTGCGGAGGCAGTGAATCCGCTTCTTTTTAGCAAAAGACATCGGCATACGCGTGATACGGTGCGGGAAGGCCCGGGAGCTCGACTGGCTTAGGCAGCGGACGAGGAAGGACGATGGACTGCAGGCAACGTTCAAGGCAGGAGTGACCCCACCGGAGAATCTCCCCAGAACACCAGTCAACAATCGGCTCGTGCAGCCTGAGCCAGGGTAATCCAAGGAGAACGGCATGGGATAATTGCGGCAGGACGTAAAAGGCGATCTTCTCGAGATGAAGCTCTCCAATTTGCAGGTCTACTTCGGCTGTAACCCTGATGACGAGCTCGGGGAGAGGTTTGCCATCAACGGATGCGATAGCGCGCAGGTCTTTTAAGATGACGACCGGAATCTGGAGCTTATCAACCTCTCCTTGCTGAATGAAATTACCAGCCGCACCTGAGTCCACATACGCCTCCACAGATCTACGCTCCCGACCTGCAATAATTAAAGCTGAAAGGGTAAGGGGCAGAGAGGAATCATGTTCACCTAGGTAGACCTCTCTTACCTGACCTAGGTGGAGGCGTTTCCCGGTTTCTCAGGACAGGTGCGCACGAAGTGATTGGCCCCACCGCAGTACAGAGACCGTTCGTCATCCTCTCCCTGCGTCGCTATTCGGACAGCCTGATACGATCAACCTGCATGGGCTCGGGGGCGGCGCTAGTGGAGGACACAGAGGAGCGTGGAATAGGAGCCTGATAGAGCCTAAAGGGTCTTTTCTCCCTAGCCAATTCTCGAGCGTGTTCCAAAAACCGCAGATCGATACGAGTGGCCAGGGATATGAGATCCTCCAGGGTGGTAGGGGTATCTCGCCCGCAAGCTCGTCCATGATTTTACCTGAGAGACCCCTCCAAAAGGCATCCACAAGTGCCTCATTATTCCACCCCAGCTCCGACGATAATGTCCGAAAGCGGATGGCGTACTGGCCCACAGTCTGGGAACCCTGGCGGAGGTTAAAGAGGGCCTCCGTGGCGGATGCTACGCGTCCGGGCTCGTCGAATACTTTGCGGAACATCTCCAGAAAGTTACGGATACTAGAAACTATGGGGTCATCCCTCTCCCATAAAGGATTCACCCAGGCCAGGGCCTCTCCCTCAAGGTGGGATATTGCTGGGGCAAAAGCTCAAAGTGCAATCTGCACTGGTTTAAGAAGCCCCGACACAACCTAGGGTCTCCGCCATACCTGGGAGGCTTTCCCAGATGAGGGGGTGGGGATGAAGCTGCATCAAGGGATGCGGTTGAAGCGGCCACCGAGGACTGCAAGGCAAGCAGTCGATCGTTAACGGACGCCATGTAACCCAAGATGTGAGACTGAGCATCGTGCTGCTGCGCGAGCTCATGCTGGAGTCTAGCTAAGAGGGGGGCATGCCCTGGATCAGAGGTTTGCAGGGCAGACAGCCGGGTGTCCATGGATTTCATGAAGGACATTATCCGGGTCTGGTTTTCACGTAGGAAAAGTAGTTCCTTCTGTGTAGCGGCACCGGCGGGATCCATGGCCTGATGATACTGTGACGTTCGGAACCGGCTAAGTCCGAGATTGGACCCTCTGGGTCGTGGACCTGGAGCCCCTGGTCCGAGCACGCCAGGTGAAGACTGACCCCTATAAAGGGATCGTTAGGGGCAGGACCACAGGGGGCAGAACCGCGACAGCCGGTACCAAGAGGGACGGCTCGAAGGACACGGTAGGACAGAGGGGTGGCAGAGATGTCGGACAGAGACCAGAGTACCGGGGCGAGGTAACGAAGGAACCCAGGCAGAAATTAGTAGTAAGGTAGCAAGACTTTGCCACAGGAGGCAAGGAAGTACAGAGGAGAGAGCCACGGGAGGGAGGATAGGAGCGGATGGGCATAGGACAGGAACCCCAGAGGAAAGGGACGCCCAGGAAGGGAGGAGGGGGACCTGGAGGTAAGTAACCCAGAAGGCAGGCAGGAGAAGAACTGGGGAAGAGGACGGAAGGAAAAGGCTGAGGCAGGCAGAGGGGAACAGAGCAAGACACAAGGCAGGTGTACTGTGGGAAAACTATAGCGGCCAGAGAGATTGCAGGGATGCCACACAATCATCAGGCGTCTTTCCCATAGGGAGGACTGAAATACCTACTGGCCAGGAAGTGAGCGGCAGGCCCCGTCTTCAGCCACGCCCACCGCTGGATGAAGGAAGCGGACGGGCGCGCACCCGCGACCTAAGGACAGAGCGCGGGGATGCAGCAGAGCGGAAAGCCGGGTAAGAGAGCGCGCTGATGGAGGAGCGGCAGTGGTGAGAGGCAGCGGCGGGTACCACCGCAAGAGGGGCATCAGCGGGCTCAGCCGCCGATGTCACAGAGGGGATGATATAGATATATATTTCACATAATACAATAGAAATTTTTATTAATATATTAAAATGTGTTACAAAATAGAATATAGTTTGTTAGTGTAATTCATAGAGTTCATATCATCAGACTATCGGTCTTTAATAGTGTTGAGCGATACCATCCAATATTGAGAAATATCGGATCGGATTGGATCGGCCGATACCAAAAAAGTATTGGGTATCGCTAATTCCGATACTGGAAGTCCCATTCAAGTCAATGGGACAGAAATATCGGAATTAAAAAAAACCCTTTCTGTACTTGCACATCCTGTTCGGGAGGGGGAAGAGTATAGGCGGTGCGTGGGCGGACACTGTGCATGTCTGTGTATGCGGGCGGAGTCTGTGCGGGCTTGCCGGGGGTCTGTACGGGCCTGCCGGGGGTCTGTACGGGTCTGCCGGGGGTCTGTGCGGACTGCCGGGGGTCTGTGCGGGCCTGCCAGGGGTCTGTGCGGGCCTGCCGGGGGTCTGTGCGGGCCTGCCGGGGGTCTGTACGGGCCTGCCGGGGGTCTGTACGGGCCTGCCGGGGGTCTGTACGGGCCTGCCGGAGGTCTGTACGGGCCTGCCGGTGGTCTGTGCCGGCTGCCGGGGGTCTGTACGGGCCTTCCGGGGGGTGTGTGCGGGCTTGCCAGGGGTCTGTGTGGGCTTGCCGGGGGTCTGTGCGGGCTTGCCGGGGGTTTGTGCGGGCTTGCCGGGGGGTTGTGCCGGCTGCCGGGGGTCTGTGCGGGCCTGCCGGGGGTCTGTGCGGGCTTGCCGGGGTTTGTGCCGGCTGTCGGGGGTCTGTGCGGGCCTGCCAGGGGTCTGTGCTGGCTGCCAGGGGTCTGTGCTGGCTGCCGGGGGTCTGTGCGGACTGCCGGGGGTCTGTGCGGACTGCCGGGGGTCTGTACGGGCCTGCCGGGGGTCTGTACGGGCCTGCCGGGGGTCTGTGCCGGCTGCCGGTGGTCTTTGCCGGCTGCCGGGGGTCTGTGCGGGCCAGACGGGGGGACTGTGCGGACTGTCGGTGGTCTGTATGGGCCTGCCGGGGGTCTGTGCCGGCTGCCGGGGGTCTGTGCCGGCTGCCGGGGGACTGTGTGGCCTGTCGGGGGTCTGTAAGGGCCTGCCGGGGGTCTGTAAGGGCCTGCCGGGGGTCTGTTCGGGCCTGCCGGGGGTCTGTGCGAGCCTGCCGGGGGTCTTTGCTTCTGAGTGCAAGCATCATCCGATGGGACTACAAGTCCCATCGGGCTATGCCTGCTACAATGACAGTGATTGACACATTAGCCAATGATGGGACAGTAGTAGTCCCATCATCTGGCTAATGTGTTGAATGTAAAAAAAATATATACATACTACATACATACTACATATATACAGCATTCATACAACATACATACTACATATATACTACATTCTTACAAAATGCATACATACTACATACATACTACATATATACAACATTCATACTACATACATACTTCATATATACTACATTCATACAACATACATACATAATTCTTATATGCTACATTCATACAACATACATACTACATACATGCTTCATATATACTACATTCATACAACATACATACATACTACATAATACATACATACTACATATATACACAATTCATATACATACATACTACAAACATACTTCATATATACTACATTCATACAACATGCATACTACATACTACATATATACAAAATTCATACAACATACATACATACTATAAACATACTTCATATATACTACATTCATACAACATGCAAACTACATACTACATATATACTACATTCATACAGCATGCATACTACATACTACATATATACTACATTCATACAGCATACATACATACTACATAATACATACTACATATATACAAAATTCATACAACATACATACATACTTCATATATACTACATTCATACAACATGCATACTACATATATACTACATTCACACAGCATACATACATACATACTACATATATACAAAATTCATACAACATACATACTACAAACATACTTCATATATACTACATTCATACAACATGCATACTACATATATACTACATTCATACAGCATACATACATACTACATAATACATACATACTACATATATACAAAATTCATTCAACATACATATTACATACATATTTCATATATACTACATTCATACAACATACATACATGCATACTACATACATACTACATTCATACAACATACATACTACAGACATACAACATGCTACAGACATACAACATACATACTACATACAATACATGCATATAGACATACAGAACATATAACGTAGAGTACATACTCACCATCACTTGTCTCTTTGATCCCCGAAGTCAGTGTCATCTGTGAAAAAATATGAAAATAAACAACCGATATACTTCCTGATCCGCAGAAATCCATGAGTGTCCCATCATTGGCTAATGTGTCAATCACTGTCATTGTAGCAGGCATACCCAGATGGGACTTGTAGTCCCATCGGACGATGCCTGCACACACACAAGACCCCCGGCAGGCCCGCACAGGCCCCCGGCAGGCCCGTACAGACCCCCGGCAGGCCCGTACAGGCCCCCAGCAGGCACGTACAGACCCCCGACAGCCGGCACAGGCCCCCGGCAGGCCCGTACAGACCCCCGACAGCCGGCACAGGCCCCCAGCAGGCCCGTACAGACCCCCCACAGTCGGCACAGACCGCGCATCATGATGACATCATTTCAGCAGCCAATCACAGCCACAACAGTGGCTCATTGCATTATGGGAACTTCTGATTCCGGTATCCGATATTGAAAAAATATCGGTACTCGATATCGGAATTCAGATACAGTGAATATCGGCCGATACCCGATATTTGCAGTATCGGAATGCTCAACACTAGTCTTTAAAGGGAAGGTGCCATCCCAAAAATTTTTTTTCAGCAATTGAAAAAATGTAAAGAATTAATGCTTACATTTTCTTGAAAAATATTATCATTTGTTTTTAATTTTGCAAAATATGAAAAATAATTTTAAAAAGTTTGGCATTTCCACTTGTTAACACTAGGGGGAGCAGCTACTGAAATTTGGCACAAAAAGCTAGTGTACAACTAGCTCACATTACTGCACTGCAGTAATTATGGGCGGAATCTGCTGACATGGGTGTGATGTCACTCCTCTCCTCCCCTTCTTGGTGTTTGCTAAGGGAAAAGAGAGGATGACATCTAGGAACACAGTGATCAGCCATTTTGATGGGGCCTGCAAAGTTACGGACTGTCTTTTCATGTAAAGTCTGGATCAGGACAGGTCATCAATCAGCAGAAATGTTTGCTGGATTTCTGTGGAGCAGACAAGAAGACGGTCCATCCATGTGTATAAAACACAGCGCTCTATGTTCAATCCCTGGCACTGAACAGGGTGCCCCCCTATAGGCCTGCACACTGCTCTCCTGAAATACTCTGTACTGCTGTCACCCTGCTCCTTCCACCATACATCAGGCCCCTGTTGCCTCACTTTCACACATCGCCAGGACAGGATCTGAGGAGAGGAATGGGGTCTTCGGTCACCGAGGATGGCAGGCAGCAAGGATTCTGGGAGCAGGGTGACAGCAGCACAGAGTATTTCAGGAGAGCAGTGTGCTGGTCTATGGGGGGCACAGAGGGAGATATATGGGGGAGGAGCAGGGTGACAGCACCACAGAAGTCCAGGAAACATTTCTGCTGATTGATGGCCTGTTCTGATCCAGACTTTGCATGCAAAGACCCCATTCCCCTCCTCAGATTCTGTCCTGGCGATGTGTGAAAGCGAGGCGACAGGCGTAGTCCGGGGTGACGCTGGGAAGCAGGCTGGGGGAAATGTAGCCATACAGTAACGATAAAAATGAGACCCCTCTCTTCAGCTGCCTCCCCAGCCCTCCCCTGACTGCACCTAACTATTAGCCCTGACCCGTGTGCAGGTGCTCAGCCAGAACCACCCTAGAATGGGTCCCCTTTTAGCAGATAATACTGCCATAGTGTTCTCACATAATAGCGCCATATACTTCACACATAATGCCTCCATATAGATCATACACAATACCACCATGTAGATCACACATAAAACCAGCAGGGTGACAGCAGCACAGAGTATTTCAGGAGAGCAGTATCACACGGGATAGGATTAGATACACAGCTCAGCAGTCAGTATCACACGGGATAGGATTAGATACACAGCTCAGCAGTCAGTATCACACAAGAGAGGATTAGATACACAGCTCAGCAGACAGTATCACATGGGATAGGATTAGATACATGGCTCAGCAGTCAGTATCACACAGGATAGGATTAGATACATGGATCAGCAGACTGTCACACAGGATAGGATTAGATACACGGCTCAGCAGTCAGTATCACACAGGATAGGATTAGATACACGGATCAGCAGACTATCACACAGGAGAGGATTAGATACACAGATCAGCAGACAGTATCACACAGGAGAGGATTAGATACACAGCTCAGCAGTCAGTATCACACAGGATAGGATTAGATACACAGCTCATCAGTCAGTATCACACAGGAGAGGATTAGATACACGGCTCAGTAGTCAGTATCACACAGGAGAGGATTAGATACACAGCTCAGCAGACAGTATCACACAGGAGAGGATTAGATACACGGCTCAGCAGTCAGTATCACACAGGAGAGGATTAGATTTCCAGCAGATTGCCAAGTGTTTTGAAACAACAGGGAGCAGCTCCTCCTATGTTTTGCAAGAGCAGGGGCAGCAACTGGTGGGTGTTTTGGAAAGAGCAGCTCGGTCTCCAGGAGCTCGTCCTGTATCCTCTCCTGCAGCTGGTATGTGCAGGGCAAACATCCAAGCCTTGTTATGGTGGAACAGTACAGCATCAGTGATAACAGGGCTTGCAATAGAGTGTAAATGAAGCGAAAATGAAAGCACTGGGCTCTAATAAAATGGCGCCTGGCCACACCTACAGCTGTGAATTGAGCTGCCCACAGAGGTGTGCCCAGTTCACTCCTGATTAGTGTTGAGCTTTCCGATACCGCAAGTATCGGGTATCGGCCGATATTAGCTGTATCGGAATTCCGATACTGACTTCCGATACTTTTTTCGTATCGGATACCGGAATCGGAAGTTCCCATAAAGCTATCAGCCTGCTCGATTTGATTCAGCCAATGGGAATCCTCAGAAGTGTGGGCACATCCTGTTAGGCATGCTAACTATTGGCATGGCTGTGATTGGCTGCTGAAATGACGTCATCATGATGCGCGGTCTCCTACCATACAGTCCCTTTTCATTCAGACGCTGACGGATAGTACAGGTTGACACTGTTGTACCCTCGGACTGCAGGGCAGCTTGAACTTGTTTGGATGTTAGTCGAGGTTCTTTATCCAACATCCGAACAATCTTGCGTTGAAATCTCTTGTCAATTTTTCTTTTCTGTCCACATCTAAGGAGGTTAGCCACAGTGCTATGGGCTTTAAACTTCTTGATGACACTGCTCACGGTAGACACAGGAACATTCAGGTCTTTGGAGATGGACTTGTAGCCTTGAGATTGCTCATGCTTCCTCACAATGTGGTTTCTCAAGTCCTCAGACAGTTCTTTGGTCTTCTTTCTTTTCTCCATGCTCAATGTGGTACACACAAGGACACAGGACAGAGGTTGAGTCAACTTTAATCCATGTCAACTGGCTGCAAGTGTGATTTAGTTATTGCCAACACCTGTTAGGTGCCACAGGTAAGATACAGATGCTGTTAATTACACAAATTAGAGAAGCATCACATGATTTTTCGAACCGTGCCAATACTTTTGTCCACCCTCTTTTTTATGTTTGGTGTGGAATTACATCTAATTTGGCTTTAGGACAATTCTTTTTATGTTTTTTCATTTAAGACAAATTAAATGAAGATAATAATACCAAAGAATATGTGTTTGCAATCATTTTCAGGAAGAAACTGAGAATTATCTGACAGAATTGCAGGGGTGTCAATACTTTTGGCCACAACTGTATGTATGTAGTATGTAGTATGTATTTATGTAGTATGTATATATGTAGTATGTTTTTTTTTTTTTACATTCAACACATTAGCCGGATGATGGGACTACTACTGTCCCATCATTGGCTAATGTGTCAATCACCGTCATGGTAGCAGGCATAGCCCGATGGGACTTGTAGTCCCATCGGACGATACCTGCACAGACCCCCGCAGCCTGCACAGAACCCCGGACAGTCGGCACAGCCCCCCGGCAGGCCGGTACAGACCCCCGGCAGTCCGCACAGACCCCCGGGCAGTCCGCACAGACCTCCGAAAGGTCCGTACACACCCCCGAGAGGCTGTACAAGGACAGAAAAGGGTTTTTCTTATTCCGATACCGGAAGTCCCATAGACTTGAATGGGACTTCCGGTATCGGAATCGGCGATACCCGATACTTTTTTAGATCGGCCGATCCATTCCGATACGATATTTTTCAGTATCGGCTAGTATTGCTCAACACTACTCCAATGAAAGAGATAGGGTCGGGAGCTGACTGTCATGCCTTATGCCCAGGGATTGCCGTAAATAAGCATGGAAAGTGTCGTTCAGCAGCCAGAAAGGTAAGATGGCAGCCCCCCAGTGGCTGCATTAATACAGTAAAAAAAAAAAACCACACACACCACTGAGTCAAGCTTAGGGAACAATATCTTTTTATACTATTTTCTTTTTTACATTAAATTATGAAAAAACACGGCACCTTCCCTTTAATAATACATCCAATCAGCTAAATCCACTGAAGGTTGCTTGTTGCAGAATATGCATCCGCAGTAAAGTCCATTTATCAGGGTAGTCATCACTTGAGTTTGCTTTATATCAGAGTCAGTATCGATTCTAGCTTTACGCTTACCTGGATAACATTTGCAATTAGAACTGAGAACTTTCTTTATAATCATAACAAATATCCTTATTAGAGTTGAGCGAAACGGGTCGAAAAATTTCAAAAGTCGCCGACTTTTGGCAAAGTCGGGTTTCATGAAATGAAACCCGACCCTAGGATGAGGTCGGCCACGAGGTCGGCGACTTACGCGCCAAAGTCGCGTTTCAAAAGTTTGTTTTGTGCTCTTTTTCAGCCAATGAGGATCCACGGACACAGTGGGCAACGTGATGACAGACAGGGGTCACCACCATCTTTCAGAAGGGCATGCAAGTGGTTGGCTTGCTTTGGTGGGCATCACAGGGGTGCACGCCGACCGCCATCTTACTTCTGCCGATCTTAGCATAGGGAGAGGTTGCTGATTCTGTAGGGAGAGCGTTAGGCAGGGAAGAAGAAAAAAAAACTGCTTCTGCTGCTAGCGATTTTGCCTGTACAACACATCAGTCACTGTGTGTGCAGTGCAAGGGGAGGCTATATTGTGGTGGATCAGCGGTGTTGGTTGTT
Organism: Dendrobates tinctorius; assembly: GCF_039654945.1. Taxonomy (NCBI): domain Eukaryota; kingdom Metazoa; phylum Chordata; class Amphibia; order Anura; family Dendrobatidae; genus Dendrobates; species Dendrobates tinctorius. The sequence continues at coordinate 5,708,336 of NW_027361827.1, read as the reverse complement.
AGGCTGCCTTCTAAGGCTTCCTGATAGCTGCATTGCTGTTTACCCACTGCTCTGCAAACTGCTTTTTTAAAAGCAATCCCAATTTTTTTTTTTTGTCCTGCTGAGGTACTGAGCGTGCATTTTTTCACACCATACAGCGTCAGTGGGCCTCACACAATCCAAAAGTGTCCAGTGTCCACTAGTGTCTGCAGAAATTCAAAATCTCCCTTATCCTGTAGTCACTTTTTTCACACCTGTGCCATCGAACCTGTGACATAGCGCTCTGATATTCAGTGGGCCTCACACAATCCAAAAGTGTCCAGTGTCCACTAGTGTCTGCAGAAATTCAAAATCTCCCTTATCCTGTAGTCACTTTTTTCACACCTGTGCCATCGAGCCTGTGACATAGCGCTCAGATATTCAGTGGGCCTCACAAAATCCAAAAGTGTCCAGTGTCCACTAGTGTCTGCAGAAATTCAAAATCTCCATTATCCTGTAGTCACTTTTTTCACACCTGTGCCATCGAGCCTGTGACATAGCGCTCAGATATTCAGTGGGCCTCACACAATCCAAAAGTGTCCAGTGTCCACTAGTGTCTGCAGAAATTCAAAATCTCCATTATCCTGTAGTCACTTTTTTCACACCTGTGCCATCGAGCCTGTGACATAGCGCTCTGATATTCAGTGGGCCTCACACAATCCAAAAGTGTCCAGTGTCTACTAGTGTCTGCAGAAATTCAAAATCTCCCCTGTCCTATAGACACCTTGTACCTTGTTTTACATTACTATATAGTTTGTTGGATTTTGTCTGCATTTCTTCAAAAAATGAGGAAGGCTGGTGGAAGAGGCCGTGGAATTGGGCGGGGGTTGGCAGCTGGTAATGATGGTGATGGTGGTGGATCTGATGGTAGTGGCAAGAGCAAAATAGGATCGAATGCAGGAGGTGTTGAGCCTGCGTCATCGTCTGGCTCCATAAGGCTTCGAAGGCTTAGTTTTCTAGGAGTTGGCAAACCGCTTTTAAAGCCAGAGCATCAGGAAAAAGTTTTGTCTTACATTGCTGACTCAGCCTCCAGCTCTATCGCCTCCTCTTCTGAAGTTGTAAAAAGTAAAAGCAGTGAGTCGTCATTGGAGGCTCATGTTCATGAACCACACCTTTCCTTGTGTCCTTCACCCCAACCAAGATTTAAGGATGACGCAGGCCATACTACTGATTACTCCATGGAGCTTTTTTCACATACCATGCCTGGATTATCAAGTGAAATGGTGAATTACCCAGGCCAAGATAAATCTGACATAGAGTGCACTGATGCACAGCCACTGATGGATGATTCTGCTGGTACATTCACTCAGAGCACTACATTGTCCTCGCAGTGTACAGAGCCAGATTCTGACCCTGATGAGACTCAGGTGCCCCTTCCCGCACACTATACCACCATACACGGTGACACAGAGGAAGGTGCACATGACATTGAAGAGGAGGTGATGGATGACCCAGTTGTTGACCCAGATTGGCATCCATTGGGGGAAGAGGGTGCTGCTTCCAATAGCTCAGATGAGGAGGAGCATCCACAGCAGACATCGACATCGCAACAGCTGTTATCTGGCAGGCCCGGAGTACTCCAAAGACAGGTTCCAAAAATCAAAAGAGTTGCTGGACAGCTTGTCCAGACGGTCAAAAGATCACAGCGTGCTAGGCTGCAAAATGTCTGCCAAAGTAGGAAGAGTGCAGTGTGGCACTTTTTTGAACAAAATCCTCATGATCAGGCCAAGGTTATCTGTAAGAAGTGCGCAAAGACCTTTAGCCGAGGGAAAAATCTGAAAAATTTGAATACCAGTTGCATGCTTAGACATTTAACTAGCATGCACTTGCAAGCGTGGACACAACACCAAACCTCAAGTGCCACATGTGCAACTGATCACAAAGAAGGAAGTCAACAACGCTACATTGTTTCCCCCACTGTAACCCCACCGGTTAGCACAGCAGCAAATGTTGAGGTGTCGTTGCAAGGCCACAGCAGTCAGGGAATCAAACTGTTATATCAACGAAATACTGAATCTAGGCCATCAGAAAGAACACCAACTCCATTACCATCATCAACCCTCTCTCAGTCCGCCCTGTCCACCGCTACTTCCACCATATGCAGCTCTCAAGTCCAGCTCACCCTCCCAGACACTTTGAGTAGGTCAAGAAAGTACTCAGTCTCTCATCCGCGTACACTGGGTTTGAACGCCCACATTGACAAACTAATCTCGTTTGAGATGATGCCCTATCGGTTGGTGGAAAGCGCAGCTCATGGCCTATGCAGTACCACGCTATGACCTACCCAGTCGCCACTTCTTCTCTCGCAAAGCCATCCCAGCCCTCCACCATCATGTAAAAGACCGCATTGTCCATGCACTCAAGCAGTCAGTGAGTGGAAAGGTGCACCTCACAACTGATGCATGGTCCAGTCGGCATGGCCAGGGCCGTTACGTGTCCATCACTGCGCACTGGGTTAATGTGGTGGATGCAGGGTCCACAGGGGACAGCGGTGGTGGGACAGTGCTGCCTAGCCCACGGTATAGGAAACAGTTGGCTGTAGGCGTTCGACCCTCCTCCTCCTCCTCCAGAAGCGAAAGCTCGTCCACAGAGCGCAGTCGTACGAGCACTCCATCTGCAGCTGCCACTGTTGCAAACGAGGTGTCCCCCTATCGAGCAGCTAGTGGAAAGCTTCAGCAGGCTGTGTTGCAGATGATGTGTTTGGGCGACAGACACACCGCTGAGGTGCTGGCCGAGTACTTGAAGCGACAAACAGTCATGGCTGGGCAGTGTACATCTTGAGGCAGGCAAGGTAGTTAGTGATAACGGCCATAATTTTGTGGCAGCCATAGCCCTTTCAAAACTCAGCCACATACCTTTCTTGGCTCACACCTTGAACCTGGTGGTGCAGTGCTTCCTCAAAAATTATCCGGAGTTAACAGCCCTGCTCCAGAAGGTGCGAAGACTGTGCGCGCACATCTGCCGGTCGACTGTACACTCCGTTCGTATGCAGAAGCTGCAGCGATTGCTCCACTTTCCCAACCACCGCCTCATTATCAACATTGCAACAAGGTGGAACGCCACCCTGCACATAGTGGAGCGGCTGTGCGAGCAGAGGCAAGCCATAATGCATTTGTGGGAGGATACACGGCCAGGCACTTTGAGAGCAGACATGGAGTTGACAGGTGTGCAGTGGTCGAAGCTGAAAGACCTCTGTAAAGTCCTTCAGTGTTTTGAGGAATGCACACGGCTGGTAAGCGCAGACGACGCCATCCTAAGCATGAGCATCCCACTTATGCGTCTGCTCATGCAAACTTTGACGCACCTTAAGGAGCAGGCGTCTGCAGCCAATGTTGATGAGGAGGGAATCCTTGATGACATTCAGCCATTGTCTGCTCAGGGACCTCTCCTGGACGAGGTGGAGGAAAAGGTGGAGGAGGAGGATGATGATGGGGATGATTACTTAGGGGAGGAGTATGCATCTCGTGGGGCAAGTGAAAATGTTGGCGTGGCAAGGTCTGGTACAGGGTTTGTGCGTGACTGGAGGGATGTGGATTTGCCAGAAAGTGCTCCTCCACCCAGCACTCGCAGTGCATCATTGACACCGGGAACATTGGCCCACATGTCAGATTATGCCTTGCAGATCCTAAAAAGGGACCCCCGCATTGCCAAAATGATGAACGATGATGACTACTGGTTGGCCAGCATCCTGGATCCACGCTATAAAGGCAAATTACAAAACATCATGCCACAGCAGAACCTTGACCTAATATTGGCTAATAAACAAGCAACTCTGGTAAATCGGTTGCTTGAGGCATTCCCAGCACACAGCAGTGGTGATGGTTCTCACACGAGCCATACGGGCCGGGGGCAGCTTGGCAGAGGTGTTCATGGTGCACACAGCAGAAGTGGCGTTGGAGACAGGGGTTTCATGACAATGTTGTGGACTGATTTTTCAAGTACCGCTCACACAACTGGTAATACTGCATCGATGGAAAGTGACAGGAGACAGCAGTTGTCAACTATGGTTACAAACTACTTTTCCTCCCATATCGATGTTCTCCCACACAGGTCATTCCCCTTTGACTATTGGGCTGCTAAACTGGACACCTGGCCTGAATTGGCACAATATGCCTTACAGGAGCTCGCTTGCCCAGCTGCAAGCGTGCTATCGGAAAGAGTCTTCAGTGCAGCTGGATCAATCCTGACAGAAAAAAGGACCCGTCTGTGCTGCCTCCCCCCCCATGGCTGCGGTCACCACCTAGCGCACGACACCGTGCGAGTGCCGTTGCCCTGGACAGGTGGGTAGGCCGACTCTTGGGCGCGGGCAGTGGCACAGGGTCCCTCATAGTGCAATAAAGTGTCTCTGACGGTGGTGGTGCACACCCGCCGTCAGAAACACCGCTGTACTATGAGGGGCCCAGTGCCAGTACCGACGCCCATGAGTGGGCCCCCCACTCATGCTTGGGCAGGGCCCCAGCATTTGCAATCTTTACCTCTCCCTGCTCCTCCGCTGTGTAGTCTGGGCCGTCAAATCCATACTGTGCCTGACACCGTCTGAGCCTGCCTCCTGATGTATAGACATATATTTTGAATGTGTACGCTATCCATACATGTTTTCCGGGGATACGGTACCCTTTCTCACCTTTGTGCAATCATGTGCAAGCCATACTGGGCCTAACACCGTCTGAGCCTGCCTCCTGATGTATAGACATATATTTTGAATGTGTACGCTATCCATACATGTTATCCTGGGATACGGTACCCTTTCTCACCTTTGTGCAATCACGTGCAAGCCATACTGGGCCTAACACCGTCTGAGCCTGCCTCCTGATGTATAGACATATATTTTGAATGTGTACGCTATCCATACATGTTATCCGGGGATACGGTACCCTTTCTCACCTTTGTGCAATCACATGCAATCCATACTGGGCCTAACACCGTCTGAGCCTGCCTCCTGATGTATAGACATATATTTTGAATGTGTACGCTATCCATACATGTTATCCGGGGATACGGTACCCTTTCTCACCTTTGTGCAATCACGTGCAAGCCATACTGGGCCTAACACCGTCTGAGCCTGCCTCCTGATGTATAGACATATATTTTGAATGTGTACGCTATCCATACATGATATCCGGGGATACGGTACCCTTTCTCACCTTTGTGCAATCACGTGTAATCCATACTGGGCGTGAGAATGGCTGGCGAGCTGTTAAGCAAGCTAAAGCACCTGTGGTTTGCACACGTAAGTTTTTCATTTTTTCAGGAATGACGGTTAGGCCTAATTCCGGAAATGCGGTTGACCTGCACTTACTGGGAAATCATTGTTCGCGGGTAATAATTGTAATCAGTGATCCCCATCACTAACGTTGTTCAGCGGGTTATCTGCACCTGTAAGCGACAAATGCTGGCCTTTTCAGTGTAGCGCACATGCAGCCACGGACATGTAAGGGCATGACACACCAGTTATTGGCCAATCTCATGTGCCAGAGCCTCACGTGTCCCTCTAGTAAGCCGGACTCAGACCGCGGGGCATGACGGAGTCTCGTTCGTTAACGGAATTAAGCTTGCAATGTGTGCATCTGTTCTGTAGCTGGCATGGTTGAGGTTTCCCAGGTGGAGTCGAATTTAACTGTAGGCTCCACTCCTGGTGGTGCCCTTCTGGACATTCCTTTAAGGTTCAGCTTTGCAACCATACTGCCCACGTAAAACAAACACTTTGCCTTTATGAACGCTGTTTGGAGGGTCATGACTAGAGTTGAGCGATACCGTCCGATACTTCAAAGTATCGTATCGGATGGTATCGGCCGATCTTTAAAAAAAAGTATCGGTATCGCCGATTCCGATACCGGAAGTCCCATTCAAGTCTATGGGACTTCCGGTATCGGAATAAGAAAAACCCTTTCCTGCCCTTGTACAGCCTCTCTGGGGTCTGTACGGGCCTTTTGGGGGGCTGTGCCGGCCTGCCAGGGGGTCTGTGCAGGCTCCGATGGTCTGTGCCGGCCTGCCGGGGGGCTGTGCAGGCTCTGGTGGGCTGTGCCGGCCTGCCGGGGGGCTGTGCCGGCCTGCCGGGGGGCTGTGCAGGCTCCGGGGGGCTGTGCCGGCCTGCCGGTGGTCTGTGCAGGCTCCGGGGGCTGTGCCGGCCTGCCGGGGGGCTGTGCCGGCCTGCCGGGGGGCTGTGCAGGCTTCGGGGGTCTGTGCAGGCATCGTCCGATGGGACTACAAGTCCCATCGGGCGATGCCTGCTACCATGACAGTGATTGACACATTAGCCAATGATGGGACAGTAATAGTCCTATCATCCGGCTAATGTGTTGAATGTAAAAAAAAAAAAAAAAAAAAATTACATGCTACATACATACAACATGCATACTACATACATGCTACATTCATACTACATACTACATACATGCTACATACATGCTACATTCATACTACATAAATACTACATGCAACATACATACTACATATATACTACATACATACTACATACACTCACTGGCCACTTTATTAGGTACACCTGTCCAACTGTGTGTTAAGACTTAATTTCTAATCAGCCAATCACATGGCGGCAACTCAGTGCATTTAGGCATGTAGACATGGTCAAGACAATCTCCTGCAGTTTAAACCGAGCATCAGTATGGGGAAGAAAGGTGATTTGAGTGCCTTTGAACGTGGCATGATTGTTGGTGCCAGAAGGGCTGGTCTGAGAATTTCAGAAACTGCTGATCTACTGGGATTTTCACGCACAACCATCTCTAGGGTTTACAGAGAATGGTCTGAAAAAGAAAAAAAATCCAGTGAGCGGCAGTTCTGTGGCCGGAAATGCCATGTTGATGCCAGAGGTCAGAGGAGAATGGGCAGACTGGTTCGAGCTGATAGAAAGGCAACAGTGACTCAAATTGCCACCCGTTACAACCAAGGTAGGCAGAAGAGCATCTCTGAACGCACAGTGCGTCGAACTTTGAGGCAGATGGGCTACAGCAGCAGAAGACCACACTGGGTACCACTCCTCTCAGCTAAGAACAGGAAACTGAGGCTAAAATTTGCACAAGCTCATCGAAATTGGACAGTAGAAGATTGGAAAAACGTTGCCTGGTCTGATGAGTCTCGATTTCTGCTGCGACATTCGGATGGTAGGGTCAGAATTTGGCGTAAACAACATGAAAGCATGGATCCATCCTGCCTTGTATCAACGGTTCAGGCTGGTGGTGGTGGTGTCATGGTGTGGGGAATTTTTTCTGGGCACTCTTTGGGCCCCTTGGTACCAATTGAGCATCGTTGCAACGCCACAGCCTACCTGAGTATTGTTGCTGACCATGTCCATCCCTTTATGACCACAATGTACCCAACATCTGATGGCTACTTTCAGCAGGATAATGCGCCATGTCATAAAGCTCGAATCATCTCAGATTGGTTTCTTGAACATGACAATGAGTTTACTGTACTCAAATGGCCTCCTCAGTCACCAGATCTCAATCCAATAGAGCATCTTTGGGATGTGGTGGAACGGGAGATTCGCATCAGGGATGTGCAGCCGACAAATCTGCGCCAACTGTGTGATGCCATCATGTCAATATGGTCCAAAATCTCTGAGGAATGCTTCCAGCACCTTGTTGAATCTCTGCCACGAAGAATTGAGGCAGTTCTGAAGGCAAAAGGGGGTCCAACCCCTTACTAGCATGGTGTACCTAATAAAGTGGCCAGTGAGTGTATATACTACATGCATGCTACATACATACTGCATGCTACATACATACTACATGCTACATACATACTACATGCTACATACATACTACATGCTACATACATATCACATATATACCACATACATACTACATACATACTACATGCATGCTACATGCATGCTACATGCTACATACATAACACATATATACTACATGCATGCTACATGCATGCTACATGCTACATACATAACACATATATACTACATGCATGCTACATACATAGTACATGCTACATGCATGCTACATACATACTACATGCTACATACTACATATATACTACATGCATGCTACATACATACTACATGCTACATACTACATATATACTACATGCATGCTACATACATACTACATGCTACATACATACTACATATATACTACATGCATGCTACATACATACTACATGCTACATACATACTACATATATACTACATGCATGCTACATACATACTACATGCTACATACATACTACATATATACTACATGCATGCTACATACATACTACATGCTACATACATACCACATACATACTACATACATGCTACATATATACTACATATATACTACATGCATGCTACATACATGCTACATACATACTACATATATACTACATACATACTACATACATACTACATGCTACATACATACTACATATATACTACATGCATGCTACATACATACTACATATATACTACATGCATGCTACATACATACTACATGCTACATACATACTACATATATACTACATGCATGCTACATACATACTACATGCATGCTACATACATACTACATGCTACATACATACTACATATATACTACATGCATGCTACATACATACTACATGCTACATACATACTACGTATATACTACATGCATGCTACATACATACTACATGCTACATACATACCACATACATACTACATACATGCTACATGCTACATATATACTACATATATACTACATGCATGCTACATACATACTACATGCTACATACATACTACATATATACTACATACATACTACATACATACTACATGCTACATACATACTACATATATACTACATGCATGCTACATACATACTACATGCTACATACATACCACATACATACTACATACATGCTACATGCTACATATATACTACATATATACTACATGCATGCTACATACATACTACATGCTACATACATACTACATGCATGCTACATACATACTACATACATACTACATGCATGCTACATACATACTACATACATACTACATGCTACATACATACCACATACATACTACATACATACTACATGCTACATACATTCATACATATATACTACATGCATGCTACATACATACTACATATATACTACATGCATGCTACATACATACTGCATGCTACATGCATGCTACATACATACTACATACATACTACATGCTACATACATACCACATATATACTACATACATACATACAATACATTCATACAATACATACATAGACATACAGTACATATAACATAGAGTAACATACTTACCAATACTTGTCACATTGTTCCCCGAAGCCATTGTCTTTTCCGGAATAAATATTAACATAACAAACCACAAAAATACTCACCCACGATCCGAAGCAGTCCACGAGTGTGTCCCACGACGATCTTGGGTAGAGAACTGCAGCATCAGCTGATGCTGCCGTTCTCTACGGGCTGCAGGAATCCAATGACGGAAGGTAGGTATCCTTCCGCACTGTATTCCTCCGCCACTTAAAAAAAAAAAAAGTCCCTAGTCTCACTTTATGCCATTGCTGTGTGGGAAATTCCCACACAGCAATGGCATAAAGTGAGACTAGGGACTTTTTTTTTTTTTTTTAAGTGGCGGAGGAATACAGTGCGGAAGGATACCTACCTTCCGTCATTGGATTCCTGCAGCCCGTAGCATGTATGTATGTATGTATGTAGCATGCATGTAGCATGCAGTATGTATGTAGCATGCATGTAGTATATATGTAGTATGTATGTAGCATGCATGTAGTATATATGTAGTATGTATGTAGCATGTATGTAGTATGTATGTGGTATGTATGTAGCATGTAGTATGTATGTAGCATGCATGTAGTATATATGTAGTATGTATGTAGCATGTAGTATGTATGTAGTATGTATGTAGTATGTATGTGGTATGTATGTAGCATGTAGTATGTATGTAGCATGCATGTAGTATGTATGTAGTATGCATGTAGTATGCATGTAGTATGCATGTAGTATGTATGTAGTATGTATGTAGTATATATGTAGTATGTATGTAGCATGTATGTGGTATGTATGTAGCATGTAGTATGTATGTAGCATGCATGTAGTATATATGTAGTATGTAGTATGTATGTAGTATGTATGTGGTATGTATGTAGCATGTAGTATGTATGTAGCATGTAGTATGTATGTAGCATGCATGTAGTATGTATGTAGCATGCATGTAGTATGTATGTAGCATGCATGTAGTATGTATGTAGCATGCATGTAGTATGTATGTAGCATGCATGTAGTATGTATGTAGCATGCATGTAGTATGTATGTAGCATGCATGTAGCATGCATGTAGTATGTATGTAGTATGTATGTAGTATGTATGTAGCATGCAGCATGTATGTAGCATGTATGTAGCATGTATGTAGTATGTATGTAGTATATATGTAGTATGTATGTAGCATGTAGTATGTATGTAGCATGTAGTATGTATGTAGTATTTTTTTTTTTTAACATTTAACACATTAGCCGGATGATGGGACTACTACTGTCCCATCATTGGCTAATGTGTCAATCACTGTCATGGTATCAGGCATCGCCAGATGGGACTTGTAGTCCCATCGGACGATGCTTGCACAGACCCCCGGACATCAGCACAGCCCCCCGGCAGGCCGGCACAGCCCCCCGGCAGGCCGGTACAGACCCCCACAGGGTGCACAGACCACCGGCAGGCCGGCACAGCCCCCCGGCAGGCCGGTACAGACCCCCACAGGGTGCACAGACCACCGGCAGGCCGGCACAGCCCCCCAGCAGGCCGGTACAGACCCCCACAGGGTGCACAGACCACCGGCAGGCCGGCACAGCCCCCCGGCAGGCCGGTACAGACCCCGGGCAGTCCACACAGCCCCCCGGCAGGCCGGCACAGCCCCCCGGCAGGCCGGCAGAGACCCCCGGAAGGCCCGAAATGACGGCGCATCATGATGACGTCAGTCTGTCAATCAACTGAACTTCCGATTCCGATGCCGAATTCCGATATTGAAAAAATATCGGAAGTCGGTATCGGAATTCCGATACAGCAAGTATCGGCCGATACCCGATACTTGCGGTATCGGAATGCTCAACACTAGTCATGACTCGTGGGAATAACGCCGCCCAATCAGTTAACCTGCTAGAGAGATCCTTCGTTGCTCCCAAGCATGACATCACACTCCCTAGGAGGAAGGTAATGCCACTGTGGCGACCGTACTCCTGGGGGCGACACAAGTGCACTGATGCCCAGCCAACTGCTCAATGAATCTGCTGGTACATTGACCCAGACCACTACATTCCCCTCGCACGCTACACGGCCTGAATCTGACCCTGATGAAACTCAGGTTACCCTTCCCATATACAGTTCCATCTTACACGGTGACAAAGAGGAAGCTGCAGATGAAAGTGCAGGTTCGGCCCACCCGCCATCAGACACACCACCGTACTATCAGGGGCCCTGTGCCAGTGCCGTCGCCAATGAGTGGGCCCCCCCTGCTTGCTCAGGATCACAGCACTTGCAAGGTTGAAACACTGTGCAGTGAGATGGAAGATGGGGACGACGAGGAGTCCAGACTAGTACAGGGATTCCCTAGCGAGGAGACTTATTTGATTGTTTTCAATGTTGGGACAGCAATTTTTGGGGAGCACTATACTCTGGAGAATGATAGATGGGGCCCACCATACACTGGAACATTCCAAAGGTGGACATCAGACACTGGAGCAGCATTTACAGGGCCCATTATACACTAGAGCATTAGAAATGGGGCCCATTATGTTTGGAGCATTATTTGGGCCCATAAGACAGTGGAGCTTCATCCATGGGGACCAACATATACTGTAGCATTATGTGGAGCTCATCATATACTGTTTCAAACATTATATGGGACCAATGATTCTGTATGGAGAAATAGATGGGCCTCGTCATGAGATGTAAAAAGTGAGGTATTTTTCATTGTACTATACCGCTATTTCTCTGCCGTATCGGAGCATGATGAGTTGTGGTATGTGTTAAAGGGGCGCTCTTTCGCCCAGGGCACATGAAAACCTGGAGCCAGCCCTACCCTCCCACAACTTTAGCCAAATAACCCCCCTTTTTCAGTGCGTAACTTGTATTATGAAGTTAATTAAGGTTGACAAGCTTAAGTAAGAAGAATTGATGCTTTTGTCATTCAAATGAGCACTGTAGGTGTGTTTCCTGTCCTCCTCTCACTGCCGACTTTTATTCCCCATTGACTTACATTGGGTTTCGTGACGACCCCGACTTTTCCCTATAATCGGCCGATCTTGCTCGACCCGACTTTTGGAAAAGTCGGGTTTCATGAAACGAAACTCGACCCTAAAAAAACAAAAGTCGCTCAACTCTAATCCTTATCATCACTTCAATGATCAATATCGCAAAAACTGCTTGAATTAGGAAATGAATTACACCTGATATCCATCCACCTATTCCTTTAAACAGGTTAAAGGGATTCAACCACCAGAGCCACTCATCGAGGGGTAAATGATCATCGAGTGAATTAGCTTTTCACATCCACTTCTATTAGTCCTGAAGGATCTATATAGTGGCAACATGCAGGTCCTACTACCTGACAGAATCCTCCTTGAGAGACTGAGACTTATTTACTATAGAATGCTAATTAATAATAATATAAGGTGTTTCATATAATCAGTTATACTATCAAAAATGTCACCTAGTTGATGTATACCGACACATTCATAGACGCCTACCTTTTGAAGCTGTATGAAATCAATTTGCGGTTGCTGAAACAGGTACAATGGTCAGGCGGTGCACTTTTTTCCCACATTTAGGCATACACAGACTACGCATCCCTATATGAAGTGATCAGCAGCATAATGGAATTCTGGGGCAACCCAATGGAACTAAACTTGGACCAAGGAATCGTGTGGAGTGAAATTAAAGGGCATGAACATTACATGGACCCCAGCTTGCTGTGTAAAATAAGGCCATGAACTTATGGACCAGTGGTGTAGGTGGGGGGAAAAAGTGTGCTGTGTATAGTAATGTAGTCTAAGGTTTTTGCCAAGGTGGCTTTTCTTTTTGTTGTGGCAGTATGGGCCTAATCTTTTTCTTTTTATTCTCCTTCTGTAGTATAAGTGTGAATGAGGGTGTATGAAGGTGTATGAATGTGTTAAAATTTGGGTTTTTTCTCTTTTTTGCATTTGAGTAGGTCAATTCTTCTGCTGAGGGTTCCTGAAAGCAAGCTGAAAAGCTTGCAAGGAAAGGACTGTGAAGTACTGTGAAGGAAAGAAATGGACTTCCGGAGAAATTGTGGTTTTTGCACAATATATGTTAAACAGTATGTCCAAATTGTTTGAGTAATGTCTGGTGTATTTTGGTTTGTGTCTTCATGTGATGTTCTCTTTGTATTATGTTATGCTTTGTACTTAAATAAAAAAGAGTTCCAGCTCCAGTATAGTACACTAAAGCTGCTGCAGTTAAAAAGCTCGTAGTTGGATCTTGGGATCGAGTTGGCGGTGCGCCACAAGGCGTGCTACCGCCAGTCCCAGCCCCTTTGCCTTGGGGGCGGGCGCCTCCCCGATTCCCTTGACTGAGTGTCCCGGGGGCCTGAAGCGTTTACTTTGAAAAAATTAGAGTGTTCAAAGCAGGCAGCCACGCCTGAATACTCCAGCTAGGAATAATGGAATAGGACTCCGGTTCTATTTTGTTGGTTGGTGGAACTGGGGCCATGATTAAGAGGAACGTTTGTGTCATGATCTCAGTGCGGGTTTGACTGGCACACGTGGGGTTAATGTCTGGAACCAGTGCTAATGACTGGCATTTCTGGGGTTAAAGGTTGTGATCCCAGTGCAGCCTTACCTGCACACCTGGGGCTTATGATTATGGCCTCTCCCTGGTTCTGGGAAAGCTTCTTATAGCCTCAGGACGCTCCCATCCCCGTCAGTTATACTTTCGCCCTTGGCATAGTGTGGTGACCCCTGAGTGTGTTTGTGCTGTGTTCTTGTTCATCTAATACTCTGTGTATGACTCGGTCTGTTCTCTGGATACTGCTTGTTGGTTTCTGCTTGGTACCTTCTATGTCTGTTTGGTTTTGATCTCTGCTTGGCCCCGACTCTCCGTTCTGTCTCATCCCTGGTACTTTACTGTTATCTCTGTGTATGACCCGGTTTGTCTGACTTTGAGAATTCCTGTATTAGTGTTCTGCCTATCTCTGACAGCAGGACGCTAAGCCCCGCCCCCTTGTGGTCACATGACTGTAGGTCCTTCACTGCTCACTGACTTTAGCTTCTCCAGGTCCTGTTTGCTTGAACTATCCGGCCGTGTCTGACCCAGGGCCCCTCTGCAGTGTGGGTGAGTCTTTGCTCAGCGGTGGCTGCACCGTGACAGTTTGGCGCTACAGTGTGCTTCCTTTTTTGCTTGAATGTAAATGAGTTGGTGACTCTAGGTTAAGCACCTGTTCACACTATGCTTATGCTTGGATGTGACAGTCAGTTTTTGAAATTTGTATTTATTTACCTTCTGACCGAGCACTCTACCTGTTAGCTGCAGGCGTTTTTAATCAAACCAGGGCCATTTCCCCTCCACAGAGATATAGACTTCAGTCCTAACAGATGATTTTTCATAGGTTCCCATACAGATGGAGACTACAGTCTTAGTAAGGATTGGCATAGAATAGGGACCTGGAAAACGAGAAATGCCTTAACGTGGCTTCCAGGTGCACATAACTTGGCCATTTTATGCGCTAAACTTTCTCAATTTTTCATACTTCTAATGCAGTAATGCAATTCTTTATTCATTTTTCATGTTTGCATGGTTTAGCGCTACAGTGTGCTTCCTTTTTTGCTTGAATGATTAAGAGGGACGGCCGGGGGCATCCGTATTGCGCCGCTAGAGGTGAAATTTTTGGACAGGCACAAGACAAACCAAAGCAAAAGCATTTGCCAAGAATGTTTTCATTTATCAAGAACTAAAGTCAGAGGTTCTAAGACGATCAGATACCGTCATAGTTCCGACCATAAATTATGCCAACTGGCGATCCGCGGCTTTATTCCCCTGACCCGCCAAGCAGCGTCCGGGAAACCAAAGTCTTTGGGTTCCAGGGAGAGTATGGTTGCAAAGCTGAAACTTAAAGGAATTGACGGAAGGGCACCACCAGGAGTGGAGCTTGCGGCTTAATTTGACTCAACACGTGAAACCTCACCCGACCTGGACACGGAAAGGATTGACAGATTGAAAGCTCTTTCTCGATTCTGTGGGTGGTGGTGCATTGCCGTTCTTACAAGTTGGTGGAGCGATTTGTCTGGTTAATTCCGATAATGAACGAGACTCCGGCATGCTAGCTAGCTACGCGACCCCCCCTCGGTCCACGTCCAGCGGCACTCTGTTGTGAGTTCATTCTCTGGTTTGGGAGGTGGTGTGGCTGGTTTGATCGGTGGAGATCTGCCACCTGAGAATGAGGATGATGATTGGATCTCAGGATTCTCAGATTGGATTTAAGACAGCCGATGCCCTATTCAGTTGCTGGTGATTCCTTCTGGCTTGTCCGCTCTTGGTTTTCAGCTCTGTACCAGTCATCTAAAGCTAAGTTTTTCTGCTAATGTTCACACTTGATTTTGTTGGTCTATTCAGTTTTTTGTGTGGTCTGCCAGCCCCAGCTGGGGGCTGAGCTGAATTTCCACTCTTATCAGTATTTTGCCAATTGGCTTTTTGTCCCTTACTGGTTCTGTCTCTTTTTGCTCTGTCTCAGAATATTACCGAGTGCTGATATAGTGGGAGAAGTCTAGTGACTTCAGGGTTAATTTCACTATCAGAAGTGTTGGACATTATTTTTGAAGGGTTTTTTGCAGGTTGCAGACAGTGACTTGCCTTTCCTGTCTAGTTAGTTTGGGCCCCATCATTTGCTCAGCCATTTTCCTTCCTGTGTTTGTGCCTTCATCTTGTTTCACCATCAATACATGTGTGGGGGCTATCTATTCCTTTGGGGTCTGCTCTGGGGCAGTTAGTTTTCCCTTTTCTTGTTTTAGGCTTATGTAGTCCTCCGGCTGTGACGAGGTGTCTAGGAACATCGTAGGCACGCTCCACGGCTACTGCTAGTTGTGTGGTAAGATCAGGGATCTGCAATCTGCATAGTTACCAACTTCTCTGGTTTTCTGTGGCTTAGCTTGTTTTGTTTTTTTTCTCCTCTGTGACCCACTCATAACAGCACTCAGCCACGTGAGATAGAGCAATCACAGGTTTGTGATGCCCTTAGATGTCCGGGGCTGCACGCTCGCTACACTGAATGGACCAGCGTGTGTCTACCCTTTGCCGACAGGTGTGGGTAACCCGCTGAACCCCGTTCGTGATGGGGATCGGGGATTGAAATTCTTGCCCGTGAACGAAGAATTCCCAGTAAGTGTGGGTCATAAGCTTGCGTTGAATTAGTCCCTGCCCTTTGTACACACCGCCCGTCGCTACTACCGATTGGATGGATTAGTGAGGTCCTTGGATCAGCCCCGCCGGGGTCCGCCAAGACCATGGCAGAGAGCCGAGAAAACAATCGAACTTGCGGTGAACCTGCGGAAGGATCATTAACGGTGCGAAGTGAATCCGATGAGGCGCGAAACTGGAAGCCCATGCCCCCCGCACCGACCGACCATCCCCTGCAGGCCGACGAGGGCTATGGTGGTGGCGGCGGGGATCCTTCCGCTTCGCCGGCGCACTCCATACGGTGGGGCAACGAGGGCACTCGAGGTTTGTGCCGGGCGGACGATGTAGGGAGGGCGTGGGGAGCCCCTTTCGATCCATCGTCCAAAAAGATGCCCGTCCTCACGTCAACAATGTTCTGCCCTGCTGTGACCCACCCAGGAAAAACCCTCACGCGAAAGGCCGTCCCGGGTACCATTCGCCTTTGAGTCCCGTTCGCCCCCCTCCCTGGGGTTGCGGGTCTGTTGTTAGTTAGTCGAGAAGCCTCGATCCCTCCGTCGTTCTCCTCCCCGCCGGAGGGAGGGACGGGGGAGGTCGAGCACCCAGGGCAACTGGTCCAAGAGGAAAGCCCCCGATGGCACAACCCGTGAACCTTTGCGGCCGGCCGATACGAGAGAAGGGCGCCTCCGAGCGTCCAGATACCCTGGAGTGCGACTCTTAATCGTGGATCACTCGGCTCGCACGTCTAGCTAGCTGCGAGAATTAGTGAATTGCAGGACACATTGATCATCCACACCTCGAACGCACCTTGCGGCCCCAGGTTTCTCCCAGGGCTACGCCTGTCTGAGGGTCGCCCACCCGTCGATTGCCTCCGTGGCGCGTCTGGGGTCCCATTGCAAGGGTTTGTTATGGCGGAAGGCCTGAGGTTCCGTGCCCCGACTTTCTCCATTCTCACTTACAGTACGTCCCTCCAAGGCCAGATCCACCCGCCCAGTGTCCACCCGATGGGGTTACCCTTCTCCGTCACTCCCGGAGTGCGCCGCGAGGCTTTCTGTGGAGACAGAGGGCTGCTTCCGGAGCTTCTGGCGACGGGCGGAAGTAAGCGGTGTGGATGGGAAATGACGTGTGCCAGAAGCCTCGGCTCTGAGATTCGATTAAAGACCTCAGATCAGACGTGGCGACCCACTGAATTTAAGCATATTACTAAGCGTAGGAAAATAAACTAAGGATTCCCTCAGTAACGGCGAGTGAAGAGGGAAGAGCCCAGCACCGAATCCCCGTCCACCCGGCGGGCGTCGGGAAATGTGGTGTACAGGAAACCGACCACCCCGACGTCGCTCGGGGGCCAGAGTCCTTCTAATAGTGGCCCCAGCCTGTGGATGGTGGTAGGCCGGTAGCGGCCCCCGGCGAGGCGGGACCCGGTCTCCCTGTAGTCTGGTTGTTTGTAAATGCAGCCCAAAGCGGGTGGTAAACTCCATCTAAGGCTAAATGCCAGTGCGAAACCGATAGCGGACAAGTACCATGATGGAAAGTTGAGAAGAACTTTGAAGAGAGTTCAAGAGGGCGTGAAACTGCTAAGAGGTAAACGGGTGGGGTCTGTGCCGTCCGCCTGGAGGATTCAGCCAGGTGGGTTCGTTGTCGGCCGTCCCGGGTCCCACGCTACTTCCCACCCCAGCTCGCCCCAGTGGCAGCCTTCCCCTCTTCAGGGTGCGTGGAGGGTGGACGCCACCAGTTCAGCAGGCGCTGGGGGCGGACGTGGCCCGGGGTGTCTCCAGCCCCTGCAGGGTGCATATTCCTCTGCGGCGGTGCACCGTGACCATATCCGGGCTGGCTGTGAAGACTTTGGGGGTGGAAGGTGGCCGGGTGGTTGTGCCTGACCTCTCGGTGTTACATCCCCCTCTCGGCAGCAGCAGTCGCCGTCGCCCGGGGCCAAGAGAGACTGCCTCTGCGACCTCCTCTGGAACCGCTCCGCCCTTCCGTCCCCCCATCGCCCGGCCGGCTTCACCTCCTGCAAGAGAGGTCTTCGGTAGGAGGCGGGGGTCCCTCGGGGGGAAGCCTCGGGGGAAAGTGGGGCTCGGCGACGGGGGAAGGGGGCCCTGTTGTGAACTCATTTTCTGGTTTACCTCTGGCTTCTGGTTAGGGTGGTGGAGCTGGCTGCGTTGACAAAGGAGTTGTGAGTTCTCCACCCGTGCTCCCTCTGGTGGTGACAGCAAGTAATGAAGCTGATCTAAATGGCAGAGACCTGCCACCTGAGGAGGAGGACTGTGATTGGACATCAGGCGTCTCTGACTGGATTTAAGACAGCCAACTCCCTAATTTTGTGCTGGTGATTTTTTCCTGCCCTGAGGTTCTGGTTTCCAGTTCTGTTCCTGCCTTCTCAAGCTAAGTGTGCTCTGCTATTTTTTCACATGGGATTTGGTCTGGTTTACTCATTTTTTGTGGTCAGCCAGCCCCTGCTGGGGCTGTGCTAAATTTCCATTCTTATGTCTCTGTTTATACCGGTTTGCTTTTTGTCCCTGATCAGATTGGTCTCTTTTGCTCTGTCTTCAGAATATACCAGAGTGCTGATATAGGGAATTGAAGTCTAGCGACTTCAGGGTTTTTGTTATCAGAAAGTATTGGACATTTTTTGGCAGGGTTTTGTGCATGATTGAGGACAGCATCTTTCCTTTCCTGTCCTTTCTAGTTAGTGTGGGCCCCATCGTTTGCTCAGCCTATTTTTCTATCTGTGTTTGTGTTTTCATCTTCTCTCACCGACAATACATGTTTGGGGGCTGTCTATTGCTTTTTGGTCTGCTCTGGGGCAGTTTAGATTTCCCCTTTTCTTGCTTTAGGCTTATTTAGTTCTCTGGCTGTGACGAGGCATCTAGGATCATCGTAGGTACGCTCCACGGCTACTGCTAGTTGTGTGGATAAGATCAGGGGTCTGCAATCCACTTAGTTACCAACCTCTCTGGCTTTCTAGGACTTAGCTTTTTGTTTTTCCTCCTCGGTGACTCATTCATAACAGAATCACCAGCCATACCGCAGATTCTAGGGTACTCAAAAGCAGGGAAAAAAAAATTGTAAAAAAAAGTGTCAGAATTTTTTTTGTTTATATGTATTTTTTCCTCTTTTTCTCTGGGGCCATAGGAGGATTTTTTCCTTAATGGAGATTAAACAATTGTCTGATCGTGTGGAGCAGCTCGCTGCTGAAGTGCGGGGAATTTCTACCTGTCTCGCTCAATCACATGCTGTTGAACCAAAAATCTCTACTCCTGATGTGTTTTCTGGGGATCGGTCTAAATTTTTGAATTTTAAGAATAATTGTAAATTATTTCTTGCCTTGACGCCTAACTCATCGGGGAGCTCTGCGCAGCAGGTTAAAATTGTCATCTTCTTGCTGCGCGGCGATCCCCGGGATTGGGCATTTTCTTTGACACCTGAAAATTCTATTCTGACTAATGTGGATGCATTTTTTCAAGCCTTGGGGTTGTTGTATGATGAACCTAATGCTATTGATCAAGCTGAGAAAGCCCTATTGGCATTGAACCAGGGTCAGGATACTGTCAAAAATTCCAAAAGTGGGCGGTCCTTACTACATGGAATGATGGTGTCTTGGCAGCTCTTTCGCAAGGGTTTATCAGAAACCATAAAGGATATTATGGTGGGATTTCCTGTTCCCTCTGGTCTTGACGATTCTATGTCACTAGTCATTTAAGTTGATCGGCGTTTATGTGAACGTAAAACTACACGAGAGGTGTTGCCACCTTTTCAACAAATGTCTGAACCTATGCAATGTGATTGAGTTTTGTCTAGGGTGCAACGTCAGGAGTATAGAAGGCGCAATGAGCTGTGTTTTTTCTGCAGAGATGCCTCTCATATTATTTCTGTCTGCCCTAAACGAGAGAAATGTTTTGTACACACATTTGCTGTGGGTGGCGTACAACCTAAGTTTCTTTTGGCAATTACTCTGATCTGCTCCTTATCCACATTTTCCGCCAAGGCTTTTGTGGATTCAAGAGCGGCTTTGAATCTGATGGATTTGGATTTTGCTAAACGTTGTGGTTTTCCCATGATACCTCTGCGGACGCCTACTCCTTTGAGGGGTATTGATGCCACTCCTTTGGAGGAGAATAAAACCTCAGTTTTGGACCCAGGTGATAATGCGGGTCGCCCTAGACCACCAAGAAAATTGTAGATTTTTGGTACTGCATAATTTGCATGATACTATTGTTCTGGGTTTCCCCTGGTTGCAAATCGATAATCCAGTTTTGGAATGGAAATCTGTGTCTGTGGTGAGTTGGGGCTGTCGGTGTGCTCTTGGTGACACTCCTGTTTTCTCCACCTCTCCCCAGTCTCAATAACTGTTATCTGGGTGATTTGTGATAGATTTTCTAAGATGGTCCATCTTGTACCACTCCCAAAGCTGCCATCTTCCTCAGAGTAGGTGCCCTTGTTTTTACAACAGGTGGTTCAGTTGCATGGGATTCCTGAGAACATTGTGTCGGACAGAGTAGTCCAGTTTGTCTCCAGATTTTGGAAAGCCTTTTGTTCCAAGCTGGGAATTCAGTTATCCTTCTCCTCTGTGTTTCACCCACAGACCAATGGGCAGACAGAGAACAAACCAGACTTTCGAGTCCTATTTGAGATATTTCATATCTGCTGATCAGGATGATTGGGTCTCATTTTTGCCCTTGGCCGAATTCGCCCTAAATAATAGAGCTAGTTCTACCACATTGATGTCGCCCCTTTTCTGTAACTTTGGGTTTCATCCTCGATTCTCTTCAGGGCAAGTGGAATCTTCAGCCTGCCCAGGTGTTGACACTGTGGTAGAGAGAATGCAGCAGATTTGGGACCAAGTGGTGGATAAGTTGTCCCTCTCTCAGGAAAAGGCCCAGCAGTTTTACAACCGGCATAGGAGCATTGGTCCCTGGTTTAAAGTGGGTGATATGGTTTGTTTGTCATTAGTGTTGAGCGATACCATCCGATATTGAGAAATATTGGGATCGAATTGGATCGGCCGATAAACAAAAAGTATCGGGTATCGCCGATTCCGATACCGGAAGTCCTATTCAAGTCGATGGGACAGAAATATCGGAATGAAAAAAAAACCCTTTCTGTACTTACACATCCTGTTCGGGAGGGGGGGAAGAGTGTGGGCGGCGCGTGGGCGGACACTGTGTGTGTCTGTGTGCGGGCGGGGTCTGTACAGGCCTGCTGGGGGTTTGTGCGGGCCTGCTGGGGGTCTGTACGGGCCTGTTGGGAGTCTGTGCTGACTGATGGGGGTCTGTGCCGGCTGCCGGGGGTCTGAGCGGACTGACGGGGGTCTGTATGGGCCTGCCGGGGGTCTGTGTGGACTGACGGGGGTCTGTACGGGCCTGCCGGGAGTCTGTGCCGGCTGCCGGGGGTCTGTGCGGGACTGCCGGGGTTCTGTACGGGCCTGCCGGGGGTCTGTGCGGGACTGCCGGGGTTCTGTACAGGCCTGCCGGGGGTCTGTGCCGGCTGCCAGGGGACTATGCGGACTGCCGGGGTTCTGTGCGGGACTGCCCGGGCTGCTGGGGGTCTGTGTGGGCCTGGCAGGGGTCTGTGCCGGCTGCCGGGGGTCTGTGCGGACTGCTGGGGGTTGTGTGTGTGTGCACGCATCATCCGATGGGACTACAAGTCCCATCGGGCTATGCCTGCTACAATGACAGTGATTGACACATTAGCTAATGATGGGACAGTAGTAGTCCCATCATCCGGCTAATGTGTTAAATGTAAAAAAAAAATATATATATATTTATATATACATACTACATACATACTACATATATACAACATTCATACAACATACACATATACATAGTACATACAACATACATACAACATGCTACAGACATACTACAGACATACTACATACAATACATTCATACATTCATACAATACATACATATAGACATACAGTACTTATAACAGAGTACATACTCACCATTACTTGTCACTTTGTTCCCCGAAGCCAGTGTCATCTGTGAGAAAAAATAGAAAATAACAAACAAGCAATATACTCCCTGATCCGCAGAAATCCACGAGTGTCCCACGACGATCTACCGTGGAGAACAGCAGCATCAGCTGATGCGACCGCTCTCTAGGGGCCCCAGGAATCAAATGACGGGAGGTTGGTATCCTTCCGCACTGTATTCCTCAGCCACTGTAAAAAAATAGTCCCTAGTCTCACTTTTGGCATTGCTGTGTGAGAAAGTTCCCACGCAGTTTTTGCCATAAAGTGAGACCATTGAACCATAGTAACCTCTCAGTGATGCAGTGCAGAAGATCGTCGTGGGACACTCATGGATTTCTGCGGATCAGGGAGTATATCCCTTGTTTGTTATTTTCTAATTTTTCTCACAGATGACACTGGCTTAGGGGAACAAAGTGACAAGTAATGGTGAGTATGTACTCTGTTATATGTACTGTATGTCTATATGTATGTATTGTATGAATGTATGAATGCATTGTATGTAGTATGTATGTAGTATGTATTTTGTATGTCTGTAGCATGTTGTATGTATTAAAAAAAAAAAAAAAATCCAGTTTTTTTCATGCTTATGCATGATTTGAGAGACCCCACCCCTCTCTTGTGTGACATGCACATAAGGAGCTGTCTTGCATCACGTGCCCACACCAGAAAGCGCCTGTCTTAATCCTGCTCATTTAGACACAGTTCCTATGTTCAGGTATTAAATACATTAGATAGGGACTGCTTCAATACGGGTTACCTTGACGTTGGTGAGGCAGCTTGGTATACATTTTTTTGCAAAAAAACGTATCGACTAAATACCCTGTGTTTGTTATTACCTTTTATCAGCACTTGCTGACTACTGTTATATGTCTTATTGCAAGGTATTTTTGCACATTTGTCATTCTGTGCTTTTTGTTCATGTTGTATGTATGTTGTATATATGTATTAAGTATGTAGTATGTATTTTGTATGTCTGTAGCATGTTGTATGTATGTAGTATGTACTATGTATGTATGCATGTTGTATGAATGTAGTATATATGTAGTATGTAGTATGCATGTATGTATGTTGTATGTATGCATGTTGTATGTATGTAGTATGTAACATTTATTTTGTATGTCTGTAGCATGTTGTATGTATGTTGTATGTATGTAGTATGCATGTATGTATGTTGTATGAATGTAGTATATATGTAGTATGTACTATGTATGTATGTATGTATGTTGTATGAATGTAGCATGTATGTATGTATGTTGCATGAATGTAGTATGTATGTAGTATGTATGTATGTTGCATGAATGTAGTATATATGAAATATGTATGGAGTATTTATATATATATTTTTTTTGCATTCAACACATTAGCCGGATGATGGGACTACTACTGTCCCATCATTGGCTAATGTGTCAATCACTGTCATTGTAGCAGGCATAGCCCGATGGGACTTGTAGTCCCATTGGACGATGCCTGCACACAGACACAAAGACCCCCGGCAGCCCGCACAGACCCCCGGCCGTCCCACACAGACCCCCGGCAGGCCCGTACAGACCCCCGGCAGGCCCACACAGACCCCCGGCAGCCGGCACAGACCCCCGGCAGCCGGCACAGACCCCCGTCAGTCCCGTACAGACCCCCTGCAGTCCCGCATAGACCGCGCATCATGATGCGCACAGACCGCGCATCATGATGACATCATTTCAGCAGCCAATCACAGCCACAACAGTGGCTCATTGCATTATGGGAACTTCTGATTCCGGTATCCGATATTGTAAAAATATCGGTACTTGGTATCGGAATTACGATACAGCGAATATCGGCCGATACCCGATATTTGCAGTATCGGAATGCTCAACACTAGTTGTCATCAAAAAATATCTCTAAGAAGGTTGCGTCTCCAAAGTTCAAGCCAAGATTTTTTGGGCCTTATAGGGTTTTGGGGATTCTGAAGCCGGTTTCTTTTCGATTGGCTCTTCCAGTTACGTTTAAGATCCATAACGTGTTTCATATGTCTCTGTTGAAGAGGTTTGTTGAGCCAGTGGTTCCTATGGCGGCGCCTCCTGACCCTGTGTTGGTTGAAAGTAATGTGGAATATGAGGTAGATGGAGACTCCAGTATTTGGTCAAGTGGAAGGGTTATGGCCAGGAGGACAATTCTTGGGTCTCTGCCTCTGATATTCATGCCAATAGATTGGTTCGTGCTTTTCACCGGGCCCATCCGGATCGGCCTGGTGGCATGGATGAGGGTTCGGTGACCCCTCCTCAAGGGGGGGTACTGTTGTGAACTCATTTTCTGGTTTACCTCTGGCTTCTGGTGAGGGTGGTGGAGCTGGCTGTGTTGACAGAGGAGTCGTGAGTTCTCCATCCGGGCTCCCTCTAGTGGTTACAGCAGGTAATGAAGCTGATCTAAAAGGCAGAGACCTGCCACCTGAAGAGGAGGACTGTGATTGGACATCAGGAGTCTCTGACTGGATTTAAGACAGCCGACTCCCTAATTTTGTGCTGGTCATTTTTTCCTGCCCTGAGGTTCTGGTTTCCAGTTCTGCTCCTGCCTTCTCAAGAGAAGTGTGCTCTGCTATTTTTTCACATGAGATTTGGTCTGGTTAAGTCAGTTTTTGTGGTCAGCCAGCCCCTGCTGGGGCTGTGCTGAATTTCCATTCTTATGTCTCTGTTTATGCCAGTTTGCTTTTTGTCCCTGATCAGATTGGTTTCTTTTGCTCTGTCTTCAGAATATACCAGAGTGCTGATATAGGGAATTGAAGTCTAGCGACTTCAGGGTTTTTGTTATCAGAAAGTGTTGGACATTTTTTGCCAGGGTTTTGGGCGTAATTGCAGACAGCATCTTTCCTTTCCTGTCCTTTCTAGCTAGTGTGGGCTCCATCGTTTGCTCAGCCTATTTTTCAATCTGTGTTTGTGTTTTCATCTTGTCTCACCGACAATACATGTTTGGGGGCTGTCTATTGCTTTGGGGTCTGCTCTGGGGCAGTTTAGATTTCCCCTTTTCTTGCTTTAGGCTTATTTAGTTCTCTGGCTGTGACGAGGCATCTAGGATCATCGTAGGTACGCTCCACGGCTACTGATCGTTGTGTGGATAAGATCAGGGGTCTGCAATCCACTTAGTTACCAACCTCTCTGGCTTTCTAGGACTTAGCTTTTTGTTTTTCCTCCTCGGTGACTCATTCATAACAGGGCCCCCTGCTCCCGGCACAGCTGTCAACCAGGGAGGACTGTCCTCTGTGCACCCCGACCGTGCCGCCGAAGCGGGAGGGCCCACCACCCTGGTCCTTGGGGGCCGCAGTGATGTTGGAGACCCACACGGACCAAGGAGTCTAACGTGCGCGAGAGTCCAAGGGCTCAACGCGAAACCCTGTGGTGCAATGAAGGTGAAAGCCGGGGCGCCCCGGCTGAGGTGGGATCCCGCCGCCCGCTCCGGGGGTTGACACGGCGGGCACACCACAGGCCCGC